>NC_142474.1:64552500-65177500 GCF_049115385.1 Moschus berezovskii
GTTCTTAATTTTAATGTAATAAATGTACCTATAATTTCTCTACTGATTGAGATTTTGTCTTCAATGCTAATGCTTTCTAATGCTAAAGCCAGCAGGGCCTATCCTTGTATTTTCTCCTAAAAGTTTTAAAACTTTGTTTTTCATATTTGTGTCTTCAATCCATTAGGGGTTGAATTTTTAGTGTGGTGCAATGGAAAGATCCAATTTTATGTTTTCATGTAGTTAACCAGTTTTTCCAATTTCATTTATGAGATAGTATCTCCACTATAAATCTGTTTCATCACCTCTGCCAAATATCTAGTTCTAAATATGCATTTGTCTGGGGAGGAAGGCTTAATTGGAAGGTTGGGATTGACATATACACACTACAATGTATAAAATAGATAATTAAAAAGAACCTGCTATACAGCACAGCGAAATCTACTATGGCCTTTATGGTCAAAGAATCTGAAAAAGAAAAAGTTGGAGATATATATATATATGTATAACTGAATCACTTTGCTGTACACCTGAAACTAACACAATATTGTAAATCAACTATGCTCCAATAAAAATTTTTTGAAAGAGAGGCTATTGCCAAACTTAAGCAAAAAGGGATATATCGAGCAGGGGTTAGAAAACTACAACCCATGGGCCAAATCTGACCCAATGCTGGATTTTGTGAATAAAGTTTTCTGGGCAAACATCAATAAATAAATAAATAGGCATGGTCTATTTCTAATCATTCTGTTCTTCATTATTCAATTTGTCCACCACTGCAATACCACAACAGCATCATAATTACTGTAGCTCCATAAGAGTCTTGATATATGGTAAAGGCAAGTACTTATTCATTTCTCTACTCTTTTTTTTTTGGAGTGTTTTGACTTTTCTTGACCTTTTGTTCTTCCTTATAAATGAGAAAATTAGTTTGTCAAGCTCCATGAATAACCTGGTTGGGATATTTATTGGCCCTGCATGGACTCTATAAACAGATTTGGAAAAATTGAATTATTAATGATATTAAGCCTTCTCATCCCTGAATTTGGCATGACTCTCCACTTTCAGAGGCTTCTTTAATGCCTTTTATAAAGTTTTATAACTATATATCTTGCTTATATTTTGTTAGATTCATCTACATGTGTCTTATATCTTTTGATGTTATTATACAAGGTATTTAAAAAAAACACATTTGTTGAGGTTGAGATGTATGGAGAAAGTAATATGGAAATTTATAATACCATATGTAAAATAGATAGCCAATGGGAATTTGTGTATGACTCAGGGAACTCAAACAGGGGTTCTGTAACAATCTAGAGGGGTGGGATGGGGAGGGAGACAGGAGGGAAGTTGAAGAGGGAGAGGACATACATACACCTGTGACTGATTCTTGTTGGTGTTTGACAGAAAACAACAAAATTCTGTTAAGCAATTATCTTTCAATTAAAAAATAAATAATTGTTTTAAAAATTTAAAAAAAAAGTTTGTTGGTGAATGAGAACTTGATTTTGTTCATATTGACCTTGCATTGAGTCACTCTGCTAACCTTTCCTCTAGATCTAATAATTTATAATAAGTTTGTAGTAGATTTTAAATTTTTTATAGAGACAAAATCAATAGCAACTGTATTTACTCTTTTATAATCTTTACACTTTTCATTTCTTTTATTTGACTTACTGTATAGCCAAAACCTTCAGTAAATTGGTAAATATGAATAATGGCAAGGGGATTTCTGGCTTTTAGCTGATTTTAAAAGAAATTCCATTAATGTTTCTTCACTTAGAAAGTTGATTGCTGTGTCCATATAGTAAGGGCTATCCAACTATTAGCAATATTCATTGTCATTTTATTGTTAGCTACTTTTACTGCATTGACTTAATTTTATAGAACTGTATTCTATTCCTTCAAATAAATAATTTGTATCGTTTCATTAGTATTTATAGTGAATGTAAGCAAGCATTCATACTAAGTCGCTTTAGTCATATCCGACTTTCTTTTATGACCCCATGGACAGTAGCCTTCCAGGCTCCTCTGTCTATGGGATTCTCCAGGCAAGAATACCGAAATCGGTTGCCATGCCATTCTCTAGGGAATCTTCCCTATCCAGGGATCAAACCCAAGTGCCTGAAGTCTCCTGTACTGGCAGGCAGTTTCTTTACCACTAGCGCCACCAAGGAAGTAAATAGAGTACTTATATACTAGAATTTACAGTTCAGTTCAGTCGCTCAGTCGTGTCCGACTCTCCGCGACCCCATGAATCACAGCTTAATATAGTAAATACTATTCTAATGTTTTTGTCTGTCCTTCTTCTGAAACATAAACACTTTTCATTATGAAGAATGCAATTTAAGTGATTTATATGGGAGTAAATTATCACCTACTCAAAACCCAGGCCTGCATAACCAATTCTTACAAGCCATAGTAACTGCTAGTCCAATAAAAGTCATTTGAGCTGAGACTACAGTGAAAGGAACCTGCTTCTGAGATCACTGGTATTAAGAACCACATAAACCTGTAGTACAAGGAATGTTCTCAGCTAAGATGTAGGGAAAGACTGACGACACAGACAAAAAAAAAAGGCTGAGTGAGCAAAGCTGGGAGTCCTCTGGTCCTAGAATGCCTCGAAAATAACCTCCACTTTTTATTTATGTGCCAAAAATGCCTACCCATACCTACCACTTTTGTCTCCACCGTATTGATTTTCCATTTCTTCTACTTACAATCAAAAGAATCCTACCAATCATACAGTTCAGTTCAGTCTCTTAGTTGTGTCCAACTCTTTGCAACACCATAGACTGCAACCCGGCAGGCTTCCCTGTCCATCACCAACTCCCGGAGTTTACTCACACTCATCTTCATTGAGTCGGTGATGCCATCCAACCATTTCATCCTCTGTCATTCCCTTCTCCTCCTGCCTTCAATCTTTCCCAGCATCAGGGTCTTTTCCAATGAGTCAGTTCTTCACATTAGGTAGCCAGAGTATTGGTGTTTCAGCTTCAGCATCAGTCCTTCCAATGAAGAGTCAAGACTGATTTCCTTTAGGATGGACTGGTTTCATCTCCGTGCAGTCCAAGGGACTCTCAAGAGTCTTCTCCAACACCACAGTTTGAAAGCATCAATTCTTCAGTGCTCAGCTTTCTTTATGGTCCAACTCTTATATCCACACATGACTACTGGAAAAACCATAACTTTGACTAAACACACCTTTGTAGGCAAAGCAATGTCTCTGCTTTTTAATACACTGTCTAGGTTGGTCATAGCTTTTCTTCCAAGGAGTAAGTGTCTTTTAATTTCAAGGCTGCAGTCACCATCTGCAGTGATTTTGGAGCCCAAGAAAATAAAGTCTGTCACTGTTTCCATTGTTATCCCATTTATTTGCCATGAAGTGATGGGACCAGATGTCATGATCTTTGTTTTTGAATGCTGAGTTTTAAGCCAGCTTTTTCCCTCTCCTCTTTCACTTTCATCTAAAGGCTCTTTAGTTCCCCTTCACTTTCCGCAATAAGGGTGGTGTCATCTGCATGTCTGAGAATATTGATCACATAGCTATTATTTATTCTTTTTATATCCTATTCCATAAACTATGAAAATAGAACATATGTCTATTTCTACCCACAGTACCCTCACAATGACTGGCACATGGTGGATAGTTCCTATTTGAGTATATTAATGACTACACTAGTAAACATGTAAAACCTGTTTTTCTATATAGAATACAAGCTGATATATTTTGTCACACCAATCTAGATTTTGATAATAGTTTATGTATAATCCAATAATGATAAAGAATAGTTTTATGAATCTTTTTCCATCATTTAAAAATTATTAGTCCTGTATTTTTCCACCTCATTAAAAGGTGTAAATTATTACTGGTCTTATTCTCCTCTCCTTCAAGCATTCATTCAACAAGCATGTACCCAATATCCATGTGACACCATGTTAAATATTCCAGGAGATTCAAACTTAATAAGGCATGATTCCAAAAATAATCCTAGTGATCTTTCCCATGAATTCAGTGTCTGTGTACTCTGTAGAAACAAAGTTAAGTGAGGAAAACAACTCTGGACACTAAATGGCTGTCTAGTAATCAAGAAGATAAAAAGCTCTAAGTATATGATCCTGCCTAAGACAAGTTAAAAAGTAAAGAGGAAAAACAATAGCTAAAAAAAAAAGTGCCATGATGAGGTAAAAATAAAGAGAAATGAAGACAGCCAGAAGCATGTAATTAGAACTGAAACAGATGCTGAATTACCCTCAGCGTCTTTAAAATGACACTTTCCAAACAACCAATCATTTCTAAAATCTTAATCCATGACATCATTTTTCATACAAATTGCCCACATTTGGCTATAATTTCAGGAGTTTGCATTTATGCCAGGAGATTCGAGAAAGCAATGTTTTAACATAGCATTCAAGCTGTTACTGTTGCCATTATTAATCTGGTCATTTTTATGGGTGAACTGAAATATAGCCTGCAAAATATTAAAATTTCATCTGTAAATGTAAAACACAGAATTTCCAACATCTGAATTCACATTGATGTGGAAATTAAATCCAATGATGCATTTCAAAGTACAGCGTATACACAGTGAACTTGATACCACTGAACAGTGAAAACTGAGAGATCACTACAGTAAGACAAATATTTTTTATTAATACAAAAGAAGTGTCTTAAATTTTGTGTTCCAAACAAAACTATTCCAGGTTATTGTCAACTCCAGAAGTTGTTCTTTCCCTTTCTGAATCCTATAAACTGCTCCCACTGGCATGGCACATATCAGCAAGTTCACAGAGCAGAGATCAGACAAAAATCCATAGTGGATAGAAACCCATTCCTAGGATAACAGACCCAGGTACTTTTCAGGGACTTTAAAAAAGGAGAAAGAATCTTCTTATGAAGGATCTTTGCTCAGATAGTCACAAGTCAACAGAACATAGGAGATGCCTTCAGTTGATTCTTAGTAATTTGCAGAAACCCTGAGCTTGGATCAGCACTGTTTCCTACTGAGGTCACTCCACTCTCCAGGTAGGCACCCAGACTGCATAAGCAAAAGCTGAGCTTTCTCGTACATGGATTGAGTTGACAAAAATAAGGGACAATATCACTAATGGTAAAGAACTAGCCTGCCAATGCAGGAGACACAAGAAATGCAGGTTCAATTCCTGGGTCCAGGAAATCCCCTGGAGTAGGAAATGGCACCCCACTCCAGTATTCTCACCTGGAAAATTCCATGGGCAGAGGAGATTGGAAAGTTATAGTCCAAGGGGTCTCAAGAGTAGGACATGACTGAACGACTAACACTTTCACACTTTTCAAACGGTATGAAGAAGATCAGAAGATGATGGCCTAGGATCAGGACTATAGAAGTGGGATCAGGGCAAAGGTAGTACCGCACACACACTAGATATGAATGTGTTAGATTACTTACATATATAATTTTATATGTGCTCAGTTCAGTCCCTCAGTCATATCCAACTCTTTGTGACCCCATGGACTGCAGTACACCAAGCCTCCCTGTCCATCACCAACTCCCACAGTTTACCCAAATTCATGTCCATTGAGACGGTGATGCCATCCAACCATCTCATCCTCTGTCATCCCCTTCTCCTCTCGCCTTCAGTCATTCCCAGTATCAGGGTCTTTTCCAATGAGTCAGTTTTTCACATCAGGTGGCCAAAGTATTGGAGTTTCAGCTTCAACATCGGTCCTTCCAATGAGTATTCAGGACTGATTTCCTTTAGGATGGACTGGGTGGATCTTCATGCTCTCCAAGGGACTCTCAAGAGTCTTCTGAACACCACAGTTAAAAAGCATCAGTTCTTTTTTCTTTGGCACTCAGCTTTCTTTATAGTCCAACTCTCACATCCATACATGACTACTGGAAAAACCATAGCCTTGACTAGATGGACCTTTGTTGTCAAAGTAATGTCTCTGCTTTTTAATATGCTGTCTAGATTGGTCATAGCTTTTCTCCCAAGGATCAAGGGTCTTTTAATTTCATGGCTTCAGTCACCATCTGCAGTGATTTTGGAGCCCAAAAAAATAAAGTCTGTCACTGTTTCAGTTGTTTCCCCATCTAATTGCCATGAAGTGATGGGACCAGATGCCATGATCTTAGTTTTCTGAATGTTGAGTTTTAAGCCAACTTTTTCACTCCCCTCTTTCACTTTCATCAAGAGGCTCTTTCACTCTTATTCGCTTTCTACCATAAGGGTGGTGTCATTTGTGTATGTGAGTTTATTGATATTTCTCCCAGCAATCTTGATTCCAGCTTGTGATTCATCCAATCCAGCATTTCTCATGATGTATTCTGCATATAAGTTAAATAAGCAGGATGACAATATACAGCCTTGATGTACTCCTTTCCTGATTTGCAACCAGTCTGCTGTTCCATGTCCAGTTCTAACTATTGTTTCTTGACCTGCATACAGATTTCTCAGGAAGCAGGTCAGGTGGTCTGGTATTCCCATCTCTTGAAGAATGTTCCACAGTTTGTTGTGATCCACACAGTCAAAGGCTTTGGCATAGTCAATAAAGCAGAAGTAGATGTTTCTCTGGACTCTCATTTTTTTTGATGATCCAACAGATGTTGGCAATTTGATTTATGGTTCCCTGCCTTTTCTAAATCCAGCTTGAACATCTGGAAGTTCACGGTTCACATACCATTGAAGCCTGCCTTAGAGAATTTTGAGCACTACTTTGCTAACGTGTCAAGTGAGTGCAATTGTGTGGTAGTTTGAGCATTCTTTGGCATTGCCTTTCTTTGGGGTTGGGATGAAAAATGACTTTTTCAAGTCCTGTGGCCACTGCTGAGTTTTCCAAATTTGCTGGCATATTGAGTGCAGCACTTTCACAGCATCCTCTTTTAGGATTTGAGATAGCTCAACTGGAATTCCATCACCTCTTCTAGCTTTGTTTATAGTGATGCTTCCTAAGGCCCAATTGGCTTCATATTCCATAATGCACACATATATTTAAGTATGTATGTATATGTTTACATTATATATATGTGTGTGTATATATATATATATATTCCTTTTCTTCAGTTGATAGTCAATAAGGTACTTGATAAGTAAAAATAGAGCTCTTTTCACTGAGTGGATTCATTCTAAGGATGTTTTTTAAATTCCTACATTACTAAGTTATATTTTTTCTTAACTTGTCCTATATGTGGTAATGAAATTTAAAATGATGTACAGACATCGACTCTTCAGCAGTCAGATCTTATGGAAAGAATATTCAGGAGGGTCTCAACAGCTTGGAAGGAGAGTGAGCAGCCCTTTGCAGGAAACCCCCCTCTGCAAGAAACCCCTTTTCTTGTCTTTTTATCAAAGCTACATTGCAACTAAACTTTTAAACCAGGCACCCCCATGCTCTACTCACCTCCCATGCTAGCAAATCCTTCACATTTTGGAATTATACTTTGCCTGTGCCTAACAAAATCACTGCAAATGGTGACTGCAGCCATGAAATTAAAAGATGCTTACTCCTTGGAAGAAAAGTTATGACCAACCTAGACAGCATATTAAAAAGCAAAGACATTACTTTGCCAACAAAGGTCCATCTAGTCAAGGCTATGTTTTTTCCAGTAGTCACGTATGGATGCGAGAGTTGGACTATACAGAAAGCTGAGCACTGAATAACTGATGTTGGAGAAGACTCTTGAGAGTCCCTTGGACTGCAAGGAGATCCAAACAATTTATCCTAAAGGAAATCAGTCCTGAACATTCATTGGAAGGACTGATGTTGAAGCTGAAACTCCAATACTTTGGCCACCTGAAGAGAAGAACTGACTCATTGGAAAAGACCCTGATGCTGGGAAAGATTAAAGGCGGGAGGAGAAGGGGATGTCAGAGGATAAGATGGTTGGATGGCATCACTGACTCAATGGACATGAGTTTGAGTAAACTGTGGGAGTTGTTGATGGACAGGGAGGCCTGGTGTACTCCAGTCCACAAGGTCACAAAGAGTTGGACATGACTGACTGAACTAAACTGTGCCTAACTTGTTGGTTCTTTCCATAAATCAAAATAGAAGAAATGAATAATAATTAACAGATAACAAGAGCTCTTCCCCAGTTTTCTGTCCATCATCTCATGGACAAACTGAACAAGATAACATCTAGAAGAAGATCAACAAGAGTCAACAAGCCTGTCCTCAGTGGGGGGATGTTGACAACTCTGACCCCCTATCTCGAAGATTAAGTTTACTTCTCTTTTTGTCTTTAAAACTTTCATGGCTGAGCAGACCAGGAAATGGTTTTTGTGGGGGGACACTGAGTCCACTATCTCCCCAGATTGCCAGCCTTCTGACAAAAAGCAAATTTCCTTTCTTACCAACATTTGTCTTTCTTGAGTATTGATTTTTGATTTTTGAGTAGCAGGACCTGATTTGATAGCAAGAGGGAGAGACAAACTCTCATCTCTTTCTCCTAAGGGCCTTAATCCCATCATGTGGACCCACTTTCATGACCTCATCTAAAGAAAATTATCTCCCAATAAACTGTAAATACACTAGGGGCTATGGGTTCAACATATGAATTTGGAAAGCACACAACTCAACCTATAGAATTGGTGAGGTCCTCAGGACAGGATGCAGGCTATCAGCATATTTCCAGACCTAAAATGACCATGTGGAAACAGGCTAGGATCTTGATCCATTAGCCTCTGGTCTCACCATACACAGTCATAAGATACCAACCTTTGCAGCAAGGGCATATTTGAAAACTAGCTCTCTGTACAGTGCTGGGTATTCGTTGGAAGGACTGATGTTGAAGCTGAAATTCCAATACTTTGGCCACCTCATGCAAAGAATTGACTCATTGGAAAAGACCCTGATACTGAGAAAGATTGAAGGTTGGAGGAGAAGAGGATGACAGAGGATAGGATGGTTGGATGGCATCATCGACTTCATGGACATGAGTTTGGGTAAACTCCAGGAGTTGGTGATGGACAGGGAGGCCTGGTGTGCTGTGATTCACGGGGTCGCAGAGAGTCGGACACGACTGAGCGACTGAACTGAAATGAAAGTGATTATAATCATACTTCCTCAAGAATATTTCATTTACAATTATTCAGAAATAAGACTGAATCACAATGTCCCCAATTCCCTACGCAAATGTAAACTTCACAAGAATTCAGTGGAATATTTTTTTAATTAATTAGTGATGAACATTGTCGTATCCTAAAGAGTATTCCTTTTTATGATAAAAAAAGTAAAAATATCAGTGAATATAGTTTAAATTGGAAAATCATTCAGTGTGTAATAGAAGCACCAAATGGATTTGTAGATGGAAAATAAATGAGCTGGAAATGAAAGAGTAATGCATTAGGGATTCTTTTCTTTATATAATACATTTCTGCATCTGATGGAATCTGAATTGACCACCTCTCCAATCTCTCATGAGATGGAAATGCCAGCATAGAAAAAAAATGCTAGAACTAAAATTCTTACTGTCAAGGGTTTTCAATCAACTTTTATCATATGAAGTCTTAGAGCTTCAGTTATCTTTCTATGCACACGTGTATTATCTTCCTGCAACTAAATTATAAACTGAGCTCCTGGAGGATTAAGGCCATATCTCAATAGATCATACCTTTCTATAAACTATTTCAACCTTAGAACAATTAAGACTACACAATGATGACTTTAGAACAACCAAACTAACACTTGTACATTTTTTGTCTTCCTTTGAATATTCTCATCCATATTCACACAGTTTTATAGTTATCACGATGGCTTACATAGAATTTCATGTTGCCAAGTACCTAGAATTTCTTCAAATATTCCATCAGCTGATTTAATAGTTTCTGTAACCATTTCCCCTTATCCCTTGTTTAATCTTTTTGAAAATTCTGTATTATGAATAATTTTGCAACAAACTACTCCACACAAATAGATCTTACTTTAAAATATATCCAGGGACTTCCCTGGTGGTCCAGTGATTAAGACGTCATGCTTCCACAGCAGGGGGCACTAGTTGAATCCCTGATCAGGGAACTAAGATCTTTCATGTAACTTGGTGCAGCCAAATAAATAAATAAATTATATCCATAGGATACATTTCTGGTGTGGGATACATTGTCTAAACTAACACCCGTTTCTGAAACTGCTTCATACACAATAAATACAAATAAATATAAAAGACAAAATTGGAAATACTCAAGGAAAGACACTGAGTAATTAATATCAACAGATTAGGGAAGTTAACTAATGAAAGACTGGAATGGGATCATAAAGACTTTAAAGTCTACTAATTGAAGCATACTAGATGAAAATAAATAGCTTGCAATACCAAGAGGAAGAAAGAATAGAGGATAATTTAATAAAATGAGTAAAATGAAATTTAGATTTAAAATCTAAAGATCAAATCCTTCAGATGGTTTCTTTTAAGGTAACATAGTGTCACATGAGTTTGGGACATTCTGCTCAGAAGGTTGCTGTCCCCTGACCCAAGTCCTGACCATCACATAGTCATACTTGGGCCTGAACCCTGGGGATCCCACCTGCTCAACTGGCTCCCCAGAGTTTCCAGGTTAATGGCTGAGAATCTACAGTCAAATACAATTAAATCTTGTCCCTTCTGGGGAAGTTCTCTCTATTCTTGTCTTCCCTGTTTAAGAAGCATTAGTCAACAAAATAGATTAATTTAACTTTTTAATAATGTCTTCAGTTCAGTTCAGTTGCTCAGTCATGTCCAGCTCTTTGCAACGCCATGAATCAGAGCACGCCAGGCCTCCCTGTCCATCACCAACTCCCGGAGTTCAATCAAACTCATGTCCGTCGAGTTGTTGATGCCATCCAGCCTTCTCATTCTCTGTCGTCCCCTTCTTCTCCTGCCCCCAATCCTTCCTAGCATCAGAGTCTTTTCCAGTGAGTCAACTCGTCGCATGAGGTGGCCAAAGTATTGGAGTTTCAGCTTTAGCATCAGTCCTTCCAATGAACACCCAGGATCAATCTCCGTTACAATGGACTGGTTGGATCTCCTTGCAGTCCAAGGGACTCTCAAGAGTCTTCTCCAGCACCACAGTTCAAAAGCATCAATTCTTCAGCAATCAGCTTTCTACACAGTCCAACTCTCACATCCATACATGACCCTGGGAAAAACCATAGCCTTGACTAGACGGACCTTGGTTGGCAAAGTAATGTCTCTGCTTTTTAATGTGCTATCTAGGTTGGTCATAACTTTCCTTCCAAGAAGTAAGCGTCTTTTAATTTCCTGGCTGCAATCAACATCTGCAGTGATTTTGGAGCCCAAAAAAATAAAGCCTGACACTGTTTCCCCACACAGGGTGAAGTGAAGTCGCTCAGTCATGTCCGACTCTTTGTGACCCCCATGGACTGTAGCCTACCGGGCTCCTCCATCCATGGGATTTTCCAGACAAGAATACTGGAGTGGGTTGCCATTTCCTTCTCCAGGGAAACTTCCCGACGCAGGGATCGAACCCGGGTCTCCCGCATTGTAGGCAGACGCTTTACCGTCTGAGCCACAAGGGAAGCCCACACAGAGTGGTGCTGCTGCTGCTGCTGCTAAGTTACTTCAGTCGTGTCCGACCCTGTGCGACCCCATAGATGGCAGCCCAGCAGGCTCCCCCGTCCCTGGGATTCTCCAGGCAAGAACACTGGAGTGGGTTGCCATTTCCTTCTCCAATGCATGAAAGTGACAAGTGAAAGTAAAGTCGCTCAGTCATGTCTGACTCTTAGCGACCCCATGGACTGCAGCCTACCAGGTTCCTCGATCCATGGGATTTTCCAGGCAAGAGTACTGGAGTGGGGTGCCATTGCCTTCTCCGCCACACGGGGTAGAAGATACTAATTTGATAATCAGTGGGGTAATTATGTTTTGATGAGTAAGCAAAGTCTCTTTCACTATATCTTTCCAAATATGATTTACAGGTGACTATATGGCCACCTAATTATGTTAAAAAAAAAAAGAAAAACCTTACTTTTATGTCAAGTGTATTCAGTACCTCATAAATCATTCTAAATTAGTACCATAGAAAAAAAAATAGAAGCCTCTTCACTCTTTTTCATAGTCATTGCATTTACAGGCATATTAAAGAGGGAGAATTAGAAGCTATATAGACTAGGGGGACTTCAAGCAAGCCCAGGAGCCAATTCACAGCCAAAATTAATGGAACAAGTAACCTTATAGATTGCTGAGTGGAACAAATTTACATAGCCCTTTTGAAAAACAATTTGATACTCACTGCCAACAGACATTTTAAAATGTTTTCTTATCCTGTGAGCCACTAAATTCACCTGTAAGAAAAATCCTAATTAAATAATCTCATATATAAAAGTTTCATACTCAAAGATCTCTTCTTAAAAATACTTGTAGTGAGAAAATTATAAACAGCTTGAATGTCCATTTATAAAGACCTGGCTACTAATCTTGGTTCTGCCATGTTCTGGCTATGTAACTGAAGACTGAAGGCAAGTTACATAATTCTGCCTGTATTCTCCTTGGCCCTACACATGTATTCTAGAATAGACAGAGAAGGAAGAAGATTCTGTCCTTGAAGTGTCTAACACTTCTGTATGTGAAGCTTCTAGTTTCAGATTAGATCATAAACTCACCCCTATGCCTGGCCAAGAGAGTGTCAATACCTAATAAGCTTCTATTTACAATAGTCAAGACACAGAAGCAACTTAAATATCCATCGACAGATGAATGGAAAAGATGTGGTATATATAAATACAATGGAGTATTACTCAACCGTTAAAAAATAAGATAATGGCATATGTAGCAACATGGACGTACCTAGAGATTATCATACTAAATAAACCAAAGACAAATATTATACAATGTCTCTTGTATATGAAATCTGAAGGGAAAAATAGATGCAAGTTAACTTATTTACAAAACAGAAGTAGACCCACAAACAAAACAAACTTATGGTTACCGAAGGAAAAAGGGAAGGTGAAGTTTAAATTAGGAGGATGGCATTAACATATATACACTGCTATATATAAAACAGGTAAGCAACAAGAACCTACTGTATAGCACAGGGAACTATACTCAAAAGTTTATAATAACCTATAAGAGAAAATAATCGGAAAAAAATTTATATGTATGTCTGTAAAACTGAATCACTGTGCTGTACACCTGAAACTAACAACACACTGGGAATCAACTATACTTCAATTAAAAAAAAAAAAACCAGCTGAAGCTTTCCAATTCTGAACCTATCACTTCAATGAGTGATCAAACTACCCACTGGCATAGATTAGAAGGTATCACCTCCTTGAAGTTGGGGTCCACATTCAAGGGATCACCTTACACACCCCTAACTATTGTATGAAAGGAGAAGGATAGAATGGATACTTAAGAACAATCACAATGATTCATGAAATGCTTCATTTTATATCTTAGGAAAAGAGCAACAGTCACCATAGCCAATATGCTTTAACAAAAACATTTATCTATTAACTATCATGTTTTTTTCTAGGCAGTAGGGCCATGCATGGACAAGATGGTCACAGTACAGGCCAATGGGAGAATGAGACATAGTTATACAATGATAGCAGTAAATGATTAATTCTATTTAGACAGATGCTAAGGAGGAGGATAAGGATAATATGAAATATACTTGAGGGACTTACATGATCTAGATGTATATATGTTCTGGATGGCAATGATTTTAAGCTAGGTTCTGCAGGATAATAGACCAAATAGTTGTGTGAAAACTGAAACCCACAGGAACCTGACCTATCTTGTTATCAAAAGGTGACCACCGTGTAGATGATGAAGGAAAGTCTGTCTGCAATTTACCATCTAAATATTTGGCAGTTTTTCTTCAATTGTAGTATGTGACTATGCAACCACAAAATTAAAAGACACTTATGCCTTGGAAGAAAACCTATGATAAACTTAGGCAAAGCAGAGACATCACTTTCCTGACAAAAGTTCGTATAGTCAAAGCAATGGTTTTTCCAGGAGTCATGTATGGATGTGAGAGTTGGACCATAAAGAAAGCTGAACATTGGAGAATCGATGCTTTTGAACTCAGGTGCTAGAGAAGACTCTTGAAAGTCCCTTGGACAGCAAGAAGATCAAACCAGTCAATCCTAGAGGAAATCAACCCTGAATATTCATTGGAAGGACTGATGCTGAAGTTCCAATATGTTGGACACCTGATGTGAAGAGCTGATTCACTCAGTTCAGTTGCTTAGTCGTGTCCGACTCTCTGCGACCCAAAGAATCACAGCACGCCAGGCCTCCCTGTCCATCACCAACTCCCGGAGTTCACTCAAACTCATGTCCACAGAGTCAGTGATGCCATCCAGTCATCTCATTCTCCGTCGTCCCCTTCTCCTCCCGCCCCCAACCTTTCCCAGCATCAGAGTCTTTTCAAGTGAGTCAACTCGTCGCATGAGGTGGCCAAAGTATTGCAGTTTCAGCTTTAGCATCAGTCCTTCCAATGAACACCCAGGATCGATCTCCTTTAGAATGGACTGGTTGGATCTCCTTGCAGTCCAAGGGACTCTCAAGAGTCTTCTCCAACACCACAGTTCAAAAGCATCGATTCTTCGGCGATCAGCTTTCTTCACAGTCCAACTCTCACATCCATACATGACCACGGGAAAGACCATAGCCTTGACTAGACGGACCTTTGTTGGCAAAGTAATGTCTCTGCTTTTTAATATACTATCTAGGTTGGTCATAACTTTCCTTCCAAGGAGTAAACGTCTTTTATTTCATGGCTTCAATCAGCATCTGCAGTGATTTTGGAGCCCAAAAAAATAAAGTCTGACACTGTTTCCACTGTTTTTCCATCTATTTCCCATGAAGTGATGGGACCAGATGCCATGATCTTTGTTTTCTGAATGTTGAGCTTCAAGCCAACCTTTTCACTCTCCTCTTTCACTTTCATCAAGAGGCTTTTGAGTTCCTCTTCACTTTCTGCCATAAGGGTGCTGTCATCTGCATATCTGAGGTTATTGATATTTCTCCCAGCAATCTTGATTCCAGCTTGTGCTTCTTCCAGCACAGCGTTCCTCATGATGTACTCTGTATATAAGTTAAATAAGCAAAGTGACAATATACAGCCTTGACGTACTCCTTTTCCTCTTTGGAACTAGTCTGTTGTTCCATGTACAGTTCTGACTATTGCTTCCTGACCTGCATACAGGTTTCTCAAGAGGCAGCTCAGGTGGTCTGGTATTCCCATCTCTTTCAGAATGTTCCACAGTTTATTGTGATCCACACAGTCAAAGGCTTTGGCATAGTCAATGAAGCAGAAATAGATGTTTTTCTGGAACTCTCTTGCTTTTTCCATGATCCAGCGGATGTTGGCAATTTGATCTCTGGTTCCTCTGCCTCTTCTAAAACCTGCTTGAACATCGTCATTCAGATATCTGTTGGGCAGGGACGAAGGCAAGGATTAAGAGGTGCTCTCTAAAATTAAAGAGGAAGAAGCAATCTTCTCTGAGCTGTTCATGGCTCTATTGAAGTGAAAAAAATTGTAGAGTTTCAGAATGAATTCTTCCCTTTAGGTACCCCAATAAAGACCCCACAAAAAAAGAAAACTACAGCCCAATATCACTGATGAACACAGATGCAAAAATCCTTAACAAAATTCTAGCAATCAGAATCCAACAACATATTAAGAAGATCATACATCATGACCAAGTGGGCTTTATCCCAGGAATGCAAGGATTCTTCAATATCCGCAAATCAATCAACGTAATACACCACATTAACAAACTGAAAAATAAAAATCATATGATTATCTCAATAGATGCAGAGAAAGCCTTCGACAAAATTCAACATCCATTTATGATAAAAACCCTCCAGAAAGTGGGAATAGAAGGGACATACCTCAACATAATAAAAGCTATATATGACAAACCCACAGCAAACATTATCCTCAATGGTGAAAAACTGAAAGCATTTCCCCTAAAGTCAGGAACAAGACAAGGGTGCCCACTCTCACCACTACTATTCAACATAGTTCTGGAAGTTTTGGCCACAGCAATCAGAGCAGAAAAAGACATAAAAGGAACACAAATTGGAAAAGAAGAAGTAAAACTTTCACTGTTCGCTGATGACATGATCCTCTACACAGAAAACCCTAAAGACTCTACCAGAAAACTACTAGAGCTAATCAATGATTACAGTAACGTTGCAGGATATAAAATCAACACACAGAAATCCCTTGCATTCCTATACACTAATAATGAGAAAATAGAAAGAGAAATTAAGGAAACTATTCCATTCACTGTTGCAACGAAAAGAATTAAATACTTAGGAATATATCTACCTAAGGAAACAAAAGACTTGTACATAGAAAACTATAAAACACTACTGAAAGCAATCAAAGAGGACACTAATAGATGGAGAAATATACCATGCTCATGGATTGGAAGAATAAATATTGTAAAAATGAGTATACTACCCAAAGTAATTTATACATTCAATGCAATCCCTATCAAACTACCAACGATACTTTTCACAGAACTAGAACAAATAATCTCACAATTTGTATGGAAATACAAAAAACCTCGAATAGCCAAAGCAATCTTGAGGAAGAAAAATGGAACTGGGGGAATTAACCTGCCAGACTTCAGGCTCTACTACAAAGCCACAGTCATCAAGACAGTATGGTGCTGGCATAAAGACAGAAATATAGATCAATGGAACAAAATAGAAAGCCCAGAGATAAATCCACGCACCTATGGACACCTCATCTTTGACAAAGGAGGCGAGAATATAAAATGGAGAAAAGACAGTCTCTTTAACAAGTGGTGCTGGGAAAACTGGTCAGCCACTTGTAAAAGAATGAAACTAGAACACTTCCTAATACCATACACAAAAATAAACTCAAAATGGATTAGGGAGCTAAATGTAAGACCAGAAACTATAAAACTCCTAGAGGAGAACGTAGGCAAAACACTCTCCGACATAAATCACAGCAGGATCCTCCATGACCCACCTCCCAGAATATTGGAAATAAAAGCAAAAATAAACAAATGGGACCTAATTAAAATCAAAGGCTTCTGCACAGCAAAGGAAACTATAAGCAAGGTGAAAAGACAGCCTGCAGAATGGGAGAAAATAATAGCAAATGAAGCAACTGATAAAGGATTCATCTCCAAAATATACAAGCAGCTCCTGCAGCTCAATTCCAGAAAAAATAAATGACCCAATCAAAAAATGGGCCAAAGAACTAAACAGACATTTCTCCAAAGAAGACATACAGATGGCTAACAAACACATGAAAAAATGCTCAACATCCCTCATAATCAGAGAGATGCAAATCAAAACCACAATGAGATACCATTTCACACCAGTCAGAATGGCTGCTATCCAAAAGTCTACATGCAATAAATGCTGGAGAGGGTGTGGAGAGAAGGGAACCCTCTTACACTGTTGGTGGGAATGCAAACTAGTACAGCCACTATGGAGAACAGTGTGGAGATTCCTCAAAAAACTGGAAATAGAACTGCCATATGACCCAGCAATCGCACTCCTGGGCATGCACACCGAGGAAACCAGAATTGAAAGAGACACATGTACTCCAATGTTCATTGCAGCACTGTTTATAATAGCCAGGACATGGAAGCAACCTAGATGTCCATCTGCAGACGAATGGATAAGAAAGCTTTGGTACATATATACAATGGAGTATTACTCAGCCATTAAAAAGAATACATTTGAATCAGTTCTAATGAGGTGGATGAAACTGGAGCCTATTATACAGAGTGAAGAAAGCCAGAAAGAAAAACACCAATACAGCATACTAACGCATATATATGGAATTTAGAAAGATGCAAATGATAACCCTGTATACGAGACAGCAAAAGAGACACAGATGTATAGATCAGTCTTTGGGACTCTGTGGGAGAGGGTGAGGGTGGGATGATTTGGGAGAATGTCATTGAAACACGTATGTTATCATATGTGAAATGAATCACTAGTTCAGGGTCAATGCACGTTATAGGATGGTCGGGGCTGGCATGCGGGGATGACCCAGAGGGAGGATAAAGGGAGGAGGGAGGTGGGAGGGGGGTTCAGGAGGGGGAACTTATGTAAACCCGGGGTGAATTCATGTTAATGTATGGCAAAACCAACCAATATAATATTGTAAAATAATTTGCCTCCAATAAAAAATAAATTAATTACAAAAAATAAAAATTAAAATTAAAAAAAAAAGTCAGTTTCATTCTTTTACAAGTGGTTGACCAGTTTTCCCAGGACAACTTGTTAAAGAGATTGTCTTTTCTCCATTGTATATTCTTGTCTCCTTTGTCAAAGATAAGGTATCCATCGATGCATGGATTTATTTCTGGCCTTTCTATTTTGTTCCATATTTATTCCAGATATATATTTCTGTCTTTGTGCCAGTACCACAGTGTCTTGATGACTGTAGCTTTGTAGTATAGTCTGAACTCAAGCAGGTTGATTTCTCCACTTCCATTCTTCTTTCTCAAGATTGGGCTATTCAAGGTTTTTTGTATTTCCATACAAACTGTGAGATTATTTGTACTAGTTCTATAAAAAATAATGTGGGTAGCTTGATAGGGATTGCACTGAATCTATAGATTGCTTTGGGTACTATACTTATTTTCACTATATTGATTCTTCTGACCCATGAACATGGTATATTTCTCCATATATTTGTGTCATCTTTGATTTCTTTCTAACATCATACACATAAATAAACTCAAAATGGATTAATGATCTAAACGTAAGACCAGAAACTATAAAACTCTAGAGGAAAACATAGGCAAAACACTCTCTGACATAAATTACAGCAGGATCCTCTATGACCCACCTCCCAGAGTAATGGAAATAAAAGCAAAAAGAAACAAATGGGACCTAATTAAAATCAAAAGCTTCTGCACAACAAAGGAAACTATAAGCAAGGTGAAAAGGGAGCCTTCAGAATGGGATAAAATAATACCAAACAAAGCAGCTGACAAAGAATTAATCTCAAAAACATACAAGCAGCTCATGCAGCTCAATTCCAGAAAAATAAGTGACCCAATCAAAAAAATGGGCCAAAGAACTAAACAGACATTTCTCCAAAGAAGACATACATGTGGCTAACAAACACATGAAAAGATGCGCAACATCATTTATTGCCAGAGAAATACAAATCAAAATCACAAAGAGGTACCATCTCACACTGGTCAGAGTGGCTGCTATCCAAAAGTCTACAAGCAATAAATGCTGGAGAGGGTGAGGAGAAAAAGGAACCCTCTTACACTGTTGGTGGCAATGCAAACTAGTACAACCACTATGGTGAAAAGTATGGAGATTCCTCAAAAAACTGGAAATAGAACTGCCATATGACCCGGCAATCCCACTGCTGGGCATACACACCGAGGAAACCAGAATTGAAAGAGACACGTGTCCCCCAGTGTTCATCACAGTACTGTTTACAATAGCTAGGACATGGAAGCAACCTAGATGTCCACTGGAAGATGAATGGATAAGAAAGCTGTGGCACATATACACAGTGGAATATTACTCAGCTATTAAAAAGAATGCATCTGAATCAGTTCGAATGAGGTGGATGAAACTGGAGTCTATTATACAGAGTGAAGTCAGAAGGAAAAACACCAATACAGTATATTAACGCATATATATGGAATTAGAAAGATAGCAACTATGACCCTACACGCGAGACAGCAAAAGATACACAATGTAAAGAACAGACTTTTGGACTCTGGGAGAAGGCGAGGGTGGGATGATTTGAGAGAATAGCATTGAAACATACATATTACCATATGTGAAATAGATCACCAGTCCAGGTTCAATGCATGAGACAGGGCACTCAGGACCGGTGCACTGGGATGACCCTCAGGGACGGGATGGGGAAGAAGGTGGGAGGGGGTTCAGGATGGGGAACACATGTACACCCATGGCTGATTCATGTAAATGTACGGACTGCTGCTGCTGCTTCAGTCATGTCTGACTCTGTGCAACCACAAAGACAGCAGCCCACCAGGCTCCCCTGTCCCTGGGATTCTCCAGGCAAGAACACTGGAGTGGGTTGCCATTTCCTTCTCCAATGCACAAAAGTGAAAGTGAAGTCGTTCAGTCGTATCTGACTCTGAGTGACCCAATGGACTGAAGCCTGCCAGGCTCCTCCATCCATGGGATTTTCCAGGCAAAAGAGTACTGGAGTGGGGTGCCATTGCCTTCTTCGGATGTATGGGGAAAACCACTATAATATTATAAAGTAATTCAGTTCAGTTCAGTTGCTCAGTCATGTCCAACTCTTTGCAACCCCATGAATCGCAGCACGCCAGGCCTCCCTGTTCATCACCAACTCCCGGAGTTCACCCAAATTCATATGCATCGAGTCGATGATGCCATCCAGCCATCTCATCCTCTGATGTCCCCTTCTCCTCCTGCCCACAATCCCTCCCAGCATCAGAGTCTTTTCCAGTGAGTCAACTCTTTGCATGAGGTGGCCAAAGTATTGCAGTTTCAGCTTTAGCATCAGTCCTTCCAATGAACACCCAGGATTGATCTCCTCTAGAATGGACTGGTTGGATCTCCTTGCGGTACAAGGGACTCTCAAGAGTCTTCTCTAGCACCACAGTTCAAAAGCATCAATTCTTCAGCACTCAGCTTTCTTCACAGTCCAACTCTCACATCCATACATGACCACGGGAAAAACCATAACCTTGACTAGACAGAAATTTGTTGGCAAAGTAATGCCTCTGCTTTTTAATATACTATCTAGGTTGGTCATAACTTTCCTTCCAAGGAGTAATGTCTTTTAATTTCATGGCTGCAATCACCATCAGCAGTGGTTTTGGAGCCCAAAAAATAAAGTCTGACAGTTTCCACTGTTTCCCCATCTGTTTGCCATGGAGTGATGGGACCAGATGCCATGATCTTAGTTTTCTGAATATTGAGCTTTAAGCCAACTTTTTCACTCTCCTCTTTCACTTTCATCAAGAGGCTATTTAGTTCCTCTTCACTTTCTGCCATAAGGGTGGTATCCTCTGCATATCTGAGGTTATTGATATTTCTCCCGCAATCTTGATTCCAGCTTGTGCTTCTTCCAGCACAGCGTTCCTCATGATGTACTCTGCATATAAGTTAAATAAGCAGGGTGACAATATACAGCCTTGATGTACTCCTTTTCCTCTTTGGAACCAGTCTATTGTTCCATGTCCAGTTCTAACTGTTGCTTCCTGATCTGCATATAGGTTTCTCAAGAGGCAGGTCAGGTGGTCTGGTGTTCCCATCTCTTTCAGAATTTTCCACAGTTTATTGTGATCCACACAGTCAAAGGCTTTGGCATAGTCAATGAAGCAGAAATAGATGTTTTTCTGGAACTCTCTTGCTTTTTCCATGATCCAGTGGATGGTGGCAATTTGATCTCTGGTTCCTCTGCCTCTTCTAATACCAGCTTGAATATCTGGAAGTTCGTGGTTCACATATTGCTGAAGCCTGGCTTGGAGAATTTTGAGCATGACTTTACTAGTGTGTGAGATGAGTGCAATTGTGCGGTAGTTTGAGCATTCTTTGGCATTGCCTTTCTTTGGGATTGGAATGAAAACTGACCTTTTCCAGTCCTGTGGCCACTGCTGAGTTTTTCAAATTTGCTGGCATATTGAGTACAGCACTTTCACAGCAACATCTTACAGGATTTGAAATAGCTCAATTGGAATTCCATCACCTCCACTAGCTTTGTTCGTAGTGATGCTTTCTATGGCCCACTTCACTTCACATTCCATTTGCCTCCAATTAAAATAAATAAATTAATTTACAAAAAGAAAAGCATCAGTAAAGTCATATACCCAGGGCTTAAAGATTTGAGGAATTTCTGGGAGAAAATGGAATCCACCTGCAAGTGTAGCAAGATGTAGACCTTGGTTTAACTTAGGATATATTATGAGAAGTTAAATAAAATTACCAAACTGGCAGCTCCCATAAGAAATCTGTTGGAGGTCAGCTTATATCAAAAAATTGCAGAATCGGTTTGTGGAGCTAGACTTTGATATTTCATTTTCAACTTAACAAATATTTAGTAAATTGATTGATGGTGACAAGCTGGATGTCATACGAAAGATAATTCACAAGTGAATGGTCCAAAAATGGTTTGTTGATGGAGTAAAGAAAGGAGGGACAGGCTTGTAATACTGGCTGTATGCCCAAGGCCAGAGAAAAAGGAGAGTTGGAACTTTTTCAAAGTAGTGTTAAGAAATTTGGAAAGTGGAAGCAAAGGATTCATCGAGAGAAAGTGGAGATTATTCATGGCTGCACATTCATGGAATGAATGGAGCTGGAGGCAGGTTTAGGAACAGAGGAGTAAGTTGAAATCATTGTTGTTTGTGGTGGCTCAGTGGTAAAGGATCCACCTGCCAATGCAGGAGACAAGGGTTCACTTCATCAGTCAGAAAGATCCCCTAGAGAAGGAAACAATAACCCACTCCAGTATTCTTGCCTGGGAAATCTCATGGATAGAGGAACTTGGAGGGTTACAATCCATAGGCTTGCAAAAGAGTCAGACATGACTTAGTGACTAAACAACAACAACAAACAGGGCTATGGGAAGTAGACACCTGCCTTCCCTTTGGTTTGCCTTGTATCTCTGCCTTTTTTCTATTTCTGAGCTTTGTTTTAGTTCCTACCTTGTCTAAGGTATAGTTGCTGCTACCAGACCTGTCCTTGTCTCTATCCATTACGAATCTACCAGGTCTCCAAATTTCTATTTGTTTGAGAGCTCCCTGATAACCTTTATCTTTCTCATAAAAAAACTTAAGGTTTGTCATGTTGGTTTCTGTTACATACAATTAATATAGGCTTATTTCAATCAGTACTTTGAAAACAGATACTTCTATGAATTCTAATACTGATGATAATGAAATTATCTACCAAGAGGTAGTATAGAAATTAATCAGAAAATTCTACCTGCCCACTATGTATGAAGTATGATATTGGCTAAGAAACCCAGAATGACCATAGAAGTTGGAGATGGCTTATAAAGGAAGAACAACCTATAGATTATTAGAAGGAAGTGATGCAAGCCACAGATCACAGGATGAAGACAACTAGCTAAAGTAATCAACTGGGGCCCAAGGAAACATAAATTGAGTGTGACAGCAGTATCATTTTAAACTCATACCTAACTAAAGGATGGTCAATAAATTAATTTCCAAAAATATCACTAAATTTTACTTTTCAAGTTTAGACTATCAGAACTGTAATAATATCAGAATGTAATAAATGTAGGAAATGTACTTCTGAATCCATTGTAAGGAAAAAATAGAAATAATTCAAATTTTTCCTTCTATTAGCTTTTCAGATCCCCATAAGAAACTTATTGGCCACTCTTGATGACCTTCATATATAAGCAGCATAGACAATCACAGTAATCTATTTCAACTGTCTTCTAATAATTTTTTAAAAAGAAATAGAAACTCATGACTTCTAATTTTCTTCATATTTGATAATCTTTACTAATGGAAACAAGAGACATACAAAAGAGTAACAATGCAGTGGGAGAAACATGAAAACACAAATTATATAATCATCTGCTTGGAATTGAAAGTTGCCTATAAAATGATACTCCTTTGTTCAAGAACAAAAATTAAACAGAAAAAGGAATTATTCAAACAATCATGTAGCTGCTATGACCATATAGCCCTGTCTCCTACTAGTATGCAGTACATTCAGAAAAAATAACACAACTGAATGTTTAGCCCTAGCTGAAGACCAGATCTTTAATATAGCCTGATAGAAATGTTGAGATTTTCTTTTTGGCTTTATAAGTTTGAGTTTATGGAGTTAAAGATTCTAGAAACTTATCTTACAGACAAAGTTTAGCTAGAACACAAATTCAATTGTTCTAGGACCTTAATATTTCTGTTCTCAAAGAAAAATCTTCAAAAAAATACGTCAGACACCTCCAGGAATGAAAATTTTTTCTATCATGAAACAAAATATTGAAAAGACAATAATAAAACAATTCTACTTAAATCCAAGAAAAAAACAAGAACTATTTGCTTCTTTTGTTTATATGGATGACATTTAGACAATGTGTTAAAAAATAATTGAACAAAAACGGGGTTGCGGCGCGGAATGTAGGCCTTTGGCTTTAGAATCTTTCCCTCCAGAATTAACAGGAGCCAGAGGAGAACTAGAAAAGCCTTCAGTAATTGAATATTTCATTCAAAAATAGTGATCTATGACCAAATCCCAAAGTGTTTTTATTGTTAGAACCAGCTTGTTTCTTTCTAAATTAAAAATCATAGTTGTTAACTTTATATACCTATAGTACAGAATTTTTTTTCTTTCATAACTTCAGTTGAGAATTTATTCTGACCAAATTCTCCCTAATTCTGGTTTTCCATGCTTTCAACACATCCTAAAAGGTATAGTGCTACATTACCACATCTTGGATGGTCTCATCAGATTAAAATTCTGTTCCTGAATCCACCCGTAATGCAGGAGACCCCAGTTTGATTTCTGGATTGGGAAGATCCACTGGAGAAGGTATAGGCTACCCACTCCAGTATTCTTGGGCTTCCCTTGTGGCTCAGCTGGTAAAGAATCCACCTGCAATTCAGTAGACCTGGGTTAGATCCCTGAGTTGGGAAGATCCCTGGAGAAGGGAAACGCTACCCACTCCCGTATTCTGGCCTGGAGAATTCCATGGACTCTATAGTCCATGGGGTCACAAAGAGTTGAACATGACTGAGCGACTTTCACTTTCCTTTTATAATTAACAAAATTCCCATCAATAGGAGAAACAAAGTCTAGTCCCTATTCCAGGGTCTGGTGAGAAAAAACTTCAAAACTCAATTAAGTTGAGCTTTTCCTTTGGTGATGTCCAAGCCAATGAGATCCTGCCAGAAAAGTAATTCTATATGGATTTCATGATTCAAGAGCAGATTATCTACCAACTTTTTTTGTTAAGAATCAGATAGGAGATGTTGCAGGTGTTTCTGACCAAGCAGTCAGTCAAGCTACTCATTTCTACTGCTGTAGTATGATGGATGTAGCTGTGTTTCAATAAAACTTTAGAAAGACAGATGTGAGACAGATTTGGCCTTTAGGCCATGGTATGCCAATGCCTGTTGTAGAATATTATGGCATTGCAACATTCATCAAATCAATTTAAATTGGATCTTTGAACACAGTATTTCTGTAAGAACCACCAATGGAATATAAAATTCAATGATTCATCTACTGTCTTCCAATAAACAGGTAAAATTTTTTAGGTTGTCTGTGCTTAGTCACTCAGTAGTGTCTGACTCTTTGCAACCTGATGGACTGTAGCCAGCCAGGCTCCTCTGTCCATGGGTATTCTCCAGGAAAGAATACTGGAGTGGGTTGCGATGTCCTCCTCCGGGGGATCTTCCCAACCCAGAGATTGAACCCAGGTCTCCCGCGTTGCAGGCGGATTCTTTATCATTTGAACCACCAAGGAAGCCCTTTGGGCTGTCTAGAACCAAATTATCTTTCTTAAAATGTGTAACTACTTCAGATTGATGAAGGAGATATTTCCTCCCTTAGGTCTGATGGCTAAACAAATCATGGTATATGTACAAAACGGATTATTCAGCCATAAAAAGAAATGGAGTATTAATATATACAACTTGGATGACCATCATGCTAATTAAAAAAAAAAAAAAAGATGTTTTTAAAGCCAGGCACAATGACACACACACACACTACATGATCCTTCTTATAGGAAATATCCAGAATAGGCAAATCTAGAAAGACAGACACTAGGTTAGTGATTGTTAGGCGATGGGACCAAGAGAGAATGGGAAGTACTTAATAGGTATGGTGTATTCTTCTTGAAGGACCCTGAAACTTAAGAGGGGTGATGTTTACCCAATATTATCAGTGTATTAAATACCATTGAAATGTATACTTTAAAATGGTGAATTTTATAATATGCAATTTTACCTTTATTATTTAAAAAAATCTGTTACCAGAATCTTTTGTTCTGCTTAAGAATTGCAAGCAGTGCTCTTGGTATTTGCTAACAGTATCCTTTCCTTAAGCTTTCACTGTGTTCTCTTGTGGACTTTGCACTAGACATGAAGTGATAACAGATGCTGCATCTGACCTCAGGAGGATCACAGTCAAGGGGTAACAGGCATTGCACACAGTGTATGGAGTTCCTCTATGAAGCATATACTTTCAAGGAATAAAGGAACATAAGGCATAGAAAAATTGACTTAGTCTAATGTGGGAGGAGTGAGAGGAAGAAGGGTGTTTTGACATAAGGAAAGTTAGGGTTAGATTTTCTAAATGTATTGAAGGATTTGTAAGAGTTCACCAAACTAACTGCAGGTGCAAAAGCTTCACAGTGGAACAGTAAGTCCAAAGGCTCCAAAGCTTGCCAACCAGGAAATGAGTTGCATAGGGATGGAGAAGAAGAAAGAAGCCAATTCATGCAGCATTGATGTGCCATAAAGATTTTTGTCTATATTCTACAATCAAAGTGAAAATGCTACAGGGTTTCATGCAGGGAAGTCATGAGATCCAAGTTACTTTCTGTCTGAGCACTTTGACTGTCAAGACCTGGACTGGAGGAGAACAAGTGTTGAAGGGAGAAGACACATTAAGAAATCATCGCAAAAAGTAAGGAAAAGGCAAAATGTTCATAACCAAGAAATAACATTTACTCTCCTTACAAGTCAAGGGCCAAATATATTCTTTATCTTGTCCAAAAGATGATTTCATGGTTCAAAATGTTATTATATAATATTCCTTATAAATTATAGCCTGAAGTAATTCTAGGTCTTGTGTGTATTGGATTAAAATACAATACTTTCAGAAAGTCCTATTCTTGTTTTATAGATTTCACCATGACCAAATTCCATGTAAGACTTCCTGCATCCAACATAAGCATCCAGGAGACATGGATTCATTGTAAGAGCCCAGGTGAATAAACAGACCCCTTCTTCAAACTCTAAAAATAAATGAAAATACTAATGAGAAATAGATTATTGAAGAAGACAGGTAGGGATGTTGCTGGTTTCAACTAGAGTGTAAGCAACAGCAAGAACAGGTGTGAAAGATCTTAACACACTTAGGTGAAATCATCAGACGTTGGAGACTGTTAGCATGTAACATAGAGGATAATAAACAGGATCTTTTTCTCTCCTTTTCCACATATATTCAACTGCACAATTGCTTCGGTCAGCCTCTCTCTTTCCAGCTCAGCTTCTATCCCCGCCCTGAGTTGTTTTTAAACCTTTCCAGGAAAGAAGGGATTTGATAAAAAGGCAAGGCTTTAGCGTCATGTTTAGATTCAATATCATGGGCCCTCTAGCGTGGCCCTAGTTTCCAGGTTCTCAGGTGGCTTTTTCTCCTGTGGGACATGTTCACAGGTGCACATGTGATCTCTAACCGCATCTGCCATGAAACAAGTGAACAAAAGAGCATCTCCTCTGCCAGTCATATGCAACTGATTTGGTCTCTTTGTACCTCCAGAGTCTCCTGGTAGAACACTAAAATGACCTTCCACTCACAGATGTATATGTGCCATACCCTGAAGGTGTTGGTATACTAGAGGTAATTTTTCAAAAATTATTAAGATAATCCAGATTTCTGGTATGAGCAGTTGCATAGATTCCACCACTACATACTGAATGAGTGAACTGACAATGAGAAGCAGAAAGAGTGGAGTAGATGAGAATAATGAATTCCATTTCAGATATCAATGTTTAATTAGCAAAGTGAAAGTGTTAGTCACTCAGTCGTGTCTGCCTCTCTGCGAGCCCATGGACCATAGCCCACCAAGCTCCTCTGTCCATGGAATTCTCCCTGAAAGAAAACTAGAGTGGGTGGCCATTCCTTTCTCCTGGGGATCTTCCTGACCTAGGGATCAAACCTGGGTCTCCTGCATCGCAGGTAGATTCTTTAATGTCTGAGCCACCAAGGAAGCCCATTTAATTACCAGAGAAGATGACAAGTAGGCCATGGCATGGCATGTTAGTACAGAATTCACAGGATGGTTCAAGGTAGAGGGTATAATTTGTAGATTGCTGCTGTAAAGTGAAGCAATGGGTAAAAAGAGGACTAAGGACAAAGCACTGAAAAGTTTCTCTCTTTAATGGATGGAGGGGGGGTGAAAAAAAGAGAAGTCAATAAAGGAAACTAAGAAATAGTGGCTAGAAAAGCACAAAAGAGAAACATGTGGATCTCAAAGCAATCAAACAGAAAAGACGGTTTAAAAAACTATTGCAATGGGCAGTTTAGGTAAGTCTGCTGAGTTGCCAAACAAACTGCAGACTCACAAATCCTAATTAAATTAATCCATAGAAGTCATTTGTGATGTAACCCTATTCGGTTTTAGTCAGCAAATCTCATCAGCTTTACTGCAAGCCTGGGGAAGGGGAATAATTGGGTTCACTCAGGACTGGGGGTTTTGCCAAAAGTTGTGAGAAAGGATGGGAAGGGAAAAAAATTTAATCAGTTTTTAAATAATTTAATATTCTATATCACTTTGTTTTCTTTTAATTCTGCGGATCCTATGGTATAGTCAGGAGGAAAAAAGTGAGCAGAAGCGAATTTAGTGAAAACAACCCCTCCTGCCAATCTTGCCTCAGCCCTTCCCAGAGGGAGCTCTTCATAACGGAGAAGAGGAAACCATCAAAGCCAGACCCCACCACAATGTAGGTCCCAAGAAGGTCAACAACCTATCTGTGGTGTTCACTTCTAGACATGCAGGGTCTCACATGGACAACAGAGATTCAGTTAATGTTTGTGAAATAGCTAAGAATTGAATAAATGTGTGTAACTTTCTAGGATCTTTGCAAGTGAATGGATCTCTCCAACATGTTTCAAAATATTGAAACTATATACCTCAGTAGACCCCAAAGTTTCATTTTTTCCTACTTAAAACTGCAGTAAATATACCAATAATAAATAAACCATACACATATTTGTGTGAAAGACTCTGATACTATACATTCAACAAGCTGGTGCACCTAGAAAAACCTGAGAAGGCAGTGTTCTGGGCACACTTTTATAAACGCCTACTAAAACATCTGACTATTGACTATATGTATACTTAAAATCATCAACTGAGGTCACACAATTGAGGTCACCCCAAAAACTGGAGACAGAGGCAAACACAGGTGATCACAGTATACCAGGAACAGGAACTGCAGGTGGATTCCACCAGAACCTAACCAACTCTAGCATTCCTGTGTTTCCTAAGAGGGTGTGAGGGGTGTGGATGGCTGACAAGCATCTAAGTTTACAGTCCAGAGACATCATGAGACACCTGTATGATAGCAGAGAACTACAGCTCCAAGAACTAGAAACCTCAGACCCCATTTGAGAAGTTTCTAGAGAAATCCAAAGACAACAGTGGAGACAAAAAGGCCACCAGGGAAGATCTTGGCCTCTGAGACCTCCAGCTACAACAAAAAGTAAACACACCCTAACTTCTAGCCACATAAATATAAAACCTCAAACTTAAGGCCCGTTTACCTTTTTATTTTATCGAGCTCATCATGTCCACCTTTCCACAAAATATTACAAGGTATGCTATAAATAAGAAAACACATGCTGAAGATGTAAAGCAAGCATCAGAAGCAGACTTAGCTATGGCAGAGATTGGGAATTATCAGATGGGAAGTATAAGGAACCATAATTAATGTATCAAGAGCTGTAATGAAAATACAAGGTTGAAGCAGAGGACAAAGTTGGAGGACAGGCTCTGCCTGACATCACGACTTACTATAAATCTACAGTTATCAGGGCAGCTCAGCTAGCCAGAAAAACAGACAAACAGATCAACAGATCAGAAGAGTTAGCCCAGAATCAACATATGCAAACATAGTCAACTGATCTTTGACAAAAGAACAAAAGCAATTCAGTGGAAAAAAAGAGTCTTTCTAACAAATAGTGTTGGAACAACTGGACACCCACGTGCCAAAAAAATTTGTCAACAAATAATTAAAAGATACAAGCTACTAGGTGTAAAACAAAGATATAAGGATGTCATGCAGAAAAGAGTACTTATCAACATTAAATGAAGTATAGTCTATAAAAATATTGTCATGTTGTATACCTGAAATGAATACAACATTGCAAATCAACTACACTATACTTCAAGCCCTTGAAAGTGTCTGTCTTACATCTTTCACAAAAATTAACTCAAAAATGGATCATAAACCTAAATGTGAAATGCAAAAATTGTAAATCTCCTAGAGGATAAGGCAGTAGGAAAATCTAAGAGATGTTGAGTTTCACAATGACTTTTTAGATAACAAAAGCATGATTTATGAAAACTAAAGTTAATGTTAGATGTCATTGACAATAAAAATAATCCATTAATTGCCTTCTAGATATCTACTCAAGTTAAAAACTTTTGTCCCCACAAAAATCTGAACACAAATGTTCTAAAATGCTCTAATAAAGTAAAACATAAATAAAAATGAATGAAGTAAATACAAAATAATCATTGTGGGAACTGTGTAAGCTACAAACGATAACACTGAAATCACCTTTAATATCCCCCAGAGCCAACTACTCTGATTTTTTCCGACTTCTGTTCTACTTATAAATAGGTCAGGTCACAGATTCATTCCTCCATTCTGCTTTTTCCATTTAACATCACACTGTATTTTTCTATGTATGTAAAATGTGTTTTACCATCTAAGTAAAAAAAGTCAGTTTTTATAAATTTTATTCTATGGCTGTAACAGGTTATCCTTTTTCTATTATTGAATATTTAATTATATCTTCACATATAAGTAGTATTATAAGCAGATATGGTAAGAGGTCCCTGGAAAAAAAGAACCAGGCATGGATTTCTTGACATAAGAGAAGCCATCTTTGACCTAAGCCAATTTGTGATCCAAACTGAACACAATGCTTGTCCTTGAACTCTGTGACCCTACAGACTGTAGCCTCAGGCTCCTCTGTCCATGGAATTTTCCAACCAAGAATACTGGACTGGGTACCGCTCCCTTCTCCAGGGGATCTTCCAGACCCAGGGATCAAATCCAAAGGTAGTTTCTTTACTGTCTGAGCCACCCGAGAAGCCCTGTCCTTGAACAGGTCTCAGTAATTAGTGATCTTAAGGGAATAAAGCATGGCTTCCCTGGTGGCTCAGAGGTTAAAGCGTCTGCCTCCAATGCAGGAGACCCGGGTTCAATCCGTGGGTCGGGAAGATTCCCTGGAGAAGGAAATGGTAACCCACTCCAGTATTCTTGCCTGGAGAATCCCATGGACGGAGAAGCCTGGTAGGCTACAGTCCACAGGGTCGCAAAGAGTCGGACACGACTGAGTGACGGAACGAACGAACGAAAACAAACTTATCAGACAAGAGTAGTAGTGATAATAGCAAAGACAGCAGTTGGAAAGACTCCCAGTTCTGTTTCAATTGTAAAAATTGGCCCAAAGCACTCAACCACCAGATCAAATGGCACCTAAGGGATAAAGCTGACTTTTTCTCACCCTCATGATTTCAATCAACTGAAGCTTGGACTCTGTCCACCACCCAAGCCCCTTCATGAAGGGGCTTACAACTTCCCCAATGTTGCTGCTTTGGGAAAGATCCCAGGTGTTCTCTTTACTTGCCACAAGTAATAAATCCTTCATTCTCCTCTTTACTTTGGTTGTGCCTTTTGGCTCAATGTCCATCAAGAGAGGAATCCAGTTTTCATGTAATAGTTTCTATTTATCTGTATCTTTCAAATAATTCTGTGGCAAAAATCTTTGTCCATATAATTTTGCCTGGCTTTTTAATCTTTTCTAAGAAATATATAGAAGTATAATTAGTGTGGCTAAAATTTAAGGAATTGCTAAGAGAGTGTGCTAAATACTTAGAAAAACATGAATATTTTAGCTAAATATGTAAACCCTTTTGCACGTAAGCCACTACTCACTTGGCAATAGGGTGCCATGTCATGGTCATGCTCTGATTCTTCCCATGGTTTCTCAGTTAATTAAAATGTAAAGCTATTTGATGATTCAAAATGTTACTGAGTCCAAGCTTGCTCTGCTCATCATATGACATGCCAATGAATCCAAGAAATGAGATGTTGAGGAAAGGAATATGACTTTATTCAGGAAGTCAGCTGACTGAGAAGATGGCAGACTAATGTCTCAAAGTAACCATCTTGTGGAGTCTGGATACCAGGTTCTTTTATGGAGTCTGAGAAAGAAGCAATGAGGAACTTAAGCCAAAAGGCAGAATGGAGAGGGAAAGGCAGTGAAGAAGTAAAGTAAAAAGGGTCTTCAGTCTAGAAAAACGTCTCTGGGAAGGGCCAACGTTTGGAAGGGGTGTGCTAATCTTTTCTTTTTTGTAGCCTTTCACAGGTGGGCAGGGTCAGATGATCTCTCTGTAAGCTAAACAAAGGCACTATAGTTTAACAGACAGGCAGAGGTACAGGATCCTCTGAGGCACGCTATTATGAATGACTGTAATAACAAAAGCAAGGAAAAGCAAGTCAAAGAAATAGTTCCAATATGCAGTCAGAATTGCCTTCTCCCTGCAACAAAAATACAATTATAATGTCACAGTGCTAAATACTAATATGAATTATTAGTTTACATACAGTTACATGTTTAAGTAAACTTTAAGAATTTTTAGATCGGATTATTGACATCAATGCTATATAAAGAAATAAATGAGATCAGAGCAAATAACAGATTGTTGGTTGTGCTACTTGGATGTTTTCACTCAGAAGGCTATCAAAGTGCCTGTCATTGAACATTTCCATCACACTTTAAATTCAGTAGCTCCAGTTATAACAATCACCAGAGTCAAGTGTGCAAAATGGTTTTATTATATTAAAATTTCTTATTTTCACTAGCGTATAACTCCTCTGAACAATCTCTGCTAGTTGTACACCTTACCTTTTATGGCTATATCTTAATGGGGAATTTGAGAGCTGTTAAAATCCTTTTAGCTATAATTAACTTGTTTGCTTTACCATCAAATTTTAAAAATAAGACCTTAGTTTTTTTCAAATTTCTTGGCATCAGTAACGTAACAAGACACTGATAGTCTGAGGAAAGAAATAAACAGGGACAATAATGAAAATATATCAGTTACCATTAATATATGTACCATTAGATACAGTGGTACCACTGATGCTTACAGATACCACTATGACTTTCCAGCTGGAGTCAGTAACACCAGGAGAAAAACATGCCATTCACTCCTTATGTGAACGAGTGCTTATTATTTGCAGAGAACTATGGATGGGCTTCCAAGGTGGGGCAGGAGTAAAGAACCCACCTGCCAATGCAGCAGACATAAGAGATGAGGATTTGATCCCTGGGTCAGGAAGTTCCCTTGGAGGAGGGCATGGCAGCCCACTCCAGCACTCTTACCTGGAGAATCCCATGGACAGAGGAGCCTGGCAGGCCACAGTTCATAGGGTTGCAAAGAGTTATATATGACTGAAGCAACTTAACGTGCACGCATGCATACTGGGTGTCATGAATTTTTGTGTAAAAATTTGTGCGATGAAACTGATAGCTTGCGGTGAGCGATGTCAGATTAGTGATCTCCGAAGAAGATTTAGCTTTGGGACCAGGGACCAGGCTTGATCACATAAGAGCTTTTGTATAGTAGAGTTTTATTAGAGTATAAAAAGGGAGAGAGAAAGTTTCTGACATAGACATCATAAAGGGGACGGAGAGTGCCCCCCTTTGCTAGTGTTAGCAAGGGAGTTTATATAACTGTGATAATTGGTTATTAAAATAAATCAAAAGAATGTCTCAAGGTTGTAAAGATCTTACTAGACCCACTCTCATAATGTACATTTTAAGATAACAGGATAAGCCAGAAGGTTTTCAGGAAAGAGAAACTGTCCTCAAGCAGGATACATTGCTGTTATATAATCCTTAGTACAGAGTTTAAACTGAGTTGTTTGTTGTATAATTATCAGTTCCAGGCTTAAAGAAAATAATATTTTACATGACTAAGACTAAGGAATGTAGGGGGAAAAGAAGATGTTTATCTCAAGGAGGCTTGAGAATTCCAGACCCCTATATCTGCTTTGAGAGCCCCAGACCCCTTTCTCCTCCTCCAGGACCCCAGACTTATCAATCTGCCTAGGAATTGACTCTCTCAAAACCCCAGTATGACCTTTTAATAGGACATATTTTGCCCTTATTAAATGACTGAAATATTAAGTCACTTTAAAACTCAAGTTGTCTTACTTAAATGAAAATAAGACCATCAAGAGTTCAAGTGACTTGCCCAACAGAGATTCCCCATTTAACAGATGTGAACATTTAGGGACATCAAAAATCAAAAGTTTCCCAGTGATTTCAAATAATTTGTCCACGCCCACTCAAATCCCATCTTGAGATCACTGAGTTTTAGCCTCCACTTTTTTTCTTTGCATCATGCATAATCAGAAAAAAAGTAAAGATTAAATGGGGTTAAAGAAGATAGAATGAACAAAATCTGTTGCATTACAATCATTTTAAAATAAAGACTCATCATAGAAAATCAAAGAACTGGATTCTATTAGGTAGAAGCATTTTTGCTGTTAAAGGAAATCTGAGCTCAAGGCAGAAAACCTAGGAGAAGGACATGATGGGGAAATGTCCCAGCTTCGCAAATAAAAAGCACATCTCTGATAACTTCTAGTAGAAGAGAAAAGCTGCAGAGTTTCATTTCTTATCAAATAACAACAAACCGGAAGTATCCCTGGAAGTTTTAAACTATCATTGCATGTTATTTTTTTTTGGGGGGGGGGGATTACTACAGCATAAAGATTGATTAATTAATTGAAAGGGGGTCTTTATAAATTGAATAAATTGAAAGGGGGTTTTGAATGTTTTCTCACTGCATAAATATGCTCTCATGAATGTCAGTCTCTGTGCAGTTTCAGCATCTTTCCCTCACCTTATGAGTATCAAGGTTCTGACCATCTCTCACGATCAGTTTTCTGGACAACAGCTTGTTTCCTTTATTAGTAGGTGAATCAAACCCTGTCCCATTCATCAACCTTTATCTCTAGGGCTTAACTTTTCAACTAAATCAGGGAATTCCTTAAAAAACTGGAAATAGAATTGCCATATGACCCAGCAATCCCACTGCTGGGCATACACATCGAGGAAACCAGAATTGAAAGAGACACAAGTACCCCAGTGTTCATTGCAGCACTGTTTAAAATAGCTAGGACATGGAAGCAACCTAGATGTCCACTGGTAGATGAATGGATAAGAAAGTTGTGGTACATATACACAATGGAATATTCAGTTCATTCACTCAGTCGTGTCTGACTCTTTGCGACCCCATGAATCACAGCACGCCAGGCCTCCCTGTCCATCACCAACTCCCGGAGTTCACTCAAACTCATGTCCATCGAGTCGGTGATGCCATCCAGCCATCTCATTCTCTGTCGTCCCCATCTTCTCCCGCCCCAATCCCTCCCAGCATCAGACTCTTTTCCAGTGAGCCAACTCATCACATGAGGTGGCCAAAGTATTGGAGTTTCAGCTTTAGCATCAGTCCTTCCATATTACTCAGCTATTAAAAAGAATGCATTTGAATCAGTTCTAATGAGGTGGATGAAACTAGAGCCCATTACACAGACTGAAGTAAGTCAGAAGGAAAAACACCAATACAGTATATTAACGCATATATATGGAATTTAGAAATATGGTGACAATGACCCTATATGTGAGACAGCAAGAGAGACACAGAGATAAAGAACAGACTTTTGGACTCTGTGAGAGAAGGCGAGGGTGGGATGATTTGAGAGAATAGCACTGAAACAAGTATATTACCATATGTGAAATAGATCACCAGTCCAGGTTTGATGCATGAGACAGGGCACTCAGGGCCAGTGTACTAGGACAACCCTGAGGGATGGGATGGGGTGGGAGGTGAGAGGGCGTTCAAGATGGGGAACACATGTACACCCATGGCTGATTCATGTGAATGTATGGCAAAAACCACTATAATATTGTAAAGTAATTAGCCTCCAATTAAAATAATTAATTTTTTAAAGTATATGCAAAAAAGCTAAGATCATGGCATATGGTCCTATCACTTCACGACAGACAGAAAAGGAAAAAGTGGAAACAGTGGCAGATTTTATTTTCTTGGGCTCCAAAATCACTGTGTAGGGTGCCTGCAGCCTTGAAATTAAAAGACACTTGCTCCTTGGAAAGAAAGCTATGACCAACCTAGACAACATATTAAAACAGAGACATTACTTTGCCGACAAAAGGACCATATAGTTAAAGCTTTGGTTTCTCCAGTAGTCATGTACAGATGTGAGAATTGGAACATAAAGAAGGCTGAGCATCAAAGAATTGATACTTTCCAACTGTGGTGCTGGAGAAGACTCTTGAGAGTCCCTTGGACAGCAATGGGATCAAACCAGTCAATCCTAAAGGAAATAAACTCTGAATATTCATTGGAAGGACTGATGCTGAAGCTGAAGCTCCAATACTTTGGCCACCTGACATGAAAAACCAACTCACTAAAAAAGACCCTAATGCTGGGAAAAATTGAGGGCAGGAGGAGAAGGGGATGACAGAGGATGAGATGGTTGGATGGCATCACCAACTCAATGGACATGAGTTTGAGTGAGTGCCAGGAGATAATGAAGTACAGGGAAGCCTGTTATGCTGCAGTTCATGGGGTCACAAAGAGTCAGACAGGACTGAGCAATCGAACAACAACGAAGTAAATGCTAAGGACGTGAGTGTCATTAGACCTTTTTATTCAATCCTATCCACACATCTAACATTGATTTGCATGCCTATGTCTTTTCTTCACCTGTGTATCTGAAACTCTCCACCTACTGCCTAGTCTAATAGGTCTTATCCTTCAAGTAAACACCAAGGTTCCTAGTCATATTGGCCCCGCACTCCCTAAAAAGTCATTTTATAGTTTAATTTCTTATGCTTATTCTTTAAACAATTAAATTATTCATCTTATTTTGCATTTCTGAGTGCCTAGTATGACAGAAAACATTGAAGACATACTGTTTCGTTTATTTGATCTCAAGGTAATTCTTCATGGCAGCCATTTTGTTTCCTGCATGCATTTCCGGGTAAATAGATCATGGCTTTATTTTCTTAAATGTGGAGAATCAAGTTATGTCCTTCTAAGAAATATAAATTTTAAATCTTTTTCTTAACATGGTATTAAGTAAATTGCCATTCTATTTCTCTTTGGACTTATTTGAAACCCTGCTGCTATTTTTTACTTCCAGAAAGGGCACTTCTATTAAATCCAATCCTTCCATTCTTTTTCCCCCTTCACTGCACCACTATTGCTACTTTATACTTTATTTTTCCTTTAAGTATAAAAAGTGTGGGCTGACAAGATAGTTCACATGTTGTGTGTGTGCATGTGTGTCTGTGTGTGCACTATTTGGGAAGGGAATAAATAAAATATAATTCTACATTAGCCTTAAGTAATTCATTGAGTAAATTCCACATAGATGCAGAATACAAAAGACATTTAGATGAGGCTGATCCTTTTATTATTCTCAATGTCTGCAAAGACATGAAGAATATAGGTATTGAATGATTTACTTTCAATTGATATTATTGGAAGAAAAAAATCCTCTCAGGCCTAAACCTACACATGTATTTCATTATGTTATTTGATTGTGAAAAAAGAATTTACAAATTTTTAAGAAATGTTTTATGAGCGAGTCTTTGGGTGCTACCTCAAATGATTTCAATAACTGAAAATTTCAAAAAAAAATAGAAATAGGAGAAAATTAAAACTTCTAATATCATAAACAACTATAATAATTTCAATTAGTATTGTTACAGACAGTTGAGCAGGGCTAAATTATAAGCTTCAAAACGTCCTTGCCCACATGTGACAAACAAAATAGAAACATAGAAGATTATTATTAATACTTAGAAGGATACTGAAGCTTGAAGCACATGTATTAAATTTGGGCAGTCTTGGTGAAAATGAGAATGGGTTTCCTCATTATACAATCTGACATCCTTCATCTAAAACCAAATGAGACAATAAAGTAAGAGAAACGAGATATTTTCTGCATAAAGAACCATATAATCTTTTACCTCATTTAAACAGATTCGTAATTTTATTCCAACTATTCTATGAAACAAAAACATGCTTAATAATGCCATATGCCCAAAACATACATGATATTCCTGTATTCTTATAATATGCACAAGCTCTCACATGTTTTGAATTCAGTCTACATAGTTTTATGGAGTTTATCATGCACTATATATACTATAAATGAGAGGAATAGAAGGAGATAATTTTCCAAAAATAAGTTGACCAACAGTTTAATATAAAACTGGAGAAGAGACTGAACTGAATGCACTTATGAAAATAACTGAAGTGTGGGATTTTTAATCCCTGGAGATAAAAATAACTTTCAAGAATCAATTCAAATTTGTAAAGGTTTCATTAAAACATGCAACTGTTACTTATTTTGCTTTCTTATGTTTAAGATCTTTCCAAATTCTGAAGCAAATTGGGTGATAGGCATCCGATATTCACCCTATTATTTTTTTTACATTTTTCTGTGCACCTGAATTCTTCCATTATATAGAATTTATTCAATACTTTAAAATTTCATTCCACAAGTACCAACAAAATATCTGAAACTGATAGCTTTATGATTATACCTTCATATTCAAATATTTAATTCAAATATGTAAATAAAAATTTCATGTAACACAGTCTGTTACACTTAGCACAATATTATACTTTTAAGTATGAACTACCAGACACATCCCAATCCCATCTACCCCATCAGTTTCTCCCTGAAATACTTAGAAACAAATAAGAAGCATAAAAATTAATCAGTTTTCCAAGACTGAGTGAAAAGGTTAATAAAATTTAGTTACCTACCTATTCCCTCTTTCAAAAACCCTTTATGAAGTCACAAAACACAAATTCCTTCACTCAGTTCAACGAACACTGAATAAACATAGGAACCTTCCACGTAGGAATTCAAAAGCTAATGGGGCCATCAGTCATAGTATTACACCAGCAGCTACTCATGGAAGTGGTTTCTTTAACTCGATTTTATACTCAATAACTCATAACTCATATTAAATGGAGTTCACTTTTATTGAACTACATATTCTAATAAAGTTTTTTTTAAATATCACCAAATCCACATAAGGAAGAAAACAGTTCCCCAACAGCTGTGAGGTTTCAACAGCTACAGGTGTCAAGGGGGGAATCTTGGGCTACAGCAGAGAGACAGCAACATTGTCCTCCTCCTTCTCCTTCCAGCCTGATCAGCATCACTGTAATGATGTCAACACTAAATCCCTCTCTACTCAAATACCCAAAGTGGTTTCTTTTCTCTGACTGGACACTACTGACTGATAACACGAAATAGGGCAATTCAGCTGGGTAGTAGGTATATGAAGAAGAAAGTATAAAAATGTCAACTGCATTAAACTGAGTTATTCTTATTGTCATTATTTCATAGAAATTCTGTCAATATGAATGGATGAATGCAAGGTCAAAAAAGAATAAGATCAGGAATAAAGGGCAATTACTCAATATGCTACATTCCAAACAACTTATCTTCATATTCATAACCATCCCAGTACCTATTAGGTGATGAGAAGACAAGGAACATGGTGGGGAGGAGTCTTTCGCTAAAATAAGTCTTGGGTAGGTATCCACTCACTGACACAGGGGCCTTCAAACAAAATTCTTGTCAATCAGAACAACTGCAAAAACACTCAACTCTTCAACACACTATAAAAGCTGCCAGGAACAGTAAACAACAGCAAATCTAAACAATTTACCATATATAATAAAATTCTGCAAAAAAGATAGGGGACAATAAATATACTTAGATGGATCACTGAAAGTTAACATTATATTTGAAAATTCTGATGGAATTTTGTATGTGCAAACATACAATCAGTCAGTTCAGTCACTCAGTCATGTCCAACTCTTTGCAACCCCATGGACTGCAGCATACCAGACTTCCCTGTCCATCACCAACTCCCAGAGCTTGCTCAAACTCATGTCCATTGAGTCGGTGATGCATCCAACCATCTCATCCTCTGTCGTCCCCATTTTCCTCTTGCCTTCAATCTTTCCCAGCATCAGGGTCTTTTCCAATGAGTCAGGGTTTCCCTGGTGGCTCAGATGGTAAAGAATCTGCCTGCAATGTGGGAAACCTGGGTTTGATCCCTCGGTTGGAAAGATCCCCTGGAGAAGGGCATACCAATCCACTCTAGTATTCTTGCCTGGAGAAGCCCCACAGACAGAAGAGGCTGGTGGGCTGGAGTCCACAGGGTCTCTCAGAGCTGGACATGACTGAAGTGACTAAGCACTACAGAAGAAACATGCAACTCTTATTCAATGAATGTCTCTGGTTGACAGATCAGCTAAGAAATATTAAGATCACATTTATTATTGGAATAACATATCTTAATAACCCTACACACACTCTCCATCAATTTAATGCAACATTTATTGATTTCCTACTACAAACTAGGAATTTCAAATAGGAAAACCAGAAAGTATACCCGTCACCTTAAGATTCTCAAGAGCCTAATCATTTTTCCCTTTAAACAATAGCTTCCTTATCTATGCTTGAATTTTAAAATTTGAAAATGTGCTTCATTTTCAAAGCCGAGATCTTGATTTTATGTCTAGTATGTTCAGTTGCTCAGTCGTGTCCAACTCTTTGTGACCCCATGGACTGCAACATGCTGGACCTCCCTGTCCATCACCAACTCTCAGAGCTTGCTCAAACTCATGGACATCAAGTCGGTGATGCCATCCAACATTTCCTCCTCTATCATCCCCTTCTCCTCCTGCCTTCAATCTTTCCCAACATCAGGGTCTTTTCCAATGAGTCAGTTCTTCTCATCAGTGGCCAAAGTATTGGAGCTTCATCTTCAGTCCTTCCGATGAATATTCAGGGTTGATTTCCTTTAGGATTGACTGGTTTGATCTCCGTGCAGTCCAAGGGACTCTCAAGAGTTTTCTCCAGCACCACATTCTAAAGCAGCAATTCTTTGGCACTCAGCCTTCTTTATAGTCCAACACGCACTTCTACCCATGACAATAAGAAAAACATAGCTTTGATTAGACAAAACTTTGTCAGCAAAGTAATGACTCTGCTTTTTAACATGCTGTCTAGGTTGTTCATAGCTTTTCTTCCATGGAACAAGTGTCTTTTAATTTCATGGCTGCAGTCACCATCTGCAGTGATTTTGGAGCCCCCAAAAGTAAAGTCTGTCACTGTTTCCACTGTTTCCCCATCTATTTGCCATGAAGTGATGGGACCGGATGCCATGATTTTAGTTTTCTGAATGTTGAACTTTAAGCGAACTTTTACACTCTCCTCTTTCACTTTCATCAAGAGGCTCTTTAGTTCCTCTTCACTTTCTGCCATAAGGGTGGTGTCATCTGCATATCTGAAGTTAATGATATTTCTCCCGGCAATCTTGATTCTGGCTTGGGCTTCATCCAGCCCAGCATTTTTCATGATGTACTCTGCATATAAATTAAACAAGCAGGGTGACAATATACAGCCTTGATGTATTCCTTTCCCAATTTGGAACCATGTTTTTCCATGTCCAGTTCTAACTGTTGCTTCCTGACCTGCATACAGATTTCACAGGAGGCAGGTCAGGTTGTCTGGTATTCCCTTCTCTTGAAGAATGTTCCACAGTTTGTTGTGATCCACACAGTCAAACACTTTGGTGTAATCAATAAATCAAAAGTATATGTTTTTCTGGAACTCTCCTGTTTTTTCAATGATCCAAAGGATGTTGGCAATTTGATCTCTTGTTCCTCTGCCTTCTCTAAATCCAGCTTGAACATCTGGAAGTTCACTTGAGGTATGTTAGTATCTTACTTGAAGAATAATTTTTTTTATTCCACAATAAATTATATTTTTAAGAGGAAATTTATTTAGAATTGTTCATACAAAGATTACATGTCATAAAAATAATGTATAAAGTGATAGAAATTATAAAAATCCAATGGTCTAAATTATTCTTCCTTGCTTGAAAAATATATTTATATAAAAAAACATTATTTGGAAAATAGATACTTTTTTCTACTAACTGTGAGTCAGGCACTGTGTTATTAGATACTGGAGTACAAAGGAGTATGAAACAATTCTAACTCCAAAGTACTCAGAGTCTTATCTAACCAATCACAAAAAGTCACTTTAAGACACCTCACAAAGAGGCATGCAAATTCTTAAGAAAAATGATTACTAATTAAAGGTGGCAAGAATACACAGAAGCACTATACAAAAAAGATCTTCATAACCCAGGTAATCATGATGGTGTGATCACTCACCTAGAGCCAGACATCCCAGAATGTGGAGTCAAATGGGCCTTAAGTAGCATCACTATGAACAAGGCACGTGGAGGTGATGGAATTCCAGTGGAGCTATTTCAAATCCTAAAAGATGATGCTGTTCAAGTGCTACACTCAATATCCCAGCAAATTTGGAAAACTCAGCAGTGGCCACAGAACTGGAAAAGGTCAGTTTTCATTCCAATCCCAAAGAAAGGCAATGCTAAAGAATGCTCAAACTACTGCACAATTGCACGCATCTCACACACTAGCAAAGTAATGCTCAAAATTCTCCAAGCCAGGCTTCAACAATATGTGAATCGTGAAATTTCAGATGTTTAAGCTGGATTTAGAAAAGTCAGAGGAACCAGAGACCAAATTGCTTGAGAAATCTGTATGTAGGTCAAGAAGCAACAGTTAGAACTAGACATGAAATAACAGACTGGTTCCAAATTGGGAAAGGAGCACATCAAGGATGTATACTGTCACCCTGATTATTTAACTTACATGCAGAGTACATCATGAGAAATGCTGGACTGGAAGAAGCACAAGCCGGAGTCAAGACTGCTGGGAGAAATATCAATAACCTCAGACATGCAGATGACACTCACACTTACGGTGGAAAGTGAAGAAGAACTAAAGAGCCTCTTGATGAAAGTGAAAGAGGAGAGTGAAAAAGTTGACTTAAAACTCAACATTCAGAAAACAAAGATCATGGCATCTGGTCCCATCACTTCATGGGAAATAGACGGGGAAACAGTGACAGACTTTATTTTGGGGGGGCTCCAAAATCATGGCAGATGGTGACTGCAGCCATGAAATTTAAAAGATGCTTGCTGTTTGGAAGAAAAGATACTTTTGAACTGTGGTATTGGAGAAGATTCTTGAGAGTCCCTTGGACCGCAAGGAGATCCAAACAGTTCATCCTCAAGGAAATCAACCCTGAATATTCATTGGAAGGACTGATGCTGAAGCTGAAACTCCAGTACTTTGGTCACCTGATGCAAAGAACTGATTCATTGGAAAAGTTCCTGATGCTGGGAAAGACTGAAGGCAGGAGGAGAAGGGGATGACAGAGAATGAGATGGCTGGATGGCATCACCGACTCGATGGACATGAGTTTGAGTGAACTCCGGGAGTTGGTGATGGACAGGGAGGCCTGGTGTGCTGTGATTCATGGGGTCGCAAAGAGTCAGGCATGACTGAGTAACTGAACTGGACTGAGCAACTGAACTGAACTGAACTCCCTACAAATTCGTTACCAGATATGCCTCAAACATTGAAATTTGCTATTTTTGTGTCTTTTCCACAACCTATAATAGCATATTTTGTCATAAGGAAAAGTATATAATGACTTTACTATGGTTTGTTTATAACAAATACACAGTATGAAACTCCTTTCATAAATTTTATAGCCTTCTTGGCAACAAAGGTGAAGAAGAAAAGTGATTTAAAAGATAACAAATGTTCACCTTGAACCAATGTCATACATCCATTTTAGCCAAGCTTTAATTGCCTTCAATGACCTGAGAAAGGAAATGCCTAGTCATTTTAACCTGGTGTTTTGAGTAACTTTTACCTATACTTATTGCCAGTTTCCATATAAATAGTTCCAATAACACAAAACATTTTTTCACACACTAATGCTAAAGCTCCTAAGTCCATATTACCACTGATACGCTTTTTACATGTTTTTATTGATCAATGAACTTCCATGTTTACATATAAATCTAGAGATTGATAAATAAGTACTCTCTCACAAGGTTCAGCTTTGGTACAAACAAGTTGATCAGTCTTTGTTGATTAAAAAAAAAAAAGCACATAGTATTTATTGTGTGTTTAAGAGAAATTGCATTAGGCAACAAATAGAATATCTACAATTGATTTATTTCACAGTGTGACCTGGATGAATTGCAAACCAAAAACATTTAGTGTTTGATAGATTGTTCACTTAAAAAAAAAATCTGTGGCTTGAAAAGGTTTTTTGGCATTTCCTTCCCAAGATACCTGAAGAAAGATTTCATAATTTATGATTACTCCAGCATATTAAAAGTCAGCACAGATTATTCTCCCAGTAATGACAGAGTGGATGACTCTCCCATAGATAACAATTATAAACTCCAGACAAAATGTAAATAAAAACAATCATTATAAGTTAAGGTACTAGGAAGTGAGCAAAACTTTTAGGATTTAAGAAGAAAAGACTTTTGAAAAGAGAATAACTGCAGTGGGTGAATTTAAGTTCACATAGATTTTTCTGTAAGGGCACTTTCCAGTCTGATCAGCTCAGTACAACATGAAACCAGAAGATGGAGTTCAGGTCTGAGAGAAACCCCCCAACAAAGAGCTATAAAGAAGAGGGACTAAACCCTGTTTAAAGACTCTACCCAAATCCTTCTCTGATCCATGAACTACAAGGGGACATCATGGCACCAGGTGAAAGAAACAGGTGGAGACTTAAAAACTGAGAGGAAATTTCAGGAACTTGCTCACCAGAAAGGTCACAGAGTCAGGAGCTGCAATTCAATTACATTATAGTGCCTACTAGGACAAAAGTCAAGATTTTACATTGAAAGAAACAAAATTCAGAACTCCCAACCATCTATCAACAATAATGACCATTATAGAATAAAAAAATTACTTGACACTGAAAAAGGCAAAAACATCAGAAGAAATTAAAGAAATTCCATTTACAATTGCATCAAAAATAAAATAGTTAGGAATAAACTTACCTAAGGAGGCAAAAGACCTGTACTCTACAAACTAAGACATTGATCAATGAAACTGAAGATGACAGAAACAGATGGAAAGATATACTATATCCTCAGAATTAAAGAATTAATACTGTTAAAATAACCACACTACCTAAGGCAATTGACAAATACAATGCAATCCCTATCAAAATACCAATGGTGTTTTTCACAGAACCATGCTCCCTGACTGCAGATTATTCTATCGCTTCAGACTATACTATGGATACAAAGCTATAGTAATCAAAACAGTATGGCACTGGCACAAAAACAGACACACAGATCAATGGAACAGGAGAGAGAGCCCAGAAATAAAGCCATCACTATTGTCGATTAATCTCTGACAAAGGAGGCAAGAATATTCAGTAGAGAAAAGACAATATCTTCAGTGAGTGGTGCTAGGAAAACTGCACAGCTACATGTAAAATAATCAAAACATTCTCTAACAGCATATAAAAAAACTAACTCAAAGTAAATTAAAGACCCAAATCTAAGACTGGAAATCATAAAATTTCTGGAGGAAACCATACGCAGAACACTCTGACATAAACCATAGCATTATTTGTTTTAATCTGTATCCTAAAACAAAGGAAATAAAAGCAAAAACAAATGGGACCTAATTAAACCTAAAAGGCTTTGCACAGTAAGGGAATCCATTGACCACAAAAATTATAACCTACTGAATGGGAGAAAATATTTGCAAATGATATGACTGAAGAGGAGTTAATATCCAAAATATAATTCAGTTCAGTTGCTCAGTCATGTCTGACTCTTTGCGACCCCATGAATCACAGCACACCAGGCCTCCCTGTCCATCACCAACTCCCGGAGTTCACTCAAACTCACATCCATAAAGTCGGTGATGCCATCCGGCCATCTCATTTTCTGTCGTCCCCTTCTAGTGCTGCCCCCAATCTCTCCCAGCATCAGAGTCTTTTCCAGTGAGTCAACTCGTCCCATGAGGTGACCAAAGTATTGGAGTTTCAGCTTTAGCATCAGTCCTTCCAATGAACACCCAGGATTGATCTCCTTTAGAATGGACTGGTTGGATCTCCTTGCCGTACAAGGGACTCTCAACAGTCTTCTCCAACACCACAGTTCAAAAGCATCAATTCTTTGGCGATCAGCTTTCTTCACAGTCCAACTCTCACATCCATACATGACCATAGGAAAAACCATAGCCTTGACTAGATGGACCTTGGTTGGCAAAGTAATGTCTCTGCTTTTTAATATGCTATCTAGGTTGGTCATAACTTTCCTTCCAAGGAGCAAGTGTCTTTTAATTTCATGGCTGCAATCAGCATCCACAGTGATTTTGGAGCCCCAAAAATAAAATTTGACACTGTTTCCACCTTTTCCCCATCTATTTCTCATGAAGTGATGGGACCAGATGCCATGATCTTCGTTTTCTGAATGTTGAGCTTCAGGCCAACTTTTCACTCTCCTCTTTCACTTTCATCAAGAGGCTTTTTAGTTCCTCTTCACTTTCTGCCATAAGGGTGGTGTCATCTGCATATCTGAGGTTATTGATATTTCTCCCGGCAATCTTGATTCCAGCTTGTGCTTCTTCCACCCCAGCGTTCCTCATGATGTACTCTGCATATAAGTTAAATAAGCAGGGTGACAATATACAGCCTTGATGTACTCCTTTTCCTATTTGGAACCAGTCTGTAATATAATTACTCAGTATCAAAAAGAGAAAAACCTAATTAAAAAACAGGCAGAAGACCTTAATAGACATTTTTCCATAGAAGACATACAGATGCCCAACAAACACATAAAAAGATGCTCAATATTGCTCAGGGAAATGCAAATCAAAACTATAATGAGAGATCACTTTACATTTGTCAGAATGGCTATTATCAGAAAGAAAACAAGTAACAAATGTTGGCAAAGATGTGGAGAAAAGGGAACCCTTGTATATTGTAAGTGGGAATGCAAGTTGGCACAGCCACTGTGGAAAACTGAATGGCAGATTCTCAGAAAACTAAAAATAGAACTACCATATGACCCAGCAATTGCATCCTGAGTATATATCTGAAAAAATCCAAAAACACTAATTCAAGAAGATACATCCATCTTGATGTTCACAGAAGTACTATCAAACTATTGCCAAGATACGAAAGCAAGCTATGTCCATCAACAGATAAATAGATAAGGAAGATGTGGTGTATGTCTATATATACGCATGCAACAATTAAATACTACTTAGCCATTAAAAAAAGAAAGAATGAAAATTTGCCATTTGCAGCAACATGGATGGACTCGGAGGGTATTATTCTAAGTGAAATAAGTTAGAAAGAGAAAGGCATATTGTATATTGTCACTTATATGTGTAATTTAAAAATTCAACAAGCTAGTGACTATAACAACAAAAAACAGACTCACAGATACAGAGGACAAATTAGTGGTTACCAGTGGGGAGAAGGAAATGGCAACCCACTCCAGTATTCTTGCTTGGAGAATCCAATGGACAGAGGAGCCTGGCAGGCTATCGTCCATGGGGTTGCAAGAGTTGGACATGACGTAGCAACTAAACCACCACAGTGGGGAGAAATTAGGGGGAAGAGGCAAGAAAAGAGTAGAGGATTAAGAGGTACAAACTATTATTTTTAAAATAAACTACAAGGATATATTGTATAACACAGGGAAGCTAGCCAATATTTTATAACAACTATAAGTGGAGTATATAACCTTTAAAATGGTGAATCACTGTATTGTACATCTGCAATTTAAATATCACACATCAACTATATATTTAAATTTCCTAAAAATCCTTAAAAATAAAAAAACAAGATAATACTAGTATTTACACCAGTAAAATAATACTTTTGAGAACGTGGAATTATAAGATACTTCAGAGAAAAAAAACTTCAGAACAAAAAAATTGTCCCATAGTCAAGAGAAAATAACTCAAAGTTTACCCTGATGTTGGAATTAGCACCTAATACAGAGAAGCTATGATAAACATGCTCAAAAATGAAGAGGTTTTTTTTTTCAGATGAACAGATGAAAATGTTATCATAAATTCATAAACTACAATAGTAAACTGAATAGAAATGGTAGAATTGAAAATGACAGTATATAAAATAGAAATTTTGCTGGATAGTCTTAATAGCATAGAGATTCCAAATGACTACCACAACAAACTTCGAGAGATAAATGGAAATATTCCAATCTAAGGAGTAAAGACGGAAAAAATTTGAAAAAAAATCACTGAAATCCCTATCAAAATTTAATGACATTTTTCACAGAAATAGAACAATTCTTTGTATAAAACCATGAAAAACCCTTGAATAGGCCACACGATCTTAAGAAAGAAAAAAAGCTGAAGGCATCACACGTCCTGATTTCTACCTATATAATAAATATAGTAATCAGATCAGTATGGCACTAGCACAAAACCAGGCACAATGCTCAATGCAGAATAGAGAGCCCAAAAATAAACTCACACATATATGGTCAATTTATGACAAAGGAACAAAGAATATACAGTGGGTAAAGAGTAGTCTTTTCAGTAAATGATGCTGAGAAAACTGAACAGTCATACACAAAAGAGTGAAACTGGATCACTATCTTATACTGTATTAAAAAATCAACTCAAAATGGATGAAAGACTTGAACTTAACACCTGAAACCATAAATCTCCTGGAAGGTAACATAGGCAGTCAACTCTTGACATTAGTCTTGGTCATGATTTTTTGGCTTAGATAACAAAAGCAAAGGCCACAAAAGCAAAACTGAACAAATGAAGTAAATAACTACAAAGAGAAAAAGCCTCTGTACCACAAAGGAAATCATCAACGAAGGGAAAAGGCAGTCTTCTGAATGGAAGAAATTATCTGCAAACCATATATCTGATAAAGGGTCAATATCCAAACTATTAAAAGTGTAAAGAAATCATACAACTCAATACCAAAAATATCTGATTAATAAGTGGGCAGAGGATCTGAATAGACATTTTTTTCAAAAAATACATAAAGGTTAACAGGCATGTGAAAAAAGTACTGAGCATCACTAATCAGACAATTGCAAATCAAAACCACAATGAGGTATCACCTCATACCTATTAGAACAACTATTATCAAAAAGATAGGAAGTAACATATTTTGGCAAGGCTACAGAGAAAAGGGAACCCTTGTTCAAGCTCTGTGTATGCCTTAGTTTCTTAGCCCAATGACCCTCTAGGTTCATTTAGGCTGTCACAAATGACAGAATTTCCTTCTTTTTTTAATAAAAAGGCACAATAATATTATCTTTGATACTACATTTTCTTTATCCATTAAAGGAGACTTAGGCTGTTTCTATGTCTTCAGTTCAGTTCAGTTCAGTTCAGTCGCTCAGTCGTGTCCGACTCTCCACGACCCCATGAATCACAGCACGCCAGGCCTCCCTGTCCATCACCAACTCCCGGAGTACACTCAAACTCATGTCCACAGAGTCGGTGATGCCATCCAGCCATCTCATTCTCCGTGGTCCCCTTCTCTTCCCGCCCCCAACCTTTCCCAGCATCAGAGTCTTTTCCAGTGAGTCAACTCGTCGCATGAGGTGGCCAAAGTATTGCAGCTTCAGCTTTAGCATCAGTCCCTCCAATGAACATCCAGGATTGATCTCCTCTAGAATGGACTGGTTGGATCTCCTTGCAGTATAAGGGACTCTCAAGAGTCTTCTCCAACACCACAGTTCAAAAGCATCGATTCTTCGGCGATCAGCTTTCTTCACAGTCCAACTCTCACATCCATACATGACCACGGGAAAAACCATTGCCTTGACTAGACGGACCTTGGTTGGCAAAGTAATGTCTCTGCTTTTTAATATACTATCAAGGCTGGTCATAACTTTCCTTCCAAGGAGCAAGCGTCTTTTAATTTCATGGCTGCAATCAGCATCTGCAGTGATTTTGGAGGCCCAAAAAATAAAGTCTGACACTGTTTCCACTGTTTTTCCATCTATTTCCCATGAAGTGATGGACCAGATGCCATGATCTTTGTTTTCTGAATGTTGAGCTTCAAGTCAACCTTTTCACTCTCCTCTTTCACTTTCATCAAGAGGCCTTTGAGTTCCTCTTCACTTTCTGCCATAAGGGTAGTGTCATCTGCATATCTGAGGTTATTGATATTTCTCCCAGCACTCTTGATTCCAGCTAGCTATTGTAAATAAAACTGTAGTAAACATGAGGGTGTGGATATCTTTTTGAGTTAGCTTTTTCTTTTTCTTGGATAAATACCCAGAAGTGGGATTGCTTGATGATACGGTAGTTCTATTTTTAATTTTCTGAGGATTTTCCATAGTGGTTTCCACAGTGGTTATACCAGTTTGCAATTCTACCAGTAGTGTAAAAAGTGTCACTTTTTTCTCCAAAATCCTTAACGTATTAGCATAAGATATTAGCAAATAGTACAATTCAACAGCATATTAAAATGATGACCTACCATGATCACCTCAAATTGCAAGGATGATTCACTATACACAAAATCAATATGATACACAACGTTAACATAATGGAGGATAAAAATTATATAATTATCTCAATAAATGGAGAAAAAACATTTACAAAAACTCAACATCCTTTCATGAGAAAAATTATCAACAAATTAGGTATAGACGGAACATACCTCAACAGAGGAAATGCCATATATGACAAACATATAACTAACATCATCATACTAAACGATGAAAAGCTGAAAACTTTTCTTCTAAGGCCAGGAATAAGTCAAGGATGGCAACTCTTGCCACTTCCAATTAACATAGTACTAGAAATCCTACTCAGAGCAATTAGGCAAGAAAGGCATATTAAAAAGACATCCAAACCACTGCTGCTGCTACTGCTGCTAAGTCACTTCAGTCGTGTCCGACTCTGTGCGACCCCATAGACGGAAGCCCACCAGGCTCCCCCGTCCCTGGGATTCTCCAGGCAAGAACACTGGAGTGGGTTGCCATTTCCTTCTCCAATGTGTGAAAGTGAAAAGTGAAAGTGAAGTCAGTCAGTCGTGTCTGACCCTTAGCGACCCCACAGACTGCAGCCTACCAGGCTCCTCCATCCATGGGGTTTTCTAGGCAAGAGTACTGGAGTGGCTTGCCATTGCCTTCTCTGATCCAAACCACTAAGAGCCAACAATGCTTTAATATTTAAATAATACAAAGTGTGTTATCTGATCATAGTAGAATAAAATTGGCAATCAGTAACAGAAATAAAAATGAGAAATCCCCAACTATTTGAAAATCAAACACCTTTAAATATGAGTCAAAGAATTCACAATGGGAATCAGCAACTTTCCTGAAATGAGTGGGGGAAAAAAAGAAAAACAAGCTATCAACCCTTAAATAGAGCAACTAAAGTAGTATCACTCAGATCTTACTGAATTAACTTGTAGGAATTGTGGCTCAGAGAACCTGGGAGTGGGGGGAATTACAGAACTATGGCTCCTGCTATTGTGAGTAAGAAACTATTCATTGCCTCCAGCTCATGAGATTTATATTCTTCCTAAATCTGTAAGACTGTGGATAGACTCACTTGTTACCTTAGCAGTAAGGTAAAATCTCAGAGCCTTCACAGTTGTTGAAAGAGAACTATAAAATCCAATTCAGAAATCAATCTCACATATTTGAGAAGTTACTATTTGACAAAGGAAGAATTTTATTTCAGTGAAAAACTGTGACATTTAACAAATGCTATCAGAACAACTGGTTTTCCATCTGGAAGAAAAGCAGATCCATTCTTTCCTCATAAATGTAAATAAATTTCAGAAGAATGAAAAAACTACATATAAGACATAAAACAATAAAATCCATTCACAATATACAATCTAAGGAAATATCCTTTACCATGGATAGAACCCCAGTAGCTATAAAAGAAAGATTATTTGAGCCTTATAAGTTTAAAACTTTGTAAAACAGAAGACACCATAGCCTAACAGATGAATATGGGGCTTCCCTGGTTGCTCAGCGGAGAAGGCAATGGCAAGCCACTCCAGTACTCTTGCCTAGAAAATCCCATGGATGGAGGAGCCTGGTAGGATGCAGTCCACAGGGTCGCTAAGAGTCGGACACGACTGAGTGACTTCACTTTCACTTTTCACTTTCACACATTGGAGAAGGAAATGGCAACCCACTCCAGTGTTCTTGCCTGGAGAATCCCAGGGACGGGGGAGCCTGGTGGGCTTCCATCTATGGGGTCGCACAGAGTCGGAGACGACTGAAGCGACTTAGTTAGCAGCAGCAGCTGGTTGCTCAGATGATAAAGAATCTGCTTGTGATGTGGAAGACCTAGGTTTGATCCCTGGGTTAGGAAGATCCCCGGAGGAAGGTATGGCAACCCACTCCAGGTATTCTTGCCTGGAGAATCCCCATGTACAGAGAAGCCTGGCAGGCTACAGTGCACAGGGTCCCAAAGAATTGGATATGATGGAGCAACTAACTAAACAGAACAGATAAGAGATTTTGAAAACAGCACAATCTGAACAAAGGATTAAGTATAAGTTCTTACCAATAGACAAGGAAGAGATAAACTACCCTGTGATAAATGCACTAGCGACATGGGAAGGCCATTCACAAAAGATTTCATCCAAGAGACATAAAATGGATTTGAAAAAGATGTACAACTATAGCAGCAGTAAGGGAAGTACAAATTGAAGTTACTATAAGATATAATCTTATCCCTGTAAGACTGGGAAGATCTAAAAATTATTATATCATCTCTTACAGGTAGAATGTAAAGGAAAGGGTATTCTGACACTTTTTTTTTTTTTAATAGAAATGAGACCTCTTACAATCCAATGTAAGCCTTTTGGAAAGCAATCTATAAACAATGAACAAACAAGAATAGTGTATCCCTTCAACCAGCAACCACGCAAAGACATATGTTTAATACAGCACTGCTGATAGTGTCTAAAACTGCAAGCAAACTGAAATGCCTATTGAGGAGGGAATACTATATAACTGCTAGTATGCTCAACTGTGATCTAACACGTAGTCAATAAAAATAATGAATGAAAATTCAGTCTTAGATTTCCATACTGCTTTAAGTGAGAAAAGTAAAATGCAAAAAACTGCATATTATGTAATTATTATTCATCTTCATGTATAGGTGTATTTTGTATGATTATTTAAAGCATAAAGAAAATAGGAAGAACATGTTTTTAGCATTGGATACCTATGGTAGAGGTGGAGGATTAGGGTGATTTGCTGGGAGAAGATTAAAAAGGCAAAGGAGAAGCTCATAAAATGCATAAGATAACAAACTTAATGGAATGCATATGTGTGTATGCACATGCATGTGAAAGATTTAAACAAAGAATTGTTTTAATGAATTACCCAGAAAATAGACTCTTTAAATCACTATGTGTGTGTTAGTTGCTCAGTTGTGCTCAACTCTGCGATCCCATGATCACCATGCTCAGCTGTCCATGAAATTCCCCAAGCAATACTGGAGTGGGTCACCATTTTCTTCTCCAGGGGATCTTCCTTACCCAGGGATCAAACATGTATCTCCCACATTGCAGACAGATTCTTTACCTTCTCAGCCACCAGTGAAGCCCTTTTAAATCACTATAGTAAATGAAGAAATGTATTCATTTCAATTAAATAACCTGGTTTCAAATTTTGCCTCTGCCACTCTGGGTAAGTTAAATAACCTCTTAGAACTTTAGTTTCTTCATTTGTAAAACTTAATTAGAAATATGACCCATAGAGGTATTTCCATGGAGTTGTTACAAAGCTTTAATTCTATAATAGACATACAATTTTAATAAATTGTAAAATTTGCACTGCACTACTACCATTATTGGAATTATATAAATTATAGATTTCATCCTGACATTTTCATAAGTCACTAAAGCTATCACTCAACAGGAATTACCCAGTCTTACTTACAAGGTACTGATGTGACCAAAATGGAAAATGATAATCATCACAAACATGGCATCAGAAAATACCGTACTATAAACTTTTCCTGTGACCACCACCATGCACCCTCCCAAATATTAGGTTAAATGTAGAGCATCCTGAACTACTTCCTTTAGACATGTTGGTCACACACAATTTGTATTTGACCTTGTTCATAAGAAAATGAAATATTTAACAGGTACTTTGCAAACGGAGAAGGCAATGGCAAGCCGCTCCAGTACTCTTGCCTAGAAAATCCCATGGACGGAGGAGCCTGGTAGGCTGCAGTCCATGGGGTCGCTACGAGTCAGACATGACTGAGCAACTTCACTTTCACTTTTCACTTTCACACATTGGAAAAGGAAATGGCAACCCACTCCAGTGTTCTTGCCTGGAGAATCCCAGGGACGGGGGAGCCTGGTGGGCTGCCGTCTATGGGGTCACACAGAGTCGGACACGACTGAAGTGACTTAGCAGTAGCAGCAGCTACATTAAACTAGAGGGTGTCCAAGGTGGCTCATAGTAAAGAATCCACCTACCAATGCAGAAGAGGTGGAATTCAATTTGGGAAGATATCCCAGAGGAAGAAATGGCAATCTGCTCCAGTATACTTGCATGGGAAGCCCCATGAACAGAGGAGACTGGCAGGGTACAGTACATGGGGTCCCAAAGAGTTGGACACAACTGAGTGACTGAGCACGCATGCTACATTACTAGATCTCAAGGACAATGATTGGGAAGGGAGGTGGCACTCCTCAGCATACGTTCTCCCAGTCACCACTGACACCAATGGCTATGCTGATCAGCCCCAAGTGATGTCACAAGCTTCGAGCATCAGGGAAGCAGAGCTGCAGTGGCAGCTGAAGAAGATGGTGAGAACTGAGCAGGAGGGGAGAGCCTCACTCTGGAAACAGAGGGACTTGGGAAAGTCATGGGGGTAGGGCTCTTGAGGCTGTGTGTGAGCAGGTAGTTTTTAAGAGTCAACAAATAAAACATGATTTATTTTTTTTCTTTCTTTTTTTTTTTATTGTGAGCCACTTGTTAAAGTCTTTATTGAATTTGTTACAACACTGTTTCTGCTTTATGTTTTGATTTTTTTGGCCACGAAGCATGTGGGATCTTAGCTCTCCACCCAGGGATCAAACCAGCACCCCTGCATTGGAAGGTGACGTCTTAACCACTGGACCACCCGCGAAGTCCCTAGGATGATTGTTTTTGAAGTGATGTCATTTGGACCCTCCCTCTACTTCATGAACCCTTATGTGACCTGGAGAAATACAGGTTACATTACACAATATTTGTGTTTTTTCTTCTAAGACAGAATCTAAATATGGTTCAGCCATTATAGAGATTTCTAAGTCCTGATAGCTCAGTTGGTAAAGAATCCACCTGCAATGCAGGACACCCCGGTTTGATTCCTGGGTCAGGAAGATCCCCTGGAGAAGGGAAAGGCTACCCACTCCAGTATTCTGGCCTGGAGAATTCCATGGACTATATAGTCCATGGGGTCAGAAACAAGTGAATGACTTTCACAGGACAGAAGAGTTTCTATGTACTCAGTATATTTGTCCACCTGGAAGCACAAATAGAGTAGATTGACTTACAGAGCACCAGCAGTAATATTTACAGTTAGTGAGTGAACCAACTTTCATCTCTTAGAGCTATTTTTCCAGGATAACAAAAAATGATTGCTAACATTTTATGCTGCTCTTAGCCTACATTTTTTGTCTGTGACAATGAAAGCACACTTTAAAAAATAATAAAACAGGTTTAAAATGATGTTTTCCATATTTTTAATTGAATTGGGTGATTAAATAATCATTTCTCCCTTAAGGGAGGCCAATGACAGTGTTGTTGTTTTTTTTTTTTTCCACTCTTTGAATCTAAACTCCTACAATCAAGGAGGCAGGAGGAGGCAGGCCAAAGGGTATATTCATTTATAATGAATTGAACCTTGACTTATTAGAAAATGCAATTTGAGAACAGAAAATTCACTTGCTTCATATAATAGCTTGGCACTTTTCATCCTTACATAAATCTGTCCCTTTTAAACTCTTAGCATTTAGGCCCTGGCTATTCTCATTATATTTAAGAAAACTGTCTTCAATTACATGACCCCAAACAAGGCCCTGGGCTCTTTACAAATCCATTTCTAATGTGTTGGTCTTTATGCCGCACATAAGGACTCTTATATCTCAGACTGAAAAGAACTGTATAATGGTGAATAATTATTCAGCATTTTAGACACTGAATGAATAGTGTTTAAGCAAAACAGAGTCCTCATGCTATGTAAAACTGTCCCTTCAGTTCACTTCAGTTGCTCAATCGTATCCGACTCTTTATGACCCCATGAATCACAGCACGCCAGGCCTCCCTGTCCATCACCAACTCCCGGAGTTCACTCAAACCCACCTCCACCGACTCAGAGATGCCAGCCAGCCATCTCATTCTCTGTCGTCCCCTTCTCCTCCTGCCCCCAATCCCTCCCAGCATCAGAGTCTTTTCCAGTGAGTCAACTCTTCGCATGAGGTGGCCAAAGTATTGGAGCTTCAGCTTTAGCATCAGTCTTTCCAATGAACACCCAGGATCAATCTCCGTTACAATGGACTGGTTGGATCTCCTTGCAGTCCAAGGGACTCTCAAGAGTCTTCTCCAGCACCACAGTTCAAAAGCATCAACTCTTCAGCGCTCAGCTTTCTTCACAGTCCAACTCTCACATCCATACATGACCACAGGAAAAACCATAGCCTTGACTAGATGGACCTTAGTTGGCAAAGTAATGTCTCTGCTTTTTAATATACAATCTAGGTTGGTCATAACTTTCCTTCCAAGGAGTGAGTGTCTTTTAATTTCATGGCTGCAATCAGTATCCCCAGTGATTTTGGAGCCCAGAAAAATAAAGTCTGACACTGTTTCCACTGTTTCCCCATCTATTTCCCATTAAGTGATGGGACCAGATGCCATGATCTTTGTTTTCTGAATGTTGAGCTTCAAGCCAACCTTTTCACTCTCCTCTTTCACTTTCATCAAGAGGCTTTTTAGTTCCTCTCCACTTTCTGCCAAAAGGGTGGTGTCATCTGCATATCTGAGATTATTGATATTTCTCCCAGCAATCTTGATTCCAGCTTGTGCTTCTTCCAGCCCAGCGTTCCTCATGATGTACTCTGCATATAAGTTAAATAAGCAGGGTGACAGTATACAACCTTGATGTACTCCTTTTTCTATTTGGAACCAGTCTGTTTTCCATGTCCAGTTCTAACTGTTGCTTCCTGACCTGCATACAGGTTTCTCAAGAGGCAGGTCAGGTGGTCTGGTATTCCCATCTCTTTCAGAATGTTCCACAGTTTGTTGTGATCCACACAATCAAAGGCTTTGGCATAGTCAATGAAGCAGAAATAGATGTTGTTCTGGAACTCTCTTGCTTTTTCCATAATCCAGCAGATGTTGGCAACTTGATCTCTGGTTCCTCTACCTTTTCTAAAACCAGCTTGAACATCTGGAAGTTCACAGTTCACATATTGCTGAAGCCTGGCTTGGAGAATTTTGAGCATGACTTTACTAGCGTGTGAGATGAGTGCAATTGTGTGGTAGTCTGAGCATTCTTTGGCATTGCCTTTCTTTGGGATTGGGATGAAGACTGACCTTTTCCAGTCCTGTGGCCACTGCTGAGTTTTCCAACTGTCCCTTAGAAGCTAAAATATAAGACTTTCCAAATCCTACATACCAGCTCAGTTTCTCTCATCACATAGTCTCCCCGACAGAAGACTTAGAGTGTGGATTGTCAACAAGTGTTTGACAATTATTCAACAAAAATGGATAAACACCTACCACAATATGCTAGGCACTGATCCATCTAGGGGGTTAGACACATAAACAAGACATATGGAATCATCAGTGATTATATTTGTCTCAGTGCAGCTTGATTCCACCCACAGATCCAAGAGGTAAATAATCACACATGCCAAACTTAAAAATTTAATGAGACAAGGTACCAGTTGTTATGGCATTAACAACATGCTTAAAAGGAAAGATAAATACAGAATTATAGTATTCACCTGATACTATGTGCTGTTCAGTTCCTTAGCTCCTTATTAGACACCATTTTTAAACCATGAACAGGGACAAAAGAATTGAAAGAAGCATGACCTTCACATTTCTGATTAAATAGCAAGTCAAAAGCTTGAGTTTGAAGGCACAAAATGTCTCTGCCCAAAGCAGAAAACAGTAAATGGGGAAAGCAGTCTTTTTCCTGAACTTAAACATCTCTCACCACATATATTTTCTTTTCCTTTCAATGAAAAATAAAATTCTAGATTTTCTTGGGATGTATTCCTATTTAAGAATTAAATGGGCCCATCATGTATTTATATGTAATAAGATGTTCTTCACAGCAATGTTTGTAGGAGTGAAAATTAGAAGCATTCAGTGTCCATCGTGGAAGTCAGATTCATAAGTATTGATATGACCACAGTGTATTAAAATTGTGCTGCATTTGTATTACAGACTGTATTAATTACCTTAATTTTTCACATCTCCCAGTACACACATCCTTATTAGTATGTTCCCACACTAATTCTGAGCATAACCCTGTGATATGCTTCAGGACAATGGGACAATAGTAACTCTGATGCAAACAGAAGCTTGACAAAACTCTTCCACACTTCTTCGCTGATTCTTGGATTCCTGCCTCCAAATTACAACATGCATGAGCTAGCCTCTTACATGTGAGACACATGAAGAAAGCCATGTCTCTCTCTGACTTATTTCACTGAGCATAACATGCTCAAGTGCCCAGCAATGGATGAATGGATACAGAAGATGTGCTATTATACACATAGTGGACTCTCTCCATTGGAAAGTTAAAATATAAGAACAGGAATTTAATGTACAGGAAGACAAAAAGTAGCCCAATTGGCCAGTTATTAAAATCAACCAAGATCTCTAAAACAAAGGAGCATCAGTTGGGGAAGGGGCCTTGCTCTTTGCCTAACCATGAAGGGAATACCTCTTTGAAACGGATGCCTCAGCAGTCACAGCTTAAGCCAGGCACTTGCATTACAAAAACGAACAAACAAACAAAAATCACCCCCTAACAACTGTCAAGCATCAGACTACAATACAATCTTTATTGATTTAAACTTTTTTCTCAGTGAGCATATTTTCATGTATTACTTACAGAATTTTAAGAACCTCTTCCAAAGAAAGCACAGCTATAGGAAACCTGAACATTGAAGTATTTTCTCTTCTAAGCCCATTTGTTAAAAGAACATTAGGCTATAGATGATAAATATTTCAGTGAGTTTCATCTGACTTGCAGAAAACTTTGAAGATCTAGGAACTTGAAAGAATCTCTTCAAGGTAGATATAGACAACTGGGTGGATAACAGACCTAAGAGTAGATCTCTGATTGACAGAGTGTTGATATTATTTAACAGTGGCCTTAACTGTGGTAGATGAATAACAGAGCAACACTCAGAATCCTGCTGAACTACAGGTACCTTGGAAAACATCCATCGCTACAGTGGATATACACACCATTTCCTTGAGACCAGAATTGTCCCCAGTACTTAGAGATAGATCATTCTAGGCCAACTAATTCAAAGCACCTCTATTAAAGAAGTCCCTTTAAGAAATTCATTACAAACTGGATGCTTGTGTCCTCCCCAAATTTTTATGTTGAAATCTTAATGCCCGATATGATGCTATTAGAAGGTGAGGTCACTGGGAGTTGTTTAGGTCATAAGGGTCATGGAGCTCTCCTGAAGGAATTAATGCTCATATACACGGGACCCCAAAGAGCTAGTTCATAGGGCCACCATTTACAGATAGAAGAAGTCTGCATGTAACCTGGAAAAGGACCCTCCAACCATGCACACACCCTGATCTCAGACTTCTCAGCCTCCAGAAGTATGAGAAATACAGGACTGATGTCTATAAGCTATCCGTCAGTGGTGTTTGTTATAGCAGCCTGAAAGGACAAAGACAAATGTCACAGGTTTTAAATTAGGGAATCCAGCTTCATCATCCTAATTGGCTCATTTTCTAATTTAATATGAGAGGTGAAAGAGAGGCATATGTCAAATATGACCCACAGGTTTCTGACTCACAGTACTAAGAATTTAGTGACTTCCATCACTGAAATAGAAAATATGGATAGAGGAATGCTGCCAAAGGTTCTATTAAACATACAAAAGAAAATAATAGCAATTCAGCACTATTTATAAAGGGAAAACACAAAGCACTCTTGATTTATGCATCCTGTGTGATATCTTGACCCAGAAAGAATGCTTATTTTTCATCTTAGGGTTATCTATATATGGCAAGTAGTGCTATAAAACACACTCACCTAAATCAGAGTATTTGATATTAGACCTAAGGAAAAATGGTGTTTTCCTATTCAATTGCTCACCTACAGAATAAATTTCCATAAATCCAATTCAACTGATGTACTAATTTAGAGTCTTCCCCCTTTAACAAACAATGATGAATCTGATCCTAAAACCAAGTTCATTTCTAGTATTTCATTTATGTACTTGTACTCACCCCAAATCTCTAGGTTTTTCCTTTTGGATAACACATACACTTTGCCCTTGAAAGCACTCTTAAAGTAAGAGATAAATGGGCTAAATCTCATCAATGTGCTTAAGAAGCAATGGTACGGTGTGACAATAACAAATAGTATTATCCTTCCAGACCACAGTTACTTTACAGTCAAATTAGTTCAACTCTTTCCAACCATTTTTCCATCATGACACACATATAACATGATCGTGTCTGCCAGAAATCCAGAGTAAATGAAAGGCCTTTCCAGGTCCAGTCTAGCAACTCTACAACCCACTAATTTGTGAACCTGCATTGGATTATACATGTAATTTTCAGTTTATAGTATCTCTTTCAGAGAATGGCAGCCCACTCACTGTTCTTGCCTGGAGAATCCCAGGGATGGCGGAGACTGGTGGGCTGCCATCTATGGGGTCGCACAGAGTCAGACACAACTGAAGCGACTTAGCAGCAGCAGCAGCATCTCTTTAGCTTCCATTTCTTTTATGACCCAAAGTTAATGGCACAATCAATTTGAAGAAGATTTATCCAAGGTTTAATGAGCCCAAGCTTTGAGAAATATCCTTAGACATCACCAGATTCATACTTTTTCTGTTACTGCTCCATTTGTAATATATTTCTATGCCTTGAATGTCAAAGGTGCAGGAGAGCAAGGTTGATTCAAAAAATGTCTTCTTTTAACTCATCTTTCTCATGGATTAATTAATCCTTCCTACATTCTAGAAGGATACACAGAGCAATTCTTTCCTCTAGTTAAGTCATCTATTGTTATCCACATCGAGTCCACCTGAAATAGGTTCTCTACACATTTCAACTTGTCCCACTAGAACCCTGACAGTTCAAGAACAACTTCAGTCCTGTTTCTCAGGGTCACCCAGAACTACAGCACCTCTGCCATGCACTTGATGTTCAAATGGAAATAAGACACCATCCATAAGTTACTTTCAAAGTTCTTTTGACAGCTAACATATTACAACATTTGGTTCTGCACAGATGCACAGTTTTTCACCACTGATTCATGCTGCACTAAAAATCCATCAATTACCCTATTCAGTTCAACCCATCTGCTTCGTACAAACATGATAGGTTTTCACTTTCAACTGTTAATAATCCCAAATTTCTCTTTCCTCCATTCTGTTAAAAGGATGTTTGCATGTCCTACGAGCCCTTGTTCTTTTTCACCAATGAAGATGTTCTATCTCTAGCAAATTTTTTTTATTACTATTTTCTTTAGGATGTTGCAACCATACCCAAAAGAATACAGAAAATGAGAGTCAAAGAAGAGGGAGGAAGAATTCTGAAAGAACTCAGAAGAGAGATGAGTTTCAATATATAATAAGAAAAAATATTTTAATCTAGTAGAAGATGGAGAATTAGGCAAAGGTCTACAGTGTTGGCCCTGACACATGTCATTCCTAGGGAGTTGTGGGTGGCAGGGGTGGGGGGCATTCTGCCCAACACAGGCCCTTCTCACACCCTCGAGGCTTCCTGAGATTTTCTTCTTCTCCTTTGGCACAGCCACTTATACTCTGCACTGGAGTCTGTCTGCCCAAGTTAACAGCTCTTACTGCTGAGCAGCAAATATTCACAAACCTTTTCTCTTTGCTATTGTTGATGCAAATAAAGGGCTTTGTCCCTGCTGGTGGAAGTCTAATGACCACCAGGAAAATGAATGGGCACTGTAAGAACACATCTGCACAATTTTGCCAAAACAGGTATAATTTTAAAAAGCTCACAAAATCCCCTTTCTCTAACAGTAATAACTTTTAAGCTGTTACTATTAACCATGTTTCTAGCTTCCACAAATTTGATGTTTTACCATCTGTCCTTCATGCATATCGCGGACATGCCTTGTTCTGGACAACATGACAAGGTGCTTAAGTCACTTCCTTTTAGCTTCCTTCAGTATCTTCTCTCCTTGGAAAGAGTCCTTCTCTCAGAAGGTGCACTTTTCAAATACAAACCAACCAATCCAGGCTCCACACTCCCAACCAACTTCCTTTTTGTTCTCTCACACTTCAGGCCACTATTTACCTGCTTCTTCGCTCCAAGGCCAGGTATTCAACAATGAGGGACCGCCCCTGGTCCCATGAGCCAATCCTAAACCTGCTTCCTCTGCTTCATCCATTCCCTCTCACAGAAACCACACTGGTTCTTGCACACAGTTCCCCACCCCCCACCATGACCAACCCCAGTGCTTCCCCAGGTGGTCCCTCATGGAGTGCCCTCGCCCCCTAGGAACTGTCAAGAACTGTCTTTACAATGAAAATCATGTGCTGATTGGTTAGCCTCTCTATCTCTCAAGGTTCCTATTAATAGAGCATTTTAGAACAGCTACTAACCCTCACTATAAGGTAACCTGGAAAAGAGAGTGACCAGAGTGACTAGACACAGAAAGTATAAACCAGACACTAAAGCTAAGATGTCTCTCCCCAGTAACTGTCATTTCGAAGAGAAGACTGACCCCTTTCCCAAGGAGTCCCACACACTTTGAAGTATCACCTTTTCCTTCAGAAAGGCAGACTAGGGGCCCAGACTGGCTCCATATCTTCCCTAACATAACTGATGATCAGTTTCATAACTGATCATCAGTTTCTTTTAACTATATAAGATAATGCTCCTAAACTCTTGGGGTGTGTGAGAATTAAAGATGTGAAGTTCCTGTTGCAGTGCTTCTTCATACATACTGGGTACTCAATAAACAGGAAATATTTTTACTAGTATCAATATCATTATAATTGTCATTTTTTTAAATAGCACAAATTAAAGAATTAGTGTTTTGTTGTTGTTGTTGCACTGGATCTTCATTGCTACTCCCAGGCTTTCTCTAGTTGGGGGTGTGTCACACAGGTCTAGTTGCTCCTCAGCACATGGAATTTTCCTGGACCAAGGATCAAACTGGTGTCCCCAGCAATGGCAGGCTAATTCCTATTCACTGTACCACCAGGGAAGTCCTAATTTTAAAATTTTCTTTTCATGTCTCCCTTCTTGCTGAAATGGTACTTAAGATCCAACAAGGCCACGTGTTACTTCAAATTATTTTTTTTTTTAATTTTTAATGAGTTTTTCATAAATGAAAAAAAACACAAGATTTGTCACTTAATTACTCAAATAGCTTGATTTGAGTTGATAAAACTTATAAACTGTTCATTCCAAAAGGGAGAGAAATCATGATGATTGTGACCAGGCTAGGAAGCATCAGGCATTCAGTAATAAAGAGTAATAAAAAGGGATGGACATAACTATGAAAATTTTTAAAACATTTAACCATCAGTAAATCTCAATCAAAAATATCACAGAATATATAAACTATGTATGTCTAGTGTTGATATTATATCTGATGCTATGCTATTAATTTCATGTCAACTTGAATGGCCATGGGGCACCCAAATATCTGGTAAAATATTACTCTGGGTATTTCTGTGTAGGTGTTTGGAGATAAGATTAATATTTAAATTGGTAAGCTGAGGAATTCCCTAGTAGTTCAGGGCATAAGAATCCACCTACCAACGCAAGGGACACGAGTTTGATCCCTGGTCCGGAGAGATCCCACATGCCTCAGAGAAACTAAACCCGTGTGCCACAACTACTGAGCCTTCACTTCAGCAATGAGAAGCCCATGCACCACAACTAGAGAGTAGCCCCTGCTCTCAGAAACTAGAGAAAGTCCCCACAAAGCAACAAAGACCTCGAGCAGCCAAAAACAAAATAATTTTTTTAAAAATTGGTAAACTGAGTATAGCAGACTTTCCTCCTTAATGTGGGTAGGCCTCATTCAATCAATTAAAGGCCTGAACAAAAACACGATAGGTCTGCCCCTGTTATCATCCTGTGCCAGGTGAGAGAGAATTCCTCATAGCTGACTTCTTTCAAAACAAGGCATCAGCTTTTCCTACCTTTGAATTCAAATGGAAATATCAGGTCTCCTGGATCTCAACCTGGCTGATTCTCCCTGTATCTCACTGGCTGATTCTCCCTGTATGTCAACCTCTATAAGCACATGAGTCAATTCCTTTTTTAAAAAAAAAAAATCCTATTGATTCTGCTTCTGTGGAAAACCCTGATTCATACACATCCTCAAGAACATGTAATAATAATAAGAAGAAATAATCACAGAATGTTTTCTATATACCAGGCACTGTTCTAAGCCCTTTAAAAAATTTTCTCATTCCTTGCAAACAACCCTATGAGGCAGGTACTGTTGATATTTACAGTGGAGCAAACAGAGGCATAGAGAGGTAGAAAAACTTGGACAGCTCATACTACCAGAATTTTAATCTACACACAATGGTTTTGAATCTCTGCTTCTAACCATGTTAGTATTAAGAAACAAAATACTTGGGTGAAGTAGGTCATCATTGGAAATACAGTATCAACATGGACAATTCAGTATGACATGTCAGAACCATATTCCTGTCTTTAAACAAAAAATAACTCAGGACTTTCATGGTGGTCCAGTGGCTAAGACTCTGAGCTACCAATGTATGGGGTTCTCAGTTCAAACCCTGGTCAGGGAACTAGATCCCACATGGCACAAATAAGACCTGGCACAACCAAGTAAACAAGTATTTTAAAAAATAACTCAAAGGATTTTGTAAAAATTGAGTATTCAATTCATAATATCAATGTCTAACAAAGGGCTAGCACTCAATTATTAATTTATTTTCCCACTATGAATGAAATCATCTTGATTCTATTTTCATTAATAGATTCAGTTCAGTTCAGTCACTCAGTTGTGTCCAACTCTTTGTGACCTGTGGACCTTAGCACGCCAGGCCTCCCTGTCCATCAAAAACTCCTGCAGTTTACCCAAACTCATGTCCATTGAGTCAGTGATTCCATGCAACCATCTCATCCTCTGTCGTCCCCTTCTTCTCCCGCCTTCAATCTTTCCCAGCATCAAAGTCTTTTCAAATGAGTCAGTTCTTCACATCAGGTAGCCAAAGTATTGGAGTGTCAGCTTCAACATCAGTCCTTCCAATGAACACTCAGGAATGTTCTCTTTTAGGATAGACTGATTGAATGTCCTTGCAGTCTAAGGGACTCTCAAGAGTCTTCTCCAACACCACAGTTCAAAAGCATCAGTCCTTTGCTCAGCTTTCTTTATAGTCCAACTCTCACATCTATACATGACTACTGGAAAAAAATACATGACTACTGGAAGAAAATAGATTATATGGACCTGTGAGTATTTCTTCTCATCAGAAAGCAATACACTGCTATGTTTTCATTCTTTTTTGATGATGTATCTCCCCATAGACTTTCAAAATTAGTAGTAAACATAAAAGTGACTCAGTTTTAATATCCACATTTCTATCAAGTTACACCATGCTTGCCATGTTGTAAAACAAATTTCCATAATCTCATTATCATGATAAAATGAAAGAACTTGCTTTCTGACATTAGAATAATATACCTTCTCTAAGAGCCCTAATTTCAGGTTCATAAATGTGACAGGTAATTTTTTTATTCTATTCATACTTTATGTGGGGAATTTACTTGCCAGTCAAATTATATACAAATTGCACTGCTCATTATTCCTTATAAGACAAAAACCACAAGAGCTCATAATGTTTGTAACATTTGAATTGATATCAGTAGCACTAATGTTTTGTATACTTTGCATTTCTTTACAGAAAAATGCATTAATGTCACTAGTACAGTTTCATCTAGAGAGCAGTCAAGGGCATGACATAGGCTTACTTGTCTGCAACTAAGTGAATGTTTATGTTTTTCTTCCCCTTTTTATTCCTGCTTAGCTTCAATTTGAATCTGGATATATAAGCAAGTAAAATGTTTATCAGATGTAGATATATTGCCATTCAATAACTATGTATATTTTACTCTATTATTTGATATATTTGGACAGACATATTCACCCATGAAATAATGACTGCAAAAAAGATGATTTATCCATCAACCCAAAAGTTCCCCTCTGCCCCTTTGTAAATCTGTCCCATTTAAGCAGTCCCCCCATCCCCAAACATGGGGGACAGACTGAGGTGGCCTCCTGCTGTTCATGCCCTTACATCATCTCCTCCCCTTAGGTGTGGGCTGGACCTATGACTTGTTTCTAATAAATAAAATAGAACTAAGGTGATAGGATATCCATAGATCATGGATCATAATATTCACAGATGATAATCTCTCCCTTGCTAGTCTTTAGGAAGCAACCTGCCAATTGGTGAGCCACCATGTGGAGGTGGTCATGAGGCAGGGAACTGAGGGCAGCTTCCAGCCCAAACCAGAGAGAAAATGATGTCTTCGAATTAGCAGCCTACAAAGCACTGAATGAACCAACATCTAAATGAACTTGGAACCTGATCCTTCCCCAATCTAGCTTCAAAGAAAGCCCATTCCTGGCCAATGCTTTGATTACACCTTGTAGAGGACCCTGTTAAGCTGTACCCAGACTTTTAACTCACAGAAAGTCTGAGATAATATACGGATATTGTAAGCTGATAAATTTTTGGTAATACTATTACACAGCTGCTGCTGCTGCTAAGTCACTTCAGTCGTGTCCAACTCTGTGCGACCCCATGGATGGCAACCCACCAGGTCCCCATCCCTGGGATTCTCCAGGCAAGAACACTGGAGTAGGCTGCCATTTCCTTCTCCAATGATGAAAGTGAAAAGTGAAAGCGAAGCTGCTCAGTCATATCCGACTCACAGCGAACCCAGGGACTGCAGCACCAGGCTCCTCCATCCATGGGATTTTCCAGGCCAGAGTACTGGAGTGGGGTGCCATTGCCTACTGCATTATTACATAGCAATAGATGATATACCAGCCAACAATTGACCTGTTGTCACCATGGACTAGTTCGCACTTTCTGGAATTTTATATAAAAAGAAACATAGAACAAAGAAAAAAATTATCTAGCTTATATATGTGTGTATATATATATTTGTGTACACACATAATGTATAACTGAATTGCTTTGCTATAAACATGAAACTAATACACTGTAAATCAACTATACTTCAATTTTAAAAAAGAAAAAACTAAGGCAAAGAAAAAACGACATTTCAAATCTACAAAGCTTATCTGGTTGTGTTTTCCACTTACACTACATTTATGCGATCAAATACAGAAATCACCTTATCAACTCTTCTAAGAAGACAGTGACCATGTCTGAACCTAAGGCAAATAAATAATAAATAATTATTTGTCTTTGAAAATATAACCTTATTGTGTATTCCTAACACTTAAAAGGTGAGGCTTAAATAATGTCAGTTGTTGGTGATGATTATTAGCAAAGAAATTAAGAGAAAGTAGGGAGAAATCCAGCAAAGAAAAAGAATAGGATTGGTGAGGAACTGAAGTGAATGTTTTTCCTGCCAACTTAATGTTCACTTTTTCCTTTTACTTAACGACCATTGTTATCACTTGATAGTGAATTAAGCCCTGTTTTATACCAGGAGATGCTAGATGATTTGTTCTTCTTGTTGAACAAAATATTTAAACTCATAATCTCATTTATATGAGGAAAAACAAAACAAAATGAAAACAGGCTTATAGATACAGAGAACAAACTGGTAGTTGAAAAGGAAAAGGGGAGTGCTGAGGGGAGGTAAAATATGCAGAAGGGATTAAGAGGTACAAACCTCCAGTTACAAAATAGATAAGCCACAGGATGTAGTAGATAGCATAAGAAATATGGTCAATAATATTTTAAGAGGTATGGGGACAGATAGTTATGAGACTTATGGTGGCAATCATTTCATAATGTATACAAATACAAAATCACTATGTAGTATACCTGAAACACAGTATTATTATATGTCAACTATATTTCAATTAAAAATTTTAAAGATGAATATTTAAACTCTGCTATTTATATTTAGTTCTTCATACCTAAGAGCCATGGGACCAAAACTGTTAACAATCTTTAGCTAATTGATCTCCCAAACCACCCACTGTGCTTCCTATCGGTCAGATCAATGCACTATTGAGTGCTGACTGCATGACAGTTGTGTTCAGGCACTGGGGATAAAAGAATTGGAATGGTCATTGTCCTTGAGGAAGTTTTACTTGCACTATGGACTTAGAAATGTAAGTAGATGATTCCAGTGCAATGTATTAAGGTACAGTGGAGTATCACGAAGGTACAATTCTTAAAGGACTTAGTAGACAAGCGATTGTGTTGGAAAGATTTGTTTTCCAGGTTTTATCAGAAATATTCTCACATGATTTTGATATTAAAAATCTGTCATCCTGCCAACATAAGCCCTCAAATCAAAACGTATAAACTATAAGAAAAGGGAATCTGAGAACAAAATCAAGGCGGGGGGGCAGAAATCACAATTTTTCTTTTATTATCATCCTCACAGTACTATCTCTACTCAATAGAAAAGATCCATAGAGTCTGTTGAATGGCTAATGATACTAGAATGAGGTAGAGGAAAAGCTTTCAGATTGTCCTAATGTGATTTGTTAGAAGTTCAATATTATAAGTTTAAAAAAACATAGGAAAATTTTACTTCCTGTAGTGATAATGCAAACTTTCCTGCAGAGAAAAAAATCAGAAAGCTGCATAAAATATTTCAAAGATTTATAATCACGAATAAGTGGCTAATGAGGCATTAAAAAACCTACATGGCCAAGACCTAGATAAAGAGGTGTATCCAAAGAGATGAAGCTAGCATTTGAGGCTGTTTCCCCCTGGGGATATTTTCTAACTGCAAAAGAGGCAGATAAGAGGAGAGCAGTTGAGCAGGACTTTGTGAAGATTCATGGGGTTAGTGGACCAAAAACTGGAGTTCAAGGTCAACTAAAAAGGGAATATCAACCTGAGTGCTCTTTCATGGTCCTTCACCTGACTTGAGCTTGTGGTATCATGTTGAATTATTTCCAAGAAGATGCATCTCATGACAGATAAATGTGCTAAGAGACTCAAATGGAAGCTGCAAGGCTTCTTGTGACTTTGCCTCAGTAACAATGTGGCATTATTTTTGCCATAATCGACCAGAATAATTGAATCAAAGCATCAGTCTAGAGTCAAAGGCAGGGGAATACTCAATAACGTGAATACTGGGGGACATGATTCACCGAGGAGGGCACCTTTGGAGACTACAAGAACTTTAGGGCACAGGAAGAACATGACTGACAATCCCTGCTGAGCTCCCAACAAGCGTCAGCTGCTGACCATGTGAGTGAACCATCAAAAACACAGAGCCTAGCTGAGCCTTCCAATGATTCTAGTCACCTGATTAGACTATATCACAGAATCCAAGAGCAAATTTTCCAGATAAGCCCAGTCTCCACAGAAACATGTGAATATTAATCAATTACTGGATTAGGGCATTACGTTTTGTGATGGTTAGTTGTTCAAAATTTGACAGCTGAAACACCTCTAATTGTCTAGATATTAAGAACAAGGTAAAACAAGGACCTATTGTATAGCCCAGGAAACTCTGCTCAACGTTATGTGGCAGCTTGGATGGGATCAGAGTTTTGGGGAGAATGGATACATGTATATGTATGGCTGAGTCCCTTTGCTGTCCACATGAAACTATCACAACATTGTTAATCGCCTATACCCCAACACAAAATAAGACATTTTCTTTAAAAAAAAGAATAAGGTAAGAATGTACATTATAATACCTATGGTAAAAACTGAACTAGAGAAATGACTGCTGCTGCTGCTGCTAAGTCGCTTCAGTTGTGTCCAACTCTGTGCGACCCCATAGATGGCAGCCCACCAGGCTCCTCTGTCCTTGGGATTCTCCAGGCAAGAATACTGGAGTGGGTTGCCATTTCCTTCTCCAATGCATGTTAAGTCGCTTCAGTCGTGTCCAACTCTGTGACCCTATGGACAGCAGCCCTCCAGGGTCTTCTGTCCACAGGATTCTCCAGGCAAGAATACCGGAGTAGGCTGCCATTTCCTTCTCCCAGAGAAATGACTATTTAACTGTAAATCTTACAAAGAGGGAAAGAAGGATAATAAAAATAATCAATCCAGACAAACTTGACTTTATAGCTATTTCACAGCAGGCCAATGCTCCTGCAGTAACAACTAGTAAAAAATAAATTATTCAAAACATGTTTTTAAAAGATTTTCAGAATCTGTGGAAGCAAAGAGTAAGATGAAATAAAATTCTAAGCAGAATTCTAAGAAATTTCTAAGAGGAGAAATTCTCTCAGGGAAGCTAGTAACATCCAATTATTTTTCCCATGGAACATGAAGTAATTTCTGTTGTAGACTCAGATCTGATTTGTTCAAGTTTCAAGGTTACCTAAGAATAGAGCCTCTAATGGGAAAAATGTAAAGTGAAAAGCTTTGAATAATCAAAGAAATAATGTGGCAAATTGAAAACTTGAGAACTATAACAACAGTTCATAGATTCAACAGGACCTTTTCTGTATTTTGAGGCCAAAAAGGTATAAGAATATAGAGGTCAAAATCTTCTAGAGGAAGACTGAAATTCTTAGTTTCTCAATGCTTAGGGAAACAAAAACTTGCTTCAAGCACACTGCCAAGTTTCCCTTTCAATATTAGTCAAATTTTGAAAATATGCAGGGTGTGAACCTGGAGATTTGGTTCTGAAGCACAGAACTGGAATTATAATATTTGACACCTAGGAAAAATAAGACCATCCAGGTTCTAAACCAGAGATCTGGGAGAATCATATCCTTGAACAAAGATGACCAAAAGTAGACTGTGTAAAAAACTCAAACTCAGCTTTGATCCAGTTCAATTTTGATTTGGATTGAGATAGCAGTCTCAATTATCTGCCTAAGAAAGAATCCTCTTAGGTGGAAGTCTGTAATATCAGGAATCTCGTGATTCTTTATATCTCAACATATATAAATACTGAACAGATAACTTAAAACAGCAAAGAAGAAAATGTTACTTCTTTGGAACAGCAAAGAAGAAAATGTTACTAAAATTGAAAAAGAAATGGTAAATAGAAATGAACATATAGATAATCAAAATAGAGTTAGCAAAAACTTCAAAATATATCAAAGAAAGAATATGGATCAAATAGATAAAATAATGGAGAAATTTAATGGAAAATTGGAATCTATTAAACAGAATCAAATGGAGAATCTAGAACTGAAAACTGCAAAACAGAGTACATAAAATAAAAAAAAACCAACTGATCAGTTAAACAACAGATTGAACACAGCACATGAAAACAGTAAGTTGTAAAGCAAGTCAATAAAAATAACTAGATGAAGAGGGGGAAAAAATTAGGGAAAAAATAAAGAACAGAGTACAACAGGAAATGGTAAATGATTTTAAACCTTGAGGCTTACATATAACAATTTATATCTATAACAGTCTATTTTAAATGGAGAACGACTTGGCCTATTCTAAAGTTCAGTATTTTTACTCTCCTGTATTTATGCTTCTGAGACCATATTTTACATCTTTTAATTGTGCTATCCCTTAATTATTTAACTGCAGTTTTTAATACTTTTGTCTAATAGCTATAAAAGTGACTAATCAACTACCTTCACTATATATTTATCTTTCCCATGAGATTAATTTTTTCATGTTTTCTTGCTACTAATTTGCACCCTTAAACTAATTAGTCCTTTCCCATAGAAATGTTATCTTTTAATAACAAATCTAATTTTTATGACTTGACATTTCTCTATTGACATACCCATCCAAAAATCATGCAAATTATACATGCTCAGTTTAATGAATTACCATTAAGTGTATAACTACCATCTAAGTAAAAGACTGATTATTGCCAACATCACACAAGACCCTTTTATATCCTCTCTCAATCTCTCTACCTTCTTTCTAAAAGTAACCACAATCTTGACCTTTACCATGATGGTTTAGTTTCACCCTTGCCAGCTAGTCACAAAAATTTGGATGAGTCACATCAGCATATTAGTTGACAATGGCCAGAGTCACATAATAAACATACGATTCCAATTATATAAATATACCAAAGACTTGACACCATAAATGACCTAGAAGAAATTTTTGCTACATCAAATCACAATAGAAAAACATGAGAACAAATTGGAGTTTGGTAAAAAAAAAAACAAAAAAAAACACTTTTTAGAAAGTAATATAATTTTGAGAATGCCAATTGTCATTGGATTTTATTTGAGTAAACATGTTGGCATTTGGCTTAACGAATGCTATAGACAGAGGAGAGAGAGAAACTTCATAGTTATTCAGTTGTTCCTTTCCCTAGTGGAAGTTCTTGTTACATAATCAGGACTCCAGAAGTCAGTCTCTAGAACTGCAACTCAAATATCACTTGCCAAAATAACAATAATAGCATTTAATATTCACTGCAATCGCCATCTGCAGTGATTTTGGAGCCCAGAAAAATAAAGTCAGCCACTGTTTCCACTGTTTCCCCCTCTATCTGCCATGAAGTGATGGGACCGGATGCCATGATCTTCGTTTTCTGAATGTTGAGCTTTAAGCCAACTTTTTCCACTCTCCTCTTTCACTTTCATCAAGAGGCTCTTTAGTAGTTCTTCACTTTCTGCCATAAGGGTGGTGTCATCTGCATATCTGTTAGGTCCAGTGTTTAGGACTCTGCATCCACTGCAGGGAGCCCAGTTTTCATCCCTGGTCAGGGAACTAAGATTCCTCAAGCCACACAGCACAGCAAATATATGTTTTAATCTTATTTTAGAAACTTCTATCCTAACCACTTTCCACACATGATACAAATTACTTGCATCCATGAAGCACTGTATGACTGATAAATTTAGTTCAATAGAGTTCTCAATCATTTTCCAGTACTCATGTATAGGAGCATTGGACCATAAAGAATGCTGAGTGCCAAAGGCTCAATGCTTTCAAATTGTGGTAGCTAGAGAAGACTCTTGAAAGTACCTTGGACTGCAAGGAGATCAAACCAGTCAATCATAAAGGAAATCAACCCTGAATATTCACTGGAAGGACTGGTGCTGAAGCTGAAACTCCAATCCTTTGGCCACCTTAGGTGAAGAGACAACTCATTAGAAAGACCCTGATGCTGGGAAAGATTGAGGACAAGAGGAGAAGGGGAGTGACAGAGGATGAGATGATTGAATAGCATCACCAACTCAGTGGATGTGAGTCTGAGCAAATTCCAGGAGATAGTGAAGGATGAGGAAGCCTGGTGTGCTGCAGTCCATGGGGTCGCAAAGAGTCAGAGACGACTTAGTGACTGAACAACAACAAATCATTTACACACTTCCTACTTCTTATTTGTGCCCTTAAAAAAAAAAGAACTCAGTCTATCATTAGAAGCTAGTCTATTAACAGCAAGCAAAATGTCTTTAATAGATCTCATTTACTCAAACTATATGGTCTTCCCAGCTGACACTAGTGGTAAAGAATCCACCTGCCAATGCAGAAGCAAGAGACTTAAGAGACATGGGTTCAATCCCTGGGTCAAGAAGATCCCTGCAGTAGAAGTGGCAACCCACTCCACTATCCTTGCTTGGAAAATTCCATGGACAGAGTAGCCTGATGGACTACAGTCCCAGGCCCACAAAGAGTAGGGCACAACTGAGCATTACTACTTAGACCATAAAAATACAAGCTTCCTGGGCACTAAAACCAACAACAACAACAAACAAGGTAAGACTCAATTTGTAGATTTATAAGTCTCACTAAAACCCATTAAAATAGATCTACATAAGGCAAATCCTTTTACTACAATTCTAATCAGTAAAATATCAGTATCCAGAATATGTAAAAAGAATTCTACAAATCAATTAGAAAAGACACTTGAGTCAAAAAAATCATAAAAAAAAAAAAAGAATTTTGCAATCTACCATTCAAGAAGACAGAAACCGCTCCTAACATTTAAAACAGAATACATTTAATAAAATAATTGGTTACAGAGGCATTTGGAAGGTTGAAGTCAAACGGGATGATGAGGCAACCCAGACATTAGCACAGAAGAAACCCCTCCCAACCCTCCACTGGAGAGACAGGGAAGTGATATAATCAGGGTCTAGGGATGTCAATCACCGAGTAGTAGTTGAAGCAACAGTGAGCTGCCAGGCACAAAGGGGACCCATGAGGGGACAGAGCAGATGGCAGAGACAGATTGGGGTGGGCACAGGGGAGAGAGCAGGCCAAGGAGACGCTGGCTTTTCCTTCACTCTGCAATCTAATCCCTGTCTCCAGCCCCCCATTTGCTAGGCCCAACTGGGAGCCAGCGTCACCTGGGAAAAAAAAAATCAGCCTGGAGGATGTTGACCTCTACTACCAAGCAAGAGAAACAGATCTGGGTACATATCAGAGGGCAAACAGGCCACAGCCAGCCCCACAAATACAGATAGAGGTGTTTTTTGTTGTTGTTTTAAATCAATTCCTCAGATGCCACCAATTTGGATTTGAGATTAAAATTAAATATTTTCAGAGGTAAACATGTGCTTAAATGCTTCCACTCTGTTCAGTCTTCTCACTGAGAGGAAATGTTGCTTTATTATTAGTTCTTGGAAAACTAGCCGTTTAAAAAAACAGTGAACGGACTTTGGAAAATCCTTAAAAGAGCCCAGGTTTTTTTTAATGTGTGCAGCCTCATATGATAAATATGTTATTGCTCTAAAATTCTAAATATGTTTTCTGCTTTTACCTTGTCTCTGGGCTTGTTGAGCTCATATAAAAGCATCTTCTGTAGCAGAAGTCACTTTAATAAAGCAGGTAACTAAGTCTCCATTTTCCTTTCTTCCTTCCTCCCGATTAGAATTAAGGAAAACTATGGAACATAAGAGTATACTCCTCCTTAAAAAAAAAAAAAATACACTTACACATTCTTATTCCAACTTTCCAAGGAGTTGTAAACTATTACAAAGCATTCTGATTCTCCTATACAAGTGCAGAAAGTGGTTTCTGTAAGGTCGGACCTCAGTGGCCATTGTTGGACTTCTCCCCCTCTTCCCTTTCCCGCCGGCGGGAAAAAGTCCCTCCGAACTCTGACTATTGTGCTCTATTCTCTCATTCCCTCCCCCACTGCTGGAGTGTCCTTGAGGTGTCGGTCCCTGGTAGAGATCAACCCTCTCCTAACCTCCCCCTCCTAACCTCCTGTCCAGAAACAGCATTCTGCCCAGAAACAGCAAGAACTAAGCCGCTGTGTCAGCACAACCTTGAGCAGACCAGGCAACCAACCCAGTCTTGCCCCCCCTTGCCCCCCAACCCCCCCCCACCCCCCCCCAGGCTGACTGACCCGTGAGAGACCACCACTCCAAATCTTGCCTAAAGTTATATAAGTTGCCTCTTGCCTTTGTTCACTCGGACTTCCCCGACCTAGCTCTGTTAGGTTTGGGAATCCCGCCCAGGGGCGCCTAGCCATTAAAGCCTGTTACATTATCTATTTGGCGTCTGGGTTCTTTTATTTAACATCATTGGGCTGTTTCGACCTTACAGTTTCCCCACGCATTAACTGAAAAGTATAAATGCTACCAACACTTATATTTTGTGAATTGCCTCTTACCTGAGTATAATTCAGTTTCTTCAGTAACAAAGAGCTGTTTTTGAAAAGAGAGAAGAAAAAAGAAAAAAAGAGCTTGAAGAAAATGGATCTACTCCAAAGCTATTAAAACCATCCCCTATTTTGGACAGATGCCAACCCTCACTCCCTGCCCACTTAAAATGCTTATTGATACTTTAATAGCTTTGATGCAAACACATCCCCATAATGACAACACAGCAGACAATTAGGACTGTGGCCATTTTGTTGGTCTTTAATGATAACATCACACACAGAAATATTGAACAAAAGATGGCTGAGGTATAGCTTTAGTTGGAGAATTTGTAACCTAAAACACAATAAACAATATCCTAGGCAGATGGCACAAACTGTTCAACAATCTTTAGAAAATAGCAACAGATTTTAGATACTAAGATATTAAGGACTTTAGATATCAAGGACTTGGTTAACAGCAAGGATCCATAGGTATGAGGTTTTGGGTTTGTTTTTTTTATTCCTTTTTCACTAGCTAAGCTTTTGCTGGTTATTTGGCTCAATCTCAATAAAAGCATGAAAAATGCCTTAAAAAATGGCTCATGTATTATTTAATAAAGACATTTATGAAAAGAATGAAATTATCTTTTTTTTTTACATTTACTATAACTATTTATTTTTTTATTTTATTGGAGGCAAATTACCTTACATTAATATATTGGTTGGTTTTGCCACACATTGACACGAATCCACCCCGGGTGTACATGTGTTCCCTTTCTTGAAACCCCCTCCCACCTCCCTCTTCCCCATATCCTCCCTCCGGGTCATCCCCGTGCACCAGCCCCGAGCATCCTGTATCATGTGTCGAACCTGGACTGGTGATTCATTTCACATATGATAATATACATGCTACAATGCCATTCTCCCAAATCAACCCACCTTCACCCTCTCCCACAGAGTCCCAAAGACTGTTCTATACACCTATGTCTCTTTTGCTGAAGAATTGATGCTTTTGAACTGTGGTGTTGGAGCAGACTCTTGAGAGTCCCTTGTACCACAATAAGATCCAACCAGTCCATTCTAAGGGAGATCAATCCTGGGTGTTCATTGGAAGGACTGATGCTAAAGCTGAAACTGCAATACTTTGGCCACCTGATGCGACGAGTTGACTCACTGGAAAAGACTCTGATGCTGGGAAAGGTTGGGGGCGGGAGGAGAAGGGGACAACAGAGAATGAGATGGTTGGATGGCATCACCGACTCTGTGGACATGAGTTTGAGTGAACTCCGGGAGTCGGTGATGGACAGGGAGGCCTGGCATGCTGTGATTCATGGGGTCACGGAGAGTCGGACACCACTGAGCGACTGAACTGAACTGAACTGATACAGGGTTAAGGTTACCATCTTTCTAAATTCCATATATATGCGTTAGTATACTGTATTGGTGTTTTTCTTTCTGGCTTACTTCACTCTGTATAATAGGCTCCAATTTCATCCACCTCATTAGAACTGATTCAAATGCATTCTTTTTGATGGCTGAAAAATACTCCATTGTGTATATGTACCAAAGCTTTCTTATCCATTCATCCGCAGATGGACATCTAGATTGCTTCCATGTCCTGGCTATTATAAACAGTGCTGCAATGAACATTGGAGTACATGTGTCTCTTTCAATTCTGGTTTCCTCTGTGTGTATGCCCAGGAGTGCGATTGCTGAATCATATGGCAGTTCTATTTCCAGTTTTTTGAGGAATCTCCACACTGTTCTCCATAGTGGCTGTACTAGTTTGCATTCCCACCAACAGTGTAAGAGGGTTCCCTTCTCTCCACACCCTCTCCAGCATTTATTGCATGTAGACTTTTGGATAGCAGCCATTCTGACTGGTGTGAAATGGTATCTCATTGTGGTTTTGATTTGCATTTCTCTGATTATGAGGGATGTTGAGCATTTTTTCCTGTGTTTGTTAGCCATCTTTATGTCTTCTTTGGAGAAATGTCTGTTTAGTTCTTTGGCCCATTTTTTGATTGGGTCATTTATTTTTCTGGAATTGAGCTGCAGGAGCTGCTTATATATTTTGGAGATGAATCCTTTATCAGTTGCTTCATTTGCTGTTATTTTCTCCCATTCTGCAGGCTGTCTTTTCACCTTGCTTATAGTTTCCTTTGCTGTGCAGAAGCTTTTGATTTTAATTAGGTCCCATTTGTTTATTTTTGCTTTTATTTCCAATATTCTGGGAGGTGGGTCTTGGAGGATCCTGCTGTGATTTATGTCAGAGAGTGTTTTGCCTATGTTCTCCTCTAGGAGTTTTATAGAATCTGGTCTTACATTTAGCTCTCTAATCCATTTAACAAAAAATGTCGAAAAGACATGTAGACAAATTTACTGTCAAACAGTCTTGAAGATTTTCTTAATTTAAGTAACATAATGTTGTGCTTTCACGCTGTAGAAGTATTCAAACATTGTCCTGTGGTCTCAAAACATTTAACTGAAATGCGAATGAATGACCTTTAAGGCCCAGTAAGATGATTTCTTTCCGTTTCATTTGTGAAAAGATACTATGATCACTATCGTTTTAACATAAGAAAAGTTTTCTCAGAGTAAGAAGAGCCAACAAAAGGCCATTTGAAATATAATTTGTTGACCAAACAGGAAATTTTACTATGCATTTAAGCATCTGACTCCATAACAAACAAATTAAGCAAAACTGAATTATGCCTTTGGTTGGAAATTGTAGTTGATTTAAGGGGTGACTTGCTTGAACGAATACACGCTCTGTAGAAGCTTGGAATTCAGGCTTTAAAATCATCTGGCTTAGAAACTGAGCTCTATGACTTACCATGCGTGTGACTCTGGGAGTTACTGAAGTTACCTAGTTTTAATCTTCGGTATCATTGTTTTTAACACAGGATCTCATCATATCTCATGTGTTTCTTCTAAGAAACAGTGTACAGAAACTGCTCAGAATCCAGTACTGAGTAATTGTTCAATATGTGACTTCACTCAGTCGCATCCAACTCCTTGCGACCCCATGGACTGCAGCATGCCAAGCATCCCTTTCCTTCATCATCTCCTGGAGTTTGCTCAAACTCACATCCATTCATTTGGTGATGCCATCTAACCATCTCATCCTCTGTCACTCCCTTCTCCTGCCCTCAATCTTTTTTTTACCCTTGTTTTAATATTACTGAGTCAAGAGTTTGTAAGACTGCTGATGACATGGTTTTAGCTGAATTACAGCTAAAACAAATGTTAATCAGGTCAGTGGAGTTAAAAAGTATGTCTTGAAAGTAACTGAAGAAAATCTTTCATTTCTTCCGAAAGGAGAAAACCTACCCCTATTATTCTGAGAACCATTTGTTGTGCAAATTCCCAGAAAGTTCAGGGAAACAGGTTGGGTTAACCATGGGGAAAAGGCACTGGAAGTACTGCAGCAGGTCAGCAGCTGTTAGTGGACGGTTTGGGCTTTAGCCAGAGAGTAGGGAGAAATATCTAGAGGCCAAAGTTGTTATGAAGGTCATACCGAAAAATGTTTAGTTATTCAGGGTCTTTTCAACATTTTATGATGGCAACAAAATCATTACTTCACAACTACTGCATTTACTCCAGAGAATGAGCTATAAACTAAGTGAACATAAACTTGTGGTTACAGTGTTAGGGTTAACACAATCAAGGTGGAAGCAAAGGGAACAGTTAGGAAACTAAATGAGACAAAAAGCACTTCAGCAGAAGATTTAAGGCTGGGAGGAATATGCCTGGGGTGTTTAAAGTGAGGATAATTCCTTCATGAGGTTAAGGATGAAGCCTTTCAGGAATGACCAGGGTGTACCCACCTATTCATGCTATTGTCTACTTTTGTTTGTCTGCAGATTAAGACCATAGATTCTAGAGTCAAATGTAGAGGCTTTAAGACCTTGGGCTAATCCTCAGTTTCCACACTTGCCAAGTGAGAATAAAAACATCTGTCTTTGGAACTTCCCTGGTGGTTCGCTGGTTAAGGCTCCATGCTTCCACTACAGGGTGCATGGGTTCTATCTCTGGTCGGGAACTAAGACCCGTTAACCCACGTGGTGTGGCAAAAAAAAAAAAAAAAAAATCTGCCTTATAGAATTGCTTTGAGGATTAAAGAAGATAACAGATTAAAAACCCTTGTACAAATCAGTAGTCACTCCAGTAATCACTATTATTTCAGTGTCAGCCATTGATATGCTTCTATAATTCAAGTTTAAACTTCCCATATTTGCATTTGAAAGGAATAAAAAAAAAACTCTCCACCTCTTGAATTTCCTACATTCTCGAGAATAATGAAAGAGCTATTAGGAACAAAAGTAATGAGAAATGACCCATTCATTTCCCTTCTAGTACTATTTCCTAAGGGAATAATAATCCAAAATATTAGCAAAGATTTACTTACAAAGGCATGAGTAGGCTTAAAAATTATGCTTATTCTGAGCGTAGCCAGAGAAAAACTCTAGTATTTTCTGAGAAAACTGAGACTCAAAATTTTATCTTCAGTCCCAACTCAGCTATTCCAAGGTGCATAGAGAAAAACACAGCATGGAAATAAATGTGCCTTGAAACTGACCTCTAACTTCTGTACAGTGCCTCCCACCACAGATTTTCTTCTGCACAAGGTGATGCTTTTATTTATACCTTCCTATCTGTAAGTATGGGCATTGTATCTTCCAGGCCAAATGTTGCCTGAAAGAGTCTCTTGCATTATTCAGAATCTTACTGCTTTATGATTGTCCACTATCATTTACAATTACACATAGCCCAGCTCCAATGGCTAACATTAAGAGCTGTGTTTTTGCTACAATTCTCTGAAATATATGAAGCTGTATTTATCTCACGCAGTAGAATTATTTCCTCATCCTTCGGAATTCTTGAAATAACAAAAAACAATGCTTCCCTTGATTCCTTCTGTTTCCACTCTTTCAGGAATGTCTCATACACCAGTTAAGGAGAACTTCAGCACCTATGTTCCCTCTAACAAATTCCACCTCTCTCACTCAGCAAACAACTACAAAGAAAATGTCTTAAGCCAACGTTTTAGTTGCTCATTATTGTCATAACAGATGCTCATTTCCTAATTAACAAAATCTATACTCCGTGCATTTTGCATAAGGCAAAATTTTTCAGCCATCCGTTACCCAGAGCACGAACTCACCCATCCATCTGGATTCCTCTCCAATCCCCCATCAGGACTATTTTACAGCTCCAGTTTTACTCAGACCATTCGTTCATGCTGAAACATCCTTTCTTCTTTCCTGTTAGTCTTAAATATTCTGCTCAACCCAATCCTCACGATTAGCTTTCTAATTGTTCTGCCTGCTTCCACATTTGACTGCTTGCAAGAGAGCCAGCTTCGATTCCTGGGTCAGGAAGATCCCATGGACAAGGAAATGGCACCCCACTCCATATTCTTGCCTGGAGAATCCCATGGACAGAGGAACCTGGCAGGCTATAGTCCATGGGGGCTGTAAGAGTTGGACACGACTAAACCACCACCTACTATTCTTCACATGGTGACCAAACTGACCTTAAGCAATTAATTCACCCCACTCCCAATTACTTTATCCTAAGAATCGTTGTTTTTCTTTCCGTTTGTGGTAGGGGGTGGGGGGAACATGTCACATAGCACATGGAAGTTTAGTTCCCCAACCAGGACCGAACCCTAATGCTCTGCATTTGAAGCAGAGAGTCTTAACCACTGGACCACCAGTTCAGTTCAGTTCAGTTCAGTCGCTCAGTCGTGTCCGACTCTCCGCGACCCCATGAATCACAGCACGCCAGGCCTCCCTGTCCATCACCAACTCCCGGAGTTCACTCAAACTCATGTCCACAGAGTCGGTGATGCCATCCAGCCATCTCATTCTCGGTCGTCCCCTTCTCCTCCTGCCCCCAACCTTTCCTAGCATCAGAGTCTTTTCCAGTGAGTCAACTCGTCGCATGAGGTGGCCAAAGTATTGCAGTTTCAGCTTTAGCATCAGTCCCTCCAATGAACATCCAGGAGTGATCTCCTTTAGAATGGACTGGTTGGATCTCCTTGCAGTATAAGGGACTCTCAAGAGTCTTCTCCAACACCACAGTTCAAAAGCATCGATTCTTCAGCGATCAGCTTTCTTCACAGTCCAACTCTCACATCCATACATGACCACAGGAAAAACCATTGCCTTGACTAGATGGACCTTGGTTGGCAAAGTAATGTCTCTGCTTTTTAATACACTATCAAGGTTGGTCATAACTTTCCTTCCAAGGACCAAGCGTCTTTTAATTTCATGGCTGCAATCAGCATCTGCAGTGATTTTGGAGCCCAAAAAAATAAAGTCTGACACTGTTTCCACCGTTTTTCCATCTATTTCCCATGAAGTGATGGGACCAGATGCCATGATCTTTGTTTTCTGAATGTTGAGCTTCAAGCCAACATTTTCACTCTCCTCTTTCACTTTCATCAAGAGGCTTTTGAGTTCCTCTTCACTTTCTGCCATAAGGGTAGTGTCATCTGCATATCTGAGGTTATTGATATTTCTCCCAGCAATCTTGATTCCAGCTCGTGCTTCTTCCAGCCCAGTGTTCCTCATGATGTACTCTGCATATAAGTTAAACAAGCAAGGTGACAATATACAACCTTGACGTACACCTTTTCCTATTTGGAACCAGTCTGTTGTTCCATGTCCAGTTCTAACTCTTGCTTCCTGACTGCATACAGGTTTCTCAAGAGGCAGGTCAGGTGGTCTGGTATTCCCATCTCTTTCAGAATATTCCACAGTTTATTGTGATCGACACAGTCAAAGGCTTTGGCATAGTCAATGAAGCAGAAATAGATGTTTTTCTGGAACTCTCTTGCTTTCTCCATGATCCAGCAGATGTTGGCAATTTGATCTCTGGTGCCTCTGCCTTTTCTAAAACCTGCTTGAACATCTGGGAGTTCACAGTTTACATACTGCTAAAGCCTGGCTTGGAGAATTTTGAGCATGACTTTACTAGTGTGTGAGATGAGTGCAATTGTGCGGTAGTTTGAGCATTCTTTGGCATTGCCTTTCTTTGGGATTGGAATGAAGACTGACCTCTTCCAGTCCTGTGGCCAGCGCTGAGTTTTCCAAATCTGCTGGCATACTGAGTGCAGCACTTTCACAGCATCATCTTTCAAGACTTGAAATAGCTCAACTGAAATTCCATCACCTCCACTAGCTTTGTTCGTAGTGATGCTTTCTAAGGCCCACTTGACTTCACATTCCAAGATGTCTGGCTCTAGGTCAGTGATCACGTTACCTTGGTCGTGAAGATCTTTTTTGTACAGTTCTTCTGTGTATTCTTGCCACCTCTTCTTAATATCTTCTGCTTCTGTTAGGTCCATACCATTTCTGTCCTTTATCGAGCCCATCTTTGCATGAAATGTTCCCTTGGAATCTCTAATTTTCTTGAAGAGGTCAGAGAAGTCCCTTATTGCCAGTGATATTTGATGACCTTACAGTAAGATCTCAAGGACAAATGAAATACCAGCCCACCAGCCCCACCTCCCTCTGAATGATCCTCACTTTCTTCAACACTTTCCATGCTCTTCCCACCCCTGAGCTTTTACTCTTCCTTTGTCCTCCACCAGACACATTCTCCTTCCTCCTCCATTTACCTCCCTCTGTCTCATGGCTTTTTCCTACACATAATTCAAGTTTCTACTCAAATGTTATTTTCAGAGATGTCTTCTTCAACTACCCTGTCTGAAATAACATCCTTCTCATCTTTTGATCACATGTTATTGTTTCCCTCACTTTTTATTTTTGAAGCTTTCATTTGTAAGATTCAGAGCATTCATTTTCTTGGTGGAGACTAGTGGCTAGGCTATATGTAAAAAAAAGAACTCCTACCCACAATCTGTAGCAACCATCCCAGGAAGCCAACCTATTTTCTGCAGATCAGACTTGTAGGAAGTCAGACTACTATCTCTAACAACCATTCCAGGAAGCCAAACAATAACCCCTAACAAATTGGCCACAAAATGACCAGTCTTAATAATGCTGCTCTAATTTCTGACATACTTCCAACTCAGGGGCAACTGCAGAAAGCCAAATACACCCCACTAACCAACCACATTGAGTGTCCTGCCTACAGCTTCCCCTGCCAATGGCCTTCAATCAAGGCACATATGAAGCCTTCTATTATTCCTCTATTATAAACCTTTCTCAGTCCTCTGCCTGTCTTTGAGTCTCTCTCAAATTCAAGTGATGGTGGTGGCTGACTCCCTTGCTATAACAAGCTCTGAATAGCCATTGCTTATTCTCTATATTTTCATTATTAATAATGTAGAAATACGGGACACAGACATGCTCAGACAGAAGACCATGTGAAGGCACAGAGAGATGATAGCCATCTACAAGCCAAGGAAAGAGGAGAGAAAACTAACTCAGCTGACACTTTGATATCACACTTCTAACCTCCAGAAATGTGAGAAAGTAAATTTATGTCATTTAAGCTGTCAAACAAAAAACAAAAACTGCTTTCTTGAAAAATCTAATGAAACAAGCAAAGCTTTCATAATTAAAAATCACATAAAACAGATGAAGAATAAAATTGGTCATAGGGACAAAGCTTATGACTACATTCTGTTCTTATTAATATGTACTTTTAAATACTATTCTGGGATCTATTACTGAATACGATAAATAAACACAAATTTGAAGTTAAAAAAATGCAAATATAAATGGAGACTAATCTATCTCAACAAGGATGTTAAGTTCCATGAGGAAAAAGCACATCTATTTTGTTCATCACTGATTTTCCAGCAGGTACAATGGTGCTTAGAGCATATGCTAAATAAAAATGATCAATAAATGAACGAGCAGCAATCCTGAGTACAGCCACAATGCACCCCTTATCCCTCCTTAATCTCATATAAAGCGCCTACATCACCTGTGAGGGCTATCAGTCTGCTCTGTAATGTAGTACCTTGTACTCCTGCATTGCCCTCTCCCTACTGTGAATTATACTACTTGAACACAGAGAATGGTGTAATTTTTTTTTTTAATGGTAATAGCTCATGCTATTCTCCAAACATGCGTCTGATTGTCTTGGGCATGTCCATCTCATCTCTAAACAGCACTGTCCTCATTTCTGTTCTCCCTTAATTTATGGTGTATCCTCAGGTGAGTCAGTGCTGCTCTGAATAGTAGCTTGCTTGTTCATAAAAGGAGACGATTGGATCACGTGATCCAAAGCCCTTCTAACTCTAACAAGCTCTGATTATCTTAGGGCCTGCGGTAAAAGACCAAGAGGATAGGAAGAATCCAGGTTTCCAAAGGACTTTCACTTTGGTGTATTTCATTAATACAGAAGTTGCAAATTCACTTGCCACACATTACAGGTAAAGCTGATTTATATTCAGAGCACTGGGGAGGTTTCCATGTAAAACACAAGGATGTCCAGCATACTGATGAAGCTTCTGTCCTTTGAAGACAATCCAACTTAAACAGGATGACAAAACCAAAGAATTGCCAGGGGTAAAATGTGTCGATCTTTTATGTCTTAGGGCAGAAACACTACTAAGGAGCTTCCAAACAGACATGAATAAAACCCTTTAATGCAGATATAGTATAACAGTCTCCACAATTACGCAGCCCAAACAAAGGAAAATGCATTAGTATTAGATGTAGAATTTCCAAGACTTTTGTGTTTAAGTTTTTCTTTAAACAGCTACCTAATTATTAATTATGTCTTCAGTGTACGTTTACTGACTATCTACAGCCCAGTTCTGGGCTCTGCATTACTAGCTGAGTGGATTTGACAGTTATTTCACTTACCTTGCACCTCAGTCTCCTCATCAGTTGAATGGGGATAATGATAGTGCCCACCTTAGAATTGTTATATGAATTAGATGGGTCAAACCCTAGAACAGAGACTAATGGGCTTCCCTGTGGGCTCAGTGGTAAAGAATCTACCTGTAATGCAAGAGCCACGGGAGACACAGTCCATGGGGCTGCAAAGAATCAGACACCACTGAGCATACATGCACAGAGTCTAACCCATAGTTAACACTACTGAAGTGATTTATATTGTTACTGGTGTTACTGCTATTTTTCTGGTATTGTTACTTTTCTATGTAGGGCAAATAGCTATATGTGTTTGACAATTTAATAAGAGATGATCATGTTGGGAGGTAAGGCATTATAAGCAGAGCACAGAGGATATTCAGGACAGTGAAAATATGCTATATGATGTCCTAATAGTGTGTACGTATGCACTAATTACACTTCAGTTCAGTCGCTCAGTCGTGTCTGACTCTTTGCGACCCCATGAATCACAACACGCCAGGCCTCCCTGTCCATCACCAACTCCCGGAGTTCACTCAAACTCATGGCCATCGAGTCGGTGATGCCATCCAGCCATCTCATTCTCTGTCGTCCCCTTCTCCTCCCACCCCCAATCCCTCCCAGCATCAGAGTCTTTTCCAGTGAGTCAACTCTTCGCATGAGGTGGCCAAAGTATTGGAGTTTCAACTTTAGCATCAGTCCTTCCAATGAACACCCAGGATTGATCTCCTTTAGAATGGACTGGTTGGATCTCCTTGCAGTCCAAAGGACTCTCAAGAGTCTTCTCCAACGCCACAGTTCAAAAGTATCAATTCTTCGGCGATCAGCCGATTTCAGTCATGTCCAACTCTTTGCGACACCATGGACTATACCCCACCAGGCTCCTCTATCCTTGCAATTCTCTTGGCACGAATACTGGAGTGGGTTGCCATGCCCTTTTTCAGGGGATCCTCCTGACCCAGGGATCAAACTTGTGTCTCCTATGTCTCCTGCACTAGCAGGAGGTTTCTTTACCACTAGTGCCACCTAGGAAGCCCATTCTAATGGTAGATACATTTAATTATATCAATATATTGGTCTAAACTCAAAGTAAAGCAGTAAGAATGAACCATAATTTAAAATATGGACTTGGTACAATTATAATGTTTTGATATACGTTCATGAGTGATAACAAGATGTACCACTCTGGTGGAGGAGGTTAATAAGGGAAGCTGGGGTGGGGGCAGGGGATAGAGGGGTATCTCTGTTCCTTCCCCTCAATTTTGCTGAAATCCTAAAACTGCCCTCCAAATGATCTTAACAGCACACCTAGAGGGGTGGGAGGGAGGCTTGAGAGGGAGGGGATATACGTAAACTGACGGCTGTCCTAGGGGGCCTTACAAATGCTGTGAAAAGAAGGGAAGCAAAAAGCACAGGAGAAAAGGAAAGATATAAGCATCTGAATGCAGAGTTCCAAAGAATAGCAAGGAGAGATAAGAAAGCCTTCCTTAGCGATCAATGCAAAGAAACAGAGGAAAAGTGGGAAGGACTAGAGATCTCTTCAAGAAAATTAGAGATACCAAGGGAACATTTCATGCAAAGATGGGCTCCATAAAGGACAGAAATGGTATGGAACTAACAGAAGAAGATATTAAGAGGTGGCAAGAATACACAGAAGAACTATACAAAAAAGATCTTCATGACCTGGATAATTACGATGGTGTGATCACTGACCTAGAGCCAGATATCCTGGAGTATGAAGTGAAGTGGGCCTTAGAAAGCATCACTGCGAACAAAGCTAGTGGAGGTGATGGAATTCTAGTTGAGCCATTTCAAATCCTGAAAGATGATGCTGTGGAAGTGCTGCACTCAATATGCCAACAAATTTGGAAAACTCAGCATTGGCCACAGGACTGGAAAAGGTCAGTTTTCATTCCAATCCCTAAGAAAGGGAATGCCAAAGAATGCTCAATCTACTGCACAATTGCACTCATCTCACACACTAGTAAAGTCATGCTCAAAATTCTCCAAGCCAGGCTTCAGCAATACGTGAACTGTGAACTTCCAGATGTTTAAACTGGTTTTAGAAAAGGCAGAGGAAACAGAGATCAAATTGCCAACATCCAATGGATCATCAAAAAACCAAGAGAGTTCCAGAAAAGCATCTATTTCTGCTTTATTGACTATGTCAAAGCCTTTGACTGTGTGGATCACAATAAACTATGGAACATTCTGAAAGAGATGGGAATCCCAGACCACCTGACCTGCCTCTTGAGAAACCTGTATGCAGGTCAGGAAGAAACAGTTAGAACTGTACATGGAACAACAGACTGGTTCCAAATAGGAAAAGGAGTACGTCAAGGCTGTATATTGTCACCTTGCTTATTTAACTCATATGCAGAGTACATCATGAGGAACGCTGGGCTGGAAGAAGCACAAGCTGCAATCAAGATTGCCGGGAGAAATATCAATAACCTCAGATATGCAGATGACACCACCCTTATGGCAGAGAGTGAAGAGGAACTAAAAAGCCTCTTGATGAAAGTGAAAGAGGAAAGTGAAAAGGTTAGCTTGAAGCTCAACATTCAGAAAACTAAAATCATAGCATCCGGTCCCATCACTTCATGGGAAACAGATGGGGAAACAGTGGAAACAGTGACTGACTTTATTTTTCTGGGCTCCCAAATCACTGCAGATGCTGATTGCAGCCATGAAATTAAAAGATGCTTACTCCTTGGAAGGAAAGTTATGACCAACCTAGATAGCATATTTTTTTTATGCCTGAATAATGTTTATTAAGGTTCACAATTTAGAGTTACTTAAGAAATCTATTAGGACAACAATTATTGAAAATTCCATCAATATTAAAACCCAAGCCTATGTTGCGATAACTACTAGATCATCCTTGGCCTTCATTTAGTTTACTTCCTATGCTTGTCCCTCCTTCTTTTTAACTACAGCACAGCTAAAATACTTTAAAAGAAGGTGAGCCAACTCTCATTCTTCAGTGTCAGGAACCCAACTGGAGGCAGATCCAAAGATACAAGCTCCTCAAAATGGATTTTCAACTTTGATAAGCAAATACATTCTGATCACCTAGTGGAGTCATTGTTTTTATAGGAACTGAAGCATCAATACTGGCCATTTAACTTGTTTGGCTTAGGTTGTAGGAGAAATGAAAAATCAGGAGCCTTCAATTCTGCTGGATGCTTTGAGAAAATGTCCTTTAAATTATTCAGGGTCCATTTGTCTCCATCTGAGAATGTGCAAAGTGTCAGATTAATTTTCAACAGTTAGCATTTAAGGTTCAGGAATGACTCTGTGATCAAAGTGGGCAACTGAAACATGCTAAATTGATGATGCCCAGGACCATATGGCTCTTTTGTGTCAGAGGTACAGTGAGCCATCCAGAATTAAGCAGTGTGAGCAGAGGAGTCATAGAGGTCTGGATGCCAGGTGTTTGTGAGTCATGCCCTAAAAGTCCTTTCTTTATCACTCTGCTCTGTAATCTTAGAAGGTTCCTTCAGACTCTCTAAGTCTTTACCAATCTCTTCTTTGATCCTTGAACTCATTTTGTTTTCACTCCAGGACTGCCAGACTTCAAATGTTCCATCTCTCAGCCCTTCAATGGTCAACAGATTCTGCAGAAGGAACATGAGGTGGCTGCAATGACTGCTCCCAGAAGGCTTCCACTGTCTGGGCATCTGTATCCTCAGTGGTAAAACTGGAGGGTTATTTTCAGTTATCTTCAACATGCCTTCCAATGCTGACTTTTCCTTACTTCAGGGTCCCTTCCACAGGTCCTGTGTCCACTTCCTAAGTAGGCCTTCTCCAGCTCCAATGGTATTGGCTTCTTTTGTAGACTCAAAAGTTTCTACTCCTAATTTTATTCTCACTGAAACAGTGGAGGAGCTGGTCTTAGATAGCATATTAAAAAGCAGAGACATTACTTTGCCAACAGAGGTCCATCTAGTCAAGGCTATGGTTTTTCCAGGGGTCATGTATGGATGTGAGAGTTGGACTATAAAGAAAGCTGAGCACTGAAGAACTGATGCTTTTGAACTGTGGTGTTGGAGAAGACTCTTGAGAGTCCCTTGGACTGCAAGGAGATCCAACCAGTCCATCCTAAAGATCAGTCCTACATGTTCATTGGAAGGACTGATGTTGAAGCTGAACTCCAATACTTTGGCCACCTGATGCGAAGAGCTGACTCATTTGAAAAGACCCTGATGCTGGGAAATATAGAAGTCAGGAGGAGAAGGGGACAACAAAAGATGGGATGGTTGGATGGTATCACCGACTCTATGGAAATGGGTTTGGGTGGACTCCAGAAGTTGGTGATGGACAGGGAGGCCTGGCGTGCTACAGTTCATGGGGTTGCAAAGAGTCAGACACGACAGCGTTGAACAGATGGCTGATTCACACTGTTGTATAGCAGAAACACAACACTGTAAAGCAATCATACATCAATATAAAAAAATTTTAAAACAGTAACAACAACAAAAAACTCAGCACAACATAATACCCATGTCTTACCCCTCAAAAAGTTTGAAGTCATAGGAGAGGAAAATGTACTAAAAGGTGAAAATTGAAATGCTTTTTGAAGGATAAAGATAGAACGCAAGAAAAATTTAAAAGGATTACTTGGATGAATTTCCACTCTAGCCCTTATCACACCATGTGATTTAAAAAACAACAACAACAACAACAAGCTTTCTTTATTTCTCCTACCCACCCCTATTGGGCTGAAAGTCACCTGGAAGGTAAGTACCATGACTAATTCACCTTTGACTCATGTTGCCTTGCATAGAATAGAACATAAAGGAAGATTTCAATAAATCTTGATTTAATGGGAGTAAATGTTACTGAGTATCTACATAGGAATGTCTGGCAAAAAGTTAGCCATTAGTTAAATTTTCTTGAGTTAAGGAAGAGCCACATACTGAGATCTGAATAAAATACTATGATAGTTGTCTTCAGGATGAACTGAAAAAGCTGGTGGTCATTTAAATTTTCCAGTGTTCTTCTAATGTCAAGAAATTTAACTCAACATATTTTCAATTTTCCCTTAGTTTTACATCTTTAACAAAAGATATTCAAAGAACAGTTCTATTTCATTATTGGCATGGTATCCTTTGGTTCATTACAAAAATAAGGTCAGGACATTCGAAATGTGAGGCCATTCAGCAGATATTGAATTTTATCAGTTCTAAGATAACATTCTGTCATAGTTGTAATAGAAGCTGTCAGAAGGATCTTAGAAGAGATTTAGCTAAGACAATTTTATTACAGATTCTATGATTGAGATTTTATAGACATCCAGTGCTCTCCATGAATAATCTATAATCTATAACCCTTGACTATAATCTATAACCCTTAAAAATAATTTAGGACAATGGTTCAATTACATAGAGAAGAGAATTAATAAAATCAACTTCTATTCTACAGGCATTGCATAAGCTACAGTTATAGTAAAATGTTCTTAATGATGTTTAGACATACCACCTTCCAAAATGTTATGATACTGTTACTTTCCAAACTGTTGGAAAGTAAAGTACTTTTCCACACTGCTAGGCAATTATTTATTTCCTCCTTCTCCAGAAGTTCAAAGTAACTGAAATGTTTCATATATGTTGCTGAAAAAAAATTGAGACATTTGTCTCTGGCCACTTGGGAATTCATACTCTGAACCCACTATGCCAATCTGCTGTACAAAAAAATTATTTGATAAATTACAAAAATCATATTTTCCAAATGCATTGCTCATCTATAAAGAGTCCAGGAAAATCCCCACAAGGCAAGAAATAGTGATGATGATAAACCAAAAATAGAATGATGACGAGAATATGAAGCTGAAAATCTTCTGGTGACAAATGCCAACAACGAGAGTCTTTAAGGACAGAAATCCCATGGTTATCAACTGAGGAGAACTTTGTGGATGGAAACTGCTGGACTGAACAGGCCCTCGTTCTCCCCACTGCCAAAGAAACAACCAGAAGGAAGGAATGACTCCACGACTCAGCTCTGCAGCAAGGAGAGCTAAACCTGTCTACCCTAGCCTTGGTTCTAGGGGAGAAATAAGAAAAACGATCTCATAAAAAAGTTTGGCTGTGAACTTTCCTCCACATGTATTTTGGAATTGACTTCACATCACATATATGATCTGTGAAGTAAAAGCCAAAACAATTATTCAGATGGACCCAGGGTGATCATACAAATCCTCTCTAGAGGAAGTACCATCCACTTAACTCCCACAGGATTTTCTCCACAGTCAAACATTAGTCCAAAATAATGAACAAATACATACAAAAACCAGGCATTTTGAGTGAGAGCCAGTAGAAACAAAGACAGCAGATTGAGATCCTCAAGGATTCTAATACCAGAATATGTAGAAGATAAAATCAAGCAGTAAAATTTTCAAAGAATAAAGAATCAAGCCCTAGCCAAGGCTCAAGAAGCTATTAAAAATAATCAAGCCAATTTGACAACAAACCATGAAAAAGATCTAAAAAATATAATCACTGAAGTTCAAGACTCAAGAGAATAGTCTTGAGTGAATAGCACATGAAACAAAAACAAAGAAAGAATAAACAAGAAATGGCCTAAATGCAGTGCAAATAAGAGAAATTAAGAGGTATAGAAAATACTGATAGAATGAGAAACTTTAAAATATATCAAGTCAGTCTTCCATACAGAAATACAGAGATTGAACTAAAAAACATCTCAAGAATGATGTCTAAGAATTTTCTAGACATGTTAAAACAAAAACATTCAAACAGAATTTTAAAAGGTAGAAAATTACATTCGAGATATTAATATATCACATTAAAAACTCAGAAAACCAAAGATTCAGAAAAAATTCTTTAAGAAGTCATTTGGAAAAAACCGAAAGAATAAACCAAATAAAGATAAAAGACAGAATCAATAGCAGGATGAAATAGAAACTAAAAATAGAAATGCAAATTTTCAATTTATCCCTTTAAACCAATGAATATCTGGCCCTTAGGAATAAAAAGCCCTGAAATTGACACTTATATACAAGGAAATACAATATATGACAGATGTATATCATATATACCACTGATCAGTAAGGATGAACTATGAGCTTAAATGATGGAAAATGGATTAATGAAACAGTGATGCAGCAATACTGATTAAAAGCATAAAACAGAAATGGGAATTCACACCATACAGAAAAATCATTTCTAGAAGGTCAGATTTAAATGTGAAAACTCTTTTTTAATTTAAAGAATATAGATTAAAAAAGAAAAATATATATATAGATGATTGTCTTCAGGACTGATGGAAGAACTGATGCTGAAGCTCCAATACTTTGGCCACCTTGTGGGAAGAGTTGACTCATTGGAAAAGACCCAGATGCTAGAGAAAGATTAAAGGCAGGAGGAGAAGGGGACAACAGAGGATGAGATGGTGGGATGGCATCACTGACTCAGTGGAATGAGTTTGAGCAAACTCCAGAAGATAGTAAAGGACAGAGAAGCCTGGCATGCTGTAATCCATGGGGTCACAAAGAGTTGGACATGACTGAGTGACTGAACAAAAACAATCTTCAGGACACTCTAAGGATGACTTTTTCAAAGACACAAAAGCATTAATCATGATTGAAAAATAAACATGACCCATTAAAATTAGGATTTCTTTTCATCAGAAAGTATAAGAAAGTGTAAAATCGAATTTCAAACCTAGAAGATTATTTTTGTAATTTATAGAGCATAAATGAAAACAAGTATTGCAAAAGAAAAATATCAACAACCAATTGAAAGAGGAGCAAGAGAAGAAATATGAAGTCTTATAAGTAAGTAAAAATATGCCCAATCTCATTTTTAATAAGGGATATGAAGGTCAAAACTATGAGAGAACATTGACACAGATTGGCAAGAACTTAAAAAACTGACTTTTTGCAAGTAATGATAAGTAAAATGAATGACACACCATTCAGTTCAGTTCAGTCACTCAGTCGTGTCCAGCTCTTTGCGACACCATGAATCGCAGCATGCCAGGCCTCCCTGTCCATCACCAACTCCCAGAGTTCACTCAAACTCATGTCCATCGAGTTGGTGATGCCATCCAGCCATCTCATTCTCTGTCATTCCCTTCTGCTCCTGCCCCCAATCCCTCCCAGCATCAGAGTCTTTTCCGATGAGTCAACTCTTTGCATGAGGTGGCCAAAGTATTGCAGTTTCAGCTTTAGCATCAGTCTGTCCAGTGAACACCCAGGACTGATCTCCGTTAGAATGGACTGGTTGGATCTCCTTGCAGTCCAAGGGACTCTCAAGAGTCTTCTCCAACACCACGGTTCAAAAGCATCAATTCTTTGGCGCTCAGCTTTCTTCACAGTCCAACTCTCACATCCATACATGACCACGGGAAAAATCATATCCTTGACTAGACGGTCCTTTGTTGGCAAAGTAATGTCTCTGCTTTTCAATATGCTATCTAGGTTGGTCATAGCTTTCCTTCCAAGGAGTAAGCGTCTTTTAATTTCATGGCTGCAATCAGCATCCCCAGTGATTTTGGAGCCCCCAAAAATAAAGTCTGACACTGTTACCACTGTTTCCCCATCTATTTACCACGAAGTGATGGGACCAGATGCCATGATATTAGTTTTCTGAATGCTGAGCTTCAAGCCAACCTTTTCACTCTCCTCTTTTACTTTAATCAAGAGGCTTTTTAGTTCCTCTTCACTTTCTGCCATAAGGGTGGTGTCATCTGCATGCTGCTGCTGCTGCTAAGTCACTTCAATCGTGTCCGACTCTGTGCGACCCCATAGATGGCAGCTCACCAGGCTCTCCTGTCCCTGGGATTCTCCAGGCAAGAACACTGGAGTGGGTTACCATTTCCTTCTCCAATGTGTGAAAGTGAAAAGTGGGAGAGGAGCAAGATGGCGGAAGAATAGGACAGCGAGACCACTCTCTCCCCAACAAATTCATCAAAAGAACATTTGAACGCGGAGTCCACAAAACAACTTCTGAATGCTGGCAGAGGACATCAGGCACCCAGAAAAGCAGCCCATTGTCTTCGAAAGGAGGTAAGAAAAAACATAAAAGATAAAAAGAGAGACAAAAGAGGTAAGGACGGAGCTCCGTCCCGGGAAGGGAGGCTTTAAAAAGAGAGAAGTTTCCAAACACCAGGAAACACTCTCACTGACCAGTCTGTGGGGAGCCTTGGAACCTCAGAGGGCCACATAACCGGGAGGAAAAAGAAAGAAAGAAATAAAATAATTAAAACCCACAGATTATCCACCAAACGGTAAATCCCTGCGGAGAAGCAGCACAGACGCCTGCATACGCCATTAGCAAGCGGGGCTGGGCAGGGAGGAGCCGGCTGAACTGCTTAGAGAGAGGACTGGGCTTGAATGCCACGAGAACAATCTGAGAGAACTGGGGAGAGCAAAGCAGACTGGGGTAGCTTCCCCACGTAAAGGCGGAAAGCTCTAACCTAAGACTCCACCAGCCCGACTCATACAACAAAGGGCTGAGCAGAGTGAGCTGGCTGCGGTCAGCCCGTCCCCCATTTCCCGCTGAGACAGGCAGGGAGGTCAGCCAGTGCTGGAGGGGGCAACCGCGGCCCCAGAAAGGCATCCGATACAAACTGCAGGCAGGCTTGTTGCTAATCAAGACTTCCTGGGCTCGGGCCGGTCGATATCCACTTGAGAAGTTGCGCCAGTTGTACACCCAGAAAACCAAGCGGCAGAGACCAGGGAGGCAATAAGTCGCAGCGACCGCACTCTCCAAACACCTGGTCACCTGAGCTGCTCGGACCGGGGAAGGCACAAAACGCAGGCCCAACCAAGTCTGCACCTTTGTGGAGTACCCGAGAACCTGAACTTGAGCTGCTCAGACCTGGGAAGTGCATACAACCCAGCGCCAGCCTCGGACAGTTCCCAGCAGAGCAACCTAGAGCCTGTGCAGTGTAGACTGGGACAGCACACGCGCTGTGAGCACTCCCCACAGACACCAGAGATATTTGTCTGCAGCGTTCCTCCCTTCCCAGAACAGGACTGAACAACTGAGCCTTAAAAAGTGTCCACCCGCCCCCTAGTATCAGGGCGGAAATTAGACACTGAAGAGACCAGCAAACAGAAGAAGCTAAAACAGAGGGAACCACCTTGGAAATGACAGATAGAGAAGTCTAGAGACTACTCCAAGAATAAGACCAAAAACCAGAGGCAAGAGGCTTAAGCCCGAATCCTGAGAAGACCAGAGAACTCCTGACTCCAGGCAACATTAATCGATAGGAGCTCATCAAACATCTCCATACCTACACTAAAACCAAGCACCACCCAAGGGTCAACAAGTTCCAGAGTAATACATACCACGCAAATTCTCCAGCAACACAGGAAAATAGCCCTGAGCTTCAATATACAGGCTTCCCAAAGTCACCCCAAACCCACTGACATCTCATTACTGGACACTTCATTGCACTCCAGAGAGAAGAAATCCAGATCCACCCACCAGAACACCAACAGAAGCTTCCTTAACCAGGGAACCTTGACAAGTCACCCATCCAACCCCACACACAGCGTGGAAACTACATAATAAAGAGAACTCCACAAACTGCCAGAAGAGGGAAAGGCCACCCCAAGCAAAGCAATATAAGCAAGATGAAGAGGCAGAGAAATACCCAGCAAGTAAAGGAACAAGATAAATGCCCACAAACACAAACAAAAGAGGAAGATATAGGGAATCTACCTGATAAAGAATTTTGAATTTTGATGGTGAAAATGATTCAAAATCTTGAAAGCAAAATGGAGTTAAAGATAAATAACCTGGAGAAAAGGATTGAGAAGATGGAAGAAAGGGTTAACAAGGACTTAGAGGAAATAAAAAAGAGTCAATATACAATGAATAATGCAATAGATGAGATCAGAAACACTCTGGAGGGAACAAACAGTAGAATAACAGAGGCAGAAGACAGGATAAGCGAGCTAGAAGAAAGAATTGTAGAAATAAATGAAACAGAGAAAAAAAAAGAAAAACGAATTGAAAGAAATGAGGACAATATTAGAGACCTCTGGGACAATGTTAAACGCTCCAACATTCGAATCATAGGAGTCCCAAAAGAAGAAGACAAAAAGAAAGACCATGAAAGAATACTTGAGGAGATAATAGTTGAAAACTTCCATTAAATGGGGAAAGAAATAATCACCCAAGTCCAAGAAACCCAGAGAGTCCCCAACAGGATAAACCCAAGGCGAAATACTCCAAGACACATATTAATCAAATTAACAGAGATCAAACACAAAGAACGAATATTAAAAGCAGCAATGGAAAAGCAGCAAATAACACACAAGGGGATTCCCATAAGGATAACAGCTGATCTTTCAACAGAAACTCTTCAGGCCAGGAGGGAATGGCAAGACATACTTAAAGTGATAAAAGAAAATAACCTACAGCCCAGATTACTATACCCAGCAAGGATCTCATTCAAATATGAAGGAGAAATCAAAAGCTTTACAGACAAGCAAAAGCTGAGAGAATTCAGCATCACCAAACCAGCTCTCCAACAAATGCTAAAGGATCTTCTCTAGACAGGAAACACAGAAAGGGTGTATAAACTCGAACCCAAAGCTATAAAGAAAATGGCAACGGGATCATACTTATCAATAATTACCTTAAACGTAATGGGTTGAATGCCCCAACCAAAAGACAAAGGCAGGCTGAATGGATACAAAGAAAAGACCCCCATATATGTTGTCTACAAGAGACCCACCTCAAAACGAGGGACACATACAGACTGAAAGTGAAGGGCTGGAAAAAGATATTCCATGCAAATAGAGACCAAAAGAAAGCAGGAGTAGCAATACTCAGATAAAATAGACTTTAAAACAAAGGCTGTGAAAAGAGACAAAGAAGGAAACTACATAATGATCAAAGGATCAATCCATGACGAAGATATAACAATTATAAATATTTATGCACCCATATAGGAGCACCGCAATATGTAACACAATTACTAACAAGTATGAAAGGGGAAATTAACAATAACACAATAATAGTGGGAGACTTTAATACCCCACTCACAACTATGGATAGATCAACTAAACAGAAAATTAATACACTGGAATTGTAATAAGAAATTGAAATTGATACTATTGGAAAGGGGAAGAAGAGGGTTTGAATACAGAAAAGGTATCTAGGAAGCTACAATGTTACTGGTTTTATTCTCCTGCTCAATCTTAGTGGTGAATACCTGGGTATTCAATCTCACATTCTTTGTGCCTGTTATATACTGTGGTTGCGGTTCAGTATGTGGGACACCCTTGTCCTGCTGTGTAGACAGGGGACCTCTGAGGTAACAACTCCTAGTATTAAATGTGTCTTGGCACAAGTCACCCCTACCTCTCCACACCTCTCCCCAGGCACCTCAACTTCCACCCTGGATGTCCTCTCTTTCCGCTGTGGCACATGATCAATGATGCAGGACAGAAAATGCAAGGCAAGATAACGTTGACAAATGAGCAGAAAAAACCCAATCGATAAATTCTTTTCCCTTGCCCCCAGTAGACTATTTGTTGGACAATAGCTTCGTGGAGCCCCTTTGAGGACATCAGAGCACACATTTTCCCTATGAAAGCTGTGAGCATCAGTGACCTACAGCTTTGCATCTGTTCACCCTTTTTCCCTGTCTCAGACGCCTTTGTTTGGTCCCAACAAAGCTGCACACATAAGCTTTTGCCTGGAAACAAGAACTAAGACATTTTATATCTATTTTTTATTATTACCATTAAAATTTATATTTTATACATTTAAGCTTTTATGTAAATATAGTTTAGGGAAATGGTAACAATTTTAAAACAAAAATAATGCTAATAATATAAAAGATGAATATGAAAAAACTCCCAAGGAAAATGGGATCCAGAGAACAAGTGGAAAGGTTATTTCAAGACTATTCAGCTCTAAAAAATTTTTTTGATGTGGGCCATTCTTAAAGTCTTTATTTAATCTGTTATAATATTGTTTATGTTTTGGTTTTTTGGCTCCAGAGCATGTAGGATCTCAGCTCAATGACCAGGGATTAAACCTGCACCCCCTCATTGAAAGGTAAAGTCTTAACCACCAGACCACTAGGGAAATCCCAGGAATAACTACTCAGCTCTAGAAGTGAATGGAAGTTTGGGATGAGAAGAGACGAGAACAATAAATAAATAAGAATTGGGGCAAGGTAACTTGTGTTTCATCTGTCTCTGTCAGCCAGAAATCGTGGCCACTTACAGACATTGAGAGTGACGAGGAGAAAACTGAGCATTGAAGGAAAGAAAAATGACTATCATAGGTGTTAGTGCAGGGCAGGAGGAGCTGGTCAATAGGAACTGGAAATGGATAGGCTCCATTAGCGCTCAGGCTTCCACCAGCAGTGATTAGTTCATGTGTTAGCCACTCAGTTGTGTACGATTCTGTGCGACCCCATCGGCTGTAGCCCACCTGGCTCCTCTGTCCATGGAATTCTCCAGGCAAAACTACTGGAATGGGTTGCCATGCCCTTCTCCAGGGGATCCTCCCAATCCAGGGATCAAACCTGGGTCTCCTGCATTGCAGGCAGATTCTTCCCTGGTGGCTCAGCCACCAGGGAAGCCCCCAGTTAATTGATAGATCAGTGCAAAATAGTTTTAGTTCTCATATTAGTGCAAATTAAATGACCTACCAAGAGAGCGAAATAGCATGGAGCTGCTGCTATCTCTTCCTAAAATTCAACTCTGAAGAATGCACAGAAACAGGAAGGAAACAGATTCCAGAACCAAAAAAAAAAAAAAAACCACCAGATCAAATAAATGTGACAAACTCCCAGAAAGAATGAAAGCTGCCTTGAATTGGGGTATGTTGCAAGGTGGGGTAGAGCGAGTGGCAGCTGGAGGAAGAAGCCCCCTCCTCTCCCTGTGCTGCCCTGGACAACAACCATTCTGTCTACACTCACAGAAATGACCAGCAACAGCTCTCTCTTCTGGTGCTGGCTGGGGAGGGAACTAAGTAGCTACAGAGAGCTAGGAGCTAATGCAAACCAGTGAGACCTGACCAACTGCCTCCTGCGTTCCTCCTCCACTCTTTCTTTCCTGTCCAAGGCTCCCGGGGCTGAAGGAATGAAACCTAGGGAGTCGCTGTGGCCCAGTGTTGTTCCTCTGTCAAGGAGTAAAGCTGGTTCTGGTGTGGTTATTCCACATACAGGTCCATAGTAAACAATGTCCTCTCATCTCACCTGTCCTAACAGTCTCCCAGAGTAAGAGATAAAATCCTGAGCTCTTGGCTATCCTCAAATTTACATAGCCAAAGGGTACCCCAAATAAACACACAAAATAGATAACTGAAGCTTAAAATGATCTCAAATGAAACCGTATGAATTTGCAACATATAAAATCTACAGCAGAATTATTGTCAAGAAGATCATGAAATTGAATTGAAAAATTCTGGAGTGATATTCAAAAAGTTATCGACAATTTGAAGGGAGAAAGAGTAATCACAAGCAGGCCAAGTGTAATATTAACGATGAAAAATATCGTATTTGAAATAATGAAATAGTACATAATTTAAGCAGTAAGATGAATGTTTGTATTTTTAAAAATCAAATTAGAGAGATGAAAACAAACTGAGAAAATAACAGAAAAAAATAAAGTTGTTTTTTTTCTTTCAAAGTTAAATAATTTGGAACAACACATAAGCCAAAATACAGATATGAGTCATAAAAGAAGAAAAGTAAAATATTGAAGGGGTAAAGTATAAAAGAGATAAATGTCCCGGATTAAAGAGGGGCAAAAGAACTCAGATCAAAAGGGCTCAGAGAGTGCCATCTATGAGAGATAAAAGAACCAAATAGGACATCAAACAAATGGAAAGTTCTAGAGACTTTCAGACAGAAAGAGCTGATTATCTGCAGAAGAATAAAAATCACATTGAATGAGGCCCAAGAATATGAATTTATAACAAGTTTCCAGGTAATATTAATGTTTTTGGTCCAGGAACAACACTTCAAGAATCACTGTAATATATTACACTCAGAAATCAAATAGCAAGCAATAAAAATATTCAAATATATGGAATATTTGAATAACACACTAATATGCTCTTAGATATATAGAGAACTCTAAAACAACAGAGCACACATTCTTTTCAAGTACATACAGGATATTTGCTAAAATAAATTATTAGGCCTCAGTGAAAGTGAAGTCACTCCGTGTCTGACTCTTTGCAACCCCATGGACTGTAGTCTGCCAGGCTCCTCCATCCATGGGATTTTCCAGACAAGAATACTGGAGTGGGTTGCTGTTTCTTTCTCCAGGGAATCTTCCCGACCCAGGGATCATATCTGGGTCTCCCAGATTGCAGGCAGACTCTCCACCATCTGAGCCACCAGGGAAGCCCTAAGCCTCAATAAAGGAGCCCAAATAAATTCCAAAGTATATATATCGTACAGGTTCTATTTTCCAACTAGAATGCAGAAAACATTTTTAATAACAGTTCTCTTGTAATGAAACTGGTGGTACTGGACTCTAGTCAAATTATCATGATTTTTTAAGACAGAGACAGAGAGAGGGAAATGCAAGTGTGTGTATAGATGGGTCATTATACACAAAGAACTGGAAAGATATATTTACTAAGGGGAATTCGAAGCTATGAAACCAGTAAAAGTGTATCTGGGTACTCAAATCCTGATTTCCACATACCATCCTCCAACATAGGGAGCAAGTCTCCTTAGAAAATTGGTGGATTTCAAGGTTAGGGATTAGAAGATTAAGCCTAGAGCATCTTCTGGTGTAAAGAAAGTAAAGAAGAAAAAGGATAGTAGTATATCAAAGACCATAGGGACAGATCTGCATGGTGAAAACAGGGTATTAGACCCAAAGCATCTCCCCCCAAACATTCAGTAATTTCAAGAGTGAAATAGTTACTTGTGTATTAGAAAATCCTGACAAAACACCACCTTAACCAAGTGATCAAGGTTAATATCACTATTAATATGTAGACATTAGGGACCCGGTACTATGTCCTGATACCTCTGTGGTATTCTTCTCAGTTACGCATCATCACATTCTAGCCTAATGGAATCTTCCTCTCGACCTAGATTGAGGGACATTCTGCTTGACCAACACTTGTGAAGAGTCCTGTCTTCTTACACAAGAAAAGACTAAGGAACAAGTACAGGTTATTGTTGTTCAGTTACTGAGTCGTATCTGACTCTTTGTGACCCCACAGACTGCAGCACACCAGGATTCCCCCTCCTTCATTATCTCCTGGAGTTTGTTCAAACTCATGTCTACTGAGTCGGTGATGCCATCCCACCAATTCATCCTCTGCGGCCTTCTCCTCCTCCTGCTCTCAATCTTTCACTGCATCAGGGTTTTTCCCAGTGAGTCAGCTCTTCAAAGAACTTGAAATACACAGAACAATTAAATGTGATGCATAATCCAGCACTGGATGCTGGGAATGGAAACAGAGCATTACCAGAAAGCTGGTGAAATGCAAGCATGTTCTTCATGTTAGTTAACAGTATTATACCTAGGTCAATCTCTTCGTTTTGATCATTGCTCTGTGGTTACAGTAGAGGCTGATGTAGGGGAGCAAAACTTGCCACCCCAAAATATCTTTCTGGCATGAATTTTATTTCAAGCTGAAAACAATCAAGGCATAAAAGACTCAGGAAGACTCTCTGACCTTCCCCCTAACTGCCTGAGTTTAGATGGTGAGCCTGTTCCAGGAAGGACACTATCACTATAGATAACTATATTGGGTCAGCCAAAAAGTTCCTTTGGGTTTTTCCATACCATCTTATGAAAAAACCCAAAGAAACTTTTTCACCAACCCAATAGATGTGATAGCCAGGGAGGAATCTGGCACAGTTTGTCAAAACTTCTCTCTGCCTGTTGTCTTTGCAGGCCCGGCAAACATCTGTTTACCAAACAATTTTCCATCTCTACGCAAATTGCCTTCCTCCCCTTTGCAGTCCCAAACCATTACCCTCATCTCCCTCTTTTTTCATGAACTAAAAATGTTAACCAAGGTGAGAATTTCAGCCACTTTAGCAAGTTATTCAGTCCTGGGTCTCTCTTGTATATACGTGTTAAAGAACTTTTGTTTGATTTTCTCCTCTGAATCTGTCTCATGTCAATTTAACTCTTAGACCAGCAGAACTCAGAAGGGGAGAGGACACCAACTAAGAAAAGGCTGAATGAAGGGCATCCAAGTATTCTGTTCTATCTTTTTTGCAGTTCTTCTGTAAGTCTAAACTATCTCAATTCAAAGTTCATTAAAAATTCATTAAATCGTACCTAAAACCTCAACAAAATGGCAAATTTTAAACTTACAGCTGTGCCCCATGATGGAATTCTCAACACTCAAAGGCATTTTTTTCATTTTTAAATTAACAGTCATTTAACATATACATCATGTTTTTTCTTTCATGGCTTTTCAACTCACATTTCACACCAATTCAAAACCAACAGAAAAGCTAAAAGTATGAAAATGCTTTGTGTTGCCATAATATTGAAAAGTAGAACTCTAGAAAACGTTAAATAACAGTATACACAAGAAGCCTTTTTAATTCTTGTCCCCTAACAACCACCCCTTGCTTAAGAACTTTCCTTTAGCATCTTCTGCCATGGCTGACAGAGGCTGGGTAGATTTCTCAGTTGAAACAGGCTCCACTGACTGGTCTGATTCACTTAGATTCTCTCCTGTGAATGACAAATGCTGCTGCTCTATCAGTAAAGGATGTTGCAGGCTTCAAGCTCCTACAGCCCCCAACAGAGAGCCTTGAAGGCACTCAGAATGAAAAAGAACAGGATACCTGCCCTTAAATGCACATCAAAGAAATTATTTAAATGAGCCCAGACACTTGCCTCTTCCCACACAAGCGTGCTTATTCATTTAGTCACGTCCAACTCTTTGGGACTCCATGGACTGCAGCCCACCAGGCGCATCTGTCCATGGGATTCTCCAGGCAAGAATACTAGAGAAGGTTGTCTTGCCCTCCAACAGGGGATCTTCCCAACCAAGAGATGGAATCCAGGTCTTCCCCATTGCAGGCAGACTCTTAATCATCTGAGCCACCAGGTAAGCCATCCCCATACTTAGAAAACTGCTAAATTCATTAACTTAAGATATCTGGTTTACTTTAACACTAATGTTTTGATATTCCTACTACCTGGTTTTTGCTACAAAACTCCTATATTCTGGCTCCTCCTCTATCTCTTCAGAGAAGTCCCGGAAAGCTATCTGAGAGGCTGCCTCCCAGGCTTAAAATCTCAGAAAGTCCACAAAATAAAACAATTCTCAACTTACAGCTTGTGCATTTTTCTTTTAGTTGAGACTCTCTCCAGTAATTTAGAGTCTAGACACCAGACACTTTAGTATCACATTTATTTCACTGATGCTAAGATGCAGATTTTTGCACATTTTATAATTTATAAAATCAGAAGGCATCTCACAAAAGCTTGTACATCATACTTGACAATATTTCTTCTTAGTCATACATAAAGTAATCGCTCCTCTAAAAGTATTTGGAACGCACAGTCCAAATACAGTATGTGTCTTATACACTTGGGTGGGAGACCATGTGGGTCTGAAGTTATTATGAAGATAAAGAATGAAGCAAACATATAGAAGAAAGACAGGTGAGAGAATCTATGGCCCCAGAGAAAAACTAAAAACATTTATATACATTAGTAAGAATTGCTGCTTTGGCTCCTGACAATAATTCCATTGTGCTTATCTAAGCTTTCGTGTGGTCCAGTGGCACTGTCATTATTAGGTCTGGCAAGTTATTTCATACACTTATAATAAGTTATTCTTCACTAAAATATACATGCCAAGACGTCGAGGTTATTCAAGGACACCAAAAGGATTTGTAAATCAGCCAAATCTTCCAGAATTTCAGAAAGAAAGTTGTTGCCTGCATTAAACGTGTTTAATGTGAAAAGTGCTACAGTTTGCTATCAGTTCAGTTCAGTCACTCAGTCATGTCCGACTCTGTGACGTCATGGACTGCAGTACACCAGGCCTCCCTGTCCATCACCAACTCCCGGAGTTTGCCCAAACTCATGTCCATTGAGTCGGTGATGCCATCCAACCAGCTCATCCTCTGTTGTCCCCTTCTACTCCCACCTTCAATCTTTCCCAGAATCAGGGTCTTTTCAAATGTGTCAGCTCTTCACATCACGGACCAAAGTATTGGAGTCTCAGCTTCAACATCAGTCCTTCCAATGAACACCCCGGTCTGATCTCCTTTAGGATGGACTGGTTGGATCTCCTTGCAGTCCAAAGGACTCTCAAGAGTCTTCTCTAACACCACAGTTCAAAAGCATCAATTCTTTGGCACTCAGCTTTCTTTATAGTCCAACTCTCACAACCATACATGACTACTGGAAAAACCATAGCCTTGACAAATGGACCTTATTGGCAAAGTGATTTCTCTGCTTTTTAATATGCTGTCTAGGTTGGTCATAGCTTTCAGGGAGTAACCATCTTTTAATTTCAAGGCTGTAGCCACCATCTGCAGTGATTTTGGAGCCCAAAGAAATAAAGTCTGTCACTTTTTCCATTGTTTCCCCATCTATTTCCCAGGAAGTGATGGGACCAATGACATGATCTTAGTTTTCTGAATGCTGAGCTTTAAGTCAACTTTTTCACTCTCCTCTTTCACTTTCATCAAGAGGCTTTTTAGTTCCTCTTCACTCTCTGCCATAAGGGTAGTGTCATCTGTATATCTGAGGTTATTTGTACTTCTCCCAGCAATCTTGATTCCAGCTTGTGCTTCTTCCAGCCCAGCATTTCTCATGATGTACTCTGCATATAAGTTAAATAAGCAGGGTGACAATATACAGCCTTGACGTACTCCTTTTCCTCTTTGGAACCAGTCTGTTGTTCCATGTCCAGTTCTGACTCTTGCTTCCTGACCTGCATACAGGTTTCTCAAGAGGCAGGTCAGGTCAGGTGGCCTGGTATTCCCATCTCTTTCAGAATTTTCCACAGTTTATTGTGATCCACACAGTCAAAGGCTTTGGCATAGTCAATAAAGCAGAAATGGATGTTTTTCTGGAACTCTCTTGCTTTTTCGATGATCCAATGCATGTTGACAATTTGATCTCTGGTTCCTCTGCCTTTTCTAAAACCAGCTTGAACATCTGGAAGTTTGCGTTTCATGTATTGTTGAAGCCTGACTTGGAGAATTTTGAGCATGACTTTACTAGCGTGTGAGATGAATGCAATTGTGCAGTAGTCTGAGCATTTTTGGGCATTGCCTTTCTTTGGGATTGGAAGGAAAACTGACCTTTTCCAGTCCTGTGGCCAATGCTGAGTTTTCCAAATTTGTTGGCATATTGAGTGCAGCACTTTCACAGTGTCATCTTTCAGGATTTGAAATAGCTCAGCTGGAATTTCACCACCTCCACTAGCTTTGGAGTGATGCTTCCTAAGGCCCACTTGACTTCACATTCCAGGATGTCTGGCTCTAGGTGAGTGATCACACCATTGCGATTATCTGGGTCGTGAAGATCTTTTTTGTACAGTTCTTCTGTGTATTCTTGCCACCTCTTCTTAATATATTCTGCTTCTATTAGGTCCATACCATTTCTGTCCTTTATTGAGCCCATCTTTGCATGAAATGTTCCCTTGGTATCTCTAATTTTCTTGAAGAGATCTCTAGTTTTTCCCATTCTACTGTTTGCTATACATTCATCTTATCAAAGCTTTTTCTTCCAAACCCAGGGATTGAGAATCCGAGTCTCCTGCATTGGCTGGAGGATTCTTTACCACTGAGCCACTAGGGAAGCCCAAGATGTAGAATATCAAGTGATAATTCATGTTTTTAAAGGAAAAAAATTAAGAGTTGAACATTGAGGATTCTATTTATGGTTGTTGCTTTTTAGTCATTCAATCGTATAGAACTTCATGATATAGTTTCAGGAGTTTAGAAATCATCTATAAGATGTGCTTCAGTTGTTTTTACATTCCTCTCACTGAAATAGAAAATCTGTCAAAACTTGAAAAATGGAACATAGTAAGAGCAACACTGCACCAATTTCTGAGACCAGATTTTATGAAACTGGCAGCTTTTACTTCCTGTCTCTTGGCATACTTACTGTTGGAACCCAGCCCCATGCTGGAAGGAATGGTAAACAGTTCACAGAAATGTTCAAGTGAACAGGAACTGAATCCTAGCCCATAGTACTGACTGAGTTCCCAGACAATGGTTTGTCCCAATGTGCTAGCCACAAGAAAGAGCTAGCAACTGGATAAAAATGGACCTGCTAAGGTAGATCAGTTGGTAAAGCATCCGTTTGTAATGCAAGAGATGCCCTGGAGAAGGAACAGGCTACCCAATCCAGTACTCTTCAGCTTCCCTGGTAGCTCAGATGGTAAACAATCCATCTGCAACTCGAGGGAGCCCAGGTTCGATCCCTGGGTTGGAAAGACACCCTGGAAAAGGGAAAAAAAAGCTACTGACTCCAGTATTCTTGCCTGGAGAATTCCATGGACAGAGAAAACTGGCAGGCTACAATTCATGGGGGTTGCAAAGAGTCAGACACAACTGACTGACTTTCACTTAACCTCCATTCAACCAGCTCAAGCTGATATTTAGTAAAGATGAGATGCCCCATATCAAGTTTGGCCCAAATTGACAGTCAGAAGAAAAAAGTTGAGAGCAGCACTGTTGTTTCAAACCACCAAATTTAGGAGTGATTGAGGTAGTTCAGTCACTCAATCGTGTCCGACTCTTTGTGACCCTATGAACCGCAGCACGCCAGGCCTCCCTGTTCATCACTAACTCCCGGAGTTTACCAAAACTCATGTCCATTGTGTTGGTGATGCCATCCAGCCATCTCATCCTCTGTCGTCCCCTTCTCCTCCTGCCCTCAATCATTCCCAGCATCAGGGTCTTTTCAAATGAGGCGGCTCTTTGCATAAGGTGGCCAAAGTATTGGAGTTTCAGCTTCAACATCAGTCCGTCCAATGAACACTCAGGACTGATCTCCTTGCAGTCCAAAGGACTCTCAAGAGTCTTCTCTAAAACACCACAGTTCAAAAGCATCAATTCTTTATCACTCAGCTTTCATTATAGTCTAACTCTCACATCCATACATGAACCCTGGAAAAAACATAGCCTTGACTAGATGGACCTTTGTTGACAAAGTAAAGCCTCTGCTTTTTAATATGCTGTCTTTGTTGGTCATAACTTTCTTTCCAAGGAGTAGGCGTCTTTTAATTTCATGGCTACAATCACCATCTACAGTGATTTTGGAGCCCAAAAAGTAAAGTCAGCTACCATTTCCACTGTTTCCCCATCTATTTGCCATGAAGTGACAGGACCGGATCCCATGATCTTAGTTTTCTGAATGTTGAGCTTTAAGCCAACTTTTTCACTCTCCTCTTTCACTTTCATCAAGAGGCTCTTTAGTTCTTCTGCACTTTCTGCCAAAAGGGTGGTGTCACCTGCATATCTGTGGTGACTGATATTTCTCCCAGCAATCTTGTTTCCAGCTTGTGCTTCATCCAGCCCAGCGTTTCTCATGACGTACTCTGTATAATAGTTAAATGAGCAGGGTGACAATATACAGCCTTGACGTACTCCTTTTCCTATTTGGATCCAGTCTGTTGTTCCATGTCCAGTTCTAACTGTTGCTTCCTGATCTGCATACAGGTTTCTCAAGAGGCAGGTCAGGTGGTCTGGTACTACCATCTCATTCAGAATTTCCAGTTTATTGTGATCCACCCTGTCAAAAGCTTTGGAATAGTCAATAAAACAGAAATAGATGTCTTTCTGCAACTCTCTTGCTTTTTCAATGATCCAGTGGATGTTGGCAATTTGATCTCTGGTCCCTCTGCCTTTTTTAAAACCAGCGTGAACATCTGGAAGTTCACAGTTAATGTATTGCTGAAGCTTGACTTGGAGAATTTTGAGCATTACTTTACGGGCATGTATTTCAGTTCAGTCACTCAGTCGTGTCCTACTCCTTGCGACCCCATGAATCGCAGAACGCCAGGCCTCCCTGTCCATCACCAACTCCCAGAGTTCACTCAAACTCATGTCCATCGAGTTGGTGATGCCATCCCTGCCATCTCATTCTCTGTCGTCCCTTTCTCTTCCTGCCCCCAATCCCTCCCAGCATAAGAGTCTTTTCCAATGAGTCAATTCTTCACATGAGATGGCCAAAGTATTGGAGTTTCAGCTTTAGCATCAGTCCTTCCAATGAACACCCAGGACTGATCTCCTTTAGAATGGACTGGTTGGATCTCCTTGCAAGCATGTCTTTAATATTGCACAAAATTTTAAAGAATTAAAATTAATAATAAATGCATATGCATTTTACAGGCACATATCAGATAAATATAACAGTCCTATGATGACCTACAAGACCTTCTAGAACTACACACCAAGAAAAGATGTCCTTTTTTCATAGGGGACTGGAATGCAAAAGTAGAAAGTCAAGAGATACCTTGAGTAACACGCAAGTTCGGCCTTAGAATACAAAATGAAGCAGGACAAAAGTTAAAGAGTTTTGCCAAGAGAACACACTGGTCATAGTAAATACACTCTCCCAGCAACACAAGGGACAGCTCTACACATAGACATCACCAGATATTCAATAGCGAAATCAGATTGATTATATTCTTTGCAGCCGAAGATGAAGAAGCTCTGTATGGTCAGCACAATCAAGACTGGGAGCTGACTGTGGCTCAGATCATGAACTCCTTACCGCAAAATTCAGGCTTAAATTGAAGAAAGTAGGGAAAACCAGTAGATCATTCAGGTATGACCTAAATCAAATTTCTCACAATTATACAGTGGAAGTGATAAATAGATGCAAGGGATAGAATTTGATAAACAGAGTGCCTGAAGAACTATGGAAAGAGGTTCATGACATTGAACAGGAGGCAGGGATCAAGACCATCCCCAAGAAAGAGAAATGCAAAAAGGCAAAATGGTTGTCTGAGAAGGCCTTAAAAATAGCTGGGAAAAGAACAGACACTAAAGGCAAAGGAGAAAAGGAAAGATATACTCATCTGAATGCAGAGTTTTAAACAATAGCAAGGAAGAAACAAGAAAGCCTTTCTAAGTGATCAATGCAAAGAAATAGAGGGAAATAACAGAATGGGGAAGACTAGAGACCTGTTCAAGAAAATTAAAGATACCAAGGGAACATTTCAGGCAAAGATGGGCACAATAAGGGACAGAAACGGTGACACCTAACAGAAGAAGATATTAAGAAGATGTGGCAAGAATACAAGAATACACAGAAGAACTATACAAAAAAGATCTTCATGACCCAGATAACCACGATGGTGTGATCACTCACCTAGCGCCAGACATCCTGGATTGAAAAGTCAAGCAGGCCTTAGGAAGCATCACTACAAACAAAGCTGGTAGAGATGATGGAATTCCAGCTGAGCTATTTCAAATCCTAAAAGATGTTTCTGTGAAAGTGCTACATTCAATATGCCATCAAAATGAAAAACTCAGCAGTGGCCACAGGACTGGAAAAGCTCAGTTTTCATTCCAATCCCAAATAAGGGCAATGCCAAAGAATGTTCAAACTACTGCACAATTGCACTCATCTCACACTCTAGCAAACAAATGCTCAAAATTCTCCAAGCCAGGCTTCAACAGTACATGAACTGAAAACTTCCAGATATTCAAGCTGAATTTTAAAAAGGCAGAAGAATCAGAGGTCAAATTGCCAACATCCATTGGATCATTGAAAAAACAAGGGAATTTCGGGAAAACATCTACTTCTGCTTTATTGGTTGCACCAATGCCTTTGACGGTGTGGATCACAACAAACTGTGGGAAATTCTTCAAGAGATGGGAATACCAGACCACGTTACCTTCCTCCTCAGAAACCTGTATGCAGGACAAGAAGCAACCATTAGAACCACACATGGAACAATGTACTGGTTCCAAATTGGGAAAGGCATACGTCAGGGATGTATATTGTCACCCTGCTTGTTTAACTTACACGCAAAGAACATCATGCAAAATGCCGGCCTGGATGATGCACAAACTGGAATCAAGATTGCTGGGAAAAACATCAACAACCTCCAATAAGCAGATGACACCACCCTTATGGCAGAAAGCAAAGAACTAAAGAGTCTCTTGATGAAAGTGAAAGAGTAACAGATTAACAGATTAACAACACAGAAAAGCATCAGGACTATTCTAATTTACTTATGCAACATTTGACCATTGATTTTAGCTACATAACCTTTCCTTAACAGTAGCATATAAGGAAAAGAGTTAATCTGAAAGAGTGAAGTGAAGGGAGGAAGGAGAAACACCCAATTGCATTTGACTGTGCTAGGTTGGAAAATATTCAAGGCACATAGAATGTGGAGACAAGCTCTAAAAACTAAGCTTATCTTTTGTTCCACAAATGTACTGTAATATGCACTAGTCAAAATAAAATCTGTCTTGGAGAGCATTGAAAAAAAAAAAAGAAAGTGAAAGAGTAGAATGAAAAAGTTGGCTTAAAACTTGGCATTTTAAAAACTAAGATCCTGGCATCCAGTCCCATCACTTCATGGCAAGTAGACAGGGTAAAAGTGGAAACAGTGAAAGATTTTACTTTCTTGGGCTCCAACATCACTGCAGACAGTGACTGCCACCATGAAATTCAAAGATGCTTGCTCCTTGCCAAAAAAAGCTAGGATCAACCTATAAAGCATATTAAAAGCAGAGACATTACTTTGCCAAAAAAGGTCTGTCTAATCAAAGCTGTGGTTTTTCCAGTAGTCATGTATGGATGTGAGAGTTGGACCTTAATGAAGGCTGAGCACTGAAGAACTGATGCTTTTGAACTGGGATGCTAGGGAAGACTCTTGAGAGTCCCTTGGACTGCAAGGAGATCAAACCAGGCCATCCTAAAGGAGATCAGTCCTGAGTGTTCATTGAAGGACTGATGCTGAAGCTGAAACTCCAATACTTTTGCCACCTGATGCAAAGAGTTGACTCATTGGAAAAGACTCTGATCCTGGGAAAGATTGAAGGCAGGAGGAAAAGGGGACGACAGAGGATGAGATGGTTGGATGGCATTATCAATTCAATGGATATGAGTTTAAGCACACTATGGGAGATTGTGAATAACAGGGAAGCCTGGCATGCTGTAGTCTGTGGGGTCTGAAAGAGTCAGACACTACTTAGCTACAGAACAACAGTTTTAGAGATGTTCATGTGTTCTCGTTGTAAATAAGATAGCCAACAAAAGTTTAAGAGATTTTCCCCAAATTAAGAATTTAATGAAGAAAGTCATCAGGATTAAAAGTCAATCCTCCAGCTTTATGTTTTAATGTTTTTCCTATAGACTGTGCCCCTTTGCAAAGGTTTTAAAGGTATTTATTTTCTAGGGCAGGTTTGCACTTAATTGGCATTCTTCAAAAGATAACTCCAGCACTAATCAGGGCAAAGAAATCTAACATTATGCTGGAAGTCAAGTGCACGTTCCAGACAAACATTTACTTTAATATCAATGTTCCTTCCCTAAGCCTTAAGTAGCAGTGTTTATGAACAATTGGCAACAGCATTCTATCCAAACATCTGGGCAGTACAGTCAATTATACCATTAACAAGGGGAACAGAATAGCATCAACTCCAGCAATAACAAGACAAAAAAATAGCCAACCAAACTGAATGTTAAAGGTTAGTAAAAATGTCAGATAATAGACTCTGATTGTATGCAACTTGAGAATTCACTGACCCATCTTTAAAAATAAATCTATAAAAGTATATTCACTTACCATTCCAGAAAGTATCTTGAGAAGTTTTCATTTTAAATACTGAAAATAGACCCTACGTAACTGGTATTTCCTGCAGGGCTTGCATATCACTAACACCCAGTAAACATATAATAACAAAATCAAAGAAGAAAATGCCATGTGGAAGAGGTTACACAAACCTGGCAAAGTCAAGAACACAATGTAAGCAGACTATCAATCTTGTTAGTAAACTCAACCAGAACACTGGAAGTATGGCTCAGGATTCCTTTCCACACCAAGCCAATGAAACAGAAAACTTTCTGTCCTTCTGACTGGCAAAATAAAATAAATACTTCCTTCTTCCACCCCAGTGTTTTGGCCCAGATGAATCAAGAAATACACAAATCAAAATCATTGTTCATGTTTCCGGCTATCCTAGTCAAGCAATCCCAGCAGCAAATAGACAATATCCAGGACTGGATGGAAGACAATTTCTTTTTTATATCAAATTTCCCTCTAAAAACAACTTTATTAACTGCCATGACAGACGTCTTTTGGGGGGATGTTCTCAGCTTTGATTTCTCTATTTCTCTGCCCTTAGCACAACTGTGTCTTCTTTCTAAGGAGCTGTTCAGAATACGCTTTAAATATCTGTTGATGAAGCATCTCCCATAAATTTTAACTACTAGATGTAAAACAGCCGTTACTGATTATACCAGATACTCCATGGATTTGTAATAATAGAGTGGTTAACAATTCAGGAGTGGGAGTTGGAGAGATCCTGGTTTGAATCCTGACTATTTTCTATTAGCACTATGACATTGGGCAAGATACTAAGCCTTTCCAATCTGATCTGATTTTACAAGGATTACATTGGATTAAGTATGAAAACAATTGAGGATTTTTTAATTTGCCCATGGATGAAGAAACAGTCCAATTAGCAGTAAAACTTATTCTTGTCTGTCTCCAAAGCCCTACTCTATCTACTGCAAAATACCATTTCCAAAAACACACATGAAATGCATATGCAGTATATGGCACAGAAGTATTATTCAATGCAGAGATTTTTTTAAACCAGCATTCCATATATTGTCACTGTAAAACTTTATGCATATTAGCACATTTCCTGAAATATAGAGCAACATGGTGGTAAATGCTTCTCATGAGAGAACATCCCTTCATAACAACTGTTGGAAGGCAATTCTCCATGAGACTCTTCTTACATTTCCAAATGCCTTGCAAGCAAGGAAATGATTGTCCTTTTTCCCCAGACTTTCAAGGAGTTTGATTTAAAAATAGCCTTGGAAGACAGATAATTTTCCCCTCAGGAGCAAAAAAGAGTAGTTTTGCTTCCTTGGCAGATAGAAACAGTATCTTTCACCAGAGCAACTGCCCATTAAAGAACAATCAGATTCCCCAAAGTTAGGGTTCCTCTCCTGCAGTGCAATCCATGGTGTTTCCAGGGTATCATCTGACTCTTCACAGCAGTGTGAACGGAGGCTGGGAAACTGGCGAAAAATGCTGATATTGTTATTGCTATGAGAAATTGCCTCATTTTTGACCGAGGATAAAAACTTATTTGTTCTACCAGCATCCATGAAACCATTAAGCTGACTTGTCAGTCTGCAAGTGAGGAAAAATCTCAGACTATTCACAGCTTTTAACAACTTACGTGTTTTTTAATATAATTATCAAAATTTTGAAATTGAACTTCTAGGTAACCATAGCAGAGTTAAGCTGGATGGACCACATATTTCCTCATCATAAAACTAATGGAATTAATAAAAAGAGGCAGCAATCTACTAAAGAAGTAGTTACACACCAAACTTAAAAGATTTCAAAGAGTGGTATGTTGAATGGTATAGAATAGAAAATTCTGTGTGACCACTAATCCCACCAGCAAACTTCATAGAAGGTATTGGTAAAGGAGGACAATACTAAAACTCTATTATTCTCACTCTAGAAAGAAACTCGTCAGGAGAGAAAGACAGAAGCCCCAGAAAATGTCGAGAAAAAAACTGGAGAAAATAACTATAATTGCTACAGGATATTCATGTTTGCAGTGAACATCAGCAAGATACATCATCTCTATGACTGTTTGACCCCCCAAAAAACATACGTTAAAGTCTTAGCATCCCCCTAGTACTCCAGGATGTGACTATATTTGGAAATGGGTAGCGTCAGAGGTAATTAGCTAAAACGAGGTGACACTGGAGCAGGGTGGGCTCCAAATCCAATATGACTGATCTTGTAAGACGAGAAGGTGAACACATAAGACAGTCATGTGACAGTAACCACAGAGATTGGGGAGATGAATCTACAAGCTGAAGAACACACGGATTATTGCCTGCCCTCCTGCCCCCGGAAACTAGGAACAGTCAAGAAAGTATTCTACCCAAAGTTCACAGAACTTCACTTTAGACTTTCAACCTCCAGAACTTGAAAGTAACTTTTTAAGGTGGAAGTTTGCTATGGCCATCTAGGAACTTAATGCAATGATGAAAGTAAATGAACAACCTATATCTTGGGGACCATACCCATCAGCATAGCATAGACAAAGCTTCATTAAGCCCAAGTTGAACTCTCAACAGCCACCCACTTACATGCCCACTTGCTCCATCCTACCACCATCCCAACAAGACCAAAAGGGAATGGGACAAAGTGTGCTGTCTTGCAACTCGGAGAAAAATAGATCTTAGGTTAGTCTCTTTCTCACTCCTTAGGCTCCATGCATCACCAAATCCTACTACCATGCCAATGTATTCAGAACTCTTACCACTGCCACCACAATCACCTCTCTCACTGTCACCACTTTCTCCCAACTGAATTCTTGTAGCAGCTTTTAAACTGATCTCTCGTACCCTCATATGCCCTCATGCTCTATTTTCACACTGCAAGAAAAACAGTCCTATTCAAGATGGATCATGTCACTCTGCTCAAAATCTTCAATGGCTTCCCATCTTTCTTCAGATAAAAACCTAAGGTCTTACAGGGGAAGTAGAGGGAGGCTCAACAGGAGAGGATACATATAAATATATATGTGTATATATATATAATTATGACAGATTCACATTGTTGTGTGGCAGAAACGAACACAACATTGTAAAGCAATCATCCCCCAAATAAAAAAAGTTTAATTTTTAAAAATTAAATAAAGAATCCAAGGCCTTATAAGAACCACAGGGCCCCACATCATCAGGCTACATTCTACTCTTAGACGTTCTCTCCTCCTTTCCTCTACACTGGCTTCTTTGATAAACCTCAAACATGCCAAGCCTGAGGCATGCCACTCTGCCTAAACTTCCTGCAAACAGTTAACTATGTGGTTTATTCCCTTACATTTTATGGATCTCTGGTCTAGTAATCCTTTATCAGAGTTTCTTCCCTTAATCACTCAAAAATGGTAAATCTCTCTCCCCTACATGTCCTTACCCTGTTCTGTTTTCTTAACATGACATATATCTACCTAAGAGATATATTGGTTTATTGCTATATGATTGTTGGTTCATTATCTGTTTCATCCTATTAGATTATAAGCCCCTTGAGGTCAGGGACTTTGTTTTGTTCATTATTATATTCTGAATGCATAGAAAATAACTCCCACTGAACAAATATTTGTTATTAAGTAGGTGAAGATGCAGAGAAGGCAATAGCAAGCCACTCCAGTACTCTTGCCTAGAAAATCCCATGGATGGAGGAGCCTGGTAGGTTGCAGGCCATGGCGTCGCTAAGGGTCGGACATGACTGAGCGACTTCACTTTCACTTTTCACTTTCACACATTGGAGACGGAAATGACAAGCCACTCCAGTGTTCTTGCCTGGAGAATCCCAGGGATGGGGGAGCCTGGTGGGCTTCCGTCTATGGGGTCACACATAGTCAGACACGACTGAAGTGACTTAGCAGCAGCAGGTGAAGACGAGTTCTGTGTACTACCTACTGGCTATCTTTGTAACAGTAACTAGGATGTCTGGACAGATGTATCACAATAGCCCAGTAAAATGAAGTGTTCTATGCTTTAAAAATATAATAAGAATAAAGGGCTACCCTGGTAGCTCAGTGGTAAAGAATATGCCTGCCAGTGAAGGAGACACAGGTCCAATTCCTGACCATGACATGGAGCAGCAAAACCTGTGCTCTACATGCCAGGAGCCACAACTACTGAGCCAATGAGCCACCACTCTTAAAGCCCCTGTGCCCTAGAGCCCATGCTCCACAAGAGAAGCCCACACACCACAACTAGAGAGTAGCCCCCACTCTGCAACTAGAGAAAAGCCTATGCAACAATGAAGACTTGTCACAGTCAAAAATACATTAATTTTAAGAAATAAAGCAATATAGTCAGGAAATGGCAAGAGAGAAAGTATGTCTTATTCACTCTGAATCACAATTATTTAACATACATTTGTTCATTACACTAATAGGTCAAAATGGTAATTTTTATATATCCTTCCTATAGTTTATAACATCACTTCTTTCTCCTTCAAAACAACCAGTATTTGTAATAATTTACCCATTCATAATCCCAGTGTTAAATATGGAGAAATTCATCCTCTAAAAAAATTTATTCTACAGACAATGTCACAAAAACAATTTCAGTATCTAAATTGAATGCAAATTTAGTAAGTAGCTTTCTTTCAAATTTCAGTTCAGTTCAGTTGCTCAGTCGTGTCCGACTCTCCGTGACCCCATGAATCACAGCACGCCAGGCCTCCCTGTCCGTCACCAACTCCCGGAGTTCACTCAAACTCATGTCCACAGAGTCGGTGATGCCATCCGTCCATCTCATTCTCTGTCGTCCCCTTCTCCTCCCACCCCCAACCTTTCCTAGCATCAGAGTCTTTTCCAGTGAGTCAACTCATCGCATGAGGTGGTCAAAGTATTGGAGTTTCAGCTTCAGCATCAGTCCTTCCAATGAACACCCAGGATTGATCTCCTTTAGAGTGAACTGGTTGGATCTCCTTGCAGTCCAAGGGACTCTCAAGAGTCTGCTCCAACACCACAGTTCAAAAGCATCAATTCTTCGGCAATCAGCTTTCTTCACAGTCCAACTCTCACATCCATACATGACCACGGGAAAAACCATAGCCTTGACTAGACGGACCTTTGTTGGCAAAGTAATGTCTCTGCTTTTTAATATACTATCAAGGTTGGTCATAACTTTCCTTCCAAGGAGTAAGTGTCTTTTAATTTCATGGTCTTTCAAATTTACTCAACCATATTTACATTTCCATGGTAATTATTTATAATATGTCTAATGAGTTCATTCAGTTCAGTTGCTCAGTCATGTCCGACTCTTTGCAACCCCCATGGACTGCAGCACACCAGGCTTCCCTGTCCATCACCAACTCCCAGAGCTTACTCAAACTCACATCCATCGCATCACTGATGCCATCCAACCATCTATCCCCTGTTGTCCCCTTCTCTTCCTGCCTTCAATCTTTCCCAGCATCAGGGTCTTTTCTAATGAGTCAGTTCTTCGTATCAGGTGGCCAAAGTATTGAAGCTTCAGCTTCAAGAACAGTTCTTCCAATGAATATTCAGGACTGACCTCCTTTAGGATTGACTGATTGGATCTCCTTGTAGTCCAAGGGACTCTCAAGAGTCTTCTCCAACACCACAGTTCAAAAGCATCAATTCTGTCTAGGTTGGTCATAGCTTTTCTTCCAAGGAGCAAGCCTCTTTGAATTTCATGGCTACAGTCACCATCTGCAGTGATTTGGGAGCCCAAAATATAAAATCTCTCACTGTTTCCCCCATCTATTTGCCATGAAATGATGGGACCGGATGCCATGATCTTAGTTTTTTGAATGTTGAGTTTTAAGCCAATTTTTTCAGCCTCCTCTTTCACTTTCATCAAGAGGCTATTTAGCTAGCTCTTCTTTGCTTTCTGCCATAAGGGTGGTGTCATCTGCATATCTGAGGTTATTGCTATTTTTCCTGGCAATCTTGATTCCAGCCCAGCATTTCTCATGATGTACTCTGCATATAAGTTAAATAAACAGGGTGACATTATACAGCCTTGACATACTCCTTTTCCTCTTTGGAACCAGTCTGTTGTTCCATGTCCAGTTCTAACTGTTGCTTCCTGACCTGTATACAGATTTCTCAGGAGGCAGGTCAGGTGGTCTGGTACTCCCATCTCTTAAAGAATTTTCCACAGTTTTTTGTGATCCACACAGTCAAAGGCTTTGGCATAGTTAATGAAGCAGAAGTAAATGTTATCCTGGCACTCTCTTGCTTTTCTGATGATCCAATGCAGTTGACAATTTGATCTCTGGTTCCTCTGGCTTTTCTAAATCCAGCATGAACATCTAGAAGTTCACAGTTCACGTACTGTTGAAGCCTGGCTTGGAGCATTTTGAGCATTACTTTGCTTTCATGTGAGATGAGTGCAATTGTGCGGTAGTTTGAACATTCTTTGACATTGCCTTTCTTTGGGATTGGAATGAAAACTGACACTTTCCAGTCCTGTGGCCACTGCTGAGTTTTCCAAATTTGTTGGCATATTGAGTGCAACACTTGAACAGCATCATCTTTTAGAATTTGAAATAGCTCAATTGGATTAACCCTCACCAATAATACATTTTTCTTAGAGTCAAATTTACCTTTTATCTCTCTTACTCTTAATAATTATGCATAAATAAAAGAAATGTGTTAATACTTTACAATTTCCTCTAATTTTCATTTGCCCCACAAGAATGAATGAATGAATACACCGAATGAATACACCTCAGAAATAATTTTAAGAGGTATATAAGTTGGGGAGTAGAGCATGCAGTGGTGTTTCTCAAATTAAATTCTGAAATATTTTTAAAAGAATAAAACATCCTTCAAAGCAATGATTTCAAACCTTGAAATTATGCAAATTAACATAGAATTCCAATGTGTGGCTAAGCCAACACGTGGCCAATGTTTTCTATTTTGTGAAATCCTGTTGCTCAAAGTTAATACATAAACTTGTCAAATACAGTAATGAGCCCTGACACAATTGTGTACATCACAAGCCCAGCCCGGCATTTACAAGTATATAAACCTCTGGGATAAATTATTTCCTTGATTTCTTGGATTACAATGTTATTGGAACTTGGCATTTGGGGGAATTGGAACTTAATGAACTTTAGATGAACCAGGATATGGGCGGCTGCCTCTAATGAATCATTGTGACACAGCCTCCTTTCCTTCCCTTTTTTCAAATAGGAAAGTGAGCTGGGTAAGAGTTTATTTCCATCAAAAGCTCCATGAGGATTTGCAAGGTGAGTGGGAGACTTTGCTCTGATGAAGACCTAAAAGGGTTCACTGGCTGAATACTAGATATTTAGCAATTTAAGAATCTAGAAAATATAACCTTCCACTGTGTTTTACAAAAGATACTTGGAAGCAATTTAGAGTACAACGATTCTCCCAAATGGGTCATCAGTCACAAGCAACCTGAGTTACCACTGTCATACTCTCAACATAAACCCATGGAACTGCCCTTCAGGTCTCAGACATTAAGATGGTTTTGCCTCAATTTCTAAGAAAGAGTTCCAAGGCAAAATTAAAAATGATTCAATTACACAGTTCTGGATCTCAAACCCAAAGATGTGAATTCTGACATCAGTTTACCACCCCCCAAGAAGAATTTCACTTATAAGTGATGATTTTCGTGTATCCAGTATGTGACTTAGTATCACACTTCTTAATAAGGGAATCAAATCTTATTCTACCACATACTCAATTTTCCCTCCTTCCTTTTTTCCTTTCCCTTTTACTACCAGCACCACAGCTGTATGTAAGTTTGCAACCCTATCTATTTGTCTTTGAATTATGAGGTAACAAAGGTACCATTTTAGTGCCTAGAGCAGCCATGAAAGTGACTACGAACCATATAAGCAATTAATCTGAGTGTAAGTTGCATAACATCCCAAATATCCATGGGGAACTAAAAATATAAAGAGGAATGTCTTCTTCCTTATGCATTTTTCTACTCTGCTTTACTCCAGATAAAATAAAAATGCTTATTAATGACTGAGATATTACATAGAGTAACATGATGATCTGGTGGACATGCTAAAGGCAGAGCCCAGCGCATTTGAAGTCAGCAAGACTGAAACAAGCTCTAGCTGTCAGTTAAAAAGCATCCAGTTTTATTAAGGCTTGCAGAGGCTGACCCTGACAATTTATACTAACATTCTCAGTCATGCATAGCATTAGGTTAGCAACCTCTTAAACACAAGTAGGCTAAAGTCTGCCATTAGCTTCCAAATTCTGTTTTCATTCTACAAGTCTCTGGCAGTTTTGGAAATAAGTTCATTTGTATCTTTTTTTTTAATTCCACATATAAGAGGTATCATATGATATTTGCCTTTCTCTGACTTACTTCACTTAGTATGTTAGTCTCTGCTGCTGCTGCTGCTGCTAAGTTGCGTCAGTCGTGTCCAACTCTGTGCGACCCCATAGACGACAGCCCACCAGGCTCCCCCGTCCCTGGGATTCTCCAGGCAAGAACACTGGAGTGGGTTGCCATTGCCTTCTCCAATGTGTGAAAGTGAAAAGTGAAAGTGAAGTCACTCAGTCTTGTCCGACTAGTAGCGGCCCCATGGACTGTAGCCACCAGGCTCCTCTGTCCATGGGATGTTAGTCTCTAGGTCCATCCATATTGCTGCAAATAACATTATTTTATTTTTATGGCTGAGTAACATTTCATTACTCAGTAATATTTCATTCCACATACACACCATGTCTTTTGCCATTTATCTGTCAATGGACATTTAGTTTGCGTCCATGTCTTGGCTACGGTAAACAGTGCTGAGTGAACACTGGGGTACATATATCTTTTCAAACTTACACTTATTCTAATTTAGTTGCAACAACTCATCAATACTATAACTCACCTCAGGTCACTCATGACCTCACTCCCTTTTAAATATAGGAAAAGGAGTGCGTCAAGGCTGTATATTGTCACCTTGCTTATTTAACTTATATGCAGAGTACATCATGAGGAACGCTGGGCTGGAAGAAGCACAAGCTGGAATCAAGATTGCTGGGAGAAATATCAATAACCTCAGATATGCACATGACACTACCCTTATGGCAGAAAGTGAAGAGGAACTCAAAAGCCTCTTGATGAAAGTGAAAGAGGAGAGTGAAAAGGTTGGCTTGAAGCTCAACATTCAGAAAACAAAGATCATGGCATCTGGTCCCATCACTTCATGGGAAATAGATGGAAAAACAGTGGAAACAGTGTCAGACTTTATTTTTGGGCTCCAAAATCACTGCAGATGCTGACTGCAGCCATGAAATTAAAAGACGCTTACTCCTTGGAAGGAAAGTTATGACCAACCTTGATAATATATTAAAAAGCAGAGACATTACTTTGCCAACAAAGGTCCGTCTAGTCAAGGCTATGGTTTTTCCCGTGGTCATGTATGGATGTGAGAGTTGGACTGTGAAAAAAGCTGATCGCCGAAGAATTGATGCTTTTGAACTGTGGTGTTGGAGAAGACTCTTGAGAGTCCCTTGGACTGCAAGGAGATCCAACCAGTTCATTCTAAGGGAGATTGATCCTTGGTGTTCATTGGAAGGACTTATGCTAAAGCTGAAACTCCAATACTTTGGCCACCTCATGCGATGAGTTGACTCACTGGAAAAGACTCTGATGCTGGGAAAGGTTGGGGGCGGGAAGAGAAGGGGACCACCGAGAATGAGATGGCTGGATGGCATCACCGACTCTGTGGACATGAGTTTGAGTGAGCTCCGGGAGTTGGTGATGGACAGGGAGGCCTGGCGTGCTGTGATTCATGGGGTCGCGGAGAGTCGGACACGACTGAGAGACTGAACTGAACTGAATACAGCATTTTAGTCTTAAGAGTTTTACTATCATATTTCACATCTCCACATCCTTCTATAGTCATGTCCCCTCTTTCTTTCCTAAAGCCATCTCTTTCCTAACATCACACTATTCTGGTTATTTCTCCATGTTCTGGTCTTACCTTTGCTGATTCATGCACCATTCATTGACTTTAGAGATTAGTCTGGCCAGGCTCAGTTCTACCCCCTTTTTTTCACAATTATACATTCTCTTCTTAGATTCACCAGCATTTCCTAAATTGACATTTTTCACCCAGAACTGTTCTCTAAATTTCAAAACCACATGAGTATCTATTTGATATCTCTACATTACTTTGCCAACAAAGGTCCGTCTAGTCAAGGCTATGGTTTTTCCCATGGTCATGTATGGATGTGAGAGTTGGACTGTGAAGAAAGCTGATCGCCAAAGAATTGATGCTTTTGAACTGTGGTGCTGGAGAAGACTCTTGAGAGTCCCTTGCACTGCAAGGAGATCCAACCAGTCCATTCTAAGGGAGATCAATCCTGGGTGTTCATTGGAAGGACTGATGCTAAAGCTGAAACTCCAATACTTTGGCCACCTCATGCGACGAGCTGACTCACTGGAAAAGACTTTGATGCTGGGAAGGATTAGGGGCAGGAGGAGAAGGGGACGACAGAGAATGAGATGCCTGGATGGCATCACTGACGTGATGGATATGAGTTTGAGTGAACTCCGGAATTTGGTGATGGACAGGGAGGCCTGGCGTGCTGTGATTCATGGGGTCGCAAAGAGTCAGACACGACTGAGCGACTGAACTGAACTGAAGATGTCAGTTACTTTGCAATATGTAAAAAACTGAATTCATCACCCTGCCCTCAACCTAACTTGCCTCCTGTGTTCCCCTCAGGACCTGTTCTACAGGCCAAAAAAAGTTTCCCTGAATTTCTTCATTTCTCATACACGTGTGTGCACTTGTATACATGTATGTCTGCATGAAAGAGAAAGCCTCCTGGGAGCATGGATGGATATGTCTGAGTGCCTATGTGAATCTTTTGGTGATTAAAGTGTAATTAGTCAATAGGGTATGTGATTTGTCCTAGAAATATTAAATTGCTTAGAGCAGTACAGAGGTTGAACAGTTGAGTTTAATGGGAAATTAAGCTTTGCAAGATGAATATAATGGAAGAAAAGGGAAGGGATTCGAGAATTCAAGAGAGTAATTATCATGTTGGATTATAAACTCTTATGTGGAGTAATAGGTCAGATGACATCAGGTGCATTCAAGGTGCTACGGCCATAGACCTACATTGAATAGTAGAGAAAGTAAAAAAGTATGAGTAATGATAGAAATAATGGTCCATACTCTGTAATGACCTATATGGGAAAAGAATCTAAAAGAGTGGATATATGTACATGTGTAACTGATTCATTTGCCATACAGCAGAAACAGAACACTGTAAAACAACTAAACTAATAAAAAATTTTAAAAGAAAAAATAAAAGAAATAATGGTGAGATAAAAGGATTAGAGGTCTACATAGAGCCAAAGAAAATGAATGGAACAGGCTGGAGATCAGTGAAATGGTTAAAATTTTTGAGTAATTGAGAGGCCAAGTTTTAAGGAAGAGGAAAAACTATGCAAAAAGTCATTAACTTCGATAGGGGAAGAAGGCATCACCAAATCAAATTCATTCATTGGTTTTTACCACAGCACCCCAGTATATGTCACCATGTATGGAAATATCCAATACTACTCATAGAAAGTGGGGGAAATCACTAAACCATTCAGGTATGACCTAAATCAAATCCCTTATGATTATACAGTGGAAGTGAGAAATAGATTTAAGTGACTAGATCTGATGGACAGAGCGCCTGATGAACTATGGATGGAGGTTTGTGACATTGTACAGGAGACAGGGATCAAGACCATCCCCAAGAAAAAGAAAGGCAAAAAAGCAAAATGGCTGTCTGAGGAGGCCTTACAAATAGCTGTGGAAAAAAGAGAAGCGAAAAGCAAAGGAGAAAAGGAAAGATATACCCATTTCAATGCAGAATTCCAAAGAACAGCAAGGAGAGATAAGAAAGCCTTCCTTAGCAATCAATGCAAAGAGATAGAGGAAAACAATAGAATGGGAAAGACTGGAGATCTCTTCAAGAAAATTAGAGAAACCACGGGAACATTTCATGCAAAGGTGAGCTCAATAAAGGACAGAAACAGTATGGACCTAACATAAGCAGAAGATATTAAGAAGAGGTGGCAAGAATACACAGGAGAACTATACAAAAAAGATCTTCATGATCCAGATAATCATGGTATGATCACTCACCTAGAGCCAGACATCCTGGAATGAGAAGTCATGTGGGCCTTAGGAAGCAGGACTACGAACAAAGCTAGTGGAGGTGATGGAATTCCAGTTGAGCTATTTCAAATCCTAAAAGATGATGCTGTTCAAGTGCTGCACTCAATATGCCAGCAAATTTGGAAAACTCTGGAAAAGTTAAGTTTTCATTCCTGTCCCAAAGAAAGGCAGTGCCAAAGAAAGCTCAAACTACTGCACAATTGCACTCATCTCACACACGAGTAATGTTCAAAATTCTCCAAGCCAGGCTTCAGCAATAGGTAAACCGTGAACTTTCAGATGTTCAAGCTGGTTTTAGAAAAAGGTAGAGGAACCAGAGATCAAATTGCCAAAATCCTCTGGATCATAGAAAAAGCAAGAGAGTTCCAGAAAAACATCTATTTCTGCTTTATTGAATATGCCAAAGCCTTTGACTGTGTGGATCACAATAAACTGTGGAAAATTCTGAAAGAGATGGGAATACCAGACCACCTGACCTGACCTGCCTCTTGAGAAACCTGTATGCAGGTCAGGAAGCAAGAGTCAGAACTGGACATGGAACAACAGACTGGTTCCAAATAGGAAAAGGAGTACGTCAAGGTTGTATATTGTCACCCTGCTTATTTAACTTATATGCAGAGTACATCATGAGGAATGCTGGGCTGGTTGAAGCACAAGCTGGAATCAAGATTGCTGGGAGAAATATCAATAACCTCAGATATGCAGATGACACCACCCTTATGGCAGAAAGCAAAGAAGAACTAAAGAGCCTCTTGATGAAAGTGAAAGAGGAGAGTGAAAAAGTTGGCTTAAAGCTCAACATTCAGAAAACTAAGATTATGGCATTCAGTCCCACAGTTCATGGCAAATAAATGGGGAAACAGTGGCTGGCTCTATTTTGGGGGGCTCCAAAATCACTGCAGATGGTAATTCCAGCCATGAAATTAAAAGACACTTACTCCTTGGACGGAAAGCTATGACCAACCTAGACAGCACATTAAAAAGCAGAGACATTACTTTGTCAACAAAGGTCTGTCTAGTCAAGGCTGTGGTTTTTCCAGTAGTCCTGTATGGATGTGAGAGTTGGACTATAAGGAAAGCTGAGTGCCAAAGAATGATGCTTTTCAACTGTGGTGTTGGAGAAGACTCTTGAGAGTGACTTGGACTGCAAGAAGATCCAACCAGTCCATCCTAAAGGAGGTCAGTCCTGAGTGTTCATTGGAAGGACTGATGTTGAAGCTGAAACTCCAATATTTTGACCACCTGATGCGAAGAGCTGACTCATTTGAAAAGACCCTGATGTTAGGAAGGATTGAAGACAGGTGGAAAAGGGGATGACAGAGGATGAGACAGTTGGAAGGTATCACCGACTCAATGGACATGGGTTTGGGTAAACCCTGGGAGTTGGTGATGGACAGGGAGGCCTGACATGCTGCAGGTCAGGGGGTCACAAAGAGTTGGACACAACTGAGTGACCGGACTGAACTCATACCAGATTATTCTAACATATATAATTTGTATATTCTAATGGCAGAAGGAGAATTATTTCTAAATTACCTATAACCACCTTTCTTAAAGAAAACAATTTAAAAAATAAGTATATCTACTGAGGATAATATCAACATTTACTGGAGTCTTAATTTTTAAAAAATTAAAATAAACGTTACAAGAAAACATAGGTACAATACACATTAGTAAAATTCTGCACATGTAAAAAGTCTGGGAGAAATATCTAAAAATATAAATGGAAAAAATTCTATTTGTGTGGTAACAGTTTAAAAAGTGAATGTGGATAAATAACATAATCCAATATATTTTATTCTTCAGAAATAACCTTATATATGTCATTGCAAAAGAATAATACCTTACCTAAGATTAAAAAAGAAAGCAAGAATTTGTTATACATAGCTATGGCATGGGGAATGTGGCTTAGTGCCTCTCATAAGGCAACAGAACAATAAAATTTACGTTATGTTTTTTCCTTCAACTAAAAATAACTGAGTTGGCAAATGAATGAACTCTAGAAATAGAGTTCAATTTAGTTTGAATAGAAACTCTATGACAAAGTTGGCTATATCCTGGCACATTGTAAAGATATTCTTGTCACTCGTATTGTAGGATTTCTGGTAAAGTACTGCAATTAACACTTTTAAAAAAAAGAGCATTTTAGAAATAAATGTTTTGTTGAATACACTGAACAGTAATATTTCAAAACAATTTTTAAAAACCGTAGTGCTTCCTGAGCACCACGAAAGTATAATATATTTAGCTCTCTTTTGAATACAATTATGTTACAGTATTCCATACACCTTTCAAAATTCCCTAAATCAGTGTTATTAGACTGAGATTCAGCACTACTGTCTAAATTACTCAGCAAAGCACATACCAAAATGAGCAGTATAAATATAATTTCTCAGTAATGAGGATATAAAAATGTAAGCCTATGACTTGTGGACAAAATTATCAGTTTCAAATGTCTACAAAAATGCTTATAAAGAAAAGGAACTGTTCAGTTACCTTATAAGTCTATCCTTTTAAGTAGAATTATCCTTTTAAATTGCCAGACCTGGATGATAAAATATGCCAGGCCAAGTTCCACCTGTACAGATAAACTCTTCAAAATATAGGCTTTGCAAGGCTTTAAAATTTCTTATATCAGTGCAATTGACAGACCAAGAACAGATGCAAAATCCAAAGATGTGAGAACCATATCTTATCACTTCTTCCCTTGAAGTTTAATCACAGAAAAAGCACTGTGAGCACACAGATTGGTCTTTCCTATTTTTGAGACTCCATGAGAAAAAGTATTTTTCTAAGGTAACGAAAGTCCAATCACAACATTTTTTCATTTAAACTCAGCATCTCAAATTGTAACCTGGAGGTGAATCATAAAACTGCTGTAATGCCTGCAAGCCTCATACTTCTCAAGGATACAGCCCAGAACGTTCAATTTAAAGAGTGATATTTCCCAGATATCATGAGGCCCTTGGCTGAACAGAAAGGAAAGCCTTAAAATATAAACAACATTTCGTGAGATTGTTTTAAGCACCAAAACGTGGATTTGGGGAGGAAACTGCAGAGATTATGTGTCTTGTGTGCTTAGTTGTATCCAACTCTTTGTGGCAACCATGGACTGTTAGCCTACCAGGCCCCTCTATCCATGGGATTTCCCAGACAAGAATACTAGAAATACAGATAATTTCCTGCTGCAGGAGATCTTCCTGATCCAGGGATTGAACCCGCGTCTCATATCTCCTGCATTGGCAGGAAGGTTCTTTACCACCTGGGAAGTCACCTGAGAAGCAGAGATTACAGAAATGAGAAAATAATTGACGTGGTTTCTCTTCAGATGTCAGGTGTTAAAAGCACTACTGAAGATACAGTATCATTCAAAAAGAATTCTTTAACATATTCTAAATTTTTAAATATAAAATTTAGACAAAAACAGTTTCAAAAGTGGAAGTCATGTTTTTCCTCCTTTTCCATTGTGTGGCAATTCACTATCAGAGAACAGGGGAAAAAAAGTTAGATCTCAAATATTTGCTACTTACTCTTCATTTGCAAGAATGTTTTGGTGGCCACATTAGAAAATTATGACTAGATGAAGGTACTTATGATCCTGGCCCACACTTTCCTATCCAAATGCTGTAGAAATATTATCTTGAATTCTAGCCATCTGATATTTAAGGAGTAAAAAGATACCCTAACCAGACAGTACACATGTACTATGGGTCAAGCAGGTTCCAATCACAAAGCAGTACCATTGTGTAACTATCACCAAGTACTGTAATAAAATAAACTGCTAGGTAGCAATTTTAATTAAAGTTGAATTTCTCTATTATTTTGAGATGTTCAAGCTAACTCCCCTCATTGGAAGGACTGATGCTAAAGCTGAAACTCCAATACTTTGGCCACCTCATGCGACGAGTTGACTCACTGGAAAAGACTCTGGTGCTAGGAAAGTTTGGGGGCGGGAGGAGAAGGGGACGACGGAGAATGAGATGGCTGGATGGCATCACCGACTCTGTGGACATGAGTTTGAGTGAACTTCGGGAGTTGGTGATGGACAGGGAGGCCTGGCGTGCTGTGATTCATGGGGTTGCGGAGAGTCGGACACGACTGAGCAACTGAACTGAAGTAGAGAAGGGATGTGAATAAAGCCTGCAAATTCAATTTACATGTGAGTCACATGCCACAACTAATTCTCTAAGAAATTCTCTTGATAGTCTTAAGAATTTTTTAAGTGTGGCCTGTATCTATATCTAATTGTACAGATTACTGCAAAGGCAAATTCAAATAGATGCTTCTTAACACATATGTGTGAAATCTAGAAAAATGGTACAGATGAACTTGTTTGCAATGCAGAAATAGGCACAGATGTAGAGAACAAATGTATGGACACTAAGGAGGGAAAGTGGGGTGGGATGGATGAAGAGATGGGCATTGACATATATACACTACTGTGTACAAAACAGATGACTAATGAGAACCTACCGTATAGCACAGGGAACTCTACTTAATGCTCTTTGGTGACCTTAAATGTGAAGGAAATCCTAAAAAGGGAAAATACACACATACATATAGCTGATTCACTTTGCTGTACAGTGAAAACTAACAACATTGTGAAGCAACTATATTCCAATTTAAAAAACAAAATTGAAATGTTATCTACATAATTTCTGAAGTAATTAAGTTATAAAAATAAAGCAATTAACTAAAAAAAAATCTAGATGTTTCAGTTGACACTCAAAAACAGTATTTCTCAGTAGAGATATTCATATTTGAGGTACAATAATGCTTCAGACTTGCTCTACCAGCCTCGACAACTCTGAACTGGAGCAGACACCCCAGGGATGGGATACCAGAGAACTGGACTTTGAAGGGAAAGGCATTTGACCAGCATATCACTCCCTGTTCTCATTCCTTCAAGCTCCCCACTGTGCCCTCATAGCCACTGTTGATCCAACTTCTGTCACTATATATCAGTTTGCATTTTTAAAGAATTTTATATAAATTAAATAAAATACATAATATTTTCAATCTGGCTTCTTCTACTCAGCATAATTATTTTGAGACAAATAAATGTTGCAGTGTGTAGTACTAGTTCATTCCATTTTCCAACTGAGTAGTATTCCATTGGATGGATATACCATATCTTGTTTATCCATTCATAGACTGATAGATATTTGGGTTGTTTCCATTGTTTGGTTATTACAAATAAAGTTGCTATGAACATACACTTTCCAGTATTTGTATGGATATATGCTTTCTTTCCTCTTGGGCAAATGACCAGGAGCAGAATATACAGGCTATACAGTAAGTATTTTTAATTCTGTAAGAATCTGCCAGTTTTCTAAAGTGGTTGTATTGTAATATTTTACATTCCTTTCAGCAGTCTGAGAGTTCTAGTTCCTTCACAATCTGCAAACATTTGCTGGGTCAGTCTTTTTAACTGTATCCAGTCTATTAGAGGTATATTTTTATCTCATTGAAATAATTTGCATTGCCCTAAGTCAAGAGTTCCAGAAAAACATCTATTTCTGCTTCATTGACTATGCCAAGGCCTTTGACTGTGTGGATCACAATAAACTGTGGAAAATTCTGAAAGAGATGGGAATACCAGACCACCTGACCTGCCTCTTGAGAAACCTGTATGCAGGTCAGGAAGCAAGAGTTAGAACTGGACATGGAACAACAGACTGGTTCCAAATAGGAAAAGGAGTACGTCAAGGTTTTATATGGTCACCCTGCTTATTTAACTGATATGCAGAGTACATCATGAGGAACACTGGGCTGGAAGAAGCATAAGCCAGAATCAAGATTGCCGGGAGAAATAGCAATAACTTCAGATATGCAGATGACACCACCCTTATGGCAGAAAGTGAAGAGGAACTAAAAAGCCTCTTGATGAAAGTGAAAGAGGAGAGTGAAAAAGTTGGCTTGAAGCTCAACATTCAGAAAACAAAGATCATGGCATCTGGTCCCATCACTTCATGGGAAATAGATGGAGAAACAGTGGAAACAGTGTCAGACTTTATTTTTGCGGGCTCCAAAATCACTGCGGATGCTAATTGCAACCATGAAATTAAAAGATGCTTACTCCTTGGAAGGAAAGCTATGACCAACCTAGATAGCATATTGAAAAACAGAGACATTACTTTGCCAACCAAGGTCCGTCTAGTCAAGGCTATGGTTTTTCCAGTGGTCATGTATGGATGTGAGAGTTGGACTGTGAAGAAAGCTGATCGCCGAAGAATTGATATTTTTGAACTGTGGTGCTGGAGAAGACTGTTGAGAGTCCCTTGGACTGCAAGGAGATCAGTCCTGGGTGTTCATTGGAAGGACTGATGCCAAAGCTGAAACTCCAATACTTTGGCCACCTCATGCGAAGAGTTGACTCACTGGAAAAGACCCTGATGCTAGGAGGGATTGGGGGCAGGAGGAGAAGGGGACGACAGAGAATGAGATGGCTGGATGGCATCACCGACTCGATGGACATGAGTTTGAGTGAACTCCGGGAGCTGGTGATGGACAGGGAGGCCTGGTGTGCTGTGATTCATGGGGTCCCAAAGAGTTGGACATGACTGAGCGACTGAACTGTACTGAAGCACTAATTATGCCAATTATCTTTTCATGCATATATGCTCTTTGTTCAGTTAGCTTTTTTTATCCAATCTTACAACCATTGCCTTTTATTGGGATAATTATTCCACACTACTGAAGGAAGACCCTCTGAGTACTCCACCCAGGGCTCCATAATTGTGAAGTTTTCTAGTCTAGCTGATGGAACAGGGACTCTTTTGACCTTGACAGCCACATACTGCTCCAGCTAGTCCTTTCAAATTTTTCCTTCTCTCAACTCAGGTCTGTTGGTTTCTCACCTGAGAAATATCAATATCCCACTAAACACCTGCAAGAACCTTCTTGCAGATCAAAAATTCTTTGTGTAAACGTCTCTTTTCCAGATCTCTGGCCCATGGACTTAAGCTTATCTGGTCACCTTGAACTGTGTTATATTTCTTCAATTCAGGGAGTCAACTGTATTCTCCTCAAGTTCCCCTACCCTGCACTCCAACCTAGAAATTTCCTCAAGACTACTGCACCAATCATGGGTTCACCTCATTTGTTTTCTGTCACTGTTCTCCATGCCTGATGCTCAACGCCTTCAAAACTGGTTCATCTGTCTTGTCAAGTTTTATTTGTTTCAGGAGGCAAAGTAATTCTGGTAGACATAGACATTTATAATCTTAGAAATTTATAACTTAAGTCATGATAGGATTTTCTATTTAAGAGTCGTCAGATAACGGATCCCAGGGTTTTCAGATAAGGCATAGGACAAACAAGTCAGACTCACCAAATAAATGTGAAGGGACTATTAGAGAGAAATATAGAATTGCCTTCTCATTACATCCCACAAGTTGCTTCTGTTCATTGAACCAGTTATTCAACCACTAGAAAATCTTTAGTGATTCTAAGTATGGGATTCACTCATTCATCTAACCCTTTACTGACTTTCAGTAAAACTGCAACCTCTTTCTATTCAACGATAATTGTAAAACTTTCTCATAGACTGAGGCATTTACTTTGCCCTTGAAAAAGTTTTCCAGTCAACATTTCTTGCCCATCAGCTGCCACTGGAACAAAGGAAACCCACTACACCTTGGTGATATTTGCTGCTCACACAAAAAGATGTGACGGTGGAATCAGGCTTCACCCTGCCAGTTGTTTTTGCAAGGTCATAGAGCAATCTTCACCACATTGCCAAACTAGACTCTACTGCTCCACACCCTGGCCAGTGAAATGGCTACCCACATCAGTATTCTTGCCTGGAGAAGGCCACGGACAGAGAAGCCTGGCAGGCTACAGTCCACGGGGTCACAAAGAGTCGGACACGACTAAGCAACTAACACATTCACTTCCACACACTATTTTTTATATTCCTTGGACATAAACCTATCCTGGCCTATGTCTTTGACTGTATGGAAACCCAAAAGAAAAGGTTTCCTTCAAGAAGCCTTGTACCATAGCAGTAAGAATGCTTCCAAAGGAAAGACAGACAATGACTGGTTGACTTCATACTGTATAAAAAGGGGAACCTTCAGTATTTCACTGTTTCAAGATTTTTCAGCATTTTTATTGCACTTAAAGCAGCCTGCTGCTGCTGCTAAGTCGCTTCAGTCGTGTCCGACTCTGTGTGACCCCATAGACGGAAGCCCACCAGGCTCCCCCATCCCTGGGATTCTCCAGGCAAGAACACTGGAGTGGGTTGCCATGTCCTTCTCCAATGTGTGAAAGTGAAAAGGGAAAGTGAAGTTGCTCAGTCGTGTCCGACCCTTAGCGACCCCACGGACTGCAGCCTACCAGGCTCCTCCATCCATGGGATTTTCTAGGCAAGAGTACTGGAGTGGCTTGCCATTGCCTTCTCCTTAAAGCAGCCTAGAAATGCTTAAATATTTGATGATTCAATTAACATGTCTATTAAGCATCTATTTAGTGATGAGCACTATCCAGGGCACTGAGAATACAGATGTGAAGTAAACCCGTTCTTCAAGATGCTTGTGGTCTGGAGTGGGTCTCAGGGTTCTATAGGCAAGTAAGTATAAAATTAGGCAAAAAATTGTTTCCATAAAAGGTCATACCCAAGATGAACTATTACAGAATTTTTAAATTATAAAATAAACAAGTTTAAAAAAAAATAAAATAAACAAGTTTTTAAAAAGCAGAGAGATGAAGCTCACTTATTATCACTCCAAGCAAACTGTCAGGTCTTCCACAGGAAAGTGCTATCAGGCTTGCCAAACTTGAATCATGGGTTAAATTCCACTTGCTTTCTGTTTTTTATAAATATTTTATAAATATTTATTGGATATAGCTGCTCATCATTTACATGACACAGCTTAAGGCTGTGTCATCCTATCACAGAGTTGAGTAGCTGTAAGACGTCACATGGTCCCTGACACTGAACTTATTACTACTGACCCTTTAGAGCATCGGTCCCAACCTTTTTAGCACCAGGGACCAGTTTCATGGAAGACAATTTTTCCACAGACTCGAGGTGAGGGGGATGACTTTGGGGTGATTCAAGCACAATACAATTAATGTGCACTTTGTTTCCATTATTATTACATCAGTTCCACCTCAGATCATCAGACATTAGATCCCAGAGGTTGGGACCCCTGCTTTATAAGGAAAATTTTCTAGCTCCTATATCAGATTATTAACTCATCAGTCCTGTGTCTAAACAAAGAGCTCCATCTAAACAAAGATTAATACTCGGCTGCTTTGAAATCTATATTAAAGGAAATGAAACCACCCATGAGCCAAAGAGTCAATTTTATGTTCAACAGTGGCTTTCTTTCCACTAAGCCCATCATATCTGTTTTGTTTGTGTAGTATCAGAAAACACCTGACCATTAAACTCTTCTTTATAGTCCTCTGCATGTTTTTACATGCCACCTCTTCCCTCAAAAGCCAAAATATTTCAAGCTTCTTACAACTGTCACAGTGCAAATGACACAGTGAAAATCTTGATGTCAATCCCACCTGCCATGTGACTCCCCAAGTACATGATTTTTCAGTAAATCATTTTCTTTGCATTATCTTGATTTGGTAAATGCCATTAAAAAGTATCAACTATTTCTACTACTATTTTCTTGAGGTTTTTTAAATAATCTTTTTGTAAGAAGGGAATTATCCCCTCAATATCAATTTCTCATATTTTGCTTTTCTATGTCACCTTTTGCCAATAACATAGGTGCTCTCATTGATTTACAAATAGTTCTTTGATATATTAAACAATTTTACCATGACACAGTTTTCTTAAAACCATTTAATTGCTTGAATAAGAGAGTTGTCTTAAAATATTATCAGTTACTCCCAAATAGATCATTAAGCAACTCAACAAGCTACAATAAGAGTAACAAGCAAATCTAAAGAAATTCAAAACAAAATAATTCAGAACCCTGTTGCCTCAACTGCTAAAGAATCTGCCTGCAATGCGGGAGACCTGGGTTCGATCCCTAGGTTGGGAAAATCCACTGGAAAAGGGAAAGGCTACCCACTCCAGTATTCTGGCCTGGAGAATTCCATGGACTGTATAGACCATGGGGTAGCAGAGTCGGACACAACTGAGTGACTTTCACTTTCATAAATAAACTTCCTTAAAAATAAGTCATGGAAAAAGAATCTAAAAAAGAGTGGATATATATATATATAACTGATTCACTCTGCTGTACAGCAGAAACACATTTTAAATCAACATATTCCAATACATTTTTTAATAATTTCAAAAATTAAAAAATAATAAACCTAAAAAATTAAGTCAGTTGTTAACACAAAGATGTTTCTCATGAAAGTATAATGGAGAAAATGTCTTTATTTCTGTACGGACAGACCAAACACTGGTAGTTTACTTAATTGGTTTGGGCTAATATAGGAGAATATCATAGATTGGGGGGCTTAAACAACAAATATTCATGTCTTACAGTTCGGGAGTCTGGAAGTCCAAGGTCAGGGTGCCAGTGTGGCCCAAGTCTCGCTGAGGGATGTCTTCCTCTTAGGTCCTCAGAAGACCTCCTCTGATGCATGCTGGGCAAAAAAAGCCAGGTTGCCTAGCTCTTCCTCTCTTTATAAGTCCACATAAGGGCTCCAGCCTCATGACTTAATTATCTCCCAAAGGCCCCACCCCCAAACATCATTTCATCTGGGTATGGATTTCAATCCATGGATTTTGAGGGGACACAAACATTCAGTCCCTAACAGTAGTAATTAGCTGCTATGATGAAAACACCCTTAGATGCAAAATCATCTCTACAGACACTGTATTTTTAAGTCAGATTTCTATTTCACTCAACCCACTCCCTCCTCAAATCAATTCTAGAGTCTCAGAGCCTATTTTCAAAATGAGATTGCCTTAAGGGTCCTCAGCTGAAGCAACTACACAGCATGAGTTCAGATGCTTCTATTTATCCACTAGGGCCAATCAGTGAATAAGCTGACTTAGTTGCTGTTCCCCCGGAGAAGGCAATGGCAAGCCACTCCAGTACTATTGCCTAGAAAATCCCATGGATGGAGGAGCCTGGTAGGCTGCAGTCCGTGGGGTCGCTAAGGGTCAGACACGACTGAGCGACTTCACTTTCACTTTTCACTTTCACACATTGGAGAAGGAAATGGCAACCCACTCCAGTGTTCTTGCCTGGAGAATCCCAGGGACGGGGGAGCCTGGTGGGCTTCCGTCTATGGGGTCGCACAGAGTCGGACACGACTGAAGTGACTTAGCAGCAGCAGCAGCAGTTGCTGTTCCCCAGGTCCAGGAACTATAGTCTTTAAATATAATTAGAGACATTAAACACCTCTGTGAGTTTTCAGGGAGTTTTATGCAATTGCTCTTATAATATTGTACTTTAAACATCTTAAACAGGGCTATGTCTAGTCACTGAATTATTTATGTTACTTCTTAGAAAAGTTAAAAATTCACTCTGAAGTTTCCAAAATAAAAAGGCAGAGCTAGTTTCCAAGCTTGAGCTATTTCCTTATTTCAAGACCCAGGTGATAAGATGCAGTTCAATGAGATGTTTTCAGTTACTTTTATAATCCTACACAGCAACACTTAACATACATTATATGGAACAATGTGCAATAATAGAACAAATGTTTTACTACTACTACTCCAGCTGCTGTCTTCATTTAATAAATTAATTGCTCCGTGTGTGTGTGTGTGTGTGTTAGTCGTTCAGTCGTGCCCTACTCTTTGCGACCCACAGACTACAGCCCACCAAGCTCCTCTGTCCATGGGATTTCCCAGGCAAGAATACTGGAGTGTGTTGCTATTTCCTTCTCCAGGGTATCTTCCTGACCCAGGGATTGAACCCAGGTCTCCTGCTCCATAGTTTTACCTTAAAAAATTCGTTTGGTTAATTTAGCAATTAGTTCATTTTTCATTCCTGAATTAGCAATTAGTTTCATTTTGAAGTCTCATGTTAGGTAAATATTTATCTTTTTCAGTTTAAGTACCATCAGAACTACCTATAAAAATCCACTGCCTTCTCATATTTCTAGATTTGTTGTTTAAAAAATCACCACCTAAAGATCATTAGCCTTCCTTTTATATTTTTTATTTTCTTAACATGGCCCTCTGATGAGAACAATAGAGGGAATAATAGAGGGAAAATAAGCTCTATTTATGGGCTCCTTTCTCTCCAACAGTTTTGTATGTAAGGATACAGTTTCCATGACAAAGAAAGCATCATATAAACCACTGAAGTATCAATGTGGCTTTCCAGTCCCTCACCCTAAATACTGACCATGGCAAGAATATCAAGGCCTCCACATAAACCCCTTTGAACATCAACTATTTCCCTCAAACTGATTTTTTAAAACGTTGAACCAATCCTAATATTGAATTCATATTCCAAAAGATTTGTCCAAAGAGTTTATTGGAAATATTAGCAAAATACATCCACATAGGAAAATATAATCCTTTTGTTTCTAGTAGTATTTACTTGTGCAACTCTAGCATCATAGCTTTTGCTTTAGAAATGACTGTACATCTAGAAAGGATGGAATTCAATAATAATAACCACCATTTAATAAGAACCAAAATGTGCCAAAATTGTACTAAATGTATTAAATATAATAAAATCTATTTAATTCCCACAGCAATCCTATTGATCTCTCCTTTTTGCAAATAAAAAAATTGAGTACTAATAAGTTTAAATGCAATGACCAAAGGGAGGTAGCTAATAAGACTCTGAGCTAAAATATGCATCAATATCTGAACCTCAACTTCTATACAATATGGTCTGTCATTTAAAAAATGACCACACTTGTAACCTCCCTCATGGTCCAGTGGGTAAGTCTCTGAACTCCCAATGCATGGGGTCTGGATTCAGTTCCTGGTCAGGGAAACATTGATAGATTCCACATGCCACAACTAAGAGTTAACATGCTGCAAATAAAGATCCCAAATACCCCAAGGAAGATCAAAGATCCCACATGCCGTAATTAAGACACAGCACAGCCAAATAAATAAATTATATATGTGTATGCGTGTGTTAGTTGCTCAGTTCATGTCTGACTCTTTGTGACCCCATGGACTGTAGCTTGCCAGGCTCCTCTGTCCATGGAATTCTCCAGGCAAGAATGCTGGAGGGGTAGCCATTCCCTTCTCCAGGGGATCTTCCCAACCAAGGGATCGAACGATAGTCTCCTGCATTGCAGGCAGATACTTCACCATCTGAGCCTATATTCATATGTATATATATTATATGTGTGTATTAATACATATATGTATACATACATACATATGTATATATGTATCTGTGTATATATATATGTATCAGTTCAGTTCAGTTCAGTCACTCAGTCGTGTCCGACTCTTTGTGACTCCATGAATCGCAGCACGCCAGGCCTCCCTGTCCATCACCAACTCCCAGAGTACATATGTATATGTATATATATTATCATATAATAAATATTATATGATAATATAATATTACAATATTTATAATCTAATAATAAATATTATATATATTATATACGTATATGTATAATATATATATATAAATTAAAAAATAATGGTGGCACTTGACTTTAGACTTTTAGGTGTTTCTATATTAGTGCCCCCAAAAAGAGGCTAAACATTTCTGGATAACCTCTCATGCTGCTGCTGCTGCTGCTAAGTCACTTCAGTCGTGTCCGACTCTGTGTGACCCCATGACGGAAGCCCACCAGGCTCCCCCGTCCCTGGGATTCTCCAGGCAAGAACACTGGAGTGGGTTGCCATTTCCTTCTCCAATGTGTGAAAGTGAAAAGGGAAAGTGAAGTCGCTCAGTCGTGTCCGACCCTTAGCGACCCCACGGACTGCAGCCTACCAGACTCCTCCATCCATGGGATTTTCTAGGCAATAGTACTGGAGTGGCTTGCCATTGCCTTCTCCGTCCATGGGATATAGCACCGAGTAATCTAAAATATTCAAATGACAAATTCATCTTCAGAGGAACCAGAGGCTGTTGTCAACATCCCACATTTCATTTACCATGCTGAATGTAAAAATTTAGATTGTGAGGCTAGATGTCTCTTATTTGGGGTTTTAGAAATTTCCGAAAACCATTCAACACTTGGCAGCCCCTCTTAAGAGACCGAGTACCCTTCCCTGTTTTGCTCACCTTCCCTCCCACTCTTCTATGAAGCATCTTCTATAAGGGATCCCCAACTCCAGGATCTAATGCCTGATGTTCAAAGGTGGAGCGGATGTAATAATAATAGAAATAAAGTGCACAATAAATGCAATGTGCTTGAAGCATCCCAAAACCATCTCTCCACCACCAGTCCATAAGAAAACTGTCTTCCATGAAACTGGCCCCTGGTGCCAAAAAGGTTGGAGACTGTTGTGCCTAGATTATTTCTATTGAATTCTAGAAGGCGGTATTATAATAAGCCATAAACAAGAATGCATTTGAGTTACTTCTAATGAGGTGGAAGAACGTAGAGCCTATTAAACAGAGTGAAGTAAGTCAGAAAGAGAAAACAAATATTGCATGCTAACACAAATGTGTGGAATGTAGAATGATGGTACTGATGATCCTATTTGCAGGGCAGTAACTGGAGAAGGAAATGGCAACCCACTCCAGTGTTCTTGCCTGGAGAATCCCAGGGATGGGGGAGCCTGGTGGGCTTCCGTCATGGGGTCACACAGAGTCGGACACGACTGAAGTGACTTAGCAGCAGCAGCAGCAACTGAAACCCCAACATAAGGAACAGATTTGCGGACACAGTAGGGGAAGGAGAGTGTGGGACGAACTGGGAGAGCAGCATTGAAATACATTACCATATGTGAAATAGCTAGCCAGTGGGAATTTGCTGTGTGAGACAGGGAGCTCAAATCCGGTGCTCTGTGACAACCTAGAGGAATGGGATGGGATGTGGGAGGGAGTTTCAAGAGAAGGCACATACGTATACCTATGGCTGATGCATGCTGCTGTATGACAGAATCAAACAAATCAAACATAATATTGTAAAGCAATTATCCTCTAAATAAAAATAAATAAATTTAAATTTAAAAAACTAAGTCTGTGGTTCCACATAGCACAAAGCACAATACTGTTGGAATAAATAATTAGTTTAAACTTGTACTTATTGCATTTCAAATAGATTTTAGTGATTAATACAAGTTATTTGAAAGTATTTTAAAATTCTTAGCACGTTTGTCACATCAACTACCATAAAAATTATAAGTAATATAACATGAAACTTTCTATCGATTTCTTATTTTAAAAGAACTCTTCATAGTGAAAAGTAAAAAACGAATACATTAGTCCTTGAAGAATAAAATTTTCATTCTGCTAGGTCTATTATGATTTGCACAGCAAAACAGGAAATGTATCTTAATACCTTCTCCATAATTGTGCAAGATTACAGCAATAGACATAAGAAAAGGCCCACAAGCAGAAAACTGAAAAGTCCTCCAAATAGAATATCTTGTTGACTACACACAAGAAATGAATTCAAGAACATAAAAGAACAAAAAGTACTAAGACTGACTCTCAGGATACCCCTCTGTCCCCTCTCCTAGCATAAATAATGTCCAGCACTGCAGCCCCTGCAAAGGAGGACCTGGGATGCACAACATGAAAAGAGCTACAGTCTAGACTGTGTTTCTTCCCAGTTATTAGCGTGTGTTTTTTGAAGGGCTCAGCAGCATAAAAGAGAGGCATGGATATTTTAGGCAAAATATTCAAGAGCCACTCTTTAATTAACTTCACCAAAGATATTCAGCATTATACACCAGTAATTAGAATTTAGAGCTATTTGCTCTGTAATATTAAAGAATGGCAAGGCTTCCATTATTTATAAAGCTGTATTTTTTCAGCTTTTCACTTGCTCAAATTAGTTCTGAAAATATATTTCAAAGTATCAAGCTTCACTATTCATCAAAATTGTCTCAGAAGTCCAGTGTGTTCTCATTGCCATCAATGGTCACCCCTAAATAGATACTTACTCCATAAGTATTGACCTTGATGAGCACAAGTAATGTCTCTCCCACAGTTATTTGAGAAACAGGATTCTGCCTGCTGCTTAGCCTTTGATCCACATAATTTCTCTTAGTCTTTTACTCAAAACCAGTAGAAAGAAGTTAACTTCAGAGTTAGATCTGTCTGGCAACCCCAGTTCCATTACCTACAATTGTTTGATTCAAGGAAAATTGTTCAACTTCTTTGAATCCCTCTCCCAACAAAATTTACTTCACTGTCACTAAGAATTACATAAAGCAATTCTTTATACACAGCTGACAAAGCATGACCAACAGCATTTTATTCCCTCAAGGAGCCTCCCTAACTCTCCTAAATATTTTTATTCCTATCTCGTCCTCAGGTCTGAACACTTCCTTCAGTCCACACTGCTCAGTGGCTTTGACCTTGCCCATGAAATATAGGTGGCTCAGTGTTAAAGAATCTGCCTGCAATGCAGGAACCACAGGAGATGCAGGTTCCATCCCTGGGTCGGAAAGATCCCCTGGAGGAGAGCAAGGCAACCCACTCCACTATTCTTGCCTGGAGAATCCCATGGACAGAGAGCCTGCCAGGCTACAGTCCATGGGGTCGCTAAGAGTCAGACACAGCTGAAGCAACTTAGCATGAGCACATGAAATATAGGGACTGGCTAGTATTAGGTCGGAGAAAGAAACGGTACCCAACTCCAGGACTCTTGCCTGGAAAATCCCATGTGCAGAGGAGCCTGGTAGGCTGCAGTCCATGGGATCACTAAGAGTCGGACACGACTGAGCGACTTCACTTTCACTTTTCACTTTCACGCACTGGAGAAGGAAATGGCAACCCACTCCAGTGGTCTTGACTGGAGAATCCTAGGGACGGGGGAGCCTGGTGGGCTGCCGTCTATGGGGTCACACAGAGTCGGACACAACTGAAGTGACTCAGCAGCAGCAGCAGCAGTATCAGGTAGGAAGAAGCGCAGGTGAAATCATCATCATGGATCTTGCTGGTTCCGTTTGCAACAGTTCATATTCATTTGCTTAATTCATCCTCAAGGGAATACGTTTATTTTCAAGAAACATCTAAGGAAGTGCTAATCATCTAAGTAAGTGTGACAAGATGAAACTCAGTTTAATCCAATCAAAGAGCCAGAACATAAACTTTTTTCAATCATAATAACATAGATTAAATTACAATAAAACTGTGGGCATAAATCAGTGTTTCCGGAGTTCATGAAAGCTGATAACCTGAATGTTTGGATGCTGTGAATCAGATATACAAAAATCATTCACAACCTGATTTTTCTTTACTTTCTGTCACAGAGACTGGAGAATTGAGATGCCTTCCTAGGATTCCCCACAGTTGGGCTTAGCCACGTGACTCACTTCCAGCCAATGAACTGCAGGCCAGAAGGACAGGCGTTTTCAAATGGACAATGGTGTAAGTTTTGGCGTTTCGCTCTTGCCCTGGAACCCTCTCTTTTCCTCCACGTGGAACATGGATAGAAGGCTAGAGGCACAACAACCACATTGTAACCATGAGGCTGAAAACAGTTTAAGGATAGAAGGAACCCAGGTTCATGCAGAGCTATTTTACCAGCCTAAGGTTCCCTAGCTCCAAATTCCTTGTTACATGAGACAAATAAACCTCTTATTTGTTTAAACCACAATTAGCTAAGTTTTATGCTAGTTATTATAATTGAACTTTATCCCAACTAATGCAGACTAAATGGAGAATAAAACTTAGTCTAACAAAGAATGGCAGAGAGCTCCAGGGAGGAAAAACAGCAGGAAACATGACCATATCTAAGAATGAATGTCTTGGTTGGAGAAAAATGAACAAAATAAATTCACTGAAGTCCAGGAGATACAGAAGGTATCTCTGAGCCACCAGGGAAGCCTATACAGAAGGTAGCAGCAGATAGGGTTGTATCTATGGATAAGGGCCCAAATACATAGTGTCTGAGTGCTGGGACGAAGAATGTGAAGTGGGGACTCATTAAAGGGATGATGGAGCAAGAAAGAGGGGATTTACATATAGTATATTATAGTATATTCAGTATACTATGCGACTTCCCCAATGGCTCAGCAGGTACAGAATCCGCCTGCAGGAGATGCAATGCAGGAGATGCAGGCTTGATTCCTGGGTTGGGTAGATCCCCTGGAGGAGGAAATGCAACCCACTCCAGCATTCTTGCCCAAAAAATTCCATGGACAGAGGAGCACGGCGGGTTACAGTCCATGGGGTTGCAAAGAGTCAGACATGACTAAGCGACAAAGCATGCACACACAGTGTACTATAGTATATATAGTATGTGTGGTGTAGAATAGTATAGGGCTGTGTAGTATAGTATAGCGGAGAAGGTGCTGGCACCCCACTCCAGTACTCTTGCATGGAAAATCCCATGGGTGGAGGAGCCTGGTAGGCTGCAGTCCATGGGGTCGCGAAGAGTCGGACACGACTGAGCAACTTCACTTTCACTTTTCACTTTTTTCACTGTAGCACACTTTTTACAGTGTAGTGTGATGTGGTATAGAGTAATACAGTGTGGTATAGTAGAGGGTAGTACAATATGGTATAATGCAGTATAATATAGTATGGTATAGTGTAGTATAGTATAATGTAGTGCAGGATAGTGTGGTACAGTGTACTATAGTGTAGTATAGTATAGTGTGGTATAGAGTAGTATAGTATAGTGCTGTATAATATAGGCTAGTATAGTATGGTATTGTATAATGTGGTATAGAGTAGTATAGTGTAGTGCCATATAATATAGTATAGTATGGTACAGTGTGGTATAGTATAGTACAGTATAGTGTGGTATAGTGTAGTGTCATATAGTATAGTGTGGTATAGTGTAGTGTCAGATAGTATAGTCTGGTATAGTGTAGTGTAGTATAGTATAGCATGGTAATCTGCAAGGGAGTTTTCCAGTTACTGAATCCACATACACATGAAACCAGTATTTTTTATTTTTAAGGACCTAGAATGACACAGCCATACAACATCTATGCCTATTATACTCTTTGTAATCTATGAAGTAACCCTCACTCAAGTCCTCTGAATAGTACTCAATTCAGAGCCATTCGAGTGAAAGCCCTCAAAATAAATAAGTAAATAAAAAGCAAGGATGTGTTTATCACTTGGACACACTGTCCTTTGCATGATAACTAAACTCTTCACTTGTCCTATCTCCCATAACTATCCTGTAACTCCAACTAAAAATGCCATGACACTTTTGGCAAACCCAGAAAGAGAAAATGTCCAGCTATTGATCTAGATGGTGAAAAACAGACCAAATACTAAGTTCAGAGTCTAATGTCTCAACTAGAAAAGAATTATGAGACAGAGCCACGCTTACTTCCTCAAATGGGCTGTGACTTTTAGTAGCCTTGACTTTTCTTCTTTATTTAACCAACACTGACACAATACATACTACATTCTCAGCACTGTTTTATGTGCTTTGTAAAGAAAAGCAAACAACACTTAATTTTCCAAACAACTCTATAAAGCACTTAGTATAATTTATCACCATTTTACAGATAGAAGCATAAAGAGGCTAAGTAACTTTTCCAAGGAAAAAAAATCTACTTTCAAAATATTTATATATACTAATCATTGCAGTCATCTACCTCCCTTCAAATTAAAATTCTGATCAGTGTCAGGGGGATATGATCACAGCCTGAACCCCTATTACAAGTTTTTGCCTCCTTATAATTATCATTGACCTATCCCCAGGTTGTAAAGGGAGGATTATGAGGAAAGAACTGAGCCTTCTGGCAAATGTTCACATCTAGACTAACTAGAACAACTGCATCACAAATCACCTCTATCTTTACAGTGTACACCAGAATTTCTGGTGTATTTCTGGTACACCAGAAATAGGCTAAACAGGCTAAAACAAGAACAAAGTAGGACTTCCCAGGTGGCTCAGTGGTAAAGAATCCACCTGCCAATGCAGGAAACATGGGTTCGATCCCTGAGGCGAGAGGAACCCAAGGAGAAGGAAATGCAACCTACTCCAGTATTCTTGCCTGGGAAATCCCATGGACAGAGGAACCTGGTGGGCTACAATCCATGGAGTTGGAAAGAGTCAGACACAACTGAGCAACTAAACAGAAACAGAGAAACTGTCAACCAACTGTGAGATGGACAGAGGTTTCCACATAAGAGAAATTTTGTGGAAAGCAATACATGATTTCAGCTCTCATGGATCATGAATTGCTATGGGTTGAGTAGGGGCAACAAGAAAATCAATGTGATTCCAGAAAAAAGCTGGAGTTTTTTCCAGAAAAAAAAAAAAAAATCAATGAGATTCCAGACAAAGCTTCCATGAAAGGCTTCTACTTACAGCCATGAGGGACTAGCTGGTGTCAGGGCATTCTCTACTGAAAACAACAAGAAACCCTGGGTAGATATTTTACAAACAAACCAAAAAAAAAAAAAAAAACAAACTGATGGCAATGTGTTACCAAGACATCACAGACTTGAGGAGTCAATATCCCCAAGAAAAAGAAAGTATAATACAAAGAGGTAAGCTAAATTGATCATTATATGCTCCTTTCTGTCACTGGCTTTTTTCAGGAGGTGGTCAAGAGGCTGAAAAGTCAAACAGGCAGCAACTAAAAGGCTAAAAAGCTGAGTAGAGTTCAACAGAGAATTCAGTGGTCTCAAGGGATTAAGAAAATAAAGACGAGAGCCCACCAAGGGGAGGATCCCAGAAAATACTTCTAGTTTTCACATAGGACTCATCAGGGGCTGTGCTATAAGACTAAGCGCGACTAGAAATAGAATAGTTTTCATAAAAATTTGAATACAGCTGCAAATCAACTCAACCCCACACAAGGCTGAAGTATTCTTCCTCTAAATCTCCTGCATGCCAGAAACAAAAGTCAATTCTCTTGCCAGGAAGATAACACACAGAGCCTCAAAATCACTTTACAATTTTTCACACACAACTATAAGAAACAGTCATTTTTATGAAATCAGATAACAGAATTTACCTTTGTGCTGCTGTAGTTATGAGGACTGTAAAAGAGGTCTAAATTATCTAGCACTCAAAAGGTCAACAAATGACAGCTTTAATAGCAAGCACTGAGGAAATATAAAGTGTGCCATGTTTTTTTTAAAAAATTCACTTTTATTCTTTCTGCCAGAGACCCTGGGGGGTTGACTAATAACTTTGTCTCTGTTATATTCAAGGGAAAGATGTGCTGGCTTTATGATTTGATTAACATTAGTATTAGAAACTAGAGACAGACACTTTTCCCTTGTCAGTTCCTCAGCAAATAACCAGAAGTCAGCAAAAATGACAGTTCCACATTAAGGAAACAAGCACAGCTTGAAAAGCATTTAACCTGGCTTTTCTAGCCATTGTCACCACATCATCCCAGGCTATTCTGTTTATAATTAAACAAAATTTCTGCATATAGCTTCACAACTTAATGTTTCATAATCAAGGGAAAATAATTACCTTTTAGTCTGGGTGTTCTTTAATGGTTGAAAATGGAACTGCATTGTCCATGCTTTCAACGTCTCCATTTTGTACCGCACTTAGAACAGCAGAATGGAGGGCTGATATTTGGAATTAAAGGCAGTTCACATTTATAAAGGGTTTTACAAACATATGAGTTCTTATTTTTATACCCTTAAGCAAGGATTGGGTTTTGATATTTATACACTAATGGTTAAGAATATGAGGGCTACGAAATTTAAATGCCAGTAACAGCCCTGGTAATACTAAATTGGGGTAAAACTGTGGCTAAATTGAGCAGAAACGATGGTCTTAATTTTCCTTGTGCCATTTACTTATCAGGTTTTCAAGGTCACTTTAAATTAGATTTGAAATATCCAAACGTTAATTTGAATAACTCTGCCCCAAGTTTTAGATATACCACAGCCTGGGAAGTGTATTAATATAACAGACAAAATTTAAAAAGAAAAAAATCGAGATTTAAAAAATTGTCAGCTTCCCCCCCACTACTCCACTTCTTCCACATTGCTGCCCTAACAGGACACAGCAGGGCAAAGAACGCTGCAGGGCAAGGGACAGAGCGGGACGAGGGGACCAGGGCAGCGTGAGGCCCCGTTCTCCACTGGCGCCAGCAGCACGATCCTCTGCTTCCTGGTCACCAGCCAGGGCAGCTCTAACAACATCTTTAACTGGTGCTACCAGGAGGTGAAGAGCTTCCAGGTAAAGAATCCGGCCGCCAACGCAGGAGACTTGGGTTCGACCTTTGGGTCGGGAAGATCCCCTGGAGAAGGCATGGCGACCTATTCCAGTATTCTTGCCTGGAGAATCCCACTGACAGAGGAGCCTAGAAGGTACAGTCCATGGGGTCGTAGAGTCCGACACAGTTTAGTTTTAGTGACTAAACAACAGCAACCCGGAGGTGAATCACTTCTGCAAGGAGGTGCCCATCACAGTCGTGGGCTGCAAGACTGACCTGCGCAAGGACTGCAGCTGGTGAAGAAGCTGTGGGAAAGGACTGGAGCCTGTGACCTGCCAGAGGGGCCAGGAGATGGCGAGGCGGGGCCGTTTGGATGCAGGGTCTCCGTCCAGTGCGCAGCTTGGTTGCACAAAGCGTGTGTGCCGTCTTCCAGGGAGTGGCCAAGGTGACCCCTGGCCGCAGTTGCAACCTCTGGTGGAGGATTACGCAAAGCTTTGGTGCAGTAACATGATGGCCTGGGGCCCTCGCTGCCCCCGAAGGACCCCACCGCGCGGGAAGGAGGTGGGCAACCACCTTCTGCCTGGTTGGCAGAGCTGGACTCTGTCCCTAGGTTGTGACCGCCGTATTGCACTTCAAAGAGACGAGCACTGCTGAGGCCTGTCTCTGACCTCAAGGCTGGCTCCCTGGACTGGAGAGAAACCCCGCAGAGGCTGAGGCCTGAAGGAAGGGGATCTTGGGCCCACCAACCCTATAGAGGCCCAGCCCTAGAGTCTCCTGGAATTGCTGACAGACCATCTCCCAGCCCCGGGCCGCGCATCCAGGACCGCGCATCCTGGAGCCACCTGTGAAGCCTGGCGCCACCTCGCGGTTGTTTCTGGATCTGCACCATCAGGACCTGCATGCCTAGGACTATCTGCGCCAAACTCAGTCTGCTCCTTTCACCGTTGCCCTGCCCACCACAGTGATGATTATAACAATTACCATTATAAGTACAATTACAAATGACATTGTTCTGCATGTACAGTCGGTCAGTCGTGTCTGACTCCTTGCTATCTCATGGACTGTATGTAGCCTGCAAGGCTCCTCATGGGATTATCCAGGCAAGAATACTGGAGTGGGTTGTCATTTCCTCCTCCAGGGGATCTTCCCCACTAGCTATCCAGCCCTCATCTCCTGCGTCTCCTGCATTGGCAGGAGGATTCTGTATCACTGAGTCACCTGGGAAGCCACAATGACATTACTTATCCCCTCCAAAAGAAATTGTTACATGAAATAAACAACCACTTATTTCACAATATAAGCAACTGTTGGCAACCGTGATACCCCAAACCCTACCCTGGTTTCTGACACAATGAAAGAGGTCTGAAAGAATAGTGATTCTGGAAAAATTATGGTTATCTGAGTCAAAGCTTTCTTGTAGTTCTTAAGGTTTAGTTACTACGACATATTCCAAGAAGTAAGGTGTCCTTAAGTACAAAATAATTTTTGTTCTCCATATAAATTTCTTCTTTCCCCCAGGATAGAGAAAATAAATTCAGAAAAATGAAAGAAGTAAAGAAGATCCATGACTTCTGATAAGCACGATTAAACAGACAAGATCTGAAATTAAGAACAAGGAGATATAATAAAAAAAGAACTGACAATTTAAAACATTGGCAGTTTTAAGTGATGTTCGTTGTATTAAACAAAACTTTTTATGCTAGGAAAATAAAATATCAGATTCTTGATTTTTAAACAGTTTCAAAAAACCATTTACCTACTAAAATATATTCTGAGACTTGCATACCACAATATGATATCATGGGATAACAGTTGAATAGTACAGCAATTTTAAACTGAAGCACTATTTTTCACTTTAAGAAAAATCCAGTTTATAATAACAAAAAAAACTAAAATAGCTATGAATTAACAGGACAATTGATGTACAAGAGATATATCATAAAAGCTATTAAATTTAAACTTTATTCATGGACACAAGTTAAGACGTGAGTACACAGAGAATCACACCATGTTCTTGACTGAAGGTAAAAATATTGTAAGCCAATCAACTTCCCTTAAATAAATTCATAAAATCTAAACAATCAACTTTTGAACAGAAATTATACGGAACTTTACAACATGATTCTAGAATTTAATTGAGAAACTATATGCACAAAATAAGTAATACAATCTTAAAGAAATAAAAATTAGTGATTCATTTGACAGCTCCAACAACAAAACTGTGACAAAAAATTTCAGTACCTAAGAGAGAGTCTGATTGTCTTAGAAATATTACTAATAAAGTAGATAAACAGAATCAAGTACTGGAAAGCAGACCTACCCATACAAGAATAATTAGTATATAATAGTGGTGATGTTTCAGGTAATTGTGAAAAATAGCAAATAAAACTGTGACCAGCCATTTGAAAAACTAAAAACAGATCACTATCTCACAAATTCACAGAAATAAATTTCTGTTGTACTAAAAAACTAAATGTAATAGGCAAAATTGTGAGGTAATTTGAGCATTCGGTCTGCTTTCCAGTTCTTGATTCTATTTATCTACTTTATTAGTAATATTTCTAAAACAATCAGATGTTCCAGATGTTTAAGTTGGTTTTACAAAAAGCAGAAGAACCAAAGATCAAATTGCTAACATCTGCTGGATCATTGAAAAAGCAAGAGAGTTCCAGAAAAACATTTCTGCTTTATTGACTATGCCAAAGCCTTTGACTGTGTGAATCACAATAAACTGTGGAAAATTCTGAAAGAGATGGGAATACCAGACCACCTGACCTGCCTCTTGAGAAACCTGTATGCAGGTCAGGAAGCAACAGTTAGAACTGGACATGGAACAACAGACTGGTTCCGAATAGGAAAAGGAATACGTCAAGGCTGTATATTGTCACCCTGCTTATTTAACTTACATGCAGAGTACATCATGAGGAACATTGGGCTGGAAGAAGCACAAGCTGGAATCAAGATTGCTGGGAGAAATATCAATAACCTCAGATATGCTGATGACACCACCTTTATGGAGGAAAGCGAAGAAGAACTAAAGAGCCTCTTGATGAAAGTGAAAGAGGAGAGTGAAAAAGTTGGCTTAAAGCTCAACATTCAGAAAACTAAGATCATGGCATCCAGTCCCATCACTTCATGGCAAATAGATGGGGAAACAGTGGAAACAGTGGCTGACTTTATTTTTCTGGGCTCCAAAATCACTGCAGATGCTGATTGCACCCATGAAATTAAAAGATGCTTACTCCTTGGAAGGAAAGTTATGACCAACCTAGATAGCATATTAAAAAGCAGAGACATTACTTTGCCAACCAAGGTCCGTCTAGTCAAGGCTATGGTTTTTCCTGTGGTCATGTATGGATGTGAGAGTTGGACTGTGAAGAAAGCTGATTGCCGAAGAATTGATGGTTTTGAACTGTGGTGCTGGAGAAGACTCTTGAGAGTCCCTTGGACTGCAAGGAGATCCAACCAGTCCATCCTAAAGGAGATCAGACCTGGGTATTCATTGGAAGGACTGATGTTGAAGCTGAACTCCAGTACTTTGGCCACCTGATCCAAACAGCTGACTCATTTGAAAAGACCCTGATGCTGGGAAAGATTGAAGGCGGGAGGAGAAGGGGACGACAGAGGATGAGATGGTTGGATGGCATCACCAACTCTATGGACATGGGTTTGGGTGGATTCCAGGACCTGGTGATGGACAGGGAGGCCTGGCATGCTGCGGTTCATGGGGTCACAAAGAGTCGGACACGACTGAGCAACTGAACTGTACTGAATTGAATAAGCAAAACTACAAATTTTAGAAGAATATATAGGATATTATATTGTTTCCATAGAAAAGGTCTTCTTAAAACTAAAACCCAGAAGCCGTAAAAAATATGGATATATAAGGAAAAAAATTAATAAGAAAAATCCTTTAAACAAAGTAAAAATGAATGAGAATAAGGATTATAGTGTACAAAGGATTTCTACACATCAGTTTTTTAATGAAATAGAAATGACTTTAGGATGTATGAATAAGCAAATCACAGAAGAATAAATACAAACCTCAAATCATCATTTATGATCATATTGTTAAGAATCTTGAGAACTAATGTTTACCATCAACTTGGTATAAAATGAAAAGAATTCAATAAAATCTAGTGTTAGTCTGCCTTCATACTCTTGGTAAGACTATAAAATGTCACAGCTGTTTTGAAGGATCTTTGACAAAATCTGTCAAAATGTAAAATGGGCACAGATATAGATCCAGGTACTTCAATTCTTAAAATTTATTCTCAGAAATACTTGAATATAATGTAGGGTAGAAACTATCATTATATTGTAAAGTAATTATCCTCCAATTAAAAATAAAATTTTGAAAAAAAAAGTTTGAATAAATGTTCAGGGATATGTACAAAAGCAATACTTAAAGCATTGATTATAACAAAAATTAAAACAACTGAAGTGTCTATCAAAGAATTTTTATATATCATTTTACCAAATTACATGTAGACGTTAAGAAAAGGGAGGCCTACCTGTTCTAACATAAAAAATTCTCCCAAAATGTCCATAAAATAATTGAGGTGATATACAATATGTACATTAAAATATAATTTATCTTTAAAAAATATAGATGTGCACATATATGCAAATTAATAGAAATCTATATGAAAATATAACACCAAATATTAATAGTGATTTGTCTTAGGGTGTAGTGAATGACTAATATAATCTACTTTAAGTAGTAAGAAGTTATAGCCAACCTACTTAATAATGTTATAATAGGTACCTAACAAATATTATGCTGTGAATAAAACTATTACTTGATACATTCAGTTCAGTTCAGTTCAGTTCAGTCGCTCAGTCGTGTCCAACTCTTTGCGACCCCATGAATCACAGCACGCCAGGCCTCCCTGTCCATCACCAAATCCCGGAGTTCACTCAAACTCATGTCCACAGAGTCGGTGATGCCATCCAGCCATCTCATTCTCTGTCGTCCCCTTCTCCTCCCGCCCCCAACCTTTCCTAGCATCAGAGTCTTTTCCAGTGAGTCAACTCGTCGCACTACACACATGTAATTGGTTCTGTATATTGACTTTCTGTTAACACAGAAGAAAAAGCAATAGTAACATATATCCACAAAAATACAACCAATAAAAGCATTTTATTTGAGTTTGCATTTAGATTCCCAGTCTTTTAGAAATACATATAACAGTTGTTTTTATGTGAATAAATAGGTATATATGGAATCAAAATAAAATCAAGCTTAAAATTATCATCATCCTCATCAATTCTGTAATATTCAAGTCCAAAATTAAAAAACAAAACAAAGTTAAAAAAAAGAACAACGGAAAATCCAGTGCTTAGGACTCCATGCTTTCACTGCCCTCAGCCCCGGTTCAATCCTTGGTCAGGGAACTAAGATCCCACAAGCTAAGCAGGGCAGCCAAAGAGAAAAAACTAAAACAAAGCAAAAAAATAAAATTAATTTTTGAAAACGTTTCCAAAGCCAGCCTTTATATACCCAACATTGTTATTTTATATTTGCAGAGACTCACAAGGTAATAAGTGTAGTTTTGCAGTTTTAACCAATATCTCAAGACAATTTCAAAAATTTGCATTGCAAGTGTCTTCTGTACAATCCAACTAGAAGTCTGTGAGAAAGGTAAAAACAAACAATTTAATTAACTTACCCCAACTGAAGTCAGTGCTTCCCAGCTGGCTCAGACAGTAGAGAATCTGCCTGCAATGCAAGAGACCCAGGTTCAATCTCGGGATCAGGAAGATCCCCTGGAGAAGGGAATGGCAATCCGCTCCAGTGTCCTTCCCTGGAGAATTCCAGGGACAGATGAGCCTGGCGGGCCACAGTACATTGGGCAGCAGAGTCAGGCAAGACTGAGAGACTAACACTAGGAAAACTGAAGTGTGTTCGAATTATTCAGGGAAGCTGAGTAACAAGTCAAATAATTATACGTGGCTGTTTTCCCCTGCTCCATGACACCAACCTACCCATTCAGATATGATCATAGATGAACTATCAATTTTCCTAAGCAATACTCTCAAACATTTTTGTGACAATTCCCAGTGATCTCAAGTTGTTACATTCATAATTTACTATTCCAAAGACCTCCCTTAGGAAAAATAATATGAAGTGCAGATTGCCTTAAGTATAGATAACTGAACAAAATGTTAAATTGCCATCTGGGGCAATAAACTCAAGACATTTTCACAGTATCACTGGATAGGAAAACAGGTTTGAGTTTCACAAGTGAAAGACCCATTGCCAATTAGTTGGCAAACAGCTATCTGTATTGCCTTGAATACTTTCCCTGAGGCTTATTTTCTTGTTTATATTAAAATGATGTGATTAGACTAAATGATCTCTAACATTATCCGTCTCTTTATTTATTGAGGTTATGAGCCAGACTTCCAAACTTAAAAGCTTCAAGAAAGGACACTACTATCAAACATGAACGTAAAACGGGGATTGAGGTGACAGGGATGGAATTCGTTATCAGCTGGTTTCAGTTGGTATCAGTTTATCAGTTCAATTCAGTTCAGTTCAGTTCAGTCGCTCAGTCGTGTCCGACTCTTTGCGACCCCATGAGTCACAGCATGCCAGGCCTCCCTGTCCATCACCAACTCCCGGAGTTCACTCAAACTCATGTCCACAGAGTCGGTGATGCCATCCAGCCATCTCATTCTCTGTCGTCCCCTTCTCCCCCCACCCCCAATCCTTCCCAGCATCAGAGTCTTTTCCAGTGAGTCAATTTGTAGCATGAGGTGGTCAAAGTATTGGAGTTTCAGCTTCAGCATCAATCCTTCCAATGAACACCCAGGATTGATCTCCTTTAGAATGGACTGGTTGGATCTCCTTGCAGTCCAAGGGATGCTCAAGAGTCTTCTCCAGCACCACAGTTCAAAAGTATCAATTCTTTGGCGATCAGCTTTCTTCACAGTCCAACTCTCACATCCATACATGACCACGGGAAAAACCATAGACTTGACTAGACGGACCTTTGTTGGCAAAGTGATGTCTCTGCTTTTTAATATGCTATCTAGGTTGGTCATAACTTTCCTTCCAAGGAGTAAGCATCTTTTAATTTCATGGCTGCAATAAGCATCTGCAGTGATTTTGGAGCCCAAAAAAATAAAATCTGACACTGTTTCCACTGTTTCCCCATCTATTTCCCATGAAGTGATGGGACCAGATGCCATGATCTTTGTTTTCTGAATGTTGAGCTTCAAGCCAACCTTTTCACTCTCCTCTTTCACTTTCATCAAGAGGCTTTTGAGTTCCTCTTCGCTTTCTGCCATAAGGGTGATGTCATCTGCATATCTGAGGTTATTGATATTTCTCCCGGCAATCTTGATTCCAGCTTGTGCTTCTTCCAGCCCAGCGTTCCTCATGATGTACTCTGCATATAAATTAAATAAGCAGGGTGACAATATACAACCTTGACATACTCCTTTTACTATTTGGAACCAGTCTGTTGTTCCATGTCCAGTTCTAACTCTTGCTTCCTGACCTGCATATAGGTTTCTCAAGAGGCAGGTCAGGTGGTCTGGTATTCCCATCACTTTCAGAATGTTCCACAGTTTATTGTGATCCACACAGTCAAAGGCTTTGGCGAAGTCAATGAAGCAGAAATAGATGTTTTTCTGGAACTCTCTTGCTTTCTCCATGATCCAGCGGATGTTGGCAATTTGATCTCTGGTGCCTCTGCCTTTTCTAAAACCTGCTTGAACATCTGGAAGTTCACGGTTCACATACTGCTGAAGCCTGGCTTGGAAAATTTTGAGCATGACTTTACTAGCGTGTGAGATGAGTGCAATTGTGCAGTAGTTTGAGCATTCTTTGGCATTGCTTTTCTTTGGGATTGAAATGAAGACTGACCTTTTCCAGTCCTGTGGCCACTGCTGAGTTTTCCAAATTCGCTGGCATATTGAGTGCAGCACTTTCACAGCATCATCTTTCAGGATTTGAAATAGCTCAATTGGAGTTCCATCACCTCCACTAGCTTTGTTCGTAGTGATGCTCTCTAAGGTCCACTTGACTTCACATTCCAAGATGTCTGGTTCCAGGTGAGTGATCACACCATCGTGATTATCTTCGTCATGAAGATCTTTTTTGTACAGTTCTTCTGTGTATTCTTGCCACCTCTTCTTAATACCTTCTGCTTCTGTTAGGTCCATACCATTTCTGTCCTTTATCGAGCCCATCTTTGCATGAAATAGTCCCTTGATATCTCTAATTTTCTCGAAAAGATCTCTTGTTTTACAGTTAGCAAAAACAAGACCAGGAGCTGACTGTGGCTCAGATCATGAGCTCCTTATTGCCAAATTCAGACTGAAATTGAAGAAAGTAGGGAAAACCACTAGACCATTCAGATATGACCTAAATTAAATCCCTTATGATTATACAGTGGAAGTAAGAAATAGATTTAAGGGACTAGATCTGATAGATAGAGTGCCTGATGAACTCTGGACAGAGATTCATGAGATTGTTCAGGAGACAGGGACCAAGACCATCCCCATGGAAAAGAAATGCAAAAAAGCAAACTGACTGTTTGAGGAGGCCTTACATAGCTGTGAAAAGAAGAGACGCAAAAAGCAAAGGAGACAAGGAAAGATATAAGCATATGAATGCAGAGTTCCAAAGAATAGCTAGGAGAGATAAGAAAGCCTTCCTCAGCGATCAATGCAAAGAAATAGAGGAAAACAACAGAATAGGAAAAATAAGAGATCAGGTTATATTGCATAACAAATCACACAAAACTAGAAGGTTTGAAACAACAAATAGTTATTATTCCTTATGATTTTGTGGGTTGGCTGGGTAGTTCTTCTGATCTGGGCCAGCTTACCTGGGATTAGATGTCTTAGGGCATGAGTCCAAAAACCTGTTCTGTAAAAGACTTTGTAGACCGTGTGATCTTTGTTGCAGTTACTCAGCTCTGCTTTTGAAAAACAAAAGCAGCCATAGATAATATGTAAATGAATGAGTGTGGCTGTCTAAATACTGCCTTATTGACAGAAGCAGATGTTGGACTGGATTCAACCCACAGATCGCAATTTGCCCAGCCGCGGTCTACATGGTCTAACACACTTCTGGCTGGTTAGCTCAGTATCAGTTGAGATGCTTCTGTTCTTTTCCACATCAACCTCTCATTCTCCACGAGGCTAGCCTGTGGCCAATCACATGCTGTACTTGGACTTCCAGATGCAACGAGACAGCAAGGCAGATTGTAGAACATTTTTCAAGCATCTGCTTGTGATATATTTGCCCCATTGGCCAAAACAAGTCATGTAGCCAAGCTCTGAGTCAAGGAGTGGAGAAACAGACTCCACCCTTTGATGTGACCAATGGGCAAAATCAAAATATTAAGTGTTACAGGTAAAGATGGAAGAAATCTGTTCCCCTTTGTATAAAATGCCACGGGGAACTCTGTAAAAGATACCTGCAATGAATCCAAATTTCTAATCATTTAGATTTCACTAATCCCAAGCCAATTAGAAACAAAACATTTTGAGATGACATAAAACATACTTTATTTCTCCTAAAAAATAAGTTTAATGTTATGATTATTTCAAACTTCTTCACATGAAAAGAAATAGTGTCACTCCAGAGTTCCTCTGACAATATAAACTCTAATTTATAAGGTTGGTGGAGTTTAGACCATTATGCTCCTGCTGCTGCTAAGTTGCTTCAGTCATGTCCAACTCTGTGCGACCGCATAGACGGCAGCCCACCAGGCTCCCCCGTCCCTGGGATTCTCTAGGCAAGAGTACTGGAGTAGGTTCCCATTGCCTTCTCTTAGACCATTATAGAGTAGATTAATAAAATCTTTTTAAATTGCAATGATTTTTTGCCCATCCTTATATGAAAAGAGATGTCTATAGCCTACAGCAATAAGTGAAGAGTACATTTATTACTTGAGACTAAGCATACACACTTCACTCAATCATTTTCACTCCAGTTTGATATCTATCCTCTAGGCAACAGAGGCTTACAATGACAGAAGCGGTGATCACTATAGAAATTGACTGGTGTTATTTCATAGCAGGAAAGTACCTGAGACAGTGGTCTCAGAAAATTGGGAAGCACCCTTGGAAAGCCAAAAGTGGAATTCCCCCTGAACATTTTGTCATTAATATAGAAATAAAAGTGAGAATGTTTAGTTATGTGATATGACTTTCAAAATAATGAATAGACTACTTCAGCAGCCATGGTTGAATCTGTTCCTAAGGCACATTTATTTTTAAAAACAGTTTTATTTATATTAAAGTTGATCATCCATTTGTCAGCAATAGAGAAGCAGAAAGATATACAAAATAGAGAGTCATTTGAAATATGATTGAAAGTTTCCTGTACATGGAAGTGATGCCTTCTGTGTTTGACATGATTTTATTTGCTCTTCTCAGTGATTAGCTTCATAAGAAACTGATCGCTTCCTACCTTCTAACTCTCAGGAAAGGAAAAATAAATTTTCAGGTAAGCCTTTCAGAGAAGACACAATCCACATTCTTAAGCATGAAAAAAACAACATAAAATATTTTAGAGATCACCTATTAGGGATAGGTCATAAAAGAGAATGACCTCACTTAAGAACAGGGGTCTTAAAATGTGGCTGCTTACTAACAGCATTGGCATCAACTGGGGATGTGTTAGGTATGTAAGTTATCTAGCCCCATACCTTAGTCAGCGAATCAGAATATCTAAGAGTGGGATCCAGCAATCTGTTTTTAAGAAGTTCTCCAGTTGATTCTGAGGCTCATTAAATTTGGGGACTGCTGTATTCAAAGATGGTCCAATTTGATTATTACATTAAGAGGGACCACTAAAAGCCAATCATATTTGATGATTTTAAACTATCTGCTTTTAGCAAAAATGTGCTATTTTGCTCTAGAGCATTGAAATCACACAATACAGTCCAGCATAAATACAATTAAAAAAAAAAAGATTTTATCACTTACCCAGAAAAGTATAAGTGGTATTTTTCTTCTTTCAAGGAAAAGGTTGAAAGTAAACTGACACTTGAAAATATTAGCAAGACATGGGAAGGAAGATAACAAACTAGGTGGAAAAGCAATTTAGTCAAATTGAGGACAAAATGATGGATGGAGGGGAAACTGGACACCATAAAGAGTATGGACAAGCTTCCGGGGGTTCAGAATGTTTTCACCTATGCAATAGTCTTCCATGAGTTCTCAATTGTATTTTCTTCTGCTATTTTCTACCTTCATGGAAGACATTGTGAACATCCAGGATACTGAAGGTTCAGAAAACCTGTTCTTTACCATCCAGCCCCCCATCTCCAGCTGCATTCTACATTCTTTTCCACTTTTGAACATGGTGTTTTGGTAGAAATGCATTTTTCATAAGCGTTTCTAAAAATGAATAGCTTAATCGTAATTGCTTTCCAAATACTTCTTTACCTAATGAAGCATGAGGGTGACATTTCCAAGTGCATTTACTGGACTTTCCTGGCCATCCAGTGGTTAAGATGCCAAGTTTCCAATGCAGAAGCCGTGGGTTCAATCCCGGTCAGGGAAACTAAGATCCCACATGCCTATGGCTTGACCAAATTAAAGCATACACCACACACACCTGCACACACACACACACACGCACACACACACATCAAGTGCATTTACCAACCTATGAGAAATCTTAAGTTCAAATAATGTAGGGTTGACGGGGTTCAAGACACTAAAATATGGGTGCTTCAGTTCAGTTCAGTTGCTCAGTCGTGTCCGACTCTTTGTGACCCCATGAATCACAGCACTCCAAGTCTCCCTGTCAGGCCTCCTCCTTTCATCAAGAGGCTTTTTAGTTCCTTTTCACTTTCTGCCATAAGGGTGGTGTCATCTGCATATATGAGGTTATTGTTATTTCTCCCAGGAATCTTGATTCCAGCTTGTGCTTCTTCCAGCCCAGCGTTCCTCATGATGTTCCTGCATATAAGTTAAATAAGCAGGGTGACAATATACAGCCTTGACGTACACCTTTTCCTATTTGGAACCAGTCTGTTGTTCCATGTAAAGTTCTGACTGTTGCTTCCTGACCTGTATACAGGTTTCTCAAGAGGCAGCTGCTTACTACCCCCAAATACAGCCTGTTGGCATATTGAATAGTTTCAGCTGAAGGAGTCTGAGAAAATGACAGAAGCAGGAAGGTTTCTCTGACCTTCGTTCCCACCCTTCTCTCCTGAAACAGGTCGTAAAATGCTCACAGGAGAGATGCCTCCCTACACCCAAAGGAAAAGGGCATCCTTATCGCCAAAGACACAGGGGCTTCATGAATAATCTTAACAAGCAGGTCTTCCTAAATTTTTTCCAGTTTATTACACTTACCTCATACTCCTTAACCTATTAAATTTCTACCTGACTGCCCATCTTCATCAAACCTTGCATAAAAATACAGAGGTCTGACCGTTTCTTTGGGTCTGTGTTTCCTTATGAAGACTCCCAGGTCAGATAATTTTATAGTAAATATATTTACATGCTTTTTTCCTATTAGTCTGTCCTTCAGTTCAGTTCAGTAACTCAGTCGTGTCCGACTGTTTGCAACCCCATGAATCACAGCACGCCAGGCCTCCCTGTCCATCACCAACTCCCGGAGTTCACTCAAACTCACCTCCATCGAGTCGGTGATGCCATCCAGCCATCTCATTCTCTGTCGTCCCCTTCTCCTCCTGCCCCCAATCCTTCCCAGCATCAGAGTCTTTTCCAGTGATTCAAGTCTTTGCATGAGGTGGACAAAGTATTGGAGCTTCAGCTTTAGCATCAGTCCTTCCAATGAACACCCAGGACTGATCTCCTTTAGAATGGACTGGTTGGATCTCCTTGCAGTCCAAGGGACTCTCAAGAGTCTTCTCCAACACCACAGTTCAAAAGCATCAACTCTTCGGCGATCAGCTTTCTTCACAGTCCAACTCTCACATCCATACATGACCACGGGAAAAACCATAGCCTTGACTAGACGGACCTTTGTTGGCAAAGTAATGCCTCTGCTTTTTAATATACTATTTGGGTTGGTCATAACTTTCATTCCAAGGAGTAAACGTCTTTTATTTCATGGCTGCAATCAGCATCTGCAGTGATTTTGGAGCCCCAAAAAATAAAGTCTGACACTGTTTCCACTGTTTTTCCATCTATTTCCCATGAAGTGATGGAACCAGATGCCATGATCTTAGTTTTCTGAATGTTGAGCTTCAAGCCAAACTTTTTCACTCTCCTCTTTCACTTTCATCAAGAGGCTTTTGAGTTCCTCTTCACTTTCTGCCATAAGGGTGGTGTCATCTGCATATCTGAGGTTATTAATATTTCTCCTGGCAATCTTGATTCCAGCTTGTGCTTCTTCCAGCCCAGCGTTCCTCATGATGTACTCTGCATAGAAGTTAAATAAGCAGGGTGACAATATACAGCCTTGACGTACTCCTTTTACTATTTGGAACCAGTCTGTTGTTCCATGTACAGTTCTGACTGCTGCTTCCTGACCTGCATACAGGTTTCTCAAGAGGCAGGTCAGGTGGTCTGGGATTCCCGTCTCTTTCAGAATGTTCCACAGTTTATTGTGATCGACACAGTCAAAGGCTTTGGCATAGTCAATGAAGCAGAAATAGATGTTTTTCTGGAACTCTCTTGCTTTCTCCATGATCCAGCAGATGTTCGCAATTTGATCTCTGGCGCCTCTGCCTTTGCTAAAACCTGCTTGAACATCTGGGAGTTCACGGTTCACATATTGCTGAAGCCTGGCTTGGAGAATTTTGAGCATGACTTTACTAGCGTGTGAGATGAGTGCAATTGTGTGGTAGTTTGAGCATTCTTTAGCATTGCCTTTCTTTGGGATTGGAATGAAGACTGACCTTTTCCAGTCCTGTGGCCACTGCTGAGTTTTCCAAATTTGCTGGCATACTGAGTGCAGCACTTTCATAGCATCATCTTTCAAGATTTGAAATAGCTCAACTGGAATTCCATCACCTCCACTAGCTTTGTTTGTAGTGATGCTTTCTAAGGCCCACTTGACTTCACATTCCAAGATGTCTGGCTCTAGGTCAGTGATCACGTTATCATGACTATCTTGCTCGTGAAGATCTTTTTTGTACAGTTCTTCTGTGTATTCTTGCCACCTCTTCTTAATATCTTCTGCTTCTGTTAGGTCCATACCATTTGTGTCCTTTACCAGCTAAGTTTTCAGACCCACCCAGTGACCCTAAGAGGGTCATGCAAGAAGTTTTCCTTTCCAATAAGGTTGTAGAAACTCATGAGGGAAAAGATCATCTTAAAAGCAAAATTTGCTCTTTCTGTAAGTATATTTTAGATAGTTGATTGCCTGGAAACTGTCAGTCACTCAGTCATATCCAACTCTTTGCAACTCCATGGACTGTAGCCCATCAGGCTCCTCTGTCCATTGAATTCTCCAGGCAAGAACACTGGAGTCGGTAGCCATTTCCTTCTCCAGGGGACCTTCCTGACCTGGAGATCAAACCCAGGTCTCCTGCATTTCAGGGAGATTCTTTACCAGAGCCATAACTAATCAAGACAATTTCAGAGGTGATTGTTGCTGGGAGTATGGCTTTCTGAAATAAAGGTGGTCATGAGGGACGTTTACTTATCTAGATTGTTTACAAACCTAAAGCAAAACATCACTAACTAGTGCTGGTCTCAAATATTCAAAAGTGAAGTTTCTCTTTCCAAAGTAAGTCTCAAACTTACAAATGATATTTTATGTAGAATTATTACAGGAAATGACCCAATAATATGTTCTTTTTTTTATTGCATGAAAGATTGGTTTTTACATCTTTAAAAAACAAAGAAGCTATAAAATATTTACACTAATGAGAAAGTTAGGATATTTCCTGATGCATTATATTGTCTGACAAGTTTATTACAAATAATATTTTACTGATTTTTAAAGCTTTGTACATGAATGACAATAATCTACCAACTGTGAAGACATTAAAAATATAATTTCCACAAAACTATTCTGAGGCCAAGAATCCAGATCATTGCCTAAGGTTTCCTATTTAGTTAAATAGTATCTGTTTAAAATTTTTAAAGCATAAGCACTATTTTGAGCTCAATCTATGAATGTGATCAATGACTTATGAGCCTTACTGAACTTATTAAAATGAAATTTTTTCAATTGACTTGCCTGATTGTCTTTTTGTAATTTGCATCCACAAATAAAATCTAAGTTACAAGTGCTTTTCATGCAGAAAAAAAAAATGAAATATTGAGGTTGATAAAAATCCAAAAGATCAAATTATGTAGGCTTCACCAATGTTCACAGCAGCATTATTTGCAATTGCTAAGATGTGGAAGCAACCTAAATGTCCATCAACAGATGCATGGATAAAGAAGCTGTGGTATGTATATATAATGGAATACTATTCAGCTATAAAAAAGAATGAAATTGTGTCAATTTTGCAACAATATGGATGAACTTGGAGGGCATTTTGTTAAGTGAAATAAGTCAGACAGGAAAAGACAAATACAGTATATCACTCATATGTGAAATGTAAAAAATACAATGAACTAATGAATATAACAAAAAAGAAGCAGACTCACAGATATAGAGAACAAATTAGTGATTACCAGCTGGGAGAAGGAGAAGGGAAGGATAATATAGGAGTAGGGGATTAAGAAGTACAAACTGTTAGGTATAAAACAAGCTGCAAGGATATAATTGTACAATTCAGGGAATATAGCCAATATTTTATAACAACTATAATTGGACTATAACCTTTTAAACCATGACTCACTATATGGCACAACTGTAATTATATAATACTGAATATCAATTATGCTTCAATGAAAAATTTTTAAATTAAAATTAAAGGAATAAATACCAGTCATTTAGGATACAGTGAAAGCAGTGCATGGAGGAAAATTTATATCACTTAAGGCATATAATCTAACAAGATCTATATGAGGAAAACTACAAAAGTCAGATGAAAGAAATCAAAGATGACCTAAATAATTCGAGGGATATTTCATGTACTTGGATAGGAAGAGTTGATATGGTTAAGATATTAGTTCTCCCCAACTTTACCTACAGATTCATGCAATCCCAGTCAAAATTCTGGCAAGCTATTTTGTAGGTATTGACAAATATATTCCAAGGTTTATTTGGCAGGTAAAAGACTCAGAATAGCCAACATATCAACACTGAAGAACATAGTCAGAAGACTGATACTCCCTCACTTTGACTTACTATAAGACTACAGTGGTCGAAAGAGTGTGGTATTAGCAAAAGAACAGACACATCAATGGAACAGAATAAAGGGTCCAGAAGTTCACCTTCACACATAAAGTCCACTAATCTTTAATAAAGAAGTAATGACAGCTCAGTGGAGGAGAGTCTTTTCCACAAATGGTACTAGAACACTAGACATCAACGTTAAAATAATGAATCTAAACACAGACTTTCTGGGACTTCCCTGGCAGTCCAGTGGTTAAGACTACATTTCCAGTCCAGGGGACATGGGTTCAATTCCTGATTGGGGACCTAAGATCCTGCATGCTGCATAGCTTGGCCCAAAAAATCAATTAAAAAAAGTAGATAGTTAAAAGTCAAGCTTGGATGCTTTCCAAAAAAAAATTTTTTTTTAATGAACACAGACCTTCTGTCTTTCATAGCTGTGAACTCAAAATGGATCATAGGCCTAAATTAAAAATGTAAAACTATAAACCTCCTAGAAGATAACAGAAGAAAATTTAGATGACTTTGAGTTGGCAATGACTTTTTCAGATAGAACATCAAAAACTCTGGCCATGGAAAAAATTGATGAGACTTTATTAAAATTAAAAGCTTTGACTCTGTGAAAGCACTAAGAGAATAAAAGGGTAAACCAAGACAGTGAGAAATTATTTGCAAAACACATATCTGGTAAAGCACTTGTATCCAGATTACACAAAGAACTCTTAAAACTCAGTAATAGGAAAACAACCAATTCAATTTTAGAAAATAGGCAAAATACGTGAACAGACAGATTAGAGAAAAAAGAAGCATATAAAAAAATTCTCAATACTATATGTCACTAGGTAATTGCAAGCTGGCAGTATGTATATTTTGTTACTCATCTTTATAAAAGAAACACCTCTGTCAACTAATGTAAAAATGCCTATGTAATAATAAATACAATGTATATAGTTAATAATAAACATAAATAAATATAATATGTAAAAACTAATAATACATTTATTACTTAGAACTGTCTATTCAATCTTATTTCAATCTTACACTAATTGAAAATTGGTTGTTAAATTATAACCATTGTGTGCATGCCTAAGAAAAGGAAAAGACAAGAGAAATACAATGATAAATGTATTTTCGGAATGAAATTTCTTCACATTCAAAATCCAGTGCTTCTGAATTGCATTTTTCCAAACTATATTGTCCTCTGTGCCATTAAGAGGATTGGCGAGACATCGTTTATTTCAAAAGCTTCACACTTGTCTTTAGAATTTCCTCCCAAGCTGCTGACATTCACACTGCAAGGTTTCATATCAGTGCTTTTTAAATCTTACCTAAAGATGTCATCAGAAGGTTTTCCAACAGAACAGACTCATATTTCTTTCGAATGATCCTTAATGATTCGTTGACTGAGACATCAAAGGATTGCTATGGTCCAACCATGCCACCAAGAATAAAAAGCAATTTGCACCACTTAGTGGCAACCACATCAATAGTGTTGCCAAGACAAGTCATAAAATATTTTGTAATTTCAGAGTTGACAAGTGTGAAAATAATATGCATCTTAAAACCAGTGAAATATAGTATTAGGTTTCATTTTCTTTAATGAATTGGAAAGACTGCATCAATGGATTTAAACCCAGCTCTATTTGAGTGAAGTAAGTCAGACAGAGAAAGACAAACACTGTCTGATATTGCTTATATGTGGAATCTTAAAAGAAATGAGACAACTGAACTTATTTACAAAACAGAAACTCACAGACTTAGAGAAGGAACTTCTGGTTACCAGCAGGGAAGTATGGCAGGGAGAGATACTTAGGGAGTTTCCGATGGACATGTACACACTGCTATATTTAAAATGGGTAACCAACAAGGACCTACTGTATAGCTCAGGGAACCCTGTTCAATGTTATGTGAAAGCCTGGACAGGAGGGGAATTGGGGAGAAGGATACATGTAGATGTACAGCTGAGTCCCTTTGTTGTGCAACATTGTTTATCAGCTATACTCCAAAATAAAATAAAAAGATAAAAAAAAAAAATAAGGCACCACAACATGAAAAAAAAACAAGCAAACAAAAAAGCCCATCTCTATTCATAATTACTAGTGATGTATGTGGACAGAGTTCTGCCATCCTATTTTGCACATGTATAAAATGGCAAGAGGAACTTTCAGCCTTTGTGCAATCCAAAATTTCAAACATGAATTTTCTAACATCCTTTTAAATTTTTCTTAAATTCCTAATCATAATAAAAAAATTAAAATATCCTTTATTTCTTGTCTCCCGAGAGCTCACTTTCTAATGAAATGTAAATTTTTGCTTCAATTAGTGATGGAAAATAAAATCACCAAATAATTATTGTTTGATGATGCAGATGTAAAATACATAGATGGGGGAAACTACACTATTTCTGCTTTCAGTGTAAGACACATAGCTCATAAAACTGAAAGGTAAGTTTTTCTAGCTGTGAAGTGTCTCTGTTCAGAGAAGTCAATGGCACCCCACTCCAGTACTCTTGCCTGGAAAATCCCATGGATGGAGGAGCCTGATAGACTGTGGTCCATGGGGCCACTAAGAGTCGGACACGACTAGGCGACTTCACTTTCACTTTTCACTTTCATGCATTGGAGAAGGAAATGGCAACCCACTCCAGTGTTCTTGCCTGGAGAATCCCAGGGACCGGGGAGCCTGGTGGGCTGCCGTCTATGGGGTTGCACAGAGTCGGACATGATTGAAGCGAATTAGCAGCAGCAGCAGTGTCTCTGTTAGGGTGATTTCTAACAGCAGAATGTACTCCTAGTGAGAATACAACAGTTGCACTGAGTCTTTACTATGAGTCCATTTAATTCAACTAAAATCCTTCCTGAATGAAATATTTTTACCTTCTGAATAAGCCTCATAAAAAGAAAAGTTTTCAAAAACATTATAATATTCAAAATCCAAAACTGAAAATTTATTTGAGTATAGCTTGGCGAGTAAATGTCACCTACCCACAGGAGTTATTAGAATCATTGCACATTTACTTTAAAATATGACAATATTTGGAGGGAAACTTTAGGGTAGAAAACAGTAAGTCATTTTCTTTGAAAAAATGCACTTTCACTCTGATGGTTTTCAAGCCCAATCTTCCTTCAAAAGAACATTTTGCTTTTAAATATGGCTCATGATTATTCCTTAAAAAAAAAATGCAAAGAATAGTATGAAACAGAAAAGGATTATTATTTCTACTTTGGCTATTATCCTTTTTCTTATACTACTAATGTGTGAAAAATAGAATTTCAAGGAGTAAAACAAGCAGAGAGTGAATAACCTATAGTGAAAAATAATACTCCTAGAGCTAGTTGTTTTTTTCTCAGAAACAGGGTCTCATTAAATACTGTCCAACTTTAATACGTTTAGTAAGTTGAAAAACACCTTTTCCTTTTCTGTTATCTTACTGTACTCTGAATATTCTTTATGCATTACAGATGCACTGAATACCAAAAGGTACAGAATCTCTTAGGATAAAAAGACAAAATCTTAGGGAAAACCTATTGTCCATTTTTCTCCACAAATATTTCAAGCATAGGACATGAAAAAGCATCAGGCCTCCCTTTCTTTAATTATTTTGGATTGCAGAAAGTAAGTAGATTGTCTGTTTAAGCCTTTGGTGATATTACATAAATTACCTTGCCAAGCTTGGAGACTGACAAGGGAGAAAAATTGTTTAACCTCCCATACAACGTAGACATAAAGGATGATAACAAATGGCCAAGGTAAGGTACATCCCTCCTTTTTCCATTCATTTTCAGAGTTTCAGAGGCGTCTTTATCCAAGCTATTAAGGAACCCGTGATCTGTCCCCTCAAACACAAGAGAGAAAGTTCATCAAAAACTAAACAAGGTTTTATCTAATCTTTTCTAATGTAGCGACAGTGCCTTGCAGAGAGTCAAGTTGTAGCATTAACAAATGTATGCTGTCTGTTGTTTAACGAAAGAAATTTTAAATGAGTTAAACCAACTGTATAGTAAAATAAGGACTTGCATTCTCTCCACAACTGTACCTCTTTCACACGCTTTAAAGAAGTCAGCAATAATCATTTTACTCCTGTTCCTTCAGCGTAAGAACTTTGTTTCCATGTGTCCTCACGTGCAGCCTTCTACAGTTTTCCAGTGCTTCCAACAAGCTCTTTAGGAGGTCCTCCTAATCTCCTCCTCAGTGGCTCTTTCCCTCCCTCACAGTGACTCAGTGTAACGAATCCACCTGCAATGCAGGAGACTAGGGTTCCATGCCTGGGTCGGGAAGATTCCCTGGAGCAGGAAATGGCAACCCACTCGAGTGTTCTTGCCTGGGAAATCCCCCGGACAGAGGAGACTGGCAGACTACAGTCCATAGGGTCGCAAAAGACAGACACAACTGAGCAAATAACAACAACAAATTATGCTTCCGGAGAGTCAAGGAGAAAGAGGTTTCAGTTGAGGAGGGTGTCTGTTTGATTTGCACTGTGAATTACCTCCGACAATGACATTCCAACTTGCCAGAAATTCAGCTGGGCAATATGACTGCTGTGGCAGTGTAAATTTATGCAAGCCTCTAGAATTGCTACTCCTGGGGGAAAGATAATTGAGCTTAATATTTGATGAGAAAGACAGGAAAGTTACGATCCTTTCTAGTCCCCAATATGCTGAGCTCCCAATTATCAGGATTTGAAGCTGAGTGCCGCAATAAAATGAAAAATAATAGTAACAGTGGGGAATCTCATCAAGTATTAAAAGCTAGCCACAGGGAGAGATTGTTGTTGTTTAGTTGCTAAATCGTCTGACTCTTGTGATCCCATGGACTGCAGCACCCCGGGCTCCTCTGTCCGTGGAAATTCTCCAGGCAAGAATACTGGAGTGGGTTACCATGCCCTTCTCCAGGGGATCTTCCCTACTCAGGGATCGCACTCCCATCTCCCATGTCTCCTGCTTTGGAAGGCAGGTTCTTTGCAGCTGAGCCACCAGGGAGGCCCCTCTAAAGAGATCAGGACCTCCTAAAGACAGGTGAAGAATTGGTCCAGGGGACTCAGCCCAGACAGAAACATAATACACAGAATGCCTGTAAATCATAGTGTAAAAGACAAGACTGAGAATTATTGAAAGGAAAGAGAGGGTAGGTGGGGTAATAACAGGAGCAGTCCGCCTGCCAGAACAGCACAGAAAAGACAGTTTCAAGCCAATGGAGGGAACAAAGTTTTTCATTTCCATTTAAATGGAATGCCGTCCTGTCTGTGTAAGAGAACCCAGGACTGACACCTGGCAATTCAGATAGAATTGAGATGTGATCAAATCAGCTTGGCAGTCCCCTGGTGGTTTGTTCCAGATGTGAGGTGAACAGACCATCCTTGGCATTGATGCACTTGGATTGTTTCCTCCTTGTTGGTAAATCAGTCAATGGATAGTCTTTAGTATTAGTGAAGTATAGCCTCCCAAAATAAATACCATTTTATGCACATATCCATTTACAATACTTCAGCCTCGGTAAGACTTTCAAATTTTGAAATGAAGGTTTTGGTCTGACTAGATGGGGTAACATCAGACACAGAAGCTTTAGGGTATGAATGGGAATTTGGAAATAAAGTTTGAATATCATTATGTTGCCATGGCCGTGGCTGTAGAGATAGGTATTTTTTCTGAGCCAAATGAAACTTCATCATGGTCATTTAATCACCACATATTTGCATATGTCCAAATTTCATGTTATACATTGCAAGTTCCTGCTAAAAGAGAATAAGATACTTTTGTGTGTTTTGCTTGTCATCAAATTCTACCAATTAGAAAATTTTGCCTGATGGCATATTAATATTTTGTTTAGTTGCTAAGTTATTTCTGACTCTTTTGTGACACCATGAACTGCAGCCTGCCAGGCTCCTCTGTCCATGGGTTTTCCCAGGCAAGAATACTGGAGTGGGTTGCCATTTCCTTCTCTAGGGGATCTTCCCCACCTAGAAGTCAAACCCACATCTCATGCACTGGCAGGCAGGTGCTTTACCATTGAGTCACCAGGAATAGGGCTAGATAATATCTGAAAGCGAGTATTTTCTGAGTAATCTATAGGAATGCATGATCACTTTTTACTTTGTTGGGGCCATAGAGGAGTAAGTGGCCTGCTGTACCTGAAAACAAAGTTTATCCAGGACTTGCCACCCTGCTCAGGGTGAGCAAAAAGCTATAGAAAAAAAACTATCAAAAAACTATAGGAAAATCAATGACCAGCCTTTCTGTCATGCTTCTAGAGGTAAGTGGATAAGTATTGGTGACTGTAATTTATCTTGCTAATGGATCCAGACAATAACAAAGATAAGTATGGGGACATTACAAACATTACAAAAATCTCTTATATAATGGTTCCTTGGATTACTTGATGTTAAAAAAAAAAAAGATACATTCAAAGAGAAGGTAATCTATGGCATACTTAGGACAGTGGTCTTCGTAGCAAAGTGTCACTGATATCCTTGAGCCTTACGAGTAGATCAGGGCTTCCCTGATAGCTTAGACGGTAAAGAATCTGCCTGCAATGCAGGAGACCCGAGTTCGATCCCTATGTTGAGAAGATTCACTGGAAAAAGGATGGCTACCCACTCCAGTATTCTTGCCTGGAGAATCCCATGGACAGAGGAATCTAGCGGGCTACAGCCCATGGGGCCACAAAGAGTCAGATACAACTGAGTGTCAAACATTAAGAATGGATCTGACCAGTAGAAAAAAACCAAAAAAGCCCTCAGACATATGGGGGGGCAGGGAAGCAAGGAAAACATGATGGTGTTTTTATGCTATCCACACATTTCAAAAGAAAACAACGTGGCACCAAGGGTGAGATGGGACAATTGCTGTGTGATAGACAGGGCCAGCTACATAATTTGCAAGGCCCGGTGCAAAATGAAAATGCAGGACCTCTTGTTCACAAAACTGGCAAAAAGCTCCTCCTCTATTTTGCCATCTGTCTCTGGACCAGCTATGGTGTTTTCACAATAATAAATGCACTGTCTTGGAAGAGCCGACCTCACAGCTCTACCCCACAACTGGGCACATATGATGCTTTCCAGCTCCAACCATCCCATCCCATGCCTACATCCTATTCCCTCACAGTAGGTGAAGGCCATGGGACCACAAAACAGGTGCCTGAGTGTGTCCCAGGTGGCACCAGGGTGGCTCCCACCTGAAGCAAGGCTCCAAGTCCCCCATATATACTCCATTGTTCCACCAGAGTTCACTTATTAAACACAGATTCAAAGATTAACTTATTAAGAATTTCAAGGTGGTAATTGCAAAGCATTCAACCGAAAGTTGCCTGCACTGATCACACACCCAGGAAGCAGGTCCTGGTAACTCACAGTCATCCAAACTGAGGGCATATGGACTAATTATATGATGACAAATGAGAGCGAACGGAGCCAATGGAAGTGGCTACTCAGGCTCAGGAAAATCCTCTTTTCCTTGTTTTTCTCTGCATTGGTGAGCGGCCAGGGAAAAACAAATGAGATTTAACCAAATCTGTAAAGAAGGTGAGATTTTCTGGAAATGTTTCTAAATGGCTCATTTTTTTTTTCTTATTATTGGTGACACACATAATAAACAGCTTTCCTGATACTGGATAAATATAAAATGTTAGGAAGTAATTTTTTTTTTAACCTCTTTCTACCTGTTCTGCATAGCCACTAGGTCACGTCTGACTCTTCGCGACCCCGTGGACTGTAGCGTACCAGGCTCCTCTGTCCATGGGATTTCTCAGGCAAAAATACTGGAGTGGTTTGCCATTTCCTCCTCCAAGGGATCTTCCTGACCCAGGGATCGAACCTACATTGACAGGCAGATTCTTTACCACTGTGCCACTAGGAAACCCTTCTACCTCTTACTCAAGCCCTATAATTTTTTGCTCACAAAAATCAGTCTAAGTTTGATTGAATTTAATTTCCCCACTAGTGGAAAGTTAACTGATAAAAGAATATAGAATTATGTACTTGATCTTTAATGATGAATCAGAACAGTTTTGCCTGGTTCTTTTGCATATCTGCTCGGGCAGTCTAGCAAAATCTTCATATATTGCTGAATCGTTTTCATCTGCTTGGTAAAAATTCACAGCAGTGGGGTTGAAAACCATAAATTTCACAAAGAGGGCAGTTAGTGATTTTTTTTTTTTTAATTCTAACTTCTCTTTGCCAAACTCAGAGAATCTCGAACACTTTAAATAAATCATCAAAAAGATTAAGTCCCTAAAGCTAGAGGAGAGTGTCAATAACAAAGGGCTGCTAACGAGATCGCCAAGTTTTATCACAATTTCCTACAGTTCTTTCAAAATTATGAAATGATTTATAAGGTTCTGACAAGAGAATAATATAGCATCAAGTGCAGTCTTATTAACTGTAAAACATCTCATTCTTTAACAGATTCACTATCTTTATTCAGCCATCTCCAAGGGGTTAATTCAACACCACAGGGTTTAATCTGAGGGGAAAAGAGAATACTTTTTTATTCTTAATAATATCATAGTTTCGGCCTGCTTTGCTGCAGTTTTAAGAAAAGAATACAGAAAAATAGCCCTGTTTGAATCCCAGCAGCAAAAACACCTGAGAGGATGAATCCTTCCTAAGGCTTTTTTCTATTACTGTTTTCAACCCCACTGCAGAGATCTGGGGAGATGAACATAGAACCCACAGTGGATAAAAGCAGAGTGAAACTGAGTTTCTAGTGGGGTGGACATTCATCAGGAGACAGGATTCATAATCTTTGCAGAGCCAGTCTGCTAACAAAAGATTCCTGGAAAGAAAAACGGGAATTGTATTCTTTAGAATGAGTTCTTCAAAGTAGCCCTAAATTTTTTCCTTTTAATTTCAAGCAGAGCAAACAGGGTAAATAGAACTGTGAACTTATATTTGGCAAGATTAGCACAACTATAATGACAAATAAAGGTGAACCTCAGCTGTTCACAAGATTTGCTTCAGAGAAAATGTATGTTTGTGCAACCGCTGCGTCTCCTTAATCAACATCATTAAAGGAAACGTTAGGTGGCGTTGGTAATAAAACAATTCTCAATTCAAATCTTTCTTGCAGTGTCTCACATCCCCCAACTCTGCCATGAAGCCATTTATTAAGTGCTCTTTACCCTGTGAGACATATTATTATGTTGACTGCAGGAATGTTCTAGAGAAGATTATATTCCCTCAAGAGTCCTCTTCGAGACAATCCATAAAGCAAAATTCCCTCACATCCATGTACATAGCAGAATTATGGATATATGACATTAAACAAATTATTTCATTTTATTCTACAATCATTAAACAGCACGTAACCATCATTAGCTATCAGGTAAATGCCAATCAAAATCACAGTGAGAGGGACTTTCCTGGTGGTCCAGTGATTAAATCTCTGTGCTTCCACTGCAGGGGGGCAGGAGTTCAATCCCTAGTCAGGGAACCAAGATCCCACACACTGTGCAGTGCAGCCAAAAGATTTGAAAATAAAATTTCAGTGAGATACCACTTCACACCCAATATGATGGCTTGAATCAAAAAGTCAGATAGCAAGTGTTGACAAGGAAGTGGAAAAATTGGAAACTTAATACACTGGTAGTGGGAATGGAAAATACACCAGCTACTTTGGAAAACAATCTGGCAATTCCTCAAATGGTCAAACACAAGAGTTACAGCATGACCCAGCAACTCCACTTGGGTACATACTCAAGAGAAATGAAAACAATGCCACACAGACACTTGCACACAACATTTAGGGCAGCATTTTTCAAAAAAGCTAAGAGGTTGAGATAATCCCAAACACTGATCAATTGATGAATGAGTTTTTAAAAGGTGGCATATCCACATAATGGAATAGTATTTGTCCATAAAAAATGAAATACTGATGATATTTTGCAACATAGACGAACCTTGAAAACATTATGCTAAGTGAACCAAGCCAGTCATAAACATATGTATATATATGATATGATTTCATTTATATAAAAGTCCAGAATAAGGAAATCTATATAGAGAGAAAGTAGGCTAGTGGTTTCTTAAGGCTGAAGATAGGGGGTAGACTGAAGAAAGGTAAAAGCCAAGGAATACAGGGTGGTTTTTTGTTTTTTTTTTTTTTCCTGTGTAATATGGCTTGCAGGATCTTAGTTCCCAGACCAGGGATTGAACCCACACCCTTGGCAATGAAAGCACAGAGTCCTAACCACTAGACCACCAGGGAATTTCCAGGGTTTATTTTTGAGGTGTTGAAAATGTTCTATAATTGACTGAGGTGATGGCTGCATATATCTGTGAATATACTAAAACCCACCAAATTGAATATTTTCAATATGTGAACTGTGCTGTTTACCTCAGTAAAGTTGTTCAAGATTTTTAATTAAAAAAAGTAGAAAATAATGTAATCTATTTTTATCTCCTGCTATGAAAAAGTCAGTCAAACTTATGTACAATTTCAGTAAATGTATAAACTTCACAGATTATGTTTTTAAATACTAATTCCACCCTAGCTTTATCTGCCCCTTTCTTGACCTTGTCTTTTCATCTCTTTTACCACCAAACTTCTAAACTTGATTTATTCACTTATTTATTTTACATCTATTTATTCTGCAGGTAAATTTATACACTGTCTTATGTTCTCTCTGGGTTGATCACACTTCATTAAGCTGTTATTATTAACTCAATTAAACTTTGCTCTTTTAGCCAATAGGTTAGAATAACAATGTATACCAGATTTACAATTTATTTAAAGGAGACAAAATTAGTACCATTTTTCTAGATTCCATATTTATGCATTAATATAGGAAGTTTGTTTTTCTCTTTCTGACTTACTTTACTCAGTATAACAGGCTCTAGGTTCATCCACCTCACTAGAACTCAACTGCATTCCTTTTCATGGCTGAGTAATACTCCATTTCATACATGTATCACAACTTCTTTATCCATTCATCTGTTGATGGACATCTGGATTGCTTTCACGTCTTACCTATTGTAAATAGTGATGTTATGAATGTTGGGTTACATGTGTTTTTTCAGTTATGGTTTTCTCAGGGTATACACCCAGTAATGGGATTGCTGTGTCATTTGGTAGTTTTATCCCTAGTTTTTTAAGGAACCTCCATACTGTTCTCCATAGTGGCTATCTCGGTTTACACTCCCACTAACAGTGCAGGATGATTCTCTTTTCTCCACACCCTTTACAGCATTTATCGTTTGCAGATTTTTTGATGATGGCCATTCTGACCAGTGTGAGGTGACACCTCATTGAAGTTTTGATTTGCAGGGCAGGAATCGAGTTGCAGACACAGACTAGACATAGGCTTCTCTGGTGGCTCAGCTGGTAAAGAATCTGCCTGCAGTGTGGGAAACCTGAGATTGATCCCTGGGTTGGGAAGATCCCCTGGAGAAGGTAATGGCTACCCACTCCAGTATTCTGGCCTGGAAAATTCAAAGGGGTTGCAAAGAGTCAGACACGACTGAGCAGCTTTCACACGTGCTTCACATAGAGAAAAGACTTGTAGACACAGTGGGGGAAGGAGAGGATGGGACAATTGAGGGAGTAGCATTGAAACATATATATTACCATTTGTAAAATAGATAGCTAATGGGAAGTTGTATATCACAAGAAGCTCAACCACATGTTCTGTGACAACCAAGAGGGATGGGATGGAGTTGGCAGTGGTTGGGGGGGGGTGTGGGCAGGGAGGTGCTGGTAGGTTCAAGAGGGAAGGGACATATGTATACTTATGGCTGATTCACATTGTCATATGGCAGAAGTCAACACAGTATTGCAAAGCAATTATCCTACAATTAAAAATAAATTTTAAAAAGAGACAAAATTAAAATTCGTATGAAAATGTAATTTACTATTTCACATATATGAAAAATCTCATCTTCATTTAATTATAGGGTAATATTTGCCATTTGTGGCTAATATTTTAAGAACACTGATTATGTCTGTACCATCTCAAAGAACTCTATACATCTGAGACAGAAAGACCAAAAGAACTATCAAAAATATTCGTGCGTACAAGCAAAGTCATTTCAGTCATGTCTGACTCTGCTACCCTATGGACCATAGCCCACCAGGCTCCTCTGTCCATGGATCGAATTCACGTCTTTTAACCAAAACATTTACTTTAAGCAAATATTAACCTGAAGAATTGATTGCTTAAAATACTGTTATTTTTACCTGTCCTATGATATATTCAACTTGGGTAGGTAATACAAAGTTAGCACAGCTTGCTCTAGAATCAGTTTGCTTTTGTAACAAAAGGATTATGTAAAGTTAAGCAAAATTTTTCACATAAAAGTCTAGCATGTGAAACTTAAATGGAAGATGAGTTGACACAATTAAGCTTCTTAGAAAAGAAAACTGTACGAGGATAATGTTTTTGTCAAAACATGAACATCTGCACTACCACATATCAGTTCTCGAAAATCAGACGTCTCTTCCTATATTCCAACAGAAGGCAGGACAAGAAAGCTATGAACTTCACAACAGCAAACACAAATAAAACATTTATTACTTCATTTTCTTCAGTTTGCCACTCTCAGAATCATGTCTAATTTCATAAAAGCACAAGGCTGAGATTGTCCTGAAGGTATGTAATTAATCCTAGTTTCCAGGGTAGAAGGCACTTTTATAATTTTGATCTTTCATTCTTTTCATATTACTCAGCCAGTGCTAAATGTGAGAAATGCTAACACTTTGGAAAATCCAGTGAACACACTCCCTCTGCTGGTTAATAGCTGTCTTTCATACAGCATGAAATCAACATCTTTTTCTCCCATGTGTGGATCCTTTACATATTAGATTTTCTGTTTCACAATTCTTAAAGGAAGCTCTGAACAAACCAATAAATAAAAGCTTTTTAAAACAATAGGTTTTTAGCAAACTCATTATAAGCAAAACCTTCCTTCTTGACAAACTTCAACACGTTTGAAGATTTGATTCCACCATCCTATTCTGACCCTCTCCTACAAAGCTAATTATGAAAAATACTATTTTTTCTTTCATATATAATAGCTACTTCTAAAAACTTCAACTAAAGGCTTCTCGCTTCCAAAATAACTGACAGAACTGCTGATACCATAGAAGTATTCCTAAAATTCTTGGAATGTTGAACATCAAAATTTATATACACAGAAAATGACTCATTGCATTTCATCTGTTTAAAAACGTGTCTTCAGTTAATTAATGAACAATATCTTTTTTTTATGGCTTTAATCTCCATTCTAACAGTTCCTGTTAGTCTGGAACTTCTTCATTTTCTATTTGCGTTTCTCTATTTCCAGATCATTCCTGATTCCAACTATTTGTCCTACTGCTACCAGGAAATTTCCCTAAAGCAGGCAAATGTCCCTAAACCCAAGTTAATCATTTCACTCCCCTGTTCATAAATCAATAGTCATTGTGAAACTAACGACTTCAGCCTCATTTCCTCCATTAAACTTGAAGAAAGTTGTAAATCTCTGAAGTTAAATAAAAAATTTTGCATCTGTATACATATACATTGTTCTGGAGAAAAGATTTCATAGCTTTCATTAGCTTATCAAAAGGACTCAGGACATTCCCTCCAAATTTTAAGAACTTATTCTTCTGTGTTTGCTACAGCCTGTCCCTCTACACATAAATATATGTATCACACTGGCCCCTTTGCTCTGCTGGCACTCATACTTGAATGGCCTTTGTCTTTACATTCCACTATCCAAGTCCTGTCCTTTTTCAGGACACACAGTAAGCTTATTCCAATTGCTTCTCAGTTCTTGAAAGTGAAAATTGCTCAGTCATGTCTGACTCTTTGAGACCTCATGGACTGTAGCATGCCAGGCTCCTCTGTCCATGGGATTCTTCAGGCAAGAATACTGGAGTGGGCTGCTATGTCCTTCTCCAGGGATCTTCTCAACCCAGGGAACAAACCCAGGTCTCCCACATTGCAGGCAGACTGTTTACCAGTTGAGCTACTGAGGAATCTGCCTGAGCATCTGAGAATCTCAATTCTTAATACCCTTTAAACAGCAGCACTCTTTTTGTGTGCTAAATCACTTCATTCATGTCAACTCCATGCAACCCCATGGACTGTAGCCCACCAGGCTCCTTTGTCCATGGGATTATCTAGGCAAGAATACTGGAGTGGGTTGCCATTTCCTCTTTAATTATTCTGTAATCACCAACCATGGTCAAATAATCACTTCCTAATATTTGTGTCTTGTGTATTGGTTTATTTTCCCAACTAAACTGCATTATCTTATCACTTAACAGGACTTTTTCATTCTTTCAACAGTGAATTACCTGTATTCACTCCCGACATCCAGTATTGCATTGGGTAGAGTTTCGCTAAGTATGTGATACACAGAGCAACAAGAGGTCTGAAGGAAATAAAATATCTCATTATTTTACTTCTTTCAAATACACAAGTATTTCAAAATACAATTATCTATGGCTTTTTAAAAGACTTTGTGAAAATAGTCATAATCTAAGGTTTTCCCAGGTTGCACTCAGTCAGTTCAGTTGCTCAGTCCTGTCTGACTCTTTGTGACCCCCATGGACTGCAGCACGCCAGCCTTCCCTGTCCATCACCAACTCCCGGAGCTTGCTCAAACTCATGTCCATTGAGTCCATGATCCATCCAACCATGTCGTCCTCTATTGTCACCTTCTCCTCCTGCCTTCAGTCGTTTCCAGCATCAGCTAAGTGAAAGTGAAAGTGAAGTTGCTCAGTCGTGTCCGACTCTTTGCGACCCCATGGACTGTAGCCCACCAGGTTCCTCCATACACGGAATTTTCCAGGCAAGAGTACTGGAGTGGGTTGCCATTTCCTTCTCCAGGGGATCTTCCTGACCCAGGGATTGAACCCGGGAAAAGACTCTGATGCTGGGAAAGGTTGGGGGCGGGAGGAGAAAGGGGACGACGGAGAATGAGATGGCTGGATGGCATCACCGACTCTGTGGACATGAGTTTGAGTGTACTCCGGGAGTTGGTGATGGACAGGGAGGCCTGGCGTGCTGTGGTTCATGGGGTCGCGGAGAGTCGGACACGACTGAGCGACTGAACTGAACTGAACTGAACTGATCCCACAATGTAGGCAGCCGCTTTTACCATCTGAGCCACCAGGGAAGCCCCAGCATCAGCTAGCTCTAGTGATAAAAAAAAAAAAAAAAAAATCCACCTGCCAATGTAGGAGATTCAAGAGACAAGGGTTCAATCTCTGGGTGGGCAAGGTCCCCTTGAGTAGGAAATGGCAACACACTCCAATATTCTTGTGTGGAGTAACCCATGGATGGAGGAGCCTGGCAGGCTACAGTCCATGGAGTTGCAAAGAGTCAGATACAACTGAGTTACTGAACACACCCAAAGTTTTCCTTACTTTGAACATATATATATATATCGGAGAAGGCAATGGCAAGCCACTCCAGTACTCTTGCCTAGAAAATCCCATGGATGGAGGAGCCTGGTAGGCTGCAGTCCGTGGGGTCGCTAAGGGTCGGACGCGACTGAGCGACTTCACTTTCACTTTTCACTTTCACACATTGGAGAAGGAAATGGCAACCCACTGCAGTGTTCTTGCCTGGAGAATACCAGGGATGGGGGAACCTGGTGGGCTTCCGTCTATGGGGTCACACAGAGTCAGACACGACTGATGTGACTTAGCAGCAGCAGCAGCAGGTCCAGGAAATTATAAGGCCAAAGGTCTAAAATACCTTAGTCTCTAAGGAAGATGCTCACTAAAAATACATACGTATATGTATATATATATATTTTTTGTTGACTACTGTTGACTCAAAAAGATGCACAACATGAGAGTCACCAGTTAACTTTTATTTGGGGCAAAATAAGGACTCAGTCTGAGAGACAGCACCTCAGATAGCTCTGAGAAACTGCTCCAAATAGACAGTGGGGGAAGGTTAATATATAAGATTTTTGTGAAGGGGGAATTCAGTGCAATCAAGGCTTACTCTGTGGAGAAGGAAATGGCAACCCACTCCAGTATTCTTGCCTGGAAAATCCCATGGATAAAGGAGCATGGTAGGCTACAGTCCATGGGGTCGCAAAGAGTCGGACACAACTGAGCGACTCCACTTTCACACTTAGAAAAGATTTTCTGCTAGTCATGAGGAGCTGATGTCACCATGAAGGGATTTAGGGCTTTTCTAGATATGAGGAGGCAAAAGGATTGGAATCACGGCATTAGTTCCTGAAATATCCAACTATTTAAAGACCTGTCCCACCAGTTTCCCTGGAGCAGAGATCGCCTCACTCTCCACCCTGAACTCCCATCAGGGCATGTCAAATGCAACCCTGTGTAGGAACACAGGGTTCAGTCTCCACAGAGGCAGTTGGCTAATGCCCTTGGCATGAGCCAAATTGCAGTTCACACTACATATACATAAACATAAAAAAGAATAAAATAATGGCATTTGCAGCACCACGAATGGACCTAGAGATTATTATCCTAATGAAGCAAGTCAGACAAGAAAGACAAACATATGGTGATATCACTTATATTTGGAATCAAAAATTATACAGAGAAAATGGATAGCAAGACACAATTCCAGACCCCAGAGTTTTTGGGGGAGACTATATCCATATTTTCCATAGATTATGTCAGAGCTTGGTGGTAATCATGTTGTTTTCTTTTTGTCCTCCATGAAACACTTTGCCATCTTGTTAAAGTCTCTCCTATAAAAGATGAATTTTTGCAGTAAAAAGATATGAGAAGCAACAACAGAAAGGGCAGAATGCAAATGGTCTCAGTCCTAACTTTAAAACTCAAAGGCATTAGCGACAGACAAAATGAACTAACTAGTGTTTCTCCTCGGAGAAGGCAATGGCAAGCCACTCCAGTACTCTTGCCTAGAAAATCCCATGGATGGAGGAGCCTGGTAGGCTGCAGTCCATGGGGTCGCTAGGGGTTGGACACGACTGAGCGACTTTACTTTCACTTTTCACTTTCACACATTGGAGAAGGAAATGGCAACCCACTCCAGTGTTCTTGCCTGGAGAACCCCAGGGATGGGGGAGCCTGGTGGGCTTCTGTCTGTGGGGTCACACAGAGTCAGACACGACTGAAGTGACTTAGCAGCAGCAGTGTTTCTCCTAAATCACTACAGATGGTGACTACAGCCACGAAATTAAAAGATGCTTGCTCCTTGGAAGAAAAGTTATGACCAACCTAAACAGCATATTAAAAAGCAGAGACATTACTTTGCATCACTGACTCAATGGACATGAGTTTGAGTAAACTCTGGGAGTTGGTGATGGATAGGGAGGCCTGTCTTGCTTCAGCCCATGGGGTCGCAAAGAGTCGGACACGACTGAGCGACTGAACTAAAGTGAGTCTCAAGCCTGAACACCATTGGAATTAACTGGAAAGCATTCAAAAGACTATATGTACCAGAACTCTAGCCCCAGATTTAATTGCTCTGTGGTAGAATCCAGGTATTTTTTTAAGCTCCCCAAGTAAATCTAACAAGGTTGGATTTGAGAAACTCTGCCCTAAATCACAACTGTATCTTAACAAGTTTTATGAGATATATTATACAACTCAGCAAATGAAATTCTGTAATACAGATTATAGGCATGAATGAAAAAAAGGGAGTCAGGGAGTTAGAAGGAAACTGAAAAGACTATGAAGGTATTAAAGAGTTTCAGCTGTCTTCAGACCAACAGAAAACATACAGTTCTAAAATCCCTCCACTTTCCAAGTGTTAGCCTGAGATCTACTGACCCTTCAAAAGCTTGTTTTATTAAATTGTCTCATAAATTCTTTCTTTCAGGTTCCCTTGAAATTTAGATGAGTGGTTCTCAAAGCTAGCTGTGAATCATGAGATTCCATTCAGATTTTTCCTTTAAATACAGTTTCTTGTCCTACCTCCAAGATTCTGATTCAGTAAAACTGCCATGAAGTTCAAGAGTCATTTCTATCACTAAATGTTTCACAGTCAGGATTGAGAAGTACTGGTCTGTATTATATGAAAATAAGCTATTTTTCAGCAGGAGTGTGCCCATTTCAGGGGTTCTCAAATAGACTTGTTCAAAATACAGTGGGCCCTCCATAACTGCAGTTTCTAAGTGTGTGGATTCAAACAATGGTAAATCAAAAATATTTGGAAAAAAAAATTCTAGAAAGTTCCAAAAAAGCAAAACTCAATTTTGCCTCACCCTGGCAACAACTTACATAGCATTTACATTTCATTTACACTATTTACTTAGCATTTACACTGATTAGGTATTAAAAATAATCGAGAATGATTTAAAATATATAGAAGAATCTGCATAGATTATGTGCAAACACTATGTATGCCATTTTATATAAAGGAGTTAAGCATCTGTGGGTTTTGGTATCTCTGCGGGGGGTGGGGAGGTGTATCCTGGAACCAATCACATGTGGATACAGAGAGACAACTGTATACACTTTCAGACTCAATCCAAGAGATACTCATTCAGCAGGCAAAGAGTATAGACTGAAACATTTGTATTTTTTAAAGCACCAGAGGTAATACTGAAGCACCCAAAGTAGATAGGCCCGGGCATAATACATAAAGTTTCAATGCATAGTTGTTGAATAAACCAAAGAATGATTGGGTATAAATCTCTGACTTTTGCCTCCCTTTCATTATACAACTTGCCTTGCTTTAGATTTATAATTATTTTCATACCTCTTTCTCAATTTGGGTACAGGATGTTCCTCACAAATATTGGTCTCTTAATTCCTAGGAAGACTTGATGAAAACAAAGACCAATCTGACTTCCACGGATACTTTGTTCATAAAGCCAGGATTCCAACTAGAGGTGGAAAACCCTGTCTGAAAGTTGTACTTCATTCTTCAACCAGAGCATAGCAGAATCTTGATGTGAGTAGCTATCTTGGGAGAAAAGGGATAGCTTGGTTATCCTTCAAGTCCAGTAACAATAAGACAACTGAGTAGTTAAATAAAATATATCCTTATCTTGCTATTCACTTACTAAATCAGAATTTTGGGACTGGGAGAATATTCTGGAACTGTTTTTTTTTTTTTTTAATATTTATGTATTTGGCTGTGCCAGATCTTCACTGTGGTACGTGGGACCTTTGATCTTCCTTGCAGCATGTAGAATCTTTAGTTGCAGCGTGTGGAATATAGTTCCCTGACCAGGGATCAAACCTGGGCCCCCTGCATTGGGGACTTGCAGTCTTAGCCACTGGACCACCAGGCAAGTCTTGGGACTGTTTTTTTTTTTTTTTTTTGATAAACACTTGCAGCTAATTCTATGATTAGGCAAGATTTGGAAACAATGAATAAGGGGGAAATTTTAAATCAACCAAGACATAAAGGAAATTTTGGATAAATATCCAGTGCTTAATCCAACAGATAAGGAAAAACAGCTGATCATCACATCACTTAATGTAGATTGCAAATCAAAGAAACTATGCCTTAGATGGAAAGAAAAGGAAGACAATATTTCACCAGAGCATATAGAATAATAAATAAGTACAGCTTTTAAAAGTAATTTATTCTCATAAAGTTCCCCCATTCTTTCCACTTCAAGAAATGACTTGGGGAGCTTCTCTGGTGGCTTAATGGTAAAGAATCTATCTGCCAATGAAAGAAACATGGGTTCCATCCCCGATCTGGGAAGATTCCACATGCTGCAGAACAACTAAGCCCATGTGCCGCAACTATTCAGCCTGTGCTCTAGAGTCCAGAAACCTCAACTACTGGAGCCTGTGCACCCTAGAGCCCTTGCTCTTCAAGAAGAGAAGCCACAGCAATGAGAAGCCCATTCATTGCAACTAGAGAGTAGCCCATGTTCTCTGCAACTAGAGAAAAGCCTGTGCAGTAGTGAAGACCCAGCACAGTCAAAATTAATTTTAAAAGGTTAATCAATTTAATTAATTTTTTAAAAAGAGATAACTTGGGCTGGCTAAAGTATAATTATATGGATATTTAATAATTATTATAAAACTTAAATGCCAGTTTATATAGATGAAAGAAAGCAATTAATATCCATAAAATTCTGACAGATGAAAGCTATAGAAATGAAATTCAAAGCTTTGCCCTGAGCTTCCTAGTAGCCTAAGTAACAAGGGAATTTTAATCTGTTATATATCTCTATTGTATAGTAAAAGAAAATACATCAGTTCATCAGAAGAAACAAACTTGTTCTTAAATCTGAGTACTATGAAAAAATTAGTCCCAAGGTCTTTATGTAAGGAACATTAAGAGTGTAATGGACTGTGAACACTTAAGCAGAAGAGAATAAGGAATGTTGCTTTTCAACATATGGCTATTTTTCAATCAAAGCTTCAGTGAAAGTAGAGGGCATAGTGGTAATGATTTTGTAGAGATATGCAGGCTTCTGGTAATTTCTGCTAATAGGAGAATGATGAGTATCACATTATCCTCTGAAAATCTTGAGAAATTAACAAGCCCATTAAGCTTGTGTTGCTGTTAGTCAATCATATGTAAGAATTACACAAGAGCAGTTAAAAAGTATAAATTCCTATACTGCTCCCTAGACTTCAGAGTTGGAATCAGAAATCTGCACATAGAACAAATGATTCTCAAATGATAGTGAAAAACCACCTTCTAGAATCGTCACTTTCAAAAATCGGTTGTCACTGCTGGGAATGTTCTGATTCAAGGTAGAAGACCCCAGTAAATGTCTGGCAGGTACACTGATTGAAGGTGGCAGGAACCATGGTCTCTAGGATCAGTTTGTCCAAATATGGCCTATTCCCTTTGTAGCTTCTAAAAATACTTATTTTGAGATTAGAGACGCAGATATAGAGACTGGACATGTTGTCACAGAAGGAGGAGGGGACAGTGAGGTGAACTGGGTGAGTAGCATTGACATATATACACTCCGTTCCGTTCCGTCGCTCAGTCGTGTCCGACTCTATGCGACCCCGTGGACTGTAGCCTACCAGGTTTCTCCGTCCATGGGATTCTCCAGGAAAGAATACTGGAGTGGGTTACCGTTTCCTTCTCCAGGGGATCTTCCCGACCCAGGGATCGAACCCGGGTCTCCCGCATTGGAGGCAGACGCTTTAACCTCTGAGCCACCAGGGTGTAAATTGGGTTTCCCAGGTGGCACTGAGGGTAATGACCCCACCGGCCAATGGAGACACAGAAGACGTGAGTTTGATCCCTGGGTTGGGAAGATACCCTGGAGGAGGGCACAACAACCCACTCCAGCATTCCTGCAGAGGAGCCTGGCCGACTACAGTCCGTAGGGTCACAAAGAGCTGGACATGACGGAAGGGACTTAGTACGTGTGTATAAAATAGATAGCTAATGGGAAGCTGCTGTGTGACAAGGAGCTGAGCTATGTGCTCTGTGATGACCTAGATGGTGGGATGGGAGTGGGTGTAGGGGTGGGAGGGAGGCTCCAGAGGGAGGGAATTTATATATACTTATGGCTGATTCACTTTGTTGCACAGCAGAAACTAACAGAACTTTGTAAAGCAATTATACTTCAATAAATAAATAAAATTACCTATTTTGAAGTCTCACTCCAAAGCTGGGGAACCTCTCTGTTAGTGGTAGAATTTAGGCATCTTGAAATGGCAACCCACTCCAGTGTTCTTGCCTGGAGAATCCCAGGGACGGGGGAGCCTGGTGGGCTTCTGTCTATGGGGTCACACAGGGTCGGACACGACTGAAGTGACGCAGCAGCAGCAGCAGCGTTCTAACTAATACTGAAGGTGAGCCTTTGCACAGTAAAATTTGAAAATCTTTGTTATAGCCTTTATGTAAATCTTGGTTCTACTGGACATATAAATGGGGGAGAAAGGATAAAAAGATACTTTATTATGAGAAGTAAAGTTCATGACTTGAAATATGGCCACAGGAGAAGCCTGTTGGGAGAATTCTTACAAGTTGTGCCAAGATTTCCTTGAGAGCAATTTCAGATCTGTTCCCATGCTCAAACAGGAATCAACTGAATGTTGTACCATCCATGGCAAATAATTAATCTCAAGTTTCCAGAAACTTTCAGCTCTAGGAGGTGTCCTAATATGGCAGCAATGGTCATTGCAGAACTACACTTTCAAATGCAATCATTCTTTGAAAACTTTCTTAAAAAACACTCACGCTTAGAAGAGATTTTCCAGTTTATCTAATTAAATTCTCTCAATCTGCAAATGGAAAAAGCTGTAGACCAGAGGTCATGTCCAAGGTGACATGGCTAATTTGGGCACATTTAATTCAAAACTCTGGGCCCCCGCTAATACCATAACCCAACTCTTATTACAGACTTGTCAATGAAAACCATTTTAAAGAAAGGCTTAATTTAGAGGTTATGAAAGCATGCCATGCCCTTCTTCAGGAGATCTTCCCGACGCAGGGATTGAACCTGGGTCTCCCACATTGCAGGTAGAGTCTTTACTGTCTGAGCCACTAGGGAAGCCCTGGTTCCCTGACCAGGGTTCAAACCCTCACTGCCTGCAGTGGAAGCACAGAGTCCTAACCACTGGACCGGCCAGGAAGTCCCCAAGAAGGCAATTATTTAATGTGCTATTTTTCATAAAATTCCCTGAGTAAATGGTGATTCTCTTTAGGGAGGGGAGGGGTTTTGACTTGGTTTTGCTCTTGGTTTTCTCTTGCTGTATTTTGTGTTCTGTTCTTGTTCAAGAGATATTTTTGGTCAATCTAATCATTCTCTTTACCCAAAATCCCCATTTATAAATTTCCCACTGTGAAAGTGAAAAGTGAAAGTAAAAGTCACTCAGTCATGTCCAACTCTTTGAAACCCCATGGACTAAACAGTCCATGGAATTCTCCAGGGCAGAACACTGGAAGAGGTAGCCTTTCCCTTCTCCAGGGGATCTTCCCAACCAGGGATAGAACCCAGGTCTCCAGCATCACAGGCAGATTCTTTATCAGCTGAGCCACAAGGGAAACCCAAGAATTCTGGAGTGGGTAGCCTATACCTTCTCCAGCAGATCTTCCTGACCCAGGAATTGAACTGGGGTCTCCTGCATTGCAGGCTGATTCTTTACCAACTGAGCTATCAGGGAAGCCCTCTCACTGTGAGTACTGGGCTTCCGTCTCTAATGGTCTGCTTGTTGATGCTCACTATCACTTTGACCTTCATGCTATGATGTTTTAAAGACAGAATAACTCTGGGTGAAGCAGAAATTCACCCCTTCATAAAAACACTTCCTTCCTTACATTTTCTAAAGATAATTCCCACTTTCTTGACATAAATAATCCTGGCTATAAATTAGTTTTAGCCCCTCCAAAACTCAACTATAAATCTAACGCTGAATTACACATTCTGACTATATATTCAAAAAGAACTCAGAAAGAAATGGTGCTTTTTCTCTAGAGTTTTTATCTGCAACCATGTTACCCATTAGTCTTCCAAATGATCTACCATCTGCTTTTAAGAAATGTCTTCAAAGGGAAAAGCTCAAAATAAATACAGATTATTTTCCTGAGACACTTCAGAGTTTGTGTTTATCTATATACATTTTTTCCTTTTACTTTCCTCTGAGCATGGTCTTGTTAGAGTTTGATTGGAGTGGTCCTAAAAGCCTGCTGATGGCAGCTATGAGGAAGAAAGGCATTAACACACATTTCAGGAAAACAGGCTTAGCAAACAAGTCCCTATACTTCACAGAGGATGAAAAGCTCTTTTACCGGAAGTGCTGTTTCACATGAGATTCTATTCAAGGAGAGAATATTTTACTAAAATGCAAGAAAAAGATGCTGTGAGCAGACATCTTTTGTTTAGATTTATGAAATTTAAGAAAACCTACCAAATGGAACAATCATAATTAATAAACACTGCCCCTAAAAATGTTGAAATTGGGTGTGATTTCTATAGTCTTGAAAAATGTGTCAAGATACATGATCCTCTACACAGAAAACCCTAAAGACTCTACCAGAAAACTACTAGAGCTAATCAATGAATACAGTAAAGTAGCAGGATATAAAATCAACACACAGAAATCACTTGCATTCCTATACACTAATAATGAGAAAATAGAGAAATTAAGGAAACTATTCCATTCACTGTTGCAATGAAAAGAATTAAATACTTAGGAATATATCTACCTAAGGAAACAAAAGACTTGTACATAGAAAACTATAAAACACTAGTGAAAGTAATCGAAGAGGACACTAATAGGTGGAGAAATATACCGTGTTTGTGGATTAGAAGAATAAATATTGTAAAAATGAGTATACTACCCAAAGTAATTTATACATTCAATGCAATCCCTATCAAGCTACCAACGATATTTTTCACAGAACTAGAACAAATAATCTCACAATTTGTATGGAAATACAAAAAACCTCGAATAGCCAAAGCAATCTTGAGGAAGAAGAATGGAACTGGGGGAATTAACCTGCTGGACTTCAGGCTCTACTACAAAGCCACAGTCATCAAGACAGTATGGTACTGGCATAAAGACAGAAATATAGATCAATGGAACAAAATAGAAAACCCAGAGATAAATCCACGTACCTATGGACACCTTATCTTTGACAAAGGAGGCAAGAATATAAAATGGAGAAAAGGCAGTCTCTTTAACAAGTGGTGCTGGGAAAACTGGTCAGCCTCTTGTAAAAGAATGAAACTAGAACACTTCCTAACACCATACACCAAAATAAACTCAAAATGGACTAGAGAGCTAAATTTAAAACAAGAAACTATAAAACTCCTAAAGGAGAACGTAGGCAAAACACTCTGACATAAATCACAGCAGGATCCTCCAAGACCCACCTCCCAGAATATTGGAAATAAAAGCAAAAATAAACCAATGGGACCTAATTAAAATCAAAAGCTTCTGCACAGCAAAGGAAACGATAAGCAAGGTGAAAAGACAGCCTTCAGAATGGGAGAAAATAATAGCAAATGAAGCAACTGATAAAGGATTCATCTCCAAAATACACAAGCAGCTCCTGCAGCTCAATTCCAGAAAAATAAGTGACCCAATCAAAAAATGGGCCAAAGAACTAAACAGACATTTCTCCAAAGAGGACATAAAGATGGCTAACAAACACATGAAAAAAACGCTCAACATCCCTCATAATCAGAGAAATGCAAATCAAAACCACAATGAGATACCATTTCACACCAGTCAGAATGGCTGCTATCCAAAAGTCTACATGCAAGAAATGCTGGAGAGGCTGTGGAGAGAAGGGAACCCTCTTACACTGTTGGTGGGAATGCAAACTAGCACAGCCACTATGGAGAACAGTGTGGAGATTCCTCAAAAAACTGGAAATAGAACCGCCATATGATCCAGCAATCGCACTCCTGGGCATACACACCGAGGAAACCAGAACTGAAAGAGACACTTGTACTCCAATATTCGTTGCAGCACTGTTTATAATAGCCAGGACATGGAAGCAACCTAGATGTCCATTTGCAGACAAATGGATAAGAAAGCTTTGGTACATATACACAATGGAGTATTACTCAGCCATTAAAAAGAATGCATTTGAACCAGTTCTAATGAGGTGGATGAAACTAGAGCCTATTATACAGAGTGAAGTAAGCCAGAAAGAAAAACACCAATACAATATACTAACGCATATATATGGAATTTAGAAAGATGCAAATGATAACCTTGTATACGAGACAGCAAAAGAGACACAAATGTATAAAACAGTCTTTGGGACTCTGAGGGAGAGGGTGAGGGTGGGATGGTTTGGGAGAATGGCATTGAAACATGTATATTATATGTGAAATGAATCGCCAGTTCAGGGTCAATGCATGTTACAGGATGCTCAGGGCTGGTATGTGGGGATACCCAGAAGGAGGATAAGGGGAGGAGGGAGGTGGGAGGGGGGTCGGGAGGGGGAACTCATGTACAGCCAGGGTGGATTCATGTCAATGTATGGCAAAACCAACCAATGTAATATTGTAAGATAATTAGCCTCCAATAAAAATTTTAAAATATGTGTCAAGATAGATGGAACTTATTTTCCTTAATTTTGATCCATTATGATTAATTTCTTAAAAACCCACTTACATTTCAGGAAATAAAGTTAAAATGAAAGCTTTTCACCCAATATATCATCCACTGATTATTTCCTAGCTGCCATGTACTGGTTACCATAAACCAATTGGAAAGAATTTTTTATATTAATTCAACAACCATCTTTTGTAAGTTTTCTTTCCTTCTGGAACTAGAAATACAAAGAATTAGAAGAGCTGAGCTCTTCCTGTCAAGAGGGTTGACATGTAAAAAAATAATTGCAATTACTTGTGGTAAGTACTAGAAGATATTTAGATGCTAAGCAAGTCCTTGAAACAATCAACTCCTTTCCTGGGATGAAAATAGAAATTTACTTCAAGGCCCTCTTCAAACTGAGATTTATAGAGTAAGGAGTTGATCAGGTTATGTGCATATCCTAGGAGGCTTTCCTAGCAAAAAAAAATCAGGACCACATATGCAAAGGCATAATCATGAACAAGTGTAGTGTATGCAGAAGACAGTTAATATTTTGGTGTCTATATGGAGGAAGAAGATGGCAAGAATATGTAACCAAGCAGGAACCTACAGGGACTTCCCAAGACTGACTCCCCACCACCACCACCATGTCATCTGTCTGCACTAATTTGTAGAAGAAATTTCTCCACCTAGGCCTTCCCTGAGTTCCAAAGACAAACTAGAACAGAGAAGACAGAGAAGTGAAAAAATTCAGAAAATAAGAAAAAAGAGTCTTGCAAGACAAAATAATAATAGTTCAGCCATTAAACAAAGTCAAGGACTGTTAGTTCCTCTTTAAGGAATACAGATAATATTCTGAGCCATTTTTTAAGCTATTTTGCAGATACTGAAACCCCTACCAGGTGGAAGGAGTTAACTCCATGCTGACCACAAGCACATAGACCTCCATATCAGTTGGACCAGAAGGTTGATGATGTTGACACCCAGTTACCTCACAGTGATGTCATAAGAGCACCTTTGGGCTGCAAGAGGCTGTGTGTTAGTCGTTCAGTCGTCTCCAACTCTTTGGGACCCCAAGAACAGCAGCCCTCTAGGCTCCTCTGTCCCTAGGCAAGAATACTGGAGTGGGATGCCATTTCTTTCTCCAGTGGATCTTCCCAACCCAGGGATTGAACCTGGGTTGGTCTTTACCACCTGAGCCATCAGGGAAGCCAGTTACCTCACCACCAACCAGTCAAAAGAATTACCATGAGTTGATACTGCTCAACGTTCTCCCTCACCCTGTCTTTAAAAAACTTCTTGTTCAGGTCTTTTGAGCATTAGCCACCATTGTTTGGTGCCTGCAATAAATTCTGCACTTTCTTTCACCAAAACCCAGTGTCAGTAGATTGTCTTTACTACACTTGGGCAAATGGACCCAAGTTTGGTTCAGTAACAAATAGAAGGAGATTAGAGTAAATGAGTAGGCAAATGCCAGATTGTAAAAGATTTTTATTCTCAGTATACTTCAGTCACTCAGTCGTGTCCAACCCCCTGTGACCCCATGGACTGCAGCATACCAGGTTTCCCTATCCATCACCAGCTCTCAGAGCTTACTCAAACTAATGTCCATTGAGTCGGTGATGCCATCCAACCATCTTATTCTCTGTCGTCCCCTTTTCCTCCCACCTTCAATCTTTCCCATCATCAGGGTCCTTTCAAATGAGTCAGTTCTTCGCATCAGGTGGCTAACGTATTGGAGTTACAGCTTCAGCATCAGTCCTTCCAAAGAATATTCAGGACTGGTTTCCTTTAGGAGGGACTGGTTGGATCTCCTTGTAGTCCAAGGGACTCTCAAGAGTCTTCTCCAACACCACAGTTCAAAAGCATCAATTCTTTGGCACTCAGCTTTCTTTATAGTCCAACTCCCACATCCATACATGACTACTGGAAAAACCATAGCCTTGACTAGACAAACCTTTGTTGGCAAAGTAATGTATCTGCTTTTTACTATGCTGTCTGGTTTGGTCATAGCTTTTCTCCCAAGGAGCAAACGCCTTTTAATTTCATGGCTGCAGTCACCATCTGCAGTGATTTTGGAGCCCAAGAAAATAAAGTCTGTCTCTGTTTCCATTGTTTCTCCATCTATTTGCCATAAAGTAATGGGACATGGGATGACATGATCCTAGTTTTCTGAATGTTGAGTTTTAAGCCATGTTTTTCACTCTGCTCTTTCATTTTCATCAAGAGGCTCTTTAGTTCTTCTTCACTTTCTGCCATAAGGGTGGTGTCATCAGCATATCTGAGGCTATTGATATTTCTCCCAGCAATCTTGATTCCAGCTTGTGCTTCATCCAGCCTGGCATTTTGCAAGATGTACTCTGCATATAAGTTAAATAAGCAGGATGACATTACTTTGCCAACAAAGGTCCATCTAGTCAAAGCTATAGTTTTTCCAATAGCCATGTATGGATGTGAGAGTTGGACCACAAAGAAAGCAGAGCACCGAAGAGCTGATGCTTTTGAACTGTGGTATGGAGAAGACTCTTGAGAGTCCCTTGGACTGCAAGGAGATCCAACCAGTCCATCCTAAAGGGGATCAGTCCTGAATATTCATTGGAAGGACTGATGCTGAAGCTGAAACTCCAATACTTTAGCTACCTGATGTGAAGAACTGAGTTATTGGAAAAGACCCTGATGTTGGGAAAGATTGAAGGTGGGAGGAGAAGGGAATGACAGAGGATGAGATGGTTGGATGGCATCACTGACTTGATGGACATGAGTTTGAGCAAGTTCTGGGAGTTGGTGATGGACAGGGAAGCCTGGCGTGCTGCAATCCATGGGGTCGCAAACAGTCAGACATGCCTGAGCGAATGAACTGAACTGACTGAAGCAGGGTGACAATATACAGCCTTGATGTACTCTTTTCCTGCTTTGGAATCGGTCTATTCCATGTCCAGTTCTAACTGTTGGTTCTTGACCTGCATACAGATTTCTCAGGAGGCTGGTCAAGTGGTCTGGTATTCAAATATCTTGAAGAATTTTCCACAGTTTGTTGTGATCCACACAGTCAAAGGCTTTGGCATAGTCAATAAAGCAGAAGTAGATGTTTCTCTGGACTCTCTCATTTTTTTTGATGATCCAACAGATGTTGGCAATTTGATCTCTGGTTCCTCTGCCTTTTCTAAATTCAGTTTGAACATCTGGAAATTCATAGTTCACATACTGTTGAAACCTGGCTTGGAAAATTTTGAGCATTACTTTACTAGCATGTGATATGCCCAGTGTTCTATATAACAATTTGTTTTAACTTTGTCCAGTAAGAGTTGAGGGTCAAAGAGAATCTAAAGAAGTGAAGATTAAAAAAAAGAAACATGTGAGAAGTATTTATATATTTGATTGTAATATAAGATAAACTGCTTAGTTTCACAACAAATATGACCACATTTAGAAAATTAACACATCTGTGAACATAGGTAAATCTGAGGCTGTCTTTCACTTTTACTCTTCATGATGAATTTAAAGTTATATATAGGGATATTTTTTGAAACAACAAATGACAGCTATTATGTCCTAAAGCTAAAATTTATGCATTTCTGAAACTGAAGCATTTCTATCCTTTCATGCCTGTAGTTTTTCTCAGTTTCACAATTTTATAATTTTCTATTCTTACTTCCACCAGTATCCTGCTGCAGTCTGGCATGAATGGGTCCTGAATCATCACTCTTTCTTAGCATCACCTAGAGATTTCCTCTGTGAGGCAGTTCAGGTGAATGTCAACTGAACACTCACCTAAAAATAAAGTAAAAATACATAAATATGCATTGAGAGCTTTCAAAATTGAACTGTAAACACCCAAACCTAAGACAGATCAGAAATATAGCAATGCAATTTTGTAAGGGCTTTTCAAGGTCTTAGAGAAGAAATTCTCATAGAATACATATTGATTAAAATACTGACTGCCAATCAGGCTCTTCCAGGGCTATGTTAAGTTTCATCCTGTTGGTAGGTAATGGACTGATTACAGATGTCAACACATCCTCTACTTTACCACCCATTACACACACACACACACACACACACACACGCATGCATGCACATGTTAAGCAGAAGTTATCAGGGCTGGTCAAAACTGTAATAGAAGTGACATTTATATTTTCTGTTGCTACTCCACTGATCCTTCAACATTTTTCTCTTTTATAAATGTCTTCTCAGTCCAAAGCTGCTAAGTCATCTCTTTCTTTCACACCTTCAATCATATTTGTTACCACATTCTATTGACTCTACCTTCTGAATACCCTTAAAATCTGACCTCTTCTCACCTCTGCCATTCATACCTCTCTTTTCAGAATTTTGTGATAAAAATTCAGGAAAATGGGGGACTTCCCTGGTGATGCAGTGATTAAGACTTTGTCTTCCAGTGCAAGGGGTGCAGGTTCAATCCCTGGTAGGAGAGTTACGATCCCACGTGCCTCAGGGCCCAAAAAACAAAACATTAAACAGAAGCAATATTGTAACAAATTCAATAAAGTCTTTTCAAAAAAGATATCAGAAAAATGGGATGGGAGGAAGTTTTGTGATGTACACGTAGTTGAAAAGAATATAACACAAAGGGGGAAAAACTTGTCAGTGGAGAAACAATAGATGAAGAAAAAGATTGAAAGAATTTATTATTTACTTATTATCTCCTTCACAATGTTTGAGTAACACAAGTAGATATTTTAATTACTTTGACTTGGACTTGATGATACTATATATGCTGCTGGATTATGGTCCTGCTTTGTGTCTGGGCTATTGTGTTCTGGCTTAGTAGAATTACTGTAGAGACTTCCTTGGTTGTTTTCAGTCATTCCCATGACTTTTATGTTCTCCTTGTATAGATTAATATATTTGAAACACTAGTCCTGCTTTCTGCCCTAAGCACCAGTCTCATAATTTAACTGCCTACACCTCAAACACAATTTCCTTAAAGTTTATTTGCTGGAGTTTCTTCTCAACTTTCTCCTGGTTTTCTAGTTCTTGTATTTACTACTTAAACGACATTGACTTTTTTTTTTTTTAACATCGATTTTGCCTGCTTCCCTCTTCTGCCCTAACTTCCAGTTTATGGCCATATCTTATCATTTCTGCCTTTGCATCATCACATCAGTATTGTATTGATTAGGTCCTCGCAGGAACTAGGATAACACACTCAAATTGGGCAGTTTGAAGATAGGTTAATAAAGGTACAGATGCAATAGTGGAGGTTGGGGGTGGGTTCTGTTATTACCCTTAGGTTTAAAGGATGAACAAGAGAAGAAAATTGTTAATGGAGGGAGGAGATACTTGGAGACAGCTGTCTGATGAGAGTTATGGCCTTGGATCATAGCAAGCCATGCCAAGTCCTGACAGAAGAAGCTGTAGTGTTGTTGGGGGTGGGGGGAAGAAGGTATAAATATACTGATCTTACCCTCTTTCACTCCTCTGATGTCCAGTCAGGGCATCATTGTCTGGACTTAATTAGAAGCCAGAGAGTAAAAATACCCTTCTTTTTTTTTTTTTTTTGTCAATAGATATAGTCCAAACTTCTGGTTTCTAACACTCTGTAGAACAGGATAGTAAGGGACCACAGGGAGGCCCTGATATTATTAGTGAACAAAACCCATCATTTTGCCAAATAAATGCATGGTTCATCAGCCACTTGAATCCTCCACTGCAGACCAGGGTCCAAACTCTCATACTCATCCCAACAGCTTTGTGTAAGTTACACAGATGCCACAGCTAAACCCTGGGGGTGAGTGACATAAAAGCAGCATTGTGAAACAATTACAGGAATGGAAACTCAGGTTAAATTATTTTTAAATCCGTTGTGTCCCATTCAGTCATTTGTGGAAGGCTGAGCATAATTATGAGAAAAAGTATGCTCTGTGAGGTTATTCAAATGAAACACTTTCTGGCCTAAAGCAGTGTATAATTTAATGGAAAGTGAATAAACAAATAAAAAACTAAATAATGAGTTAAAAAGAAACCCTAAGTAGAGCTAAATACAATTACCCATCTTCAGTTAAACGCCAGTTCTTCAAAACTTCCTGATCTCTATTAATTTGTTCTTCCTCTCAGAGCAATGTTACAATTTCCCCCATTTGATATGCCAAGTCATTAATTCTTATGTGATTATTTGATGAATGTCTGTCTCCTGTGCTGGCCTGGAATCATGTAGGTAGAACCCATGCCAGCTTTCTTGCTCACTATTGAACTCTAAAACCTCATCCAGTGCCTGACACCTAGAAGTACTACTCAATAGAGGATCAAATGTTTCCATTATATTTTTACTACTAGTTATATAACTCTGAGGCTTCTTTGGTTGATCAAATGGTAAAGAATCTGCCTATAGTACAGGGGACCCAGGTTCAATCACTGGGTCAGGAAGATCCCCTGGAGAAGGAAATGGCAAACCACTTCAGTATTCTTGCCTGGAAAATCCCATGGACAGAGGAGACTGGGGTTGCAAGTCATGTGGTTGCAAGAGTTGGACATGACTTAGTGACTAAACTATCATGTAACTCTGAAATAGCATTCAATGGTGGAAATGACCCAGTGTTATACTGACACTAAATTATTAGGAGACCCTGAAAATGTCACTTCTTTCTCTCGCTTTGCTTGTATTTCCTCAGCACTAAAATGAGGATTAAAACCATCCGACTCTCAGGATTTCCCTGGTGGTCCAGTGGCTAAGACTCCAAGCTCACAATGCAGGATGCTCAGTTTTGATCCCTGGTCAGGTAACTAGATCCCACATGCCACAACTAAGACCTGGCATAAATATATATATTTATATATGTGTGTGCATGAGTGTATACATATATATATAAATTAAGGACTTCCTTTTTAATATATATGTATTATATATGTTTAATATATAAAATTAATAAATAAAAAGGACTTCCTAATGGAAATTAGGAAGTTCCTAATGGAAGTTCAAATCACAGGAAAAAAATGAAGCACTGATTAAAACAAAATGGGTAGACATTAATAACCAATTTCTCATAGAAGTGGTAAAATGTTAATAAACATGAAAATATACCAATAACTTGTGTTTTAAAATAATTTTAACTATATTAGACTTTTAATATAGTAAAAAAAAAAAAAAAAAGGACTTCCCTGATGGTCCAGTAGTTGAGAAGCCACTTGCTGATGCAGGGGACACAGGTTCGATCCCTGGTCTGGGAAGATCCCACATGCCAAGGGGCAACTAAACCCATGCACCACAACTACTGAGCCCGAGCACTCCAGAGCCTGTAATCTACAACAAGAGAAGCCACCACAATGAGAAGCCCGTACACTGCAACTAGGGAATAGCCTCCACTTGTTGCAAGTAAAGAAAGTCTGCTTGCAGCGACAAAGACTCACCACAGCACGCACCTCCACCACCAAAAATAAATAATAAATAAATAAATAGCTTAAAAAAAATATGACTCAGCTTTATATGGTTGCTGTGCCAGTTACTATTGCCACATAACAAAAGCACTTAAAACTTAGAGGCATAAAATAATTATATGATGCTCATAGATTCTATTGGTCAGGAATTCGAACAGGGCAGGGTACACTTTATTGTTTCTGCTCGAAGATGTTTGCAGCTCACCTGGGAAGACTCAAAGATTGGAGATGGAATTATCTGGAGGCATCTCCACTTACATATTTGGCAATTGATGGTGGTGGTTGGCTAGAATCTCAGCTGGGCTGTTGGCCAGTGGTATTTTCCTAGTATCCTCTCAAGTGGGGTAGTTTGGACTTCCTTGCATCAGAGAAATTAAGCTCCAAGAGCAAGCATTGAAAAAGAACCTGAAAGAATCATCTTTTATGATCTAATTCAAAAGCCACATAGCCCCACCTACACTCCAAATTTCATCCAGGTTCAAGGTAATAGAGTTTATAGGCCCTACAAATTAATGGGAGGAGTGTGACATTCACATTGTGGGAAGAGCATGGAGATTAGAAATAACGTTGTAGTATTTTTTGGATGTACACAGTTGCTTTGAAGAGGGTGCCAGGAGAAATACCAAACTATCTCTAAGAGGATACCAAAGAGGGTACCAGGAGAAATACCAAACCATATCTCTAAGAGTTAATTTTTGTCCAAATCTAAACCCTTAGCTAACCTAATAAAATCTTTGAATTATGCATTTCTGAGGCTTCCTTATTGTCTTTATGGGCACTTCTATGCTGTTCCTACCGGAAATTCAAATCCCAGAGAAAAATATGAAGCACTGATTAAAACAAAATGGATACACATAAGTAACCAATTAGAAGTGGGGGAAAAGGTTAATAAACATGAAAAAATTAAATTATGCAAATAAAACAATAAGATGATTTTTATCTGCCAGATTAACCTGCAAATTACAATGTCAGCAAGGACTCTATCCCAACTGCTGGTAGGAGGTTGTATTAATTATCTATTGATGTGTAACAAATTATCCCCAGATGTAGCAAGTTAAAACAATGATTATTTATCATCTTACTCGGTTTCTGGGGGTCAAGAATCCAGCAGTGGCTTAGCTGGCTGGTTCTGGCACAGAAATTCCAATGAGTGGCCATCAAAGTGTTGGCCAGGACCACAGTCATCTGAAGGCTAGCCCAGGGCTGGAGGGTCTGCTTGCAAGATAACTCACTCATATAGTTGTTCACTGGAGGACTCAGGTCCTTGCAGGGTCTTAACAGGGGCCTGAGTTCCTTGCCACATGTACCACTTTTCAAGGTTGCATAAGTGTTCTCATGAAATGGCACCTGGCTTCCCCTAGAATGTGGGATTTAAGAGAGAACAAAGTAGATGCCACAAAGATGTCTTTCATGACAAGCCATAAAACATTTCCATTATAAAATACTGATTTACACAGATCAAGCCAATTCATTTTAGAAGGAACTATATATACAAAAGCATAATAACAGGAGGTAGGTATATTTGGCATAATCACCAATAAAGTGGTATGATCACTTTGGATAGCAATTTTATATTATATATCAAAAGCCTTAAAAATGTTTAGTAGCACAAAGTTGGCTTTCCAAGTATGTTTGTTCCAGGAATGGTTAAACGAATAAACACCCTAGTAGATTCAATTCTAAGAATTGCTCTAAGGAAATAATAAGATGGAGCTGACAAAGATTTATATACCAAGATGATAATGACACATGAATTATTGCAGGGATCAAGTGGAAATAAAGTAAATGTACAAATAACAGAATCATCAAATAAATTATAACACACTGTATCTTGATTGGTTTTGCAGTTATTAACAATTACATTTTTGAAGGAGTTTAGTGAGATGTTCCTGATATAATGTTAAGCATAAAATAAATGAAGAATAAAAAATAATTAAATATGATCTCAATTAGTTGCATTCACAAGTAAAAATAAAGAACACTGGAAGGAAATACAGCTAAGAGTTAATGTTTAGCTTTTCTGTCTTCCTTCTACTTCTCTGTATTTTCAAATTGCCCATATTGCAAGTACACTATTTCTATAAGCAGAAATAGTACCTATTTAAATGTTCATTTATTGCTCTGCCTTCTCATTCACTTTCTTCTCAATGCTCATGCAACCCTACATGTTAAAAGACATAGCTCAAGTTTTGTACTTTTCTATTACGTTAACATTTAAATATTATGCACAAGGAGAACAAACTAAATTTCTTAACATCTACGATCACTAGAGAGTCAGCAATCTACATAGTAATTCATCAAATTATATATATATTTTTTTGCTATTAATATTATAAATTGGGGCTGGTTTTTACTTGCTTGTCACAAAATCATCTATTCCAGAAAATACTGCTATTAAAATCATAGAAATCACTGTTTGAATAAATATAAGATGAATACCATTTGGAGATGAACAGACTTTTTCCTTTCTTTCTTTTCTTTCTTTTTCTTTCTCTAGATAATTATGGTGGCTTTAGACTTTACAAATAATTAGTCTGGTGTTTTATGTCCCAGTAATTTTGAAGTTCACTTTGTCTGTTCTGTCTATATGTTATGGTCCCTAAAATCTTTCACCAAGAAACTAAATCTTTTTACAAATGGTGTCTTAAGACACATATTCCTGCATGGAAACTAAATAATTTGATTATATAAGTAAGGTAACGCAAGCAAGAGTTAAATAACCAACAGTACTCCCAAAGCAATTTTTGAAAGCCCTTGGAAGAAGAGGCTTTTTCTTCAAAGACCAGTCTCTTTCATCAAGGGTCTTTAATATTCTTGTCCTTCTTTGCAAATAACGACAAAAAAAGAACTTGAACCTTTGCACTAAAATATTCAACATGCCCCAAACATCTCAATGAAACAAATGAAAAACTCAAATAAAATTTAAAATAAGAGTTATCATGTTCCATTACATGCAAATAAGGCCATTTTCTGTTCTTATTTAAAAATTGATTAAAATCAACCCATCTTTGTTGAAATAAATATATCCTTGCTGTAGCCTCCTCGTTTGAAAAACATAATATGCTTCAAACTAAGAACAAAGTTAAAAGAAATTATAATTGGAATAAATGCAAGAAAATATTTTTATACATTCATTTCAAAGTCATTAATATTTTATCTCCCCATAATTAAACTCAGAACAAGAAGTTCATTCAAATATATTAATTAAAATGCTCTACACTTCTATCAGTGTTGATTAGCTATTAATACAAATATGCTAGCATTTTTTATAAAGTAACAAAAATTTACCCCCAAAGAAGAAGGAAACCACATATTTAATAACAGATGCCAAATATGAAATTGTCCTCTCTTTAAAATTCACCGCTTAAAGACTAAGAACTGGAGAAGTGACAAATATACTTTTCTCTATGGGTTTTTTCCTGTCTTCAAACATAAGGACTGAGGACTTATTACAGAGAAGCTGAAAACAGGCTATAGTAAGTTATCCAAAAGCTGCTTGGCAAAGTGCCCATCTTATAAAGGAAAATGTGTGGGTTTTGTTACAAAACCTACAATCAGCTAATCTAATATACAGAGAAGTCCTCATTTGGATTCAGTATTTAGTATGAGTCAATCACTTACATTTACAGCTGCAAATCATAAACCTGATAAACCAACATCTCAAAATACAAAATTTATATCTAGAAAATAGAAGCACCTGTCATTTTAAAGGCATTTAAATAGACTGAAGTTATCTCTGCTCTTTTGAAAGCAAATCAAGTTAGGAAATTTTAGTTTACCTGCCATCATTCTATTTTGAAAGTGTATTATCTATCCTTAATTCAAGCTGTATGCTATGTTGAAGAATTAAATGCTATCCACAGGTTAGAGATGGTGCTGCCTTTCTTCATATACAAATCAGAATTTCCAAATCCTACCTAAATTTCTTCACAAACATGCTTTGTACCCTTCTAAGAGTCAATGGGATTTAGCAGTTAAGAACAGAGACTGGAGTCAAGGATGATTATAATAATACATAGCCCATAGAGAGTTTTTGCAGGGAACAAATGAATGATATAATAAAGAACTTAGAAAAGGGTCTGTCACATCGCAAGTGCTTTGCGTTAGCTTTTTTAAAATTTCTGTTCTTGTTGACACAACTTGTTCACCAAAACTTCCTGTTTTACTATGAATCCTCACTAACATGGCCTGCTACCCACACATACATACTACAATTCCATATCTGGGATGTTCTTTGGGGTCTTTTGTCATTCACTGCCCAGAATTTCTGTATTTCAGGGTGTAATTCTTATGTAAATGTGAGACAACATCATACCTAACTTTTAGCAATCTCAAACAATTAACCTGCTTCTCTGAGGATCAGGATTGTGTTTTACTCATCTTTTATCAGAGCTACAACCAGGCACATAATGAGCACTACATAGAATTGATTTGCATATTTATGATCCCTGTCTAAGCCAACATCATCATACTAGCATATTAGAATCTTGTAACTCATGAAAAAAAAAGAAAGAAGGAGGAGACTCTGGTGGGAAACTCATGAAAAAGTGCACAAAACACACTAGTTGTTTACCCAAGTTTTGTCTTCAGAGCAAGAGGAACATAGCAGAGCAAACATGGTGACTGTGAGCCCTGGCAACTGTCTTGGTGTCCCGTAGGGAATTCCCAGTGGTTGGGATTTCACCTGGAAGTGTTACACTAATCCCTGTCAAAGGTGTGAGACAGTGATTTCAGTGGCAGCTCTGTTACTGCTGTAATTTATTGCTGTCCAACGACTAGGTTGTCAGATTTTTTTTTTCTTTCCATCATTTGGGTTGTATTTAGAGGAATTTCGAGTTATGTGAAGCCAGACCTTGGGGTTCTGTCAGTGCCCTGTCCACAGCCCCTGCAGAACACCTCAACCACTACCCACAGGCCCACCCAAAGAATGAGGCATTCTCTCTAATCTGAAGAGGTAGAGACACAACAGTGCTTCCCCCCAGCAAGTCCCTCCCAGTGTCTTCCCACATAACACCCTCAGCAGATCTTTTCAGGACAGTCTTAATTTACTAGAGTGTTCAGATTGCATCAAAAAGGTACATGGCAGATCAAGCCAAAATTATTTTTTACTCGAGGAATCTTATGATGGAGGGTTCGTGTAAATAACTGATATGGAATTTTAAAAAAAGAAAACATTATCGCAGAATATACGTCTTGAGAGTCCCTTGGACTGAAAAGAGATACAACTAGTCCATCCTAAAGGAAATCAGCCCTGAATATTCATTGGAAGGACTGATGCTGAAGCTGAAACTCCAATACTTTGTCCACCTGATGCAAAGAACTGACTCATTGGAAAAAACCCTGATGCTGGGAAAGACTGAAGGCAGGAGGAGAAGGGGACCACAGAGGATGAGATGGCTGGATGGCATCACTGACTCAACGGACATGAGTTTGAGTGAACTCCGGGAGTTGGTGATGGACAGGGAGGCCTGGCATGCTGCAATACATGGGGTCGCAAAGAGCTGGACACGACTGAGCGACTGAACTGACTGATATGTCCTTAAGCCGTAATTGCTATTCCTCTGTCCAGACAACCGTGTAGCCACATCCCTTCCTAGAAGGCTTCGGAGCCACCACTTCAATTTTGTGCGTTTCAGTGATGTATATTAAGACTACACTTCTCTGTTATTTTTAGCATTTGTTTTCCCTTCTTTACTACCGTTTTACTGTTTTATTTTCCTCTTGGCCATCTATATTCCCTTTATGTCTTCTAATCTTTTAAAAGTGTCGAACTATAACTTATTTCTGGAACAATGTCTTTTTCCATCCCTGTGAAGCCCAGATGGAAACTGAAGGAGGGGACTGTCCACTAAGTGGCTATTATGTGAAGATAAGAAGGACAGTCAGCCTCATAGGAGGTCTGTAAGGAGTAGTTGCAGAGCAGCAGATGAAGGGAGAAGGCTTAGCTAGCGCCACCAGGGATGAAGATTTCATCTCAGTGAGTTGAAAGAGACATGCAGAGCATCAAATGAGGAAGAAACCGTGAAAGTCATATTAAAAAGTCTGATCACTCCAGGAAATGCATAAAAGGGGATTAAAGACAGGATAGAGCCCACTTTCTGGAAGTGGAGCTGGACAGGAACACTGAATCCTGCCATCTGCTAAGACATCAGGCCCAATTCCCAACTGCCATGGGCACAAGTGGCCCGGAGATGGGGAAGAAGAAGCACCTGTTCCTCCATAGACGATGACCAGACAGCAGCCAGGCCCCCCATAGCGAAGATTCTGTGTAAGGAGCCTGAGCAATGGCCATCCTCCAGCAACAACAACAGACAGCCTGGTGGCTGCACCCTGGGCTTGTGTGGGAGATGTCCCCTGTGCCTGGAATTTCAAACTCTACCTTTTAAATTGGGAAAAGAGCATTTATCTTTTAATCTCAACTCCACCTCATGGATAAGGTGCCCTTCCACTGTGCCCTGGTAATAGTCATATTGGAGATATCTATTTGTTTATCAATTCAGTAGACTGGGAGTTCCTGGGGATATACTTTTTTTTTCACCTAGATGTCCCCACAAATACCTTACACATTGTGCTCAGTACTTATACATTGACAAGCAAGCGAGTAAATCAATGATGAAAGGATGAAAGCACCCTTGAGTATTTGTGGTACTGAGAGACCACCAACTGTGGGGACCCAGCTTGGCACTGAGGGCTTTGGCGGATGGGATGAAACGATGATATGGAATCCTGCCATCACACTGAGCCTGATCAAGGTACAGAGTGGCCAGCCAGACACTAAGCACATCGCAAACACAGAGACCGCACTCAGACACATGCACCACCTCTGATAACAATGACTTCTCAAGGAACCAAAATCTCCCCTCTTCTTCCTGCCTCCAACCAGAGTTAAGGAATAACTCCTTCCACACGCTTTTATATCTCAATAAATGGCAATCCCCTCTGACTAACTGCTCAGGTGAAAAGTCTCAGTCTCAGAGAAAAGGGAAACCAGTTACTTAGCAATCTCTGTGCAAAGGACAGGTAACTATAGCTTTGAGGCAGTAAAGTGGTTTGATTTAGGATCTGTTTTGAAGGATGAGCTGAGTCTCTGTTAAACTGAATGATGTTAAGTAAGAAGACCAGCAAGACTGAGACTTTTCACCTGAACAATTAGTCAGAATCTTTATATAGTCAAATTTCTGCACCGCAGAGTCATTCCCTTAAAGGAAATCTGACCACGTTTCTCTTCTAGTGGAAACCTTGTCTTGGATTCTAAATTCACGCTAAGTAAAAGCCAGAGTCATGACAATGGTCTAAAAGTCCTATACCACCTGTACCTTACCACCCTTCTTAACTCATCTTACGCCATTCCTGACCCCATTCACTCTGCCCTAACACATCTGCTTCATCACTTCCCTGGACAATACCCAGAATGTATCCACCTCAACACCTTGGTGCTTGCTATTCTATCACTGAGAAGTTCTTCTTCCCATAGACCTCTATGTTGTTACTTTCTCCCCTTAACGTCTTGATTCTGATATCTCAGACTTGGAAGATGTTCTATGACCATATTATATACAACAGATGTGACTACACTGTTCTTTTAGTTTTCGTTTGTTACTATACATACAAATGTTTGGGGCCTACCTCTATTATTTAGAAATTAAGCTCCATGAGGATAAGGACTTTGTCTTATTTTCCACTATATCCCCTAGATACTACCACATACAAAAACTCAAAAAAAAAAATTGTTACATGAATGAATGAACATAATTACTATGATGTTTTTATACATAATTTGCAACTCATATAATTTGCAATTTACTTCATTGCACCAATGAAATTCTCAAAAGTGAGTGATATCATTTTGGTCGTAGTGGCCATAGCACAACTTAGTGAATGAAAGTTAGCTTTCAACATACAATGCAGCCCATTAATGAAAAAAGAAATCATCTTATTGCTTCTTGAAATCTGCCTTTAATTGAGATGAACCCGTATTCCATTGATTTCTTGGTCATTTGGACTGTGAAAGAATCCAAAAATACCAGATCAGTTTGCAAAATCTCGCCAGTCATTCGTATTTTCTTCATGATTTAATGACAAACAACAAAACTGACAAGTGAAGCTCTGACTTTACTGACTTGGAACCATTGCTAGCACAGTCATGCTCCTCTGTTGTGTTAAATTTCTGGTCAAGTAAATGTATTCTTTTTCTACCCACACTGGATACACACTGTGAATAGTAACAGCTCCCCAGACTTGCTCCAACTCAAGACATAAAAAATACTCAAAGTTGTTCTTTCTTATTTGTAGTTTCTTCCCATGTCTATAAAAAAGCAAGCTCTATACAAATTATACAATTTTTATCCCTCAGTCCATTAGTACATTTTATACTGCAAATGAAGTGTTCTTTCTTATCCGCTGGGGAATCCATTCTCATAGAAGAATCTATCCTGTGTTAGCCCACCAGATCTGGTCTCCCAGAGTGAGCCTAGATTCAAGCACTATGCTCATGTCCCATACTTTGGCTAGAACTAATATGCTAACTGATTCAGGCCAAGGTATAATGACAAGGAACAATAACTTTAGATGGAAATTTTGAAATGAGAAACATTTTTTAGCACTTACTCCAACATGCCACACAGGGAGTTACTTATTACAACTAAATATTATAAGTGGTGCCTTCTCAGGAAGGAAAGAGAATGTGACTGAACCCAGTATGAAAAAAGTAGTTAAGCAAATTACAGCAATCCACCAAAGGGAATATTAAGTGATTATTTTAAATGGTGTTCATGGAGAGTATACAGCAAGATGTGAAAAATACATTATTTTAAGTGAAAATCATAAATATTTAAAATTGCATGTCATTTATGCTTATGCCTATAAAAATATATATGGATTTAGATAAAGGCTGGAAAATGGGATTTATGTATCAGAATGTTCATATTTCTTTCTTTCAATTTTTTAATCTCATAGCTATTTTAAGTTAAAAATAATACAATTTTATGGAACTTCTTTTGGAGAAGGCAATGGCAACCCACTCCAGTACTCTGGAAAATCCCATGGATGGAGGGGCCTGGTAGGCTGCAGTCCATGGGGTCACAAAGAGTCGGACATGACTGAGAGACTTCACTTTCACTTTTTACTTTCATGCTTTGGAGAAGACACTGGCAACCCACTCCAGTGTTCTTGCCTGGAGAATCCCAGGGACGGCGGAGACTGGTGAGCTGCCATCTATTGGGTCGCACAGAGTCGGACATGACTGAAGTGACTTAGCAGCATGGAACTTCTTTAACAGTGCTATAGGAATATATAATATTCCATTTATAATGATTATAATATTTCCTTTTGTAACTAATCTTTTTCTTATTTTGGGGGGCTTGGTTTGACAGTCTTTTTGAAAACTCTTTTTTATGTGGACCATTTTCAAAGTCTTCATTGAGTTTGTTACAGTATTGCTTCTGTTTTCCCTTTTGGTTTTTTGGCCATGAGCCATATAGGATCTTAGCTCCCTGACAAGGGATTGAACCCACACCACCTGCATTGGAAGGCACAGTCTTAACCACTGGACCACCAGGGAAGTCCCCTCATGCTTCACTCTTACACGGACTTTTTGAAAAAGCTTTTAATTGAATGATGTAACTACTCTTTGTAGTCTTCAAAATTAAAAGTCTTATTATGATATTTGGCCATTCTAAGCTATGTTTATGATACATTACAAGAAAGTCTAATAAATACCCCGCCTACTAAACATGGAATAGTTTCAACAAGGAAATAGCATATAACACCAATTTTTACATTAATCTCATAATTTATAAAGCTCATTTGGAGAATTTTAATCATCTTCCTATAGTAATATCTACTCCATTATGACACTGCTGTTTAACTGTCATTAGCTTTAATGATGTCTTTTACCGAAAGCAATTTTAATCTCAAATCATCTTTAAATTTATTTATTTATTTTGACCATGGCATGTACTGCTAGTGAAGAACGTATCTTTTTCATGTATTAAAAATTATCTATATTTTCCATCTTCTGGATTTATTTGAAATGGCAGATTTAATTTAATTTCTGTCAAACTGGACCATGATGAGATATACATCACAAAAATCCAATGAAATCTTGGATTTCTAGTAGTATAATATATGACTCTGATTGACATTTTATTTTGCCTGCAAGTGATTTTGATAAGCACAAAATATCCAGTAAATATGTTGACTCCAAAGTCAAGTTTTGACAATTTTGGCCACAGAGGAAACATTTCCAATATATCTTTGCTTTAGAACAGTTTACCCCCAGCACCCCAACCCATAAAATTAAAAAGTAATGATTCTACAAAACTAGAGTCCAGAAAATAATTAAGCAGAGTCAAAAATAAATCCTGTTCTTGTGAAGACATGATCAAAGGGTACTGGTCTTGCTCAGGCCCTGATCTCCCACTACTGAGAGAGATCTTCAAAGATGTTACAGAGGAAATTTCACAGCAGTTACGTTTCTCAACAGTGATGGATCAGTTTTCCAGTAGAAGTTCAAGTCTCTTACTAGGAAGAGATTCTTCTAGTAAAACGATTTAGAATGAATATTCCAATACCATGGAAGAGCTCAGCAAAGGAGTAAAGAATTCTCAGGGTAAAGAGTCATGTTGTTGATGTTACTCAGTTGCTAAATTGTGTCTGACTCTTTTGTGACCCCATGGACTGTAACCTGCCAGGCTCCTCTGTCCATGGAATTCTCCAGGCAAGACTACTGGAATGGATTGCCATGTCCTCCTCCAGGGGATCTTCGTGACCCAGGGACTGAACCCACGTCTCCTACATTGCAGGAGGATTCTTTACCACTGAGCCACCCGGGAAGCCAGAAAGAGTCTTAGAGTTGACTAATCGTAGAACCACAACCAGCATTTTATACATTTTAAGTAAGAAAATTAAACACTTCCATACCAATACACTAAAAATCATCTACTCTTTCTTGTTTGTTCACTGGAAAACAAATTTATTGAGGTTGGGACTTCCCTGGTGGTCCAGTGGCTAAGAATATGCCTTCCAGTGCAGCGTATGTGAGTTAAATCCCTGGTTGAGGAACTAAGATTCCACATACCTCAGGGCAACTAAGCCTGCACATCACAACTACTGAGCCCACAGGCTACGACTAGGATCCCATGCAGTCTAAATTTGAAAATAAAAAAGAAGCCCCGCTGAAGGGGGTTTTGTAGAGAATGAGAAGACAGAAGGCACTCACTACCATTTTTAAAAAGTTTGCTAGTGAGGGACGTAAAGAAATTGGACAATATCTGGTGGGAAATGAGGGGTCAAGAGAAGGTTTTCGGATAGAAAATATTTCAAGCAGCTTTTATATTTTCAAAGATGTGAAAAGATCCATTCTTGTATTATCCCTTGGCAAATATCAGCGTTATGTAGCTTCATTACAAAGTCAATATGCAGCTTCATTATAAAGTCATTATAATGTCAAAGGGGGAAAAAAAGCCAAATAGGTATTTTTTTCAAGCCTGCCATTTCTATGGAAATCTTGAAAGCATATTTTTTAAAGGAATTTTTTTAAAGTATACTGCCTTTATAAAAATGCCAGCCATTTAAAGAAAATATGTTTTTAAATTCTTGATATCAGATAAGCACAAAATTTAACATTTGACTTCCCACAAAAAGTAACAAAATTATCCATGAAATGAGAAAGAAAGGAAATAATTGCTACCAATTTGCCTCTTATTTTCAGGAGAGTCTCCAGGCAGTAACTTCATTAAGAGTATTTAACAACATAATGAATGTTCTAAATATGTGTATCCTCAAAAATGTAGTCCATGTGACTTTCTTTTATTTTAATATAACAATATTCTAAACAACAAAATCTTAGGACATATTTTGTAGTTCTTTGTGGCAATTTCTACAAAAAATTAACATCATCTAAAGCACCACTTTCTGGTGGTCTTGCAATAGAAAAATCAGAAATTCCATGATTAATTTATCTCTAGGACCAGCACTTCAGAGACTTTTTCAGACCCACACATGTCCTTCCAAGTGGTCTTGAACAAGCCTATAGGAAGCCTTGTAACAAGCCTATATAAGTCTTGTAACAAGCCCTACAACTGTAGGAAACCAAGGACTAGGTATCTCTGCATACCCTCAACCAATACCAACTGGTATTTTCACAGATTAAGAAAAGTCTTAAATGATAACTTCCAAACATTCCCTGCCGGCTCAGCAGTAAAGAATCTGCCCTCCAATATAGGAGATACAGGCTCAATCCCTTAGTTGGGAAGATCCCCTGGAGAAGGAAATCCCAACCTACTCCAGCATTCTTGCTTGGCAGATCCCATGGACAAAGGAGCATGGTAGGCTACAGTCCATGGAGTCAGAAAAGGGCTGGACACGACTTAGTGACTAAACAACAATCTCAGTGTAGGCACTCTAAAATACCACATTTGTGGAGAGTATCAGAGGCCAGTACATATGTTTTTGCTCACTCTTTCACATCAATGATCACATATTTTGTTGGAAATATCAAAAGTCCTCTCAAAACAAAATGTAAAAGTACACCATTTTCCTCAAATTAATAAGAAAATGCATAAACAAGTTCACTTGTCTATGGAGAGTATTTTTTTATTTGTTTAGATGAAAAGAAGTATGCCTCCTCTACTTTCCTATTTCTTCAGAAAGCTTAAGACAACTGAAAATAAAATGTTGCCTAACTTTTTAGAACATATTTCTTCCAAATAAAACCAAAACTAAGTACCCATAAGGATATAGAAGCTTTTTTATTTAATTACTATAGAAAATAAATCTAAAAGAGAAATATCTGTAGCTATGTATTATGTGATGATAGCCAAGTTCAAGATTCTTAGTTCAGAGTACCCAGCATGTGCTGGGGAAGATGGAGAAAGAATGAGAAGCTGGTATCGAAGCTGAGAAGGGATGCTGTAAACTGAAATACGAAGGATGAAAAGGACAGAAGACTGTTATTTACACTCCTAGAACAAGACTATTTCTAAGTCCAGTGAAGCTAAAAACACCCACAAAAATGAAATACCATCAATGTCCAGAATTTAGTCAAGTATGTTTTATTGTGTTCCACTGCTCAGTGTGAAATGAACTCACAGAGGGATTACAATCCAGACTCAGATGCTTTAGATCACCAATTTCCCAAGTGCTAGGACAAGACACATTCATCATCATGTTTTACGTTAGAGGATTTTTCATACATGCAGTTCCCTAGTAAGCCTGGGTTTTTACATTTCTTCACTATTTATGTACATATGTGTCAAACAGAGAAATATCATTACTAAGAAACAGCATCTATCATTACAAAAATAAGGTTGTTTCCAGATTTCCACTCTCTAGAAGGATAAATGCATTGTGTCAGTTAAAAACTCATGGATGGTCTTGGTCTTTATTTATTTTTATTTTTTATTTTTTTGGTCATACCATGAGGCATGTGGGATCTTAGCTCCCCTAACAGGAGTCAAAACTGTGCCCCCTGCCATGGAAGCAGGGAGTCAATTATTGGACCACTGGGAAAGTCCTGGTCTTTATCTCTTAGTACTCACTTGGCTGCAGCCTACTTTCTCCTCAGTTCTGGGCTTAGCCAGGACATAAGCACGCACATAACTTAGTACATCCAGCTTCACAAGCTAAATTTTAGAGGACTCAGAGTCAACAAAAACCAAAAGATCATCTTTTGGAAATGATGCTACTCAGGTTTAGAAAGTTAACATATGCACAAATGTTTTACTGCCAGAGAACCAATCCTACTACAATTATTATTTGCAAGGCCCACAAGTTTTTATTATCACTTTATTAGGGGGATGCTTGTAATGGGCTGAAGCAATGATAAAAAGGCACTGTAACTCAAATGCTTTTCTCTAAGTATCAGTCGGAATTGTATGCCTCGTAGTACCTTACAACATGAGTGCTAAGGGAATTCAATAAAGAAATTTTATTGAATAAATTAATGCATGGAATAAAATCAGTAATCATGGTATTCACTTCAGAGAGAACAAGAAGGCCCAATGAATCTGGAATCAAATACAAAATCAAACCATTTGTCAATTCAGTATTTAGTAGCTTAAATGCCAATGTCTGCTCTTGTTCATAAGATAATATCGTCATGAGGGTCTTCCCTGATGGTCCAGTGGTTAGAAATCCACCTTCCAATGCAAGGGGACTCAAGTTCCCTGGCTGGGGAACTAAGATTCCACATGCCATGGAGCAACTAAGCCCTCACTCTGCAACTGGAGAGCTGGCGTGCCACAACTGAGACCCAGTGCAGCCAATAATAATAATAAAAATATCTCCACAATAATATGTTGAGATACAGACTTTGAGATCCTTGCTGTAATGGCCACGGAAATCCTTAGAAGCAGTTTTCATATAGATGCAGGTATAGAAGGCTTAGGTTTAACAAAGTCAGTGTTCCTACAATCTCTCTGGACTAAAGGGTTAACCACATTTATGTGGACCTCTTTCCCTTGCCATTTAGAGATAAGAGAGCAATTTAGATGCTATCTTTGTGCCCAAGTAGATTTGTCCATATGAGCCCTTGTTGGATGGTCTTAGATCAGCTTATTCATCTGCTCGTGAAGAGCCTCTCACTAAGTTCCCTGCCACTTGCTCTCATTCTTCTATACATTTCTTTTTTTTTTTTTTGTAGGTCTTTGTCCACTATCCATTTTATTTTTTTTTTAATTTTTATTGGAGGCTAGTTATTTTACAATATTATATTGGTTGGTTTTGCCATACAGTGACATGAATCCACCCCGGGTGTACATGAGTTCCCCCTCCCGAACCCCTCTCCCACCACCCTCCTCCCCTTATCCTCCCTCTGGGTCATCCCCACATACCAGCCCTGAGCATCCTGTAACATGCATCCACCCTGAACTGGTGATTCGTTTCACATATGATAATATACATGTTTCAATGCCATTCTCCCAAACCATCCCATCCTCACCCTCTCCCACAGAGTCCCAAAGACTATTCTATACATCTGTGTCTCTTTTGCTGTCTCGTATACAGGGTTATCATTTGCATCTTTCTAAATTCCATATATATGCGTTAGTATATTGTATTGGTGTTTTTCTTTCTGGCTTACTTCACTCTGTATAATAGGCTCTAGTTTCATCCACCTCATTAGAACTGGTTCAAATGCATTCTTTTTAATGGCTGAGTAATACTCCATTGTGTATATGTACCAAAGCTTTCTTATCCATTCGTCTGCAGATGGACATCTAGGTTGCTTCCATGTCCTGGCTATTATAAACAGTGCTGCGATGAACATTGGAGTACATGTGTCTCTTTCAATTCTGATTTCCTCGGTGTGTATGCCCAGGAGGGAGATTGCTGGATCATATGGCAGTTCTATTTCCAGTTTTTTGAGGAATCTCCACACTATTCTCCATAGTGGCTGTGCTAGTTTGCATTCCCACCAACAGTGTAAGAGGATTCCCTTCTCTCCACACCCTCTCCAGCATTTATTGCATGTAGACTTTTGGATAGCAGCCATTCTGACTGGTGTGAAATGGTATCTCATTGTGGTTTTGATTTGCATTTCTCTGATTATGAGGGATGTTGAGCATTTTTTCATGTGCTTGTTAGCCATCTGTATGTCTTCTTTGGAGAAATGTCTGTTTAGTTCTTTGGCCCATTTTTTGATTGGGTCATTTATTTTTCTGGAATTGAGCTGCAGGAGCTGCTTTATATTTTGGAGATGAATCCTTTATCAGTTGCTTCATTTGCTATTATTTTCTCCCATTCTGAAGGCTGTCTTTTCACCTTGCTTATAGTTTCCTTTGCTATGCAGAAGCTTTTGATTTTAATTGAGTCCCATTTGTTTATTTTTGCTTTTATTTATAATATTCTGGGAGGTGGGTCTCGGAGGATCCAGCTGTGATTTATGTCAGAGTGTTTTGCCTACGTCTTCTATACATTTCAACAAATTTATCTTTCAGTCTTGCACACCTGGATCCATCATACTTCTAAAGACTGCCACGTTTCTCCACTGTCAAGTATAAAATCAAAATGTGTTACAATACTGAACACGTTTAGACTAACCTAACATTTTAGCCTAATATCCCCATTTCAAGTATGCACACACATATCTATCCCTCAGATTCCTCAGTTTTTCCAAAATGTCACAAGATTCCTGCTTCCAAGCCCTTGTTTGTGCTACATTTTTTCCCCTTAGAATGCCTCTTTAGACCTTAAAACTCTTACTCATTTTTCAGTGCCCTAAGATTGTCCCCATTGTAAAGCCTCTGGGTTTATGGGCAGAATAAATCAGTTTTCCTTGTTTCCATAACTCTTGTATCTGTGTCTTGAAGGGAGATAATATAGTTATCTGTCTTCCTACCTTGATTTTAAAGTCCTTCAGTTCAGTTCAGTCACTCAGTAGTGCCCGACTCTGCAACCCCATGGACTGCAGCAAGCCAGGCTTCCCTGTCCATCACCAACTCCCAGAACTTACTCAAACTCATGTCCATCAAATCGGTGATGCCATCCAACCATCTCATCCTCTGTCATCCGCTTCTCCTCCTGCCTTCAATTTTTCCCAGCATCAGGGTCTTTTCCAATGAGTCAGTTCTTTGCATCAGGTGGCCAAAGTATCGGAGCTTCAGCTTCAGCATCAGTCCTTCCAATGAATATTCAGGACTGATTTCCTTTAGGTTGGACTGGTTGGATCTCTTTGCAGTCCAAGGGATTCTCAAGAGTCTTCTCCAACACCACAGTTCAAAAGCATTGATTCTTCGATGTTCAGCCTTCTTTTTGGTCCAACTCTCACATCCATACATGACTACTGGAAAACCCATAATTTTGACTAGATGGACCTTTGTCAACAAAGTAATGTCTCTGCTTTTTAATATGCTGTCTAAGTTGGTCATAGCTTTACTTCCAAGGAGCAAGAGTCTTAATTTCATGGCTGCAGTCACCATCTGCAGTGATTTTGAAGCCCAAGGAAATAAAGTCTATCACTGTTTCCATTGTTTCCCCATCTATTTGCCATGAACTGATAGGACCAGATGCCATGATCTTCGTTTTTCGAATGCTGAGCTTTCAGCCAGCTTTTTCACTCTCCTCTTTCACTTTAAAGTCCTTGGAAGTGGTAACTTCTTTTATTCAACAAAGTATCACTACTATTATCATAATTATTTTAACATAATTATATTATTATAATTATTATTCAGTAACTACTAAATGCCAAGCACAAATCTTGGAGCTGAGGATACAGCAGAAAACATAACAAACAAGATTCCCTACCCTGACTATCTTCCAGTCTGGAGAGAGAGACAATACAAAAAATACATAGTAGAGCTTCTCTGGTGGCTCAAATGGTAAAGAATCTGCCTACAATGCAGGAGACCCAGGTTTGATCCCAGTGTCAGGAAGATATCCTAGAGAAGGGAATGGCTATCAACTCCAGTATTCTTGCCTGGAGAATTGCATGGACAGAGGAGCCTGATGGGCTACTGTCCATGGGGGTTGCAAAGCATCAGACACAACTGATCAACTAGCACTTTCACTTTCAATACAGTTTTGAAAGTGTTGTTGTCAGAAGGTAAGAAGAGCTGTCAAAACAAAATTAAGCAAAGAAGCAAAATAAGGAGTACTGGAATTGATGATTGCAATTTCAGTGTGGATGAGCAGGAATGGACTTATTGAGAAAGCAATATTGGGACCAATATACAAAGAAAATAATGCAGAATGCCATGCAGATATTTAGAGGAAATGTATTAAAAGCAGAAGAAACAGCAAGTACAAATGCCCTGGGGTAGATTACTGGAACATTCAAGGACCATCAAGTAAGTCAGTGACTGGAAATGCATGAACAAGGGAAAGAGTAGTAGAAAATAAAGAGGTAGTGGTAGCCAGATCATGTAAGACCACTTAACCCATTGTACGGATGTAGCTGGTTTTCCAAGTGAGAAGTAAACCATTGGTAAGTTTAGAGCAGTAAAGCAACTTGATGCTTACATTTTAATGAGCTTAACTGTGACTGCTATATATTCAAAGCTAATTTTACTTCCTTCCAGTATACATGTTCAATGCAATTTCTTAGACTTCCTTGCAGTTAAATAAGACCATGTGACTGGCTTTCAGCCAATAGGAAGCAGAAGGAAGTAATGTATGAGCACCCAAGCCAGGCAAGAAAACTCATATACTGCCCATATTCTCTGCCACATGCAGAGAATCCAGTGGAGAATTTCATACCACAGAGAAAGAAGGAAGAATCCTGGGTCCCTGGATGACCATGTATTATAGATCAGAGCCTCTTCACCCACTCACTGTCATGTGAGCAAGTAATCAATATTTGTTGCACTAAGTCAGCTAGATTTTGAAGTTGTTACAGCAATTATGTCATGACTAACACAAGAAGCTATTGCAATAATCCAAATGAAATATGATGATGACTTGGATCAGAGTGGCAACAGTGGTAGAAGCAGTCAGAACCTTGATCTATCTTGAAAGTGTAAATTTGGGATGAGAACTTAAGACCCGAGTCAAAAATGACCCCAAGATTTTGGCTAAGCAACTAGAAGGAGGGAGTTACACATAAATGCACCGGAGGTGACTGACACAATCAGGTTGTGCAGAACTGGATAGCTCAGTTTAAGAAACATAAAGTCTGAGCTCTAGTACAAATGTCATCTAAACAGTCAGACACATAAGACTGCAGGTGAGGGGCATGGTTTGGGCTACAGATATTTAAACGACAGTACTATATAATATTTGGCACATATTTAAACCACAATATAACAATAATTATTTTTATTATATAGTATGTAAACCACAAGACCACATGAGATTTCCATGGTTTTTGGTGTAGATGGAGAAAGGGGCCAAGGATGGAGCTCTGGGACATTCCAATTTCAAAGGTCAAAGAAATGAAAAATACCAGGGAGGTAAATTGGAAAGGAAAGACATTGAGGGAGAAGGGATGCAAGACAGAATGAAAAATGGATAAAGAAAATGTTTCAAAGACGGCAGAGTAATTAACTGCAGCAAGAGCCAATGATAGATCACTTAAGAAAATTTGTATCATCCTTTTCCTCTTTAGCACAGTACCTGATACACAATAAAAATGAATAAATATTAATAACCTTTGGATTACTCTAAATAAAAACTATAAATTTGCTTCAGGAAATGGGTAAGATGAAAGAATAGCATGAGGGATACAAGAGTCAAGAATTATAGTTAAGGGAAGTGATAAAATCAAGTTCACCTTAAAAGTTATCTTCATAAATATTCTTTTTTATAATATACAGTATTTTTATTGTGGAAAAAAATGGCTTTTTCTTAAATGTCTGGCTATTTGAAATGATCAAGAATAGTTTGAATTTTACATGAATGAGTAATTATTTCGTGCATAGCTCTGTCTTCTGTGATAACTACCATTATTAAGCTTTCCGGTCTTTGCATGCTTCCCATTTTTTTTTCTCCTTAATTCTCCTCAATATGTTGAAAATATAACACTGAACTTTAAAACATCCCTAGGGAATTAAAATAGAAATGAACTAGCATTGCCAGAAGGTTGATAATAAAGAAATACTACTCAGAGGAATTATCTACTTACAAAGACGCAAAGGATATGAAGAACTGACAAACTGACAAAGTTAATGTAATTCCATAAAATAAAACATAAGCACAACCTATGGATATCTAGGGGGGAAAAGGGTGGGGAGGAATTGGGAGATTGAGATTGGCAAATATACACTATTGATGCTGTGTATAAAATAGATAAGTAATGGGAACCTACTGTACAGCACAGAAAACTCTACTCAGTGCTCTGTGGTGACCTAAATGGGAAGGAAATCCAAAAAACAGAGGATATATGTAAACATAAAGCAGATTCACTGTGCTGTATACTAGAAACTTACACAACACTGTAAAGCAACTATACTCCAATAAATTTAAATATATATATATATATAAAACAAGGTCAGGAAACTATAGATAAACCTGAAACTCCAATACTTTGGCCACCTCATGTGACGAGTTGACTCACTGGAAAAGACTCTGATGCTGGGAAGGATTGGGGGTGGGAGGAGAAGGGGACGACAGAGAATGAGATGGCTGGAAGGCATCACCGACCCGATGGACATGAGTTTGAGTAAACTCCGGGAGTTGGTGATGGACAGGGAGGCCTGGCGTGCTGTGATTCATGGGGTTGCAAAGTGTCGGACATGACTGAGCAACTGAACTGAACTGAACTGAACTGATGGATGTTACAGGTACTACAGTTATAAAAATTGGGCCACAAATTAATTCTAGAACTTCTTGATGATCAACAAGGAATAATGCTTAAGTCTATAATTTCCTCTATGTGCTTTGGATTTTCCTTACAAGGGCTACTCAGTGGAGTAGTGATACCTTCAACTACTTTCCTGACTGCTTACAATAAATTGAAAAATTATGTATCTTACAATGCTATTTACGGGAGGGCATTTTCAATAGAAATTTAAATGGAATTTTGTAAGGAAACCAAAATATTAAGGACCACTGCATAGATCTTTGATGCTCTGGTTTAGTTCACAGAAAAGAATGAGCTGCTTAAAAAAATCCCCTTTAGAAATTGATTATCTCAAGAGTTCCCAGGCTGTCCAGTGGTTACATAGGCATTTAGAACAGTCTTTGGGACTCTGTGGGGAGAGGGTGAAGGTGGAATGATTGGGGAGAATGGAATTGTAGCATGTATATTATCATAAGTGACCAGTCCAGGTTCGACGCATAATTTTTCCTCTGTTCATTTCTTTGCATTTGTGCTTTTTTAATAAAAATACTTTTAACTGTAAAGAAAAAAAAAAAAAAAACTCAGGCCTTTCCATGTGGTGGAGCACAGGTCCCATCTCTGGTCAGGGAACCAAGATCCTGCATGTTGCATGGCACAGCCAAAAAACTTAAAATAAATTAAGAGATTACTTATCTCAAAGGGGCTTAAAAAACACTACAAATATAAATTCTTGATAATTCATTTTGTACTATTTTCAGTTTAGCTCTTTTCTTACTTGTGTGTCTCTCAACTTCTTGCAGATAAGAACTTGTCATTTTAATATTATACAGTGCTTATCACGGCATCTTGCAGGGGCAGCTGCTGTTCAGTCGCTCAGGCGTGTCCGACCCTTTGTGACCCCATGGACTACAGCATGCCGGGCTTCCTGTCCATCACCATCACCCGGAGCTTGCTTTAACTCATGTCCATTGAGTCAGTGGTGCCATCCAACCATCTCATCCTCCGTCATCCCCTTCTCCTCCTGCCTTCAATCATTTCCAGCATCAGGGTCTTCGTCGAATCCGGTGGCCAAAGTATTGGAGCTTCAGCTTCAGCATCAGTCCTTCCAATGAATATTCAGGACTGATCGCCTTTAGGATTGACTGGTTTGATCTCTTTGCAGTCCAAGGGACTCTCAAGAGTCTTTTCTAACACCACAGTTCAAAAGTATCCATCCTTTGGCGCTCAGCTTTCTTTATCGTCCAACTCTCACATCCATACATGACTACTGGAAACACGATAGTTTTGACATGGATGGACCTTTGTCGGTGGTCTCTGCTTTTTAATACGCTGTCTAAGTTAGTCAGAGCTTTTCTTCCAAGGAGCAAGACTCTTTTAATTTCATGGCTGCAGTCACCATCTGCAGTGATTTTGAAGCCCAAGAAAATAAAGTCTGTCACTGTTTCCATTGTTTCCCCATCTATTTGCCATGAAGTGATGGGACTGGATGCCATGATCTTTGTGTTTTGAATGTTGAGTTTTAAGCCAGTTTTTTCCCTCTCCTCTTTAACCTTCATCAAGAGGCTCTTTGGTTCCTCTTCACTTTTTGCCATAGGGTGGTATCATCTGCATGTTTGAGGTTATTGATATTTCTCCCAGCAATCTTGATTCTGGCTTGTGCTTTATCCAGCCCAGCATTTCATGCAGCGCTCTGCATATAAGTTAAATAAACAGCGTAACAATATACAGCCTTGATATACTCCTTTCCCAATTTAGAGCCAGTCCATTGTTCCATGTTCAAGTCTAACTGTTGCTTCTTGACTTGAATCAGGTTTCTCAGGAGTCAGGTCAGGTGGTCTAGTATTCCCATCTCTTGAAGAATTTCCCACAGTTTGTTGTGATCCATGCAAAGACTTTAGCATAGCCAATGAAGCAGAAGTAGATGTTTTTCTGGAACTCTCTTGCTTTTTCTATGATCCAACGGATGTTGGCAATTTGATCTCTGTTTCCTCTGCCTTTTCTAAATCCAACTTGGACACCTGGAAGTTCTCAGTTCATGTACTGTTGAAGCCTAGCTTGGAGAATTTTGAGCATTACTTTGCTAGCATGTGAAATGAATGCAATTGTGTGGTACTTTGAACATTCTTTGGCATTGCCTTTCTTTGGGATTAGAATGAAAACTGACATTTTCCAGTCCTGTGGCCACTGCTGAGTTTTCCAAATTTGCTGACATATCGAGTGCAGCACTTTCACAGCATCATCTTTTAGGATTTGAAATAGCTCAGCTGGATTTCCATCACCTCCGCTAGCTTTGTAGTGATGCTTCCTAAGGCCCACTTGACTTCTCACTTCAGGGTGTCTGGCTGTAGGTGAGTGATCACACCATCATGGTTATCTGGGTCATTAAGATCTCTTTTGTATAGTTCACCATGTATTCTTGCCACCTCTTCTTAATATCTTCTGCTTTTGTTAGGTCCATACTATTTCTGTCCTTTTCTGTGTCTTTATTGTGCAGGTGCAGAGGTTTTCAAAATACAAAAACAGTTGCAGTTCTTCATTGACAAACTTTCTTAGACAAAAGATAGAGTGCCTCCTCTCAGCTAAGGTGGTTCCTTTCCTCAGAGTTCACCACTGGTCCTTGATTGTCACACCATGAGAGTAAATGGAATGGAAAGGGAGGCAGAAATTACCATTCCCACCATGAACCTTTGGAAAACTGCCAAAAAGTCTTTTTTACAGCTTTAAGCATAAGTTGTAGACTCCATTAGTTTTTGCCCCACAAATTAAATAAACTTGAGCTGATGAGCAGAACTGACCCCAAAAGAGAAAAGATCATTTTTTTGAGTACCTATGATGCAGTCATCACACCTATTTTACTTAATCAATACAAATAACAATCCTGTTTGATAGGTAATATTCAACTCATTTTACATTTCGGCTAGTTCAAATTTGTAGAGATGCAGTGTTTCTCTGGGGCTGCACATCTGGTAAACATTGGAGCAGGGCTCAAATCTCAAAATACTGTATTGTAACACATATATATGGAATCTGGGGGTAAAATGGTACAGATGAAGCTATTTACACAGTAGGAATGGAGATGGAGAAGTAGAGGACATGTGGACACAGTTGGGGAAGGGGATGTGTGGGATGAACTGGGAGATTAGGATTGACATAAATTCACTACCATGTGTAAAATAGATGGCTAGTGGGGACCTGCTGTATAGCACAGGGAGCTCAACTTAGTGCTCTGTGATGACGTAGATGGTGCGTTGGCAGAGGGGTGGGGGTAGTGGGAGGGAGGTTCAGGAGGGAGAAGATATATGTGTACACATACCTGGTCCACTTCATTGTACAACAGAGACCAAAATAACATTGTAAAGAAATTATACTCCAATAAAAAAATCTATGCTCATTCTCTAATATCAAATACTGCTTTCAGTCTTCAATATTATATTTTGTTTAGCGATGTAGAGGAAAGTTTATTAAAATAATACTGTTTTCAGTAATAGAGCCTCATAGAAAATTACCATATGTCTAAAATATAAATGCACAACTAACAAACTAAAATGCTTTGCAAGAAGTGAAAAGTAAGTAATGTTTTATTCAAGAAAAGTAAGAATCTCTTTCAGAACGATACATAAGACAGTATGACTTTAAGATCTTCATCTTTATTAACAAATATCAAACAAACATATTTAGGACATTGATAACTATAACAAAATAACATAAGCATATAAATTAGTTCATTAAAATGTTTACATAAATCTTTTAGACCTAAAAATCAACAATGCATATTTCAATGACATATGTGTTTGTGCAAGTATGTGTGTATGTGATCAATTCTGTAAGCTATGAGTACAGTTATTTCCCTGGGAGATTTGGGAAGTAGCTAAAATTGTCATAGATAAACAGAATAAAGGATGGTGGCCAATGCACATTATAATACTAAAGCTGAAATTTGATTAACATCACCACAATATCTGAAATTCAAAAGTTCTATAAAATAAAGTAAAATGATTATGAAGCCTTTCTAGTAACAAATTCCAAAATATTGAGAATAACATGTCTATCGAACACAGACTTAAAATTGGCATGAGCCAAATAATAATAAAGTTAAAGCTTTCTATCTGTAAGTTCTGTCATTTCTGAAATATTGTTTCACTAACCTAGAGAAAAGAAATTAATTGTTCCTCTTTCTTTTAATATCGCCCTGTCTCAGAAGATTTTCTTCACAGCTACCAATTGCTTTGTGTAATTTAGAGATCATTTTGAAATGCAGGTACAATTTCTAATGTGAACTGTTAAGAAATAGTGCAATATAAGCTCTTCTTCGATTTTCAACTTTGGTTTCATTGCAAGCAGACCTCAGATTATTCAATACCATCAAAGCAGATTTTTTTCAGGATTTTCTGATGTGTTTTGTGTTTATAAAGTCTCCATCAGCTGGTAAAAACACCTTTAGACCCTGAGCCACATAGTGATTATGGGATAACTGTTAAACAAGAATTGAAATATTAATGGATATATCATGATGAATTTTTCTAAAGGAGTCATATGTAGCATTCAGTTCCATCTTCTGACAGTATAACTGGGTTCCATAAGTGATCCTCCAACTAAAAACAAGTTAAAATGGTAAATATCCCTGATTAGTTATTAGGGACATGAAAATCAAAACCATAATGCAGTACCACTAAACACCTATAGAATGCCTATGATTTTTTTAACTGACAATATAAGTGATCAGAATTTTGCAGAGCAAATGGAACTCTTCTCAATTCCTAGTGGGAATATAAAATATACAGCCACCCGATTTAGAAACAAGTGTGGCAGTTTCATTAAAATTAAACACACATTAACTCTACAACTCAGCAATTCTAATTCTACCTATTTACCCAAGTGAAACAAAAATTCACATTAAAACCAGTATAGGGGACTTCCCTATATTAATGGTCCAGTGGTTAAGACTCCACGCTGCCAGTGCAGAGGGCCCAGGTTCTCTATGTACCATATGTAAAAGAGATAGCCAGTAGGAGTTTGATGTGTGACACAGGGAACCCAAAGCAGGTGCTCTGTGACAACCTGGAGGGATGGGCTGAGGAGGGAAGTGGGAGGGGAGCTCAGGAGGTGGGGGACACATGTATGCCTAGGGCCAATTCATGTTGATGTATGGCAAAAACCATCACAATATTGTAAAGTAATTATCCTCCAGTTAACATAAATAAATCAAATTTAAAAACAAACCAAAGTTAGGTCACCTCAATGCTGGTCTCAGGCACGCACAAGGAGGTATCTTGCCCAGGAAACATCAGCAACTGGGCTGTGGAAGAATGCTTGACTAGCACTAGCTCCAGGCTTCAGATTCTCAGAGGGCCCCTTAGGTGAACACTTCAGAAGAGTGACATCATGATATCAATTGGAACACAGAAGATATATGGCAGTTTGTATAACATACCCAGAGGAAGAACGTAACAGAGAGACTGCTGCTGCTGCTGCTAAGTCACTTCAGTCGTGTCCGACTCTGTGTGACCCCACTGACGGCAGCCCACCAGGCTCCCCCGTCCTTGGGATTCTCCAGGCAAGAACACTGGAGTGGGTTGCCATTTCCTTCTCCAATGTGTGAAAGTGAAGTCGCTCAGTCGTGTCCGACTTTCAGCAACCCCACGGACTGTAGCCTACCAGGCTCCTCCATCCATGGGATTTTTTAGGCAAGAGTACTGGAGTGGCTTGCCATTGCCTTCTCCATAACAGAGGGACTGCTAAGTCATTTCAGTCGTGTCCGACTCTGTGTGACCCCATAGACGAAAGCCCACTAGGATCCCCCTTCCCTGGGATTCTCCAGGCAAGAACACTGTAGTGGGTTGCCATTTCCTTCTCCAATGTGTGAAAGTGAAAAGTGAAAGTGAAGTCGCTCAGTCGTGTCCAACCCTTAGCGACCCCACGGATTGCAGCCTACCAGGCTCCTCCATCCATGGGATTTTCTAGGCAAGAGTACTGGAGTGGCTTGCCATTGCCTTCTCCGAACAGAGGGACTAGATTCCAGCAATTCTCGGAGGAGGCAAACTAACCTGCAGGGTACTGGATTCATACCTAATTCCTAGAATTGCAAAATCTTGAGATTTCCCTGGTGACCTGTGGCCAAGATTCCGTGCTCCCAGTGCAGGGGGTCTGGGTTCAATCCCTAGTCTGGGAACTAGATACTGCATCAGTTCAGTTAATTCGCTCAGTCATGTACGACGCTTTGCCACCCCATGAATTGCAGCACGCCAGGCCTCCCTGTCCATCACCAACTCCCGGAGTTCACCCAAACCCATGTCCATTGAGTCTGTGATGCCATCCAAACATCTCATCCTCTGTCGTCCCCTCCTCCTCCTGCCCTCAATCTTTTCCAGCATCATGGTCTTTTCCAATGAGTCAGCTATTCGCATCAGGTGGCCAAAGTATTGGAGTTTCAGCTTCAGCATCTGTCCTTCCAATGAACACCCAGGACTGATCTCCTTTAGGATGGACTGGTTGGATCTCCTTGCAGTACAGAGGCTCTCAAGAGTCTTCTCCAACACCACAGTTCAAAAGCATCAATTCTTTGGCGCTCAGCTTTCTTTATAGTCCAACTCTCACATCCATACATGACCACTGGAAAAACCATAGCCTTCACTAGATGTACCTCTGTTGACAAAGCAACATCTCTGTTTTTTAATATGCTTTCTAGGTTGTTCATAACTTTCCTTCCAAGGAGTAAGGGTCTTTTAATTTCATGGCTGCAATCACCATCTGCAGTGAGTTTGGAGCCCCCCCAAAAAAGTCAGCCACTGTTTCCAATGTTTTCCCATCTACTTGATACTGCACAGCACAACTAAAGATCTATGTGCCACAAGTGAGACCTGTCGCAGCCTAATAAATATCTTTTTAAGTATAATCGATTAAAAAAACTCAAAATCATGCAGCTAGAAGAAATAGCCATTAGAAGAGTAGTATTTTTTGCTTTATGATATTCAGCAAAAAGTAGATGGTTTATTCAAGTATTTACAATCTGTACACATAGTAAAAAGCTTTTAGAAAAGGTCTCCCATGCAACTCTGGGCTTATCCTTCTAAATAAATGAAATCTAGATTTAAGAAGAGATAGCATCCTGTATTAATTTTCCTTTTCACTTCTTATATTCTCATTTTAAATTCAATAATGTAATTGGGAACTAATTGCACTTTAATGATGAAAACAATTGAGTTACAGGCAATTGATTCTATCTTTGTCCGGTTGAAAGTATATTTGTTGAGGACATAAGATGAACAGAAAAGGTTAACACACTATTTTGATCTTTCTTAAAAATGAACTACACTGACTTAGGTTTTGCCACAGATTAAACAACAGATGTTTTCTTACCAAGGTTAACTTTCTCTTGGAATGTATTGGGTAAAAATTACAGGAGAATTCCCTGGATGGATCAGTCTTTTAGAAATAAAAATAAATTATCTCATATTGTCAGAGAATTTGAAATTAATCCTAAATTGCATCCATGTTCTTAAAAAAATGATATTTGGAAATAGGAATCAATCTAAAAAATGATATTTGGAAAAAGAAATCAGTTTAAAAAAATGGTATTTGGAAATAGAAATCAAATGAATGACTCTTTTTTCCTAGGATAAAAGCATCAGAAAAGCAACATTTTGAGGAGGTAATATACCACACCAGTTAATGACAGTTTTTGAGGTCAGTAAATGTGAGTTGAAATCGTACCTTCTTGGGCCACCTCATGCGACGAGTTGATTCACTGGAAAAGACTCTGATGCTGGGAAAGGTTGGGGGCGGGAGGAGAAGGAGACAACAGAGAATGAGATGGCTGGATGGCATTACCAACTCTGTGGACATGACTTTGAGTGAACTCCGGGAGTTGGTGATGGACAGGGAGGCCTGGCGTGCTGTGATTCATGGGGTCGTGGAGAGTCAGACACAACTGAGCGACTGAACTGAACTGAATTGAACTGAATAACACCTCAAACTAGGTATGTCTTCTTTAGCAATTTACTTCTTTTCTCCAAGCCTCACTTTCTCACAATAAGAAGACAATGTTAATACCTACCTCTCACTTAAGAAAGTAAATTAATCTTTGTGACCTGTAGTTCCTCTAGCTATAAAAATGGGCTGTTAATGCTGGTCTCAGAGACTTTTTCTTACATCTAAATGAAACCTGCTAAAATACATTGCATGGAAAGAACTATATAAATATCATAATTGAGTAGCTTCATATTATTTGTGGAACATGATGGTGTATAAATTAACAGGTTCAGTTCAGTTCAGTCGCTCAGTCGTGTCCGACTCTCCGCTACCCCATGAATCACAGCACACTAGGACTCCCTGTCCATCACCAACTCCCGGAGTTCACTGAAACTCATGTCCATCAAGTCGGTGATGCCATCCAGCCATCTCATCCTCTGTCATCCCCTTCTCCTCCCACCACCAATCCCTCCCAGCATCAGAGTCTTTTCCAGTGAGTCAACTCTTCGCATGAGGTGGCCAAAGTTTTGGAGCATCAGCTTCAGCATCAGTCCTTCCAATGAACACCTAGGACTTATCTCCTTTAGGACGTACTGGTTGGATCTCCTTGCAGTCCAAGGGACTCTTAAGAGTCTTCTCCAACACCACAGTTCAAAAGCATCAGTTCTTTGGCATTCAGCTCTCTTCACAGTCCAACTCTCACATCCATACATGACCACAGGAGAAACCATAGCCTTGACTAGACGGACCTTTGTTGGCAAAGTAATGTCTCTGCTTTTCAATATGCTATCTAGGTTGGTCATAACTTTCCTTCCAAGGAGTAAGGATCTTTTAATTTCATGGCTGCAATCACCATCTGAGTGATTTTGGAGCCCAAAAAATAAAGTCTGACACTGTTTCCACTGTTTCATATGAAGTGATGGGACCAGATGCCATGATCTTAGTTTTCTGAATGTTTAGCTTTAAGCCAACTTTTCACTCTCCTTTTTCACTTTCATCAAGAGGCTTTTTAGTTCCTCTCCACTTTCTGCCATAAGGGTGGTGTCATCCGCATATCTGAAGTTATTGATATTTCTCCCAGAAATCTTGATTCCAGCTTGTGCTTCTTCCAGCCCAGTGTTCCTCATGATGTACTCTGCATGTAAGTTAAATAAGCAGGGTGACAATATACAGCCTTGACATACTCCTTTTCCTCTTTGGAACCAGTCTGTTGTTCCATGTCCAGTTCTAACTGTTGCTTCCTGACCTGCGTACAGGTTTCTCAAGAGGCAGGTCAGGTGGTCTGGTATTCCATCTCTTTCAGAATTTTCCACAGTTTATTGTGATCCACACAGTCAAAGGCTTTGGCATAGTCAATAAAGCAGTAAAAGATGTTTTTCTGGAACTCTCTTGCTTTTTCGATGATCCAGTGCATGTTGGCAATTTGATCTCTGGTTCCTCTGCCGTTTCTAAAACCTGCTTGAACATCTGGAAGTTCACGGTTCACGTATTGCTGAAGCCTGGTTTGGAGAATTTTGAGCATTACTTTACTAACGTGTGAGATGAGTGCAATTGTGCAGTAGTTTCAGCATTCTTCGTCATTGCCTTTCTTTGGGATTGGAATGAAAACTGACCTTTTCCAGTCCTGTGGCCACTGCTATTTTCCAAATTTGTTGGCATATTGAGTGCAGCATCATCTTTCAGGTTTTGAAATAGCTCAACCGGAATTCCATCACCTCCACTACCTTTGTTCATAGTGATGCTTCCTAAGGCCCATCTGACTTCACATTCCAGGATGTCCGGCTCTAGGTGAGTGATCACACCATAGTGATTGTCTGGGTCATGGCGATCTTTTCTATACAGTTCTTCTGTGTATCTTTCCACCTCTTCTTCTTCTGTTAGGTCCATACCATTTCTGTCTTTTTTCGAGCCCATCTTTGCATGAAATGTTCCCTTGATATTTCTAATTTTCTTGAAAACATCTCTAGTCTTTCCCATTCTGTTGTTTCCCTCTATTTCCTTGCACTGATTGCTGAGGAAGGCTTTCTTATCTCTCCTTGCTATTCTTTGGAACTCTGCATTCAGATGCTTATATCTTTCCTTTTCTCCTTTGCTTTTCACTTCTGTTCTTTTCACAGCTATTTGTAAGGCCTCCGCAGACAGCCATTTTGCTTTTTTGCATTTCTTTTCCATGGGGATGGTCTTGGTCCCTGTCTCCTGTACAATGTCACGAACCTCCGTCCATAGTTCATCAGGCACTCTGTCTGTCAGATCTAGTCCCTTAAATCTATTTCTCACTTCCACTGTATAATCATAAGGGATTTGATTTAGATCATATGTGAATGGTCTAGTGGTTTTCCCTACTTTCTTCAATTTCAGTCTGAATTTGGCAATAAGGAGTTCATGATCTGAGCCACAGTCAACTCCCGGTCTTGTTTTTGCTGACTGTATAGAGCTTCTCCATCTTTGGCTGCAAAGAATATAATAAATCTGATTTCAGTGTTGACCATCTGGTGATGTCCATGTATGGAGTCTTCTCTTGTGTTGTTGGAAGAGGGTGTTTGCTATGACCACTGTGTTCTCTTATCAAAACTCAATTAGCCTTTGCCCTGCTTCATTCCATACTCCAAGCCCAAATTTGCCTGTTAAACATTTGTCCAGGTGTTTCTTGACTTCCTACCTTTGCATTCCAGTCCCCTATAATATTAAGCACTGTTAAATATAAGATGGAGACTGGACTTGGAAATTCTCTGAACAGACAAAACTTTTTGGAATCATTTAGGGGGAGCATAGCGGGGGAGTGGGGAATGCTTTGTTGCTGCTGCTGCTAAGTCATTTCAGTAGTGTCCGACTCTGTGCAACACCATAGACGGCAGCCACCAGGCTCCGCTGTCCCTGGGATTCTCCAGGCAAGAATACTGGAGTGGGTTGCCATTTCCTTCTTTGAGACAATGTAAAACTCCCATCTCTAATTAAATTTTTACCCACTGGTTTTAACATGCATTGATGAGTATTACCTGAAAGTATTTTATTAATGTGATAATTATCAAGTGGTGATTTTTTTTTAACATTTTTTATCAGTCATTCTATAATTAATCAATTTGAAATTAATTTGCAATATATATAAGCCAGATTGATTTTTTAGGTATCACAATGGGTTCATTGATTTTTTGAGAAATAAGCTACATCTTTAAAATTTTTTATTTTTTAAGTTTATTTATTTATTTTTATTGGAGGCAAATTACCTTACATTAATATATTGGTTGGTTTTGACATACATTGACACGAATCCGCCCCTGGTGTACATGTGTTCCCTTTCTTGAAACCCCCTCCCACCTCCCTCTTCCCCATATCCTCCCTCCAGGTCATCCCCGTGACCCAGACCCAAGCATCCTGTATCATGCGTCAAACCTGGACTGGTGATTCATTTCACATATGATAATATACATGCTACAATGCCATGCTCCCAAATCATCCCACCTTCACCCTCTCCCACAGAGTCCCAAAGCCTGTTCTATACACCTATGTCTCTTTTGCAGTCTCATATACAGGGTTAAGGTTACCATCTTTCTAAATTCCATATATATACGTTAGTATACTGTATTGATGTTTTTCTTTCTGGCTTACTTCACTCTGGATAATAGGCTCCAATTTCATCCACCTCAAACTGATTCAAATACATCTTTAAAACTTTTTAAATTTTTACTGAGATATAATTGAATGTAACATTATATTAGTTTCAGGTGTACAACATAATGATTCTATATTTGTATATATTGTGAGATGATTGCCACAATGAATCTAGTTAACACCCAACCATATGTAGTCACAAAAATTTTTGCTTTGTAATAAGAACTTTTACAGTCTACTTTCTTAGCAACTTTCAAAATATAAAAAACAATATATTAATTATAGTTACATGCTGAATATTACAACTTCATGACATTTAGTTTATATCTGGAAGTTTGTACCTTTTGATCCCATTCACACATTTTGCCAATCCCCCACCCCTGACAATCACAGACTAAGTCATTTAAACCACATAAGCAAAACAAAATCTAGTTTATTTCATGAACATAAGTGAAACTTAGGTTATTTCTTGCAAATGCTACTGATAATTGTAAAAGGAACTTAAGTAATCATCCTAAAAATGGTATAAGGTAATCACTTTTAACCAAACCCTGCCATATGGAGACCCTATAGTAATAACCAATCATCATAAAGCTTAATGGACTTCCTCATTTTCACTTTATAAGCCATCCTGTAACTCCATGCCACTGAACTTCCTATCAACTTTTAACTTCAAAGTTCCCAGTTTGAAAACTGTTCATAAATGCACAGTAAACTTTTACTAAATAATATTTTATTGACCTGGTAGTTTTAATTTTGCTATTTCTGGAGTTTTGACAGTACATATAATTATTAACATAATTAGTAGAATTATCTAGTCAATTGTCAGACAGGGCCTGATGCAAAATAGAAAATCTAATTTACATTTAGAAATGGCTTGATTTGCACTATTCTTGTCTTTTTATCATTGAGTGGGTTTGTCATGGAGATAAATGTCCACCAGGCATGCACAGACAAACACATTTTCCTCCTGACCTGGTCAAATCTGAATGCAGGTGGGCATGTGAGGTAAAAATGCAGCTGAACATTGCAATTCACTATTCCTATTTCATCAGTGTTCAGCTCAGGTTTCTTCCAGAAGAACACTAAGCTTTTATTGCCTCATCTCTGCTCTCCAAACCCTAGAGTATAACATCTCTAGATATTTCTGCACAGCAATAAGGATTTATCCCACACAAAACGATGTTTCAGACTTCTGATATTCTTCTGACTTGTTCTTTAATCTGTTTCTCCTTCAAATACCAATGCTAAAATAGAATGTCATTTTATTTAACCTTTTTTAAATATTTAATAGTCATACAAAAAGTTTTAATACAGTTATAATTTCCCTTAAATCTCCATTTTTAATATCTCCATGTGAGACTTCTCTGGTTGTCCAGTGGTTAAGACTCCATGCTTCTACTGAAGAGCTACGGGTTTGATTCCTAGTAGGGAATGAAAACACTGCATGCCTTGCAGCCAAAAAAAAAAAAATCCCCATGTGATATTACAATTGTTAAGGATGGGATATTACTCTCAGACAGGATTTTAAGATACTATATTACTGGAGACCTTAGACTTCATTCTGTTCAGGAACTGGCAGATTCCTTATATTTAATATTTTTATGAGTCGTTTCCTGAGCATGTTCTCATTTTTGGAACTTGTATAAGGCAGGTGTAATGACATATATGCATGCCACACATATGAAGCCAGAACATTTTTCATTTTTATAATGAAATATCAAATACATACAAATGTATTATTTATACAGTATAAAGAATAATACTACCACAAGTACAATACAGCCATCACCCTACTTTATTTTTTTTTAGTTTTATTGAAATATACTCGATTTACTGTTATATAGTTGATTTAATGTTGTGTTAGTTTCAAGTGTACAGCAAAATAATTCTGTTTTGCAGTTATATATATATATATATATGTAAATACATAAATTCTTTCTTAGATTAATTTACATTCTAGGCTGTTATATTAAGTATAATTCCCTGTACAGTCCTCATTGGTTATCTACTTTACATGTAGTAGTATCTGTTAATCCCAAACTCCTAATTTATCCTTCCCTACCCACCACAGCACCCTACTTTTAAAATAGCAATATTTTTATATTTTCCTCTTCTGCTGTTTTAGATATCAATTACATATTTCCTCCCTCCTCAACAAAATCTTTGAATTGTATAAGTCATTACATTTATACTTAAAATGAAAAACACTTGAAATACCCACAGAAGAAAGAATATAATATCAAAACTAACATCTAAAAGTTGTCACTTCTTCAAAAGTGATTTTGTATTTTATATCTATATCCAATTTTAGTATTATAAATGATATGCAGAGAATTTTGAAAGAGAGGGAAATTGTTCACAATAAAGGACAGAAAGGACCTAATAGAAGCAGAAGAGATTAAGAAGAGGTGGAAAGAATATGGGATTCCCCAATGTCTTCCCAGCAAAGAATCTTCCTGCAATGCAGGAGCCATGGGTTCAATCCCTGGGTCAGAAAGATCCCCTGGAGGAGGGCATGGAAACCCACTCCAGTATTCTTGCCTGGAGAATCCCATTGACAGAGGTATGATTGGGAAGAATAAACAGAAGAACTATACAAAATGTCTTAATGACCCGAATAACCATGATGGTGTTGTCAGTCACCCAGAGCCAGACAAGGTAGAGTGTGAAGTCAAGTGGGTCTTAGGAAGCTTTATTACAAACAAAGCTAGTGGAGGTAATGGAATTCCAACTGAGCTATTTAAAACCCTAAAAGATGATGCTGTCAAAATGTTGCAAATTCCAAATTTCCAGCAAATTTGGAAAATTCGGCACTGACCACAGGACTGGAAAAGGTCAATTTTCACTCCAATCCCAAAGAAGAGCAATGCCAAAGAATGTCCAAACTACACCCAGTTGCACTCATTTCACATGTTTCCAAGGTAATGCTCAAAATCCTTCAAGCTAGGCTTCATCACTATATGAACTGAGAATTTCCACCTGTAAAAGCTGGATTTAGAAAAGGCAGAGGAACCAGAGATCAAATTGTCAACATCCAGTGGATCATAAAGAAAGCAAGGGAATGCCCAAAAATCATCTACTTCTGCTTCATAGACTTCACCAAAGTCTTGGACTGTGTGGATCACAACAAACTGGAAAATCCTTAAAGAGATGGGACTATCAAACCACCTTCACTGTCTCCTGTGAAACCAGTATGCAGCCCAAGAAGCAACAGTTAGAACTGGACATGGAACAACAGACTGGTTCAAAATTGGGAAAGGAGTACATCAAGGCTATATAATATATTGTCACTCTGCTTATTTAACTTTATGCAAAGTACATCATGTTAAATGCTGGGCTGGATGTATCATAAGCTGGAATCAAGATTGCCGGGAAAAACAACATCCTCAGGTACGCAGATGATATCACTCTAATGGCAGAAAGCAAAGAGGAACTAGAGCCTCTTGATGGGGGTGAAAGAGGAGAGTGAAAAAGCTGGTTTAAAACTCAATATTAAAAAAACTAAGATCATGGCACCCAGTCTCATCATTTCAAGGCAAATAGATGGGGGAAAAGTGACAGACTTTATGTTCTTAGGCTTCAAATTCACTGTGGACAGTGACTGTAGCCATAAAGTTAAAGATATTGCTTCTTGGAAGTAAAGCTATGACAAACCTAGACAGAGTATTAAAAAGCAGAGACATCATTTTGCTGACAAAGGTCTGTATAGTCAAAGCTATGATTTTTCCAGAATAGTCATTGGAAGGACTGATGCTGAAGCTGAAGTTCCCATAATTTGCCCACCTAATGCAAAGAGTTGACTCATTGGAAAGGATCCCTGATGCTGGGAAAAACTGAGGGTAGGAGGACAGGGGGGCAGCATAGAATGAGATGGTTGGACGGTATCATCAACTCAATGGACGTGAGTTTCAGCAAACTCCAGGAGATAGTGAAGGACAGGGAAGCCTGGTGTGCTACAGTCCATTGGGTCACAGGGAGTCAGACCCAACTTAGTGACTGAACAACAAAGACATGCTGCACGTTAGGGCTCCAGAACTCATCCAACTTTTGGTATTAGGATAATGCTGACCTTACAGGATAAGTTATAAAGTAGTGCCTCTATTTCTAGCCTCTGAAAGAGATTGTTGATAGTCGGTATACTTGCTTCCTTAAAAGTTTGGTAGAATTCACCAGTGAGTCTGGGTTGGTCTGGTACTTTCTGTTTGGGAAGGTTATTAATTACTGATTTAATTTCTTTAATAGATATAAGCTTATCCAGATTGTCTATTTGTCTCTTTTTGGCCTGTCCTTTATTAGAATTTTAGTATTTTCTTATCAATTTGCAAAATGTATGTATTTCTTTTCAGTGGCTATTTGGGTCATTGAAAGTATTAACTCTAAACTGGTCGTTTATTATTATAGGCACATTCTCCAGAAATATTTTTTTGGGGGAATAGGGGGACCATGCTGCACAGCTTGTGGGATCCTAGTTCCACAAGCAGAGATCTTATCCAGGCCCTTGGCAGTAAAACGCAGAGTCCTAACCACTGGCTCACCAGGGAATTCCCTACAAATATTAATATTACAGTTATAATGGACCACACCAACTGATTGATCCAATGCCTTCAGGTTCCAGATAAGGAGACGGGGTCACAAGGCCAGACCAAAGGAAAAAAAAAAACATAAAAGAAAAGTAATATTTGATGAGTATTGCAAGGGAAACAATTGTCATCTACTTATTCAACAAATATTTCCTGGCAGTATTACATGCCAGGCACTGTGTTGGATGCTGGGGATTCAGACAGCTGTCTCAGAGACTATATGATTGTGGACATGACAAGCAACAAACATGCAAAACGATAGTGTGCTACAATAATTTTAGCTTTTGATATGTGCTCTGAAGAAAATTCAAGCAGACTAGAGGGATGGAAAGAGGTTGGAGAAAGGAAATACTATTTTGGATAAGGTGTCAACTGGGTCATTCTAAGCCAATGACATTGGAGCAGAGATTTATATGAATTGGAGGAACAAGCCATCTCATTTCATCTTAAAATAAATAGCAAGTGAAAAAGCAAATTCTCTGACTCATGAATGAGCTTAGTAAGGTTGGAAACAGCTAGAAGGCCAGAGAAGCTATAATGGAATTAAAGACAACAGTGGAAGGGGAGAAAAGGAAAGAGACTAGAGTGTGTAAATTGTTATAAGCCATGGTAAAGACTTTAGATTTTATTCTGGAGGTGGGGACAAATAGAGACATACTATGGTTTAGTTTTACTCTTAAAATAGATAATGGATGCCTGTGTGAGAACATAGGGACAATCATGGAAATAGGTAGACCACCAAGAAGGAGTATGACAGTTCATCATTAAGATTATGATGATCTGAACTAGGAAGTAGAAGAAGTGGTGAAGTTTCAGACTCAGTACAAAGTTTAAAGATAGGGCTCATAATATTTGCCAAAAGATTGACTCTGAAGAATGAAGAACAGAGAAACTATCATTATCAGCATCATCAATAATGTTATGCATTTATTACATGCCCATGCCCGAGGTCAGGGGCAGCAGCCGAAAGGAGCAGCCCCATGTCCAAGAGGCAGTGGCTGCGCAGGCACAGGAGGGCCGAGAGGAGTTACTCCACGTTCAAGGTCAGGAAGGGCAGCCTTGAGATACCCCTAGTCCAAGGTAAGGTGTAGCGGCTGCGCTCTGCTGGAGCAGCTGTGAAGAGACACCCCACAACCAAGGTAGGAGAAACCCAATAAGACAGTAGGTATTGTGAGGGGGCATCAGAGGGCAGACACACTGAAATCATAATCACAGAAATATAGTCGATCTGATCACACAGACCACAACCCTGTCTAACTTAATGAAACTAAGCCATGCAGTGTGGAGCTACCCAAGATGGGCAGGTCATGGTGGAGAGGTCTGACAGAATGTGGTCCACTGGAGAAGGGAATGGCAAACCACTTAAGTATACTTGCCTTGAGAACCCCATGAATAGTATCAAAAGGCAAAATGATAGGATACTGAATGAGGAATTCCCCAGGTCGGTAGGTGCCCAGGATGCTACTGGAGATCAGTAGAGAAATAACTCCAGAAAGAATGAAGGGATGGAGCCAAAGCAAAACCAATACCCAGTTGTGGGTGTGACCGGTGACAGAAGCAAGGTACGTTGCTGGAAAGAGCAATATTGCATAGGAACCTGGAATGATAGGTCCATGAATCAAGGCAAATTGGAAGTGGTCAAACAGGAGATGACAAGAGTGAGCATAGACATTCTAGGAATCAGTGAACCAAAATGGTCTGGAATGGGTGAATTTAACTCAGATGACCATTATATCTACTACTGTGGGCAGGAATCCCTTAGAAGAAATGGAGTAGCCATCATGGTCAACAAAAGAGTCCAAAATGCAGTACTTGGATGCAATCTTAAAAACAACAGAATGATTTCTGTTCGTTTCCAAGACAAACCATCCAATATTACAGTAATCCAAGCCTATGCCCCAACCAGTAACGCTGAAGAAGCCGAAGTTGAATGGTTCTATGAAGACCTACAAGACCTTTTAGAACTAACTCCCAAAAAAAGATGTCCTTTTCATTATAGGGGACTGGAATGCAAAAGTCGAAAGTCAAGAAACACCTGGAGTAAGAGGAAAATTTGGCCTTGGAGCATGGAATGAAGCAGGGCAAAGGCTAATAGAGTTTTGTCAAGAGAATGCACTGGTCATAGCAAACACCCACTTCCAACAACACAAGAGAAGACTCTACACATGGACATCACCAGATGGTCAACAACGAAATCAGATTGATTATATTCTTTGCAGCCAAAGATGGAGAAGTTCTATAGAGTTAGCAAATAAAAGACGGGGAGCTGACTGTGGCTCAGATCATGACTCCTTATTGCCAAATTCAGACTGAAATTGAAGAAAGTAGGGAAAACCACTAGACCATTCAAATATGACCTAAATCAAATTCCTTATGATTATACAGTGGAAGTGAGAAATAGATTTAAGGGACTAGATCTGATAGATAGAGTGCCTGATGAACTCTGGATGGAGGTTCGTGACATTGTACAGGAGACAGAGACCAAGACCATCCCCATGGAAAAGAAATGCAAAAAAGCAAAATGGCTGTCTGAGGAGGCCTTACAAATAGCTGTGAAAAGAAGAGAAGGGAAAAGCAAAGGAGAAAAGGAAAGATATAAGCATCTGAATGCAGAATTCCAAAGAATAGCAAGGAGAGATAAGAAAAACTTTCTCAGGGATCAGTGCAAAGAAATAGAGGAAAACAACAGAATGGGAAAACAAGAGATCTCTTCAAGAAGATTAGAGATACCAAGGGAACATTTCATGCAAAGATGGGCTCGATAAAGGACAGAAATGGTGTGGACCTAACAGAAGCAGAAGGTATTAAGAAGAGGTGGCAAGAATATACAGAAGAACTGTACAAAAAGAGCTTCATGACCAAGATAATCACGATGGCGTGATCACTCACCTAGAGCCAGACATCTTGAAATGTGAAGTCAAGTGGGCCTTAGAAAGCATCACTACGAACAAAGCTAGTGGAAGTGATGGAATTCCAGTTGAGCTATTTCAAATCCAAAAAGATGATGCTGTGAAAGTGCTGCACTCAATATGCCAGCAAATTTGGAAAACTCAGCAGTGGCCACAGGACTGGAAAAGGTCAGTCTTCATCCCAATCCCAAAGAAAGGGAATGCCAAAGAATTCTCAAACTACCACACAATTGCACTCATTTCACATGCTAGTAAAGTCATGCTCAAAATTCTCCAGGCCAGGCTTCAGCAATATGTGAACTCTGAAATTCCAGATGTTCAAGCAGGTTTTAGAAAAGGCAGAGGCACCAGAGATCAAATTGCCAATATCCGCTGGATCATGGAGAAAGCAAGAGAGTTCCAGAGAAACATCTATTTCTGCTTCCTTGACTATGCCAAAACCTTTGACTGTGTGGATCATAATAAACTGTGGAAAATTCTGAAACAGATGAGAATACCAGACCACCTGACCTGCCTCCTGAGAAACCTGTATGCAGGTCAGGAAGCTACAGTTAGAACTGTACATGGAATAACAGACTGGTTCCAAATAGGAAAAGGAGTACGTCAAGGCTGTATATTGTCACCCTGCTTATTTAACTTATATGCAGAATATATCATGAGGAATGCTGGGCTGGAAGAAGCACAAGCTGGAATCAAGATTGCTGGGAGAAATATCAATAACCTCAGATATGCAGATGACACCACCCTTATGGCAGAAAGTGAAGAGGAACTCAAAAGCCTCTTGATGAAAGTGAAAGAGGAGAGTGAAAATGTTGGCTTGAAGCTCAACATTCAGAAAACAAAGATCATGGCATCTGGTCTCATCACTTCATGGGAAATAGATGGGGAAACAGTGGAAACAGTGTCAGACTTTATTTTTTGGACTCCAAAATCACTGCAGATGCTGATTGCAGCCATGAAATTAAAAGACACTTGCTCCTTGGAAGGAAAGTTATGACCAACCTAGATAGTATATTAAAGAGCATAGACATTACTTTGCCAACCAAGGTCCCTCTAGTCAAGGCTATGATTTTTCCAGTGGTCATGTATGGATGTGAGAGTTGGACTGTGAAGAAAGCTGATCGCCGAAGAATTGATGCTTTTGAACTGTGGTGTTGGAGAAGACTCTTGAGAGTCCCTTGGACTGCAAGGAGATCCAACCAGTCCTTTCTGAAGGAGATCACTCCTGGATGTTCATTGGAAGGACTTATGATGAAGCTGAAACTCCAATACTTTGGCCACCTAATGCGAAGAGTTGACTCACTCAAAAAGACTCTAATGCTGGGAAGGATTGGTGGTGGGAGGAGAAGGGGACAACAGAGAATGAGATGGCTGGATGACATCACCGACTCGATGGACATGAGTTTAAGTGAACTCCGGGTGTTGGTGATGGACAGGGAGGCCTGGCGTGCTGTGATTCATGGGGTTGCAAAGAGTCAGTTACGACTGAGCGACTGAACTGAACTGAACTGAGCAGTATGCTCAGTCCAATCGTTTGCACTTTCTCCTTCTGTTCTTCAAAACAGCCCTTCAAAGGAAATCCTATTACATCTGTTTTACAGGTTGAAGCCCAGGAAAAATAAGTGCTATACTCCAGTTAATAAGTAGAAAAGTTCAGGTTCAAATCTAGTCCTGCCATTAAAGCTCAGGTTCCTTCTGTTACATCCCTGACTCCAATCCCATTACCATTCCAATGTTATCACGTGTTTTCCTTCACTTAAGCAGAACACACTCAGCCTTTCCATTATGCTAAATACACACAGTAATCATCTTGTCTCTTACTTAACAGAATTTTTAATAATAAGTCAACTTTGGCAAAAGTCTTGTGATATGGCATACCATTGCAGTTTTCATTTCAACTTCTTATTTATCCATTTATTTTGTGTAGGAAATAAGGCTTTTATTTACGCAATAGGAAGCAAGCAATTTGGAAAGGTTCTCTATATTCTATTGGCCAAAAATACTTAGTTTTTTAAATTGGCAAGTGTCACTATGTATTGTTGCATTTAAGTTTTCCCTCTTCCTTCTTTAAGGATGCTGAGAAAAGCAGGGAAAAGCAGTCCCTGACATCTAGGAACTGGCCTGGAACCCACAGGTAGGATTTAATGTACTCCTGTTGAACATAAAAAATTTATAGAACACCATGGTCTCCAAAATCACTGCAGATGCTGATTGCAGCCATGAAATTAAAAGATGCTTACTCCTTGGAAGGAAAGTTATGACCAACCTAGATAGTATATTAAAAAGCAGAGACATTACTTTGCCAACAAAGGTCCGTCTAGTCAAGACTATGGTTTTTCCAGTGGTCATGTATGGATGTGAGAGTTGGACTGTGAAGAAAGCTGAGTGCCAAAGAATTGATGCTTTTGAACTGTGGTGCTGGAGAAGACTCTTGAGAGTCCCTTGGACTGCAAGGAGATCCAACCAGTCTATTCTAAAGGAGATCAATCCTGGGTGTTCATTGGAAGGACTGATGCTAAAGCTGAAACTCCAATACTTTGGCCACCTCATGCGATGATTTGACTCACTGGAAAAGACTCTGATGCTGAGAGGGATTGAGGGTGGGAGGATACGGGGACGACGGAGAATGAGATGGCTGGAAAGCATCACTGACTTGATGGACATGAGTTTGAGTGAACTCTGGGAGTTGGTGATGGACAGGGAGGACTGGCATGCTGTGATTCATGGGGTCGCAAAGAGTTGGACATGACTGAGCGACTGAACTGAACTGAACTGAACTGATGACAGATTAAGACAAAAACAAGATCACTGTGTTTGCCTAATACAAGCAAAACATGAACAACAGCAAAGCCATATTAATGACCAAGCACCCCCTATCCAGCTAATATGCATAAATGCCTCACCTTACTGTGATCTCCCTCTAGGTAAGATTATTTAGGACATCTATAATGGGCTGAATTGTGTCCCAGAAACTCCAATACTTTGGCCACCTCATACGAAGAGTTGACTCACTGGAAAAAACTCTGATGCTGGGAAGGATTGGGGGTGGGAGGAGAAGGGGACGACAGAGAATGAGATGGCTGGATGACATCACTGACTCGATGGACATGAGTTTGAGTGAACTCCGGGAGTTGATGATGGACAGGGAGGCCTGGCATGCTGTGATTCATGGGGTCGCAAAGAGTCGGACACAACTGAGGACTGAACTGAACTGAACTGAAGATTCATATGATGAAGCCCTAACTCACAAGACCTCAGCAGTGACGATATTTGGAGGTAGGGTCTCCTAAGAGTTAAGTAATTTAAAATGAGGTCACTAGGGTGGATGCTAGCTCATTATGATTGTGTCCTTATAAGTTGGGAGGATTAGGACACAGACACAGAGGGCAGACCATGTGAGGACACAGGCAGAAGATGTCCATCCATAAGGCAAGGAGAGAGACCTCAGAAGAAACCAATCCTGCCAACTCTTCACTTCTGAACTTTAGTCTCCACAGTTATGAGAAAATAAATTCTGGTTTTTAAGTCACCCAGTCTGTGGTTAATTTGCTATATCACCCAGTTTGTGGTATAATAGGAAATAGATTTGCTCTTTGTTCTTTTTTCTGATACAGAACTCCTAAAACTCTTAATTACCTAAATGACAAGTGAAATGAAAGTATTAGTCACTCAGTCATGTTCAACTCTTTTTGACCCCATGGACTATAGCCTGCCATGGACTATACTCCTCTGTTCATGGAATTCTCCAGGCAAGAATACTGGAGTGGGTTGCCATGCCCTCCTCCAGGGAATCTTCTCAATCCAGGGATTGAACCTGGGTCTCCTGCTTTGCAGGCAAACTCCTTACCATCTGAGCCACCAAGGAACTGACAATTATGAGAGTGTCTCATTATTCTGAGCAAACTCTTTGGAACTCACCTGAATTTCTATTAATGAAGTGACTTAGGCTAAGTGAGTGAGTGAAAGTCACTCAGTTGTGTCCAACTCTTTGTGACCCCATGATCTATACAGATCATGGAATTCTCTAGGCCAGAATACTGGATGGGGTAGCCTTTCCCCCAGGGGATCTTCTCAACCCAGGGATTGAATCCAGGTTTCCCACATTGCAGGTAGATTCTTTACCAACTGAGCCACAAGGGAAGCCCAAGAATACTGGAGTGGGTAACCTACCCCTTCTCCAGCAGATCTTCCCAACCCAGGAATCAAACCGGGGTCTCCTGCATTGTAGGTGGATTCTTTACCAACTGGGCTATCAGGGAAGCCCTGATTTAGGGTGGGGACCCTACATAGCCTCAGGCTGGGGTTGGTTACTGGAAAGATCAGGTAATTAGAGGGTCCTAGCTTGCAGCCATGAAATTAAAAGATGCTTACTCCTTGGAAGGAAAGTTATGACCAACTTAGATAGCATATTAAAAAGCAGAGACATTACTTGGCCAACAAAGGTCCGTCTAGTCAAGGCTATGATTTTTCCCGTGGTCATGTATGGATGTGAGAGTTGGACTGTGAAGAGAGCTGATCGCCGAAGTTGATGCTTTTGAACTATGGTGTTGGAGAAGACTCTTGAGAGTCCCTTGGACTGCAAGGAGATCCAACCAGTCCATTCTAAAGGCGATCAGTCCTGGGTGTTCATTGGAAGGACTGATGCTAAAGCTGAAGCTCCAATACTTTGGTCACCTCATGCGAAGAGTTGACTCACTGGAAAAGACTTTGATGCTGGGAGGGATTGGGGGCAGGAGGAGATGGGGACGACAGAGAATGAGATGGCTGGATGGCATCACCAACTCGATGGAGGTGAGTTTGAGTGAACTCTGGGAGTTGGTGATGGACAGGGAGGCCTGGCGTGCTGTGATTCATGTGGTCACAAAGAGTTGGACACAACTGAGTGACTGAACTGAACTGAGCCACCAATTTCAAGGAAGTGAAGAGAGGGGCAGTGGGCTAGAGATTAAACTCTCTAAAACTCTTAAACAAGATACAATGAACTTTTGAGCTGGTGAACTTCACATGCTTGGAGGGTGATGCACCCTAGTTCCACAGAGATAGAAGTTCCAGTCTTGAGTTCATTGAGAGGTTTCTTTTGTTAAATACTCTCCAGTGCTTATATTCACTAGTTTTACTGAGTTCCAAGGTATTTTCCCACCCAAGTAAGCAGTTCCAGTGCCAATTAGTTCACAGTTTAAAGAACCACCCCATCATCTCACACCCCCATCCCACAAAAGACAGTCTAGAAAAGTTGCTTCAAGAAAATGCCCTCAAGACTCTTTGTTAGGTCCTCTCGACCTACCAAGTCAAACACCAGGTGCTTTACACAACTTATATCACTCAATAAATGCTTTCAGCAATCTGTGAACCAGATATTAACTTCCTCACTTTTAAATGAAGGCTACACCAACAAAACAAATGCTAAGACGGAATTTTCATTCTCCAAAGCCCACCAGGGATTTTCATAAAGCTTTGCTGACATAAAATATGCATTCCAAAAGACACTTCTAAATGGATGAAAATTACCCATTTGTTGGCTGTAGTTTGCACTCTCAAGTAGTTCCAGACTGTTACCTACCCTTTGGAGTCAGGCCCCAACCAGGGTCCTCCTGTCGGTGTCACTAGAACAAGGCTGAGTTGGGTTCAGAAACAAAGGAACTGTTTAATCTTTGAAGAAAGAATGAAGAGATGCAAGCTCTGACTGTGAAGCACAGGCTCCCTGACTGTGGGCAGGCCTGTTTCATAGGAACCCCAGCGGTTTGGGGAAGGGGGTGGAGTGCACCCCATGCCAGGAGCAGCTTCTCTGCCCATGGCACACCGCCGCCATCTTGAACTGAGGTGTTGAGAGCAGCCTCTCTTCACTCAGCTACCAAGCCGACTTGTCCGGGCAGCCATTTCAGCAGGAGGAACTCTGGTTGGAAATGCCACGCCCTAGACCTCTGTGAGTCAGAGAAACTGGAGTAGCCACAAAGGAGAAGAAGAAAGGTAAGACATTATTTTATTGCCCAGGTTCTGTTTTTATTTCCTGGGAATTGTGAATGGATTTTGCCAGTGACAAATCTCTTCTCTACCTTCATCTGGCTTCTCATTCTTGAGGGTCACTGGGGTGGGGGTGGGGGGGCGATGGTTTGGCTTTTGTAACTGCTTCCTACGGTACAGTTCCTACTTAACTTCGGGTGGAGGAGCTGAGCTTCCCTCAGCTCCTTTTGATGTGCTTGTTAGTCAACTGACTTGGCCCTCACTCTTCCACCCTCGTTTGTCTAACCTTTTAGAGACAAAGGACACAGGCAATTTAAGGTCTGTGGTCCCAACACTAGAAAGAACGTAGTGGTCAGGTGTCAGAGTTTTCCTAACAATGCAGATATCTCACTCTTCGGCCTGTAGGTGAATGGGCCCTGGTGATGAGGCCCTGCCAGGGCCTGCATCTCCCTAGTCAAACAACTTTTGTTGTTTGTTAGAAGAGAAGCTTCAGGTCAGAGAGAGGTTCCCAGAATTGTCCTTTCTAGCCTGGGGGCAGAACTGTTGGCAGTATGGCTGTTTTTGTTGAACATTTGAGTCCTACCACTTGAAAGCCAAATTTCTTGCGCCTCTGAGGCAAATGCAATACAGAGGAAGGCATCTTTTAAAGCTAGCACAGTATTGCTGGTGGATGGTAGAGTGGCCAGCAGAACCTAGGGATTAGGGAACACTGAATATATATTACTGCCCTGTACCATCTGATATCCCCCACTAGGTATCTTTACAGGGAGAATGGGGGTATTACAGGCTGACAGGATGATCTCATAAGGACCTGGTCAATTAGGTCCTGTATAACAGGAGCAAGGCCCAAAAGGCCTTGGGATAGGGTACTGTTTTTCTTTTCTTCCCCCCGGCCCCGCTTTTTTTTAATACATGTTTTGTTTTTTTTTTCTTTATTTGGAGTGTAATTGCTAGTACTGTTTTCTATTGGGCTTTGTATGTCTGGGTTTTAGATGGACTATCACAGGACTAGCTGTTTCAGCTTGTAGCACCTGTCCCTGGGCTGAGACCTCAGGATTTACTCAAATTTATTTTGTCTGGGGGAGCTTTGTCCTCAGTCATTAACGTGTTTATTCCCTGAAAATTTTTAATAGACTTTGCTAGTAACAAGACTACATGGGACAAGTAGCAAAAGGAATGGAAAACACTGGGGTCACAGTTAACAAATAGACAAAAAGGTAGTCAGCACTTCCTTAGCTCTTTTTTTTCCTCTCCATGGTTGTATGTACTACTTAAAAAGGCACCAAGTTGGATAGGAGAAAATAGACAATACATTGTTACATAAACCATTTTTACGGATTAGATATTGTATAGATTAGACTAGCCATTTGACACTTTTTCATAAAATGAGTATTCAGTTAAAATTCTTTGAAAGAATGAAGACACAGTTTTATATTTTCACACTTCATCCTCAGAAAAATCCTCTGAGATAAAGAGAAAGTGGCCTCCAGGAGTGATTCTTTCTGATCAAGAGATGTTATCTTTCAATTTACTAGGGGTAAGGGAATCATTTCTAAAATTTTTGCTTCAAAGACAAAAGCGTCTTTTCCCCCACTGCTTACAGCATAGCTTCTTTCATATCAAGCAGACATAAAATTTATCATTTTATAATATAATGCTTTTTTCTTTGATCAGATTAGCTCTGGACTTTGCAGAAAGGAATAATAGAATGCATTTGGGTATAATAAATGACATCAATTTCCTGATAAAATAGTGTGAAAGGAAAATAAAAATGGAGTCAGTATTGCTAAGAGAGCTGTCTAAAGTGGAGCCAGGAGGCATTGAGGAAGTGTGACGTATGCATGTCTCAGCCTGGATGGAATCTGAACTTTGTCTTATTGTCTTAATGCAGGCATCTAGAACATCTGCCCAGTGTTCCAGAAACTCAAGGTACTTATTGAAGCCTTACTGTAAAATAGCTCATGATTGCCTGTATCCTAAGAACAAATTATTTCCTTTCTTGAGTCAAGGTCAATCATAATTCTTGCCAGACAACTGTAACAATCTTGTGGTTTTTGCCTTTATAAGCCCCGAACTTTCCTTTCCCCAGAACAGTCTTTTGGTTTTACCCAGATCTGTATCTCTCAAATTGTGATATTAGACCCCATATAAATTCTTTTCTTGTTTACAGACTTCTTCATTTCTTGGTTGGCAAAAGACAATAATTTTCTATTAAAAAAGAATTTCAGTATGCATGCTTATTCTTTTCTGAAATGCAGAATTATATGGTTTCAAAATAAATCACTTTGTAAGGCTGGTGAGTTTTTAACTTAAAAATCTTCAGAATGACAGCAGTTGATAAATATTAGTCTACTATTCTCTAGTTCCTCAGGACACATCATACCCCGCAAACACTTGGAGAGAGGTAAGCACTCCATCCAGACTACTGTCCCACATGGTTTACTCAAGATTCTGGGGACTTCCCTGGAGGTCCAGAGGTTAGAACTTGTTGTTTTCACTGCCATGGGCCTGGGTTTGATCCCTGGTCCAGGAACTGAGATCCTGCAAGCTACACAGCATGACCAAAAATTTTGAAAATTAAAATTGTAGAAAGGAACGAGAGCTTTCTGATACAATAATTACTTGGCATGAGTGAAATGGGTCTTTAAATTCTAGAATTCTGGGGTGAGGGGTGAATGAAATGGGTGAAGGAGATCAAAAGGTACAAACTTCCAGTTATAAATAGAAAAGTCATGGGGCTGTAACGGTGACTATAGTCAATAATATTGTATCTTATACTTGAGAGCTGTTAAGAGAGTAGCTCTTAAAAGTTCTTTTTTTTTTAATTTTTTTATTGGAGGCTAATTACTTTACAATATTATATTGGCTGGTTTTGCCATACATTGACATGAATCTGCCCCAGGTATACATGTGTTCCCCTTCTTGAACACCCCTCCCACCTCCCTCCTCCCCATATCCTCCCTCCGGGTCATCCCCGTGCACCAGCCCCGAGCATCCTGTATCATGTGTCGAACCTGGACTGGTGATTCATTTCACATATGATAATATACATGCTTCAAAAAGTTCTTATCATAAAAAAATTGTGACTGTTTGGTGGTGGAAGTGAACTAGACTTATGTGGTCATTTCACAATATAAATATCAACTATGTATGTTGCACACATAAGCTAATATAATGTAATCAATTATTTCTCAATTTCTAGGAAATTCTAGAGTTCTGGATCTGTTTCTCATGAATGGTACATATACATGGGTGCATGCATGCATACAGTTCTCTCCCTCTGTCTCTCTCTCTCTGTCTCTCTCTCCTTGGATCTGAGAAGCAATAAGTTTGATGTCTGCTCAAACTCATAATTTGTTGGAAAGTGAGAAATGGTGATTATTCTCACATAGGCCTTATGTAATCGAGAAAAATAGCAAAATCCCTCAAAGAAATTAATACTGAAAATTAAGAAAGTAAAGTCCTTGGGAGTCAGATTATTTAGCTTTATGAAGACCTTTCTAAACTTTTCACATTCTGAATGCTTTCTGGATTCTGGAAGCCATAAGCAGCTAAAGTAAAGCAGAGAATGACATGGTGATGCAGACACTTGAGACTAGATGGTGACAAAATCTTGATATCTAAAGATCAGCAAAAGCCAGGTGCCTGTTGAGTTCAGAGTGCAGAAACCTTGCTTCGGATACAGTAAGCCAGGGAGTGGAGGGAGTTTCAGTGACAGTTAGCTTCTGGATGTAAGTCCTTTTTTATCAGGTAATAACTCAGAGTGAATAGCCCAAGAAGTCTCCCAGAAAGAATCTGCAGTGCACGTTTGAAAGAGTGTTGGGGTTGACAGGTTTCAGCCCCTTTGCAATGAGGAGTGTCAGGGAAATTGAAAGAAAGGCCCCAAGTGAGACAACTGGTAGAAAAGAACAGTGTAAAGCATTTTCAGCTTCTGCTGGCTCAGACGAATGGAACCAGTTCTTTTTTATTTTCTATTTTAAATAGGTCATTTTTTTTCAAAATAAACTCATTGGGGTGTGTGCGTGTGTGTATATATATATATATATATATATATATATATATAAACTCCTATAAAGTACAAAAAGAAAAATTCTCTAAGCATACAAATTAACCCAAATGTTACATAGCTTTCAAAAAGAAAAAAGTACTTATTTCTTATCTATTGTTGAATAGGGAGTGCTAGTTTCCCATTTTATCTTTCCAGGGTTTAGGCAACTCCTTGGAATAAAAGATATGAACTTGTTCAGGCCTACATGGCAGTGCTTATTTAAAAGTTTCCCTAATGATTTATTTTTTAAATTACCGTATCATCTGCAAATACCAAAATCACTGACTGAATTTAAGGAGCCACAAAAGTGATGTTGGGCTAGAATAATGCAATCTACCCAATAAATCAAAGATTTTGAGCCCAAAACTCCAGGACAAAAAGCATAAAGATTCTGTAATAAATGCTTGTGAGTTTTCACACAATAGTGTTTCATCAAGAGTAGCTGTTCTGGGACTTCCCTAGTGGTCCAGTGACTAAGACTCTGGCTCCCAATGCAGGGGGTCTGGGTTCAATCCACAGTCAGGGAAATAGATCCAATTTGCTGCAAGGAAGAGTTCGAATGCCACAATGAAGATGGAAGATCCTGCATACTGCAACTAAGACCTGACACAGCTAAATAAACAATTTTTTAAGTTGTTATATCAGTATAAATTTCAACAATAATTGTATTTACAGGCCCCTCCAAAAACCATTTACTAGGAAACCATTATATAGCCACCACAAAATGCAAATTCACAATATTTTTCTGCTTACAGTGTCATCAACCATTGACTTTAAGAGTAACAATTAAAAAATGTTTTTCCTTTGCTTACAGTGGCATAAAGAACATGGAGAAATAACACATTTTCAAAAGCACTTCCATCACACTTTCAGCTTCTAATAGTAGCATCTGCCCACAAAGATGACACTTCTGTCTTTGTTTCTCTACTTTAAATTGTTTGCCATCACAGCTTCAATCAAAAGCAAATTTTACACCCAAGAAAGATGCAAAATCTAGCTTTTTCCATAGTATTATCAAGGACAATGAGTCATTTGTCTCTCAGCCAAACTCTATATACAGTCTTATTTACACTGCAATAAGAGCTTGTTTTTCAGAGTTGCTGATAGACATAGTTATGTTCTGTGTAGCAGGATCACTCTCTCCTATCACTCCCTCCTAGACTTTACCAAACAGCAGAAAGGCTTTTGGGGCTTCCTGGGTGGCTCAGCAATAAAGAATCTGACTGCCAACGCAGGAGATGAGACAAAGGTTGAATCCCTGGGTCGGGAAGATCCCATGGAAAGGCAATGGTACACCTCTCCAGTTTCCTTGCCTGGGAAATCCCATGGACAGAGGAGCCTGGTGGGCTGCAGTCCATGGGGTACCAAAGAGTCAGTCACGACATGTGACTAAACAACAGGACTTTAGTTCCAATTTTGCCCTTTTGGTGGGTCACCTGACTTGTTACTACTTGAGTTTTCTCATAAAAAGTATAGCATTGGCAAAGCCATCCAATAGAGGATCTTGCTTTTTAAAATATCTCAGACCCCTTTGAAAATGCTAGAAAAACTTAACAAATAATTTCACTAGAAAATACACATAGGGGATAATCAGCTTCCCTGATGGCTCAGATGGTAAAGAGTATGTCTGCAGTGCAGGAGACCCAGGGTCAATCTCTGGGTCAAGAAGATCCCCTGGAGAAGGGAATGGCAACCCACTCTAGTTTTCATAATCACAAACGTTTGTGGTTTCAGTTCACATATTCCTGAATTTTACCCATGGACATCTGGTTAAAACTCTTACCCACAGCTTTTGAAATGAGTACCATTGCCCGAGGAGGTTATTATGTGTCAGTTTTAAGTTTCCCATGTCTGCACAGTGACGTAAGAAGGTGGCCAGTGGACAAAAAACATTTGACTCTATGAACTACTATTCATAAAATGGCTGGAGTTACATTTCCCCACAACCAGTCCCCAAGACCACATTCCATTCCTCAATTATCATTAAGGACAAAGTTTACGTACAGCCTTTATTTTTAGAAACTTTTCCTCCACAGGGAGTTCAACTCAGTAATCTGTGATGACTTAGAGAGATGCAATGGGCTGGGGCAGGGGTTGGCAGTGGGAGGAAGGTCCAAAAGGGAGAGGATATATGTATACATATAGCTGATCCACATAGTTGTATAGTAGAAGCTAACACAATATTGTAAAGTCATTATGCGCCAATTAAAAAATAAAAAATATCTTCTCCCTTCCAGGAGAACTTTATGATCTATTTTAGCCATGCTTAACCCCCTATGCTACACCCACAGACTCACTCTAACCCTCTAGGGATTGCACTACCACTGCTTCCCCAATTTTGTTGTGGAAAATTTTACCTTCCTCCATGTTAATCACTGGTTTAACACAGAGATTGGCTTACTTGCTGTGTGCCCCACATAACTAACTCAGTTTTCCTGGTGCATCTAGAAAGCATCAAAAAGTCACTTCCCGGTCCTCCTCTCAATGTCCTTACCAGTCACAGGCCTATCTTGAGGCCCTGACACTGAGAACAAGGATTCTCTTGGTTAATCTATATATTAGGTATACCCTGCAGCCTCTCTTGGGCTCGTCTCCTAGCCCTCTTTTAAGTATGTATTTTATTCAGTGGTTTATATTGTCTGATTGACTAATCTGAAGAAACCATTCTCTTAATAAACCAGCAGCATTTCTTTTTTTCCTAGACACAAAGGTCTACTCTTAGGTCAAAGGCCAGAGGAACCTGATCTCCTGCTGCTGCTGCTAAGTCACTCAGTCGTGTCCGACTCTGTGTGACCCCATAGACGGAAGCCCACCAGGCTCCCCCATCCCTGGGATTCTCCAGGCAAGAACACTGGAGTGGGTTGCCATTTCCTTCTCCAATGTGTGAAAGTGAAAAGTGAAAGTGAAGTCGCTCAGTCGTGTTCGACCCTTAGCGACCCCACAGACTGCAGCCTACCAGGCTCCTCCATCCATGGGATTTTCTAGGCAAGAGCACTGGAGTGGCTTGCCATTGCCTTCTCCGATGCTGTTTCTAGATGTCTCTAATTTGAAAGGTTTTAGCTTTCATTTGTAAGAAAAATTATATTTTAGATTATCATTTTCATTGGGTATTTACTTTTGATGAAACCATCTTAAATAATTTTAGCTTTAAAGTTATATTCATTTTCTTCCTTTTTAGAATGTGGCTCAAATTAAGGCTAAGTTTACTCCTAGAAGTTGATAAAGATAATTGTCAAACTCTGTTTACTATTGTGCAGTATTTGTGGTCTGTCAATTAACCAACCAATACAAGAAGAATGTATTCATTTGCTCATTCAAGTAATATTTACCAAAAAATAAATTTGCAGAGCTTCAGACTTACCAGGCTTCCCAGGTGGTGCTAGTCCTATAAAGCCAGCCTGCTAATGCAGGAGACCTAAGAGACATGGGTTTGATCCCTGGGTCGGGAAGATACTCTAGAGGAGGGCATGGCAACCCGTTCCAGTATTCTTGTCTGGAGAATCCTGTGGACAGAGGAGCCTGGCGGGCTGCAGTCTATTGAGTTACAAAGAGTTGGACGTGACTGAAGTTTCTTAGCATGCATGCAGACTGATGTCAGACTCGAAGTATGGAGGGGGAGGGGAGACAGACAATGGCCCTCCACTGTGTAGAGTACAGTCTGTGGAAGGACAAAAATTAGAGGATTAAAAAGGATAATTTCAGAGAAGGAAAAATTGTATTTTTTTCTAGAAGTGCCAGGTGATAAAAGTCACCCTTAGGTTTGAAAAGCAAGAAAGAACTTACCAGGGAGATAACATTTGAGTGTAAACTGATTAAGCAGCCAATCATGCCACAATTGAGGAGCAGGATTTTCAAGTCAGTATGACCAGCAATGGCAAAGGTCTAGGGTAGGAAAAAGGCAGGCAGTTTATTTAGAAAGATGATCTATAATTAGAAAAAAGAGAGCCAGTGGGAAAGTGTCATGAGATGAGCTTGGAGAAAAGGGTTCATTCTTTTCAGCTGAACAAAGAGTACAGAAATTGGAATTTTATTTTAGGGCTTTTCGGTTTTGTTTTTGAGGGGTGGTTTTTGGTTTTGAGGGGTTTTAATTATTTTCTGGCCATGCTGTGCTGCATGCAGGATCCTAGTTCCTCAATAAGGGATCAAGCCTGCACTCCCTACAGTGGAAACTGGAAGTCTCAACCACTAAACCCCTAGAGAAGTTCCTTGAATTTTCAGTTCAGTTCAGTCTCTCAGCCGTGTCTCACTCTTTGTGACCCCATGGACTGCAGCACGCCAGGCTTCCCTGTCCTTCACCAACCCCCAGAGCTTGCTCAAACTCATGTCCATCGAGTCAGTGATGCCATCCAACTGTCTCATTCTCTGTCGTCCCCTTCTCCCACCTTCAGTCTTTCCCAGTATCAGGGTCTTTTCCAATGAGTCAGTTCTTCACATCAGATGGACAAAGTATTGGAGTTTCAGCTTCAGCATCAGTCCTTCCAATGAATATTCAGGACTGATTTCCTTTAGGATGGACTGGGTGGATCTCCTTGCAGTTCAAGGGACTCACAAGAGTCTTCTCTAACACCATAGTTCAAAAGCATCAATTCTTGAGCACTCAGCTTTCTTTATAGTCCAGCTCTCACATCCACACATGACTATTGGAAAAACCATAGCGTGAATTTTAAACACAGGGAAAAACCAATGAAAAGTTAAAGCAGAGGGTGCTGCTGCTGCTGCTGCTAAGTCGCTTCAGTCATGTCCAACTCTGTGCGACCCCAGAGACAGCAGCCCACCAGGCTCCCCGTCCCTGGGATTCTCCAGGCAAGAACACTGAAGCAGGTTGCCATTTCCTTCTCCAATGCATGACAATGAAAAGTGAAAGTGAAGTCGCTCAGTCATGTCTGACTTTTAGCGACCCCATGGACTGCAGCCTACCAGGCCCCTCTGTCCATGGGATTTTCTAGGCAAGAGTACTGGAGTGGGTTGCCATTGCCTTCAACAAAAGCAGAGGGTGACATTATACTATTTCCATTGAGAAGTTTGCTCTAGATGTCATATGTAAATAGACTATAATGGGATAAGAGTAGAAACAAGAAATGAGAGAAAATTAAATTACTCTGTAATAAGGAGAAACTGTTATTCTTCAGCCAATTTTTGAAACCCTGGAGATGGAAATGGCAACCCACTCCACTGTTCTTACCTGAAAAGTTCCATGGACCAACGAGTCTGGTGGGCTACAGTCCATGTGGTTGCAAAGAGTCAGACATGACTGAATACACACACATGCAATTTTTGAAAAGTGAATTTGCCTGGCCTTCTACCAATAAAAATCCATACAACAGAAGTCACTTCCAAATCAAAACATAGTAAAGATAAAAACTCAAATTGGCATTATTGTCTAATGAAATGTTTTTGAACCTCTTTTGCATGATTTTGTCAGCCAAGTATTCCTTGTGTGTCCTTGGAGCATTTAACTCTCAGATGCAGACAGTTACCTAATGTTACCAGCTGTTTTGTAGGTTAGTACCAGTTGATTCATTTGCAATAAAGCATATATAACATGATATTTTACTTGTGTTTTGACTACAGTTTTAAGCTTTAAATAACATTAGATTGCTTATAATATTACATAATTGGATACAAACTTTTAGGAGGTGTCAAATTTTATGCAGAACAAGGATAAGTCTGGGTAAAATTGTTTCTACTGCTATCACTATGTTTCAGTCATATAAACTGCATTTTAAATAGAAGAAACAATGGAAATAACTAGTAATTTTAAAAAAAATAAATAAATAAAAACAAGACTGTGTCAGTACTATAAAAAGACCTATTTTTCATTCACCACCCCTGAATATCAGAACCTTCCAAATCCACAGTTGAGCTCTTGCCCTAGAATGTTTAATATATTTATTTTTGTCCATCCTTCCACTTTTGGCAGAACTAGTCCCACCTTTTTCATCATTGTCTACTGCCCAGGGTACCTCTATTGCATTCTAGTGTGTTTTAGTGACTGCCAAGAGGGAAATCTACCTAGAACATCGATAGTTATTAATGTTTAAAATATTCCTCTGTCCTAATAACAGGAGGATTGAGAAACAGAAATTATGATGCAAAGATATAAATGTCATTTTAACGGCAGAAATTGCAGACATCCTGAACATTCTAAAGCACAGTGATGGAGGAGGCCCCCAGACTCTGCACAGATCCCATCTCTAAAGCCCAACTCATGCCCCACATGGAAAGTTACCTCTGCCAATGCCATGGCCATCATTACCATTCCCACACATGGAAGAGGCTCAGTATTCAAATGTGGTTCTGCAAGGGGAGAACCAGCTGTGCAACAAGTACTGCCAGATTTTTCTTCCCTACAGTTCAATCTTCCCTAAAAGTGCTGTTTGTAACTTTAATAACTTCTTCCTCTGGTTGTTGTTCTTTAGTCACTAAGTCATGTCTGCTTTTTTGTGACCCACATGGACTGAAGCCCACCAGGCTCCTGTGTCCATGGGATTTCTCAGGCAAGAATACTGGAGTGGGTAGTCATTTCCTTCCCCAGGGTATCTTCCTGACCCAGGGATTGAACTCTCTTCTTCTGCATTGGTGGCACTGAGTCACCCGGGAAGCCATTCTTCCTCTCACCCAGTCTTTTCCCACAAATCCCCTTTCTGAAATTTCAACTCTCACAATGCCAAACAACACTGTAAATGTTTTAGCTAATTTGCTACTTATTTCCATCATTCAGATCTGACAGGCCCAAATAAAGAAATTCAATTTCTGTCTCTGATGACATATATGAAAAGCCAAAATATGGTGACACTGTGGCTTTGCCAGTGCTTAATGAATACCATGCAAAAGGATTATCCTGATTTTTTTCCCCCAGCAATCGATAGGTACAGTCTCCATGGTTATATTAATCCACTCAGCATTCAGACCAAGAATCGAAGATTGCAGCTTTCAAGTCTCTATACTCATTTCCCAAGGTGCTCTAGTTGATGATATGTTTTTTCTAGACATTGAGCAATTGTCAGTCATCCCTACCTTTCGCCAGCTCCCTGCTAATAAGTTATTTGCTGACTTGCTGATCTATTAAGTAATGTATGAAGAGAGGCACGAGTTTGTGTTTTCAATGAGTCATACAAAGCTTGAGAAAATCCAACAGAGGGTGGTGAGCAAAGGAAAGCCTAATTAGCTCAAGAAACTGACTCAGAGAAAAATGCTAATTTGCTGACTCTACCAGGATCTGATTTTGTTGAGAACAGTCTTCCGTGACTGTTTCATCTAAGCTCACTTTTGACTTTTAATTTACATTCATGACTATAGACTGTCACAGACTCCACCCTTCAAAGCCAGGGTCGGCATAGGGTTGATGACAGAGAAGAGCCTCCAGGCAGGAAGTCCAGGCCTGGCTCAACAGGAGCTGTTCTCAAGGTCAAATCCAACAAGGGCTTCTGGTAGGAGGGAGAGAATGTCACCTACAGCTGAGAAGACATGACAAGCAGATGGGAGCAGTTGAGAAGGCATAACAAGCAGATGCCAGAATTGGTCCTAATTAGAATGTCAAAGTGCAGGTCTAGGCTAGTTGGTGAAATGAAAGCAGGAGTCATTGTGGGGCAGGCTGTGCCCGTTTTAGATGCTGCTTGGGATGAGGCCATGTGAACAGAATACAGGAGCCAATCTTTAAAGCACTCTCAGGCCCAGAGCTGGGGCAATTTGAGAAATGCAGTAAACAGTAGTAGTGGATGATAACCCAAAGAATAAAATAAATACCCCTGATGTGAGTAATGACTGAATACATAAATAAATGGGGCCAAGACTTTTTTTTAATAGAATTCCAAAAATAAATGTAGCAGAAATGAAAGAAATAGAAAACCACAGTGGTTATTTCTGCACTAAAATCAGTTTTAGTGAGTAAAACTTTAAGGAGAAACAGGATATTAAACAGGATATTCAGTTCAGTTCAGTCGCTCAGTCGTGTCCGACTCTCCGCGACCCCATGAATCACAGCACGCCAGGCCTCCCTATCCATCACCAACTCCCGGAGTTCACTCAAACTCATGTCCACAGAGTCGATGATGCCATCCAGCCATCTCATTCTCTGTCGTCCCCTTCTCCTCCCACCCCCAACCTTTCCCAGCATCAGAGTCTTTTCCAGTGAGTCAACTCGTCACATGAGGTGGCCAAAGTATTGCAGTTTCAGCTTTAGCATCAGTCCTTCCAATGAACACCCAGGATTGATCTCCTTTAGAATGGACTGGTTGGATCTCCTTGCAGTACAAGGGACTCTCAAGAGTCTTCTCCAACACCACAGTTCAAAAGCATCAATTCTTCGGCAATCAGCTTTCTTCACAGTCCAACTCTCACATCCATACATGACCACTGGAAAAACCATAGCCTTGACTAGACGGACCTTTGTTGGCAAAGTGATGTCTCTGCTTTTTAATATACTATCAAGGTTGGTCATAACTTTCCTTCCAAGGAGTATATAGCCTAGCCTCAAAGTATCACCTCATAATATTCATTAATTAGTATGTTGCCTGTTAATTACTGTGGTTCCAGGAGGTGGAATGGGGTTCAGATTTAGTGACTAGCTTCTAATGAATAGAATGTGGTATGGGAAATTTTGTAACTTTATAGGAGAGAAACCTGGCAGATACCACCTTAACTAAATGATCAAGGTTAACATCACCAGTGTGACTCATGTTGATATCATATTCTCATTAAGATGTCAGCATGAGAAGGATAATCTCTGTGATATTCTTCCAAAATCTCCATAACCCCAATTCAATTAATCATGAAATTGAGAGATATTCTACAAAATACCTGTTACCCAGGTAAAAGTGTTAAAATCATGAAAAAACAAGGAGGGACCAAGAAACCACAAAAGAATGGACCCTAAGGACAAAAGAAGGACATTAGTGGAAAACCTGAGCAAATCCTATAACAGTTTGTATTAACTTAGTTAATAGTGTTGCTTTGATGTTAATTTCTTAGTTGTGATTCTGTACTAACATTATGTAAGGTGTTAACATTAAGGGATACTGGGGAGAGAAAAAACCAGGACTCCCCATACTAGCTTTGCAATTCTGCACTTCTAAAATTATTTCAAAATACAAATGTTCTTTAAAAGACTAGAAAAGCAATCAAACCATTTAGTACTTTTTCAGTTCAATTCAGTCACTTAGTCGTGACCGACTCTATGCGACCCCATGAATCACAGCACACCAGGCTTCCCTGTCCATCACCAACTCCCAGGGTTCACTCAAACTCATGTGCATTGAGTCGGTGATGCCATCCAGCTATCTCATTCTCTGTCATCCCCTTCTCCTCCCGCCCCAATCCCTCCCAGGATCAGAGTCTTTTCCAGTGAGTCAACTCGTTGCATGAGGTGGCCAAAGTATTGCAGTTTCAGCTTTAGCATCAGTCCTTCCAATGAACACCCAGGACTGATCTCCTTCAGAATGGACTGGTTGGATCTCCTTGCAGTCCAAGGGATTCTCAAGAGTCTTCTCCAACACCACAGTTCAAAAGCATCAATTCTTTGGCGATCAGCTTTCTTCACAGTCCAACTCTCACATCCATACATGACCACGGGAAAAACCATAGCCTTGACTAGATGGACCTTGGTTAGCAAAGTAATGTCTCTGCTTTTTAATATACTATCTAAGTTGGTCATAACTTTCCTTTCAAGGAGTAAGTGTCTTTTAATTTCATGGCTGCAATCAGCATCCGCAGTGATTTTGGAGCCCCAAAAAATAAAGTCTGCCACTGTTTCCACTGTTTCTCCATCTATTTCCCATGAAGTGATGGGACCAGATGCCATGATTTGGAGAAGGAAATGGCAACCCACTCCAGTGTTCCTGCCTGGAGAATTCCAGGGACGGGGGAGCCTGGTGGGCTGCCGTCTATGGGGTCGCACAGAGTCGGACACGACTGAAGTGACTTAGCAGTAGCAGCCATGATCTTAGTTTTCTGAATGTTGAGCTTCAAGCCAACTTTTTTACTCTCCTCTTTCACGTTCATCAAGGGGCTTTTTAGGTCCTCTTCACTTTCTGCCATAAGGGTGGTGTCATCTGCATATCTGAGGTTATTGATATTTCTCCCAGCAATCTTGATTACAGCTTGTGCTTCAATCACAACCTTCTTTGAATGCTGAAATGCTGTTTCTCATCACTCTCTTTTAAGTTTATAATTTTTTTCTAATTAAAAGAATGTTCTAATTTAAAAGATTGACCTAGGTCAGGAGGATGAGAAGACAAGACACAGAGAGAAATATTTGCAAGAGATATACTTGATAACATATTGTTATCCAAGATACACAACAAATCCTTAAAAATTCAACAATAAGAAGGCACATAAACCAATTTTAAAATGAGCAAAAGAACAGACACCTAATCAAAGAAGATATATGGATGACAAGTAATCATATGAAAAGGTGCACAATACCTTACATCACTGCTGCTGCTGCTGCTGAGTCGCTTCAGTCGTGTCCGACTCTTAGCGACCCCATGGACTGCAGCCTACCTGGCTCCTCCATCCATGGGATTTTCCAGGCAAGAGTATTGGAGTGGGGTGCCATTGCCTTCTCCCCTACATCACTAGGGAATAGCAAATTAAATAGCATTGAGGTACTACCCTACAAACCTATTAGAATAGCCAAGATACAAAACACAAAATGCTATCAAGGATATCTAACAAGAACCATTTTTCATTGCTGGTGGGAATGCAAAATGGTACAGACACAGTGGAAGACCATTTGGCAGCTTCTTATAAGACTAAACATAATCTTAAAATCAATGCAGTTCAGTTACTCAGTCATACCCAATTGTTTGTGACCCCATGGACTGAAGCAAGCCAGGCCTTCCTGTCCATCACCAACTGCCAGAGTTTACTCAAACTCAAGTCCATCAAGTTGGTGATGCAATCCAAGCATCTCATCCCCCTTCTCCTCCTGCCCTCAATCTTTCCCAGCATCAGGGTCTTTTCAAATGAGTCAATTCTTCGCATCAGCTGGCCAAACTATTGGAGCTTCAGCTTCAGCATCAGTCCTACCAATGTATATTCAGGACTGATTTCCTTTAGGATGGACTGGTTGGATCTCCTTGCCATCCAAGGGACTCTCAAAAGAATCTTCTCCAACACCATAATTGAAAAGCATGAATTCTTCGGCGCTCAACTTTCTTTATGGTCCAACTCTCACATCCATACATGACTACTGGAAAATCATAGCTTTGACTAGACAGACTCTTACAATACAATTTTGCAATTGTGCTCTTTAGTATTTACACAAATGAGCTTAAAAATTATGTCCACATAAAAGTCTACACATGGATGTTTAATCATAACTGTCAAAATTTGGTAGGAACAAGGATGTCCTTCAGTAAGTGGATGGATTAATAAACTGTGAGTATCCACACAATGGACTGTATTATTCAGTGCTAAAAGTAAATGAGTTGTCAGGACTTCCCTGGTGGACCGGGGGTTAAGACTCGATTCTTCCAATTCAGGGGCATAGGTTCGATTCCTGGTCTGGAGAACTAAGATCCCAAATGCCTCATGTTACAGCAAAAAAGAGAAAAAATAAAATAAAATGAGCTGTCAAGCCATGAAAAGATATGGAGGAAACAAATGTATAAGATGTACTAAGTGAAAGAAGGTAATCTAAAAAGACTGTTTAGTTACTTCCCTAGTGGTCCAGTGGTTAAGACTTCCCCCTTCCAATCCAGGGAACAGATTAAATCCCTGGATGAGTAACTAAGAGCCCACATGCTTCATGGTGTGGCCAAAATAAATAAAAAAGACTGTATGTTTCCAACTGTATGACATTCTGGAAAAGACAAAACTATGAAGACAGTAAAAGAGATCAGTGGTTGCCAGAGATGAGGGGGAGAGAATGGATGAAAAGGTCCAGTATACGGGATTTCTTTTTTAATGACTTTATTTTATAGAACAAATTGAGGTTCATAGGCACTGTACACAGATTCCCCATATATGCCCTGTCCCTACTCATGTACAGCTTCCCCCACTGTCAACATGACCCACCAGAGTGGTACATTTGTTACAATCAATAAACCTACATTAACACACCATCACCCAAAGTCCATAGTTTGTGTTATGGTTCACTCTTGGTGTTGTATACTTTAAAGGTTCAGACAAGTTTGTAATGACATGTATTCACTTATAGTATCGTACAGAGTAGTTTCACTGCCTGAAAAAATCCTGTCAATGTAGATTCATCAATTGTAATGTATTTATCATATTGGTGATGTATGCTAATGCTCAGGAAGGCTGTGCAAACACTTCTGTTCAACATTCCTTTAAATCTAAAACTGCCCTGAAAAAAAAAAAAAAGTATAATTTTTTTTTTTAAAGATTGAAGTGGGGTAATGAATGAAGAAAATTTACCAAGTAAAGAAAACAATTTCATCCTAATTATAAAGCAGTAGATTTACCGGTACACAGAGTTTCCTATTCCTATATCAATCATATTCAAAAAGCTTGCAGTACATATGAAAGAGTTAGTCGTTCAGTCACGTTGGACCCTTTGCGACCCCATGGACTATAGCCCACCAGGCTTCACTGTCCATGGAATTCTCCAGGCAAGAATACTGAAGTTGATTGCATTTCCTTCTCCAGGGGGTCTTCCTGACCCAGGGATGGAACCTGAGTCTCCTGCATTGCAGGCAGATTCTTTACCATCTGAGCCACTTGGTGTACATAACTTACTCAATAATCAAATGTACTTAATCAATCATCACAATATTTCTATGAGGTAGCTACTTTTATAATTACTCCTGTTTCAGTTTCAGTTTAGTCGCTCAGTCGGGTACGACTCTTTGCGACCCCATGAACCGCAGCATGCCAGGCCTCCCTGTCCATCACCAACTCCCAGAGTCCACCCAAACCCATGTCCATTGAGTCGGTGATGCCATCCAACCATTTTATCCTCTGTCGTCTCCTTCTCCTCCTGCCCTCAATCTTTCCCAGCATCAGGGTCTTTTCCAATGAGTCAACTCTTCGCATCAAGTGGCCAAAGTATTGGAGTTTCAGCTTCAACATCAGTCCTGTACAGACAAGGAAATATACTCAGGGAGTTGTTGAGAAGGCAGAAAAACATAAGACAGGTAATGTCTGGTTCATAATTTCTAAGAAAACAAAAAGACAGAAACTGAGGTACATTAAATTTCCAAAAGATTATTTGAGTAAATATCCATTTGAATCAATCAGTGTCAGATGGAAAATGGTTAGGAGCACTCCATGGATAGAAGCTAGTATAAAGGCTTTTATTGGACAGAGCAGAAGCAAAGCAAGGAAATTATTTGATTGGCTATAGCTTCTCTGGTTGCTCTATTTGGGAAAACCTAATTGGTCGTTTGTGATCAGTTGTTCCTAAATTGCCCTTCCTCAGGTTCAGGTGCATCCCCTCTGGCTTACACAGGCTCCCAAGGTATTAGAGCCACCTCATTCTAACAGTCTCCATAGTTGATTACTTTAATAGAATACAGCTAAGTTTGGGGGCATTAAATAGAGTTCTACTCATAAGAGTTTTGAAATTTTATACTTTTTATACTAAACTATGTAATACTGACTAAAGAATCAATTTATGCAGAAATACAGTTGACCCTTGATCAATAAGGGTTTGAATTATAAGCCTATATATATGCAGATTTTTTTAATGTATTAGAAAAATTTTTTGGAAATTTGCAACAGCTTAAAACAGTTCGCAGACTAATCATGTGGCTCAGAAATATAAAAAAAATTAAGAAAAAGGTATGTCATAATGGCACAAAATAGAAGTACACACTAGTCTATCCTTATACAGATGTAAGATGAGTGATGTTTAATATAAATTAATAATGTGTCAATATTTTACTGTCTTATAACTGTACCTTGAAAGAATTCCATTATTAGACAAATATGCCTCTCTCTCTCATAATTAGGTAAGCTGCTTATCAATCTATCATCATAGGTAAGTGGTTTTTTAAAATATTTTCAATACTGTACTATGAATATGACGATAATACTATCTACAATAAAAATTTTATAAAAATTCATTCATTCGTGTATAGGCTAAGCTATAGTGAAACAACTGTACCACAGACACTAGGCAACCATAAAATAACTATATTGCTGCTTTTCTGTTATCAATGCATGAATACCTGTAAATAAATATGAATTTCCTTTTCACATCATCTTTTAATTTTTGATGTCTAGCGTTGTAATATGTAGAACATCCATAGTGTTTTGTGTCATATAAGACAATATTGATGTAGGTACAGACAGACAATTCATTTTATAAATAGACAATGCAAACTTATGGTATCAATAAATGCAGTATGGTTTTTTTTAATGTATTTCTCTTCCTTATGATTTTCCTAACAGCATTTTCTTTTTTCTAGTTTATTTTATTGTAAGAATACAGTATATTATACAAAATATCTGTTGACTCAGTGTTATCCGTAAGGCTTCTGGTCAACAGTAGGCTATTAGTAGTTAAGTTTGGGGGAGTCAAAGTTATATGTGGATTTTTGACTATGCAGGGGTCAAGGCCCCTAACCCCATGTTGTTCAAGAGTCAACTGTGCAATGATCTCAACAGAAAATCACATTGTTTTTTATAGATTCAAAATGCAATTTTCTTTCCATATGTAGTTACCTTGGTATCTCTGCTGGTAAAGAATCTGCCTGCAATGCAGGAGACCCTGGTTCAGTTCCTAGGTCAGGAAGATCCCCTGGAGAAACGATAGGCTAGCCACTCCAGTGTTCTCGGGCTTCCCTGATGGTTCAGTCAGTAAAGAATCTGCCTGCCAATGCAGGAGACATGGGTTTGATCCCTGTCAGGAAGATCCCACATACTGTGAAGCGACTAAGCCCCTGAGCCACAACTATTGAGCCTGTAGCCCAGGATCCACAACTACTGAAGCCCAAGTGTCCTAGAGCCTGTGCTCTGCTACAAGAGAAGTCACTGCAATGAGAAGCCCGGGCACTAAAACTCCAGAGTAGGCCCCTGCTCGCAGCAAATAGAGAAAGCCTGCACACAGCAACGAAGACCCACCACAGCCAAAAATATATAAAATTTTTTAAAAAGATGTTCTTTTTGCATCTGTCATTGAGAATATGTCGATGTGAGTTAAGATCCCCACCAAGAATAAACAGCCCTAACAGAGGGTACACTACTCTCTGTGCAGAGTGAATTACATACAGCAAGTCTAGTGAGGCAAAGGGAAAGAGGAGGTGGGGCTGACCTAGTGCTTTAATGAAAAGCAACCCTTTAATCAGTGGTGAAGATAAAGAAGGAACAGAAGAGGGAAGAGAACAGAAAGAAAGAAAAAAACAGTGAGCTATTTTGCCCCTTCTTTTGACGGCTTCTCATTATTAGTAAAGTAAATTCCAAAGTCCTTAACGTGTCACACGATCACTGATTCCTAGGCTGCATTGGCAGTCATCATTCCATAGGTTCCAATTTCAAAGAATTACTTAAATTCTCCAGACTCATTCTTCGCTTTCCAGCTCAGTGCCTTTGCTCATGTGCCCCCTCGTCTTAAAATATCCTTAATATAGCCTCACTCAAGATCTAATACAAAGGCCAGTCTGGCCGAAAAGTTTTCCCAAATCATATTTCATTCTCCCATTGAAATGTGTATTTCTTCTCTCTCCGAGTATTTTTTTTTTTTTTTTTGGCTGCACCAGCTCTTAGTTGTGGCACACAGGATCTTCGATCTTAGTTGCAGCACTCAAACTCATTAGTTGATCCCTGGATCACCAGGGAAGTCCCTCACTCTTCCAGTATTACCGATGCATTTTATGCATGTGTAGGAACACATCACGTTCTTCCTAATGCAGCAATCAGCTAAGACTGTCTACATGCTTTTCAGGGCTGTAATCTGAGAGCAGAGAATATGACTTACTACTCTTCTTGTCCTCGCCAGCATCTTTTGCAACACCTGACATGTAAAAGAATCCTAGAATCTTAAGTTCAGAGTTAGAAGGAAAGTTAAAGCTCAAACAGCAAATTTTGTAAGGCATAAAGAAATGTTTGATGCAAGAAGATGGAGAGCAGTTTGAGGGGAAAAGTTAGGAAAAGAAAACTAGAAAGGGCGTTAGTAATAATGAATATTTATTAAGAACTTACTAGGTGCTATATAATTCGTGTATATTATCTCATTTAGTGTTCAATATATTATCTCATTTAATGTTCACAATACAACAAAATAGGTATTGTTAGCATTTTCATTCTAACAAAGAAGCAAACCAAAGAAGTTAAATACTTCGCCCACAGTTAGACAGTTAAGGAAAAAGAAGCAAACCAAAGAAGTTAAATACTTCGCCCACAGTTAGACAGTTAAGGAATGATGGAGGTAGAATTCAAATCCAGGCCGTTTGACTCTAATGTCTATTATTGTTGTTCAATCACTAAGTCGTGTCCAGCTCTTTGCAACCCCATGGACTGCAGCATGCCAGGCTTCCCTGTCCTTCACTGTCTCCCGGAGTTTGCGCAAACACATGACCAACCATCTCATCCTCTGCTTCTCCCTTCTCCTGCTCACAATCTTTCCCAGCCTCAGGGTCTTTTCCAATGAGTTGGCTCTTTGCATTGGGTGGCCAAATTATTGGAGCTTCAGCTTCCACATCAGTTCTTCCAATGAATATTCAGGGTTGATTTCCTTTAGGATTGGCTGGTTTGATCTTCTTGCTGTCCAAGGGACTCTCTAAAGTCTATACTTATTAGTAAAACACAGTTCAGTAGATGGGTTTTTCACTCATACTACAAGGAGAAGGAACCTTTAGGAACTGGCGAATGAAATGTAGCTTCCATCTTGCTGACCTTTGGGTGCCCACACTAGGTACACTGGAAGTAATTATCCTGAGGTTAAAATCCTTACCCCAAATGGTCAACATTCGTGTGCTGTTATAAAACTTTCATATAATATGGCATATTCAGAAAGCACCTTTCTGTGATTTTTTTAATGCACAGATCCCCATGAAAGCAAAACATTTGGTAACCAGCCCAGAACTGTAGCCACAATAGAGGAAACTCAGTGAATTTAATCAAAACTATGTACACAGCCATCAAGGCCCCTTTGGGAATGCTTGCTAGAAAAACCACATGTAGCTTTCATTTTCAATCATCTGGCCTTAACATGGCCCGTGTTTTTTTCTGCTTTGTAATAATTCAAAGCAGGTTGCCAATAGGAACAATTTTTAAAAGACTAATTATTTTTATAACTTTGATGCTAAGGAAATTTAAAATTTTTTCCCATTCTAATCAGCACTCAATAAAATATTAATAAACTACTAAGGCTCATAGTTTATGCTTTTCCTTTTTTAACCAAATGGAATAATACTGAGTATTGATATCATGTATGTTTGTGGTCACAACATGGAGAAGCTGTTAAGTCTATTTGACTTTATGGAATATGTAGGTCAGTTCGGGTTTCAGGAAAGTTTCTTAAATTCAGCTCAGTGTAACAGTAGAGCAAATTTTAAAGCTGAGCATGGGAATGCCTTGAAAACTGCAATAAGAAGTGTTTGACAAGGAAGCAAAAATATGTCCTCAGCTCATCTTCAGTTAAACACACACACACACAAGCACACACACACACTTTGATCTGACTCCCTGCCCATCACCATGTTGGCATTTCTGGACACACCACTCACACTGTAGTCTAAATAAATGCTCCTATCTGTGTTCCTTCTTTTCTTTCTTCTTATTGCCTCTTCCATTAATCAACCTTACAGTGCCCCATTTTCCGGGGAAATCGGATCTCTGCCTTTTATTCACATTATACAAATACCACGACTGATTTCAAGTTTAAAGATCTATCCTTCCTGCATTTTAACAGAGAAAAGAAAAGATTAGAGCCTGAGGTTGAAGGCTTTGGAATTTCAAGCGAAAGTTAGCAGGTAGAAGAAAATATCCAGGGACGTCCAAGTATCTCATCCGTAGGGAAGCAAAACTTGACACTACAAAATATCACTTTGGCATGTGAATTATTTTGAAATGAAAATAATCAAGGCCCAAGAGACTCAGGTAGAAACTTTGACCTCCCCCCTTAGCGGCCTAAAGAATTTAAATCAAGGGCCCATTCACAGGAATAGAGCTATCACCATAGATAGCTATGAAGGAAATGGCAACCCACTCTAGTGTTCTTGCCTGGAGAATCCCAGGGACGGGGGAGCCTGGTGGGCTTCTGTCTATGGGGTCACACAGAGTCGGACACGACTGAAGTGACTTAGCAGCAGCAGCAGCAGCAGCAGCTGTGGTAGACAGAGAGGACCCTAGCAAAGTATTTCTGTTAAAATTCCTCTTTGTGTCCCATTGTCTCAGCAGGCCCAGCAAACATTTGTTTACCAAACATTCGCTCATCCACCTCCACATCAATTGCCTTTCACCCCTTTAAAGTCCCAAACCCCTACCCCCAACATCCTCTTGTCTTTAGCTGAAGATGACGTTTCATCTGTTTTGGCGAGTTGTTCAGTTTTCTTGAGTCTCTCCCAAGTATACATATTAAACTTTGATTTTCTCTTGTTAATCTGTCTCAGGTCAGTTTAATTCTTAGACCAGCCAGAGGAAGCTTGAAGGGTAAGAGGAAATTTTCTTCCTCCCCAACATATCCTTGATATGTAATAAATGATATAGATGGGCTGCTGCTGCTGCTGCTAAGTCACTTCAGTCGTGTCCGACTCTGTGTGACCCCACAGACAGAAGCCCACCAGGCTCCCCCGTCCCTGGGATTCTCCAGGCAAGAACACTGGAGTGGGTTGCCATTTCCTTCTCCAATGTGTGAAAGTGAAAAGTGAAAGTAAAGTAGCTCAGTCGTGTCTGACCCCTAGCGACCCCACGGACTGCAGCCTACCAGGCTCCTCCATCCATGGGATTTTCTAGGCAAGAGTACTGGATTGGGTTGCCATTGCCTTCTCCGAGATGGGCACCTAGTCCTTTTCTATTAATCCAGCTCTGCTTTCTATTTTTCATGAAAGTTCAGGGTCATTCATCCCTTTGGTTTCTGTTGGTGAGCTGGAAATGTGTTGCAGAATAAAGAGATGTGGGTGGCGAACCCACTGGGCTAAAGTCCAGTGTCACTGTCACCCCAGCCTCAGTCTCCCCATCCTTGGGCGCTGTTGATTCATTCATTCATCCCATATGTAAAGCCCCATATGTAAAATGAGAAGGATAATAAGACTCACAGGGCTCTGTTGAGTGTTGGAATTCACACGAGTGAACTTGTAGGATGATCCTTGCAGCACTCCAGAAATAATAACTAGTGTTGTTAAAAATCTACGAAGTTGTACGGCATTTGATCTCTAAAGAAAATGCCCCACAACTTGTTGTTTACAAACTCTCGCACTTACTCTTACCGGGTTTTCATTACTCTGTCCCACTGAGATGACAGGGCTCCAGATGTTATTTCTCCTTCCTCAGATTACATAATACCTTTGATGCCTCACTTTCAATCAGGACTAATAGGCTCTAATTGCAGACATTATCGATGTGAATGGCGCTGCTTCCTGATAAATGAGCTGCCAGCACAGGGTGTCCTGCCACAACATGTAGATGAGCACAGGGAAAAGCAATATCATTCCGCAAATCACTCTTGGCACCCAGGATTCGGAGGATGGCACCTGGCGCGCTCTCTGTTTTGGGCCACGTAGCTTTTGCCAGTCACTGATTGTCATCAAACAATATCCTCTTATATTATTCTATGGTTTGGTTTGCAAAGATATCCTTTCTAAAATGGTCCTATTGATTCATTTCCAGGTCACTAGCAAACATAATCACATAGCACAGACAGAATAATAGAATGTTTTGGTTGCTCTCATATTTTCCAGGATGAAATCAGAAAAAAATAAAAGTCTGTGTTTTGAATAAAGTTTGAGGATGAGAGTTTCCAGGGTCAGAAGGGAGCCACAAACATAACTTTAGAGTGAGAATTTCACAAAGACTTTGAATTCTTTGATTAACATTCACGCTGAAAATTAAGCATCCTCTTTGCCACAGAATCTATTCTACAACTGTTTAAAGCTCAAACATTTAGCCTCTCAACTTGCCCAATGTGTTAATATGTCATTGATGATCCTAAATAAAAAGAAGAGTCAAGAACAGGGAGCTTGAGCCAAGTACAATAAGCTCAACCATCAGTGAAACTCAGAAAAAAAAAAAAAAAGAAAGCATTTGATCAACTTCATCTTTCCAAACACGGACAGTATTGAAGGAAACAATCAGAATCAAACAAAAAAATCTTTCATTTTCTCTGTTGAATTTGGAAATTTCTAATCAGGGTGTCTCTGCAAACTTCTCTGACTTTGAGAATATACTGTTACCAGTATTAGGCTCTGGGAGATCCACCTGCCTCCAGCCAACCTGACCTTATTTCAGTTCCTCCATCTCTCAGTTTTCCCTCCACTCAGAGCCATCACACTGGCCCTCCTTCTCAAGCTGGAACATCCTCCATGCCCTCTCCCACAAAAGCTCACTCTGACCTCTCCTTTAATTTCAACTTAAATATCACCCCCTCACAGTGATCATCTCAGACAAGTTCCCCCAATCCAGGTTTCCTTCCCTCACACCCTTACACGTTCACTATTGCCCCCAGACCTCCTCTGTAAAGTTCCTCATACTTGTAGTGACTTTTCAGCATGGATATTTCCTATAGGCCACATGGTCCATGATGACTGACACCTAGCCTTCTTTATCTTTCTGTCCCTAGCACTTAACATACAGCCCATCACTTTTTAGGCACTCAATAATTATTTGTTGAATTAGTTGATGAAACACGACTGGATGAATTCAAGCATGTTGATGCACTTTTACAGGGTGGTCATGAATTGGCACCAGGAAACAGTTGCTTTTAAAACATGATACCATAGTGCTTTCGAAGTCTCCAAAGAATATTTCACGTCTAGACGCCCAAGTGTATAACTGTGGCCAAAAAACAAAAGTGCAACCAAAAGCCCCAGCTTTTTTTTTCTTTTTCTCACACTGCTCAGCTCAGCTTGCAGGATCTTCGTTCCTCAAGGAGGGATTGAACCTGTGTCCTCAGCAGTGAAAGCACTGAGTCCCAACCACTGGGCCACTAGGGAATTCCCTAAAGCACATAGTTCTTTATTTAGGCAGATACTCTGACCATTTGTCATCTTCCAAAGAGCTGAAGAGATCCAAGAATTTATTTATATCCTGAAAGAAAAATAAACAAGCACACAGGGTAATACTAAAAATACAGATGTTTCATGTACAAGTAAACTGGTCATTAAGGTTAGATGGAAATCAGCAGAAACACAAGTGGCGTTGATTTCCATGGCACAGACTGCATCTAAATCCTCTCTGAACTATGTAGCCAGGTCCTTGTGGAGGATGAGAAGAATCTTTTCCCCAATTTATTCTAAAAATTGGACTAGTGATACTGTCTCCATCAGTCAGAGCACTTGGAAACTGCATTGTGACTATTTCTGGGTATAGTAACCAGGATCTACACTAGGTTACACTATGGTAACAGATAAAACCTCAATCTTAGGGCTTCCCTGGTGGTCAGATGGTAAAGAATCTGCCTGCAATGCAGGAGACCTGGTTTCTATCCCTGGGTTGGGAAGATCCTCTGTAGAAGGGAATGGCTATCCACTCCACTTCAGTGAAAAAGAGAGTGAAATAGTTGGCTTAAAAGTCAACATTCAGAAAAACTAAGATCACGGCATCCGGTCCCATCACTTCATGGCAAATAGACAGGGAAACAGTGGACACAGTGACAGATTATTGGGCTCCAAAATCACTGCAGATGGTGACTGAAGCCATGAAATTCAAAGAGGCTTGCTCTTTGGAAGAAAAGCTATGACCAACCTAGAAAGCATATTAAAAAGCAGAGACATAACTCTGCCAACAAAGGTCTGTCTAGTCAAAGCTATGGTTTTTCCAGTAGTCACGTATGGATGTGAGAGCTGGACCATAAAGAAAGCTGAGCGCCGAAGAATTGATGCTTTTAACTGTGGTGTTGGAGAAGACTCTTGAGAGTCCCTTGGACTGCAAGGAGATCCAACAAGTCCATCCTAAAGGAGATCATCCTGAATATTCATTGGAAGGACTGATGCTGAAGCTGAAACTCTAATACTTTGTCCACCTGATGCAAAGAACTGACTCATTGGAAAAGACCCTGATGCTTGGAAAGATTGAAGGCGGGAGGAGAAGGGGACTACACTACAGAGGATGAGATGGTTGGACGGCATCACCAACTCGATGGACATGAGTTTGAGCAAGCTCTGGGAGTTGGTGATGGATAGGGAAGCCTGGTGTGCTGCAGTCCATGGGGTCACAAAGAGTCTGTCGCGACTGAGCAACTGAACTGACCGACCCACTCCGGTATTCTTGCCTGGAGAATTCCATGGACAGAGGAGCCTGGTGCGTTACACTATGGTAACAAATGAAAGGGCTTCCCTTGTGGCTTAGCTGGTAAAGAATCTACCTGCAAGGTGGGAGACCTGGGTTTGATCCCTGGGTTGGGAAGATCCCCTGGAGAAGGGAACAGCAACCCGCTCCAGTATTGTGATCTGGAGGATTCCTTGCTCTGTATAGTCTGTGGGGTCACAAAGAGTTAGACATGACTGAGCGGCTTTCACTTTCAAGAAATAAAGCATCCAGTCTTAATGGCTTAGTTTGTTCCTCCCTTTTGCCCCCTGCCTCTTCTGTCCCGGAGTCTTGCCATCTCCTGGCTTAAAGATTAGCTTCATTATTGGGCAAAGGAATAAACCTGACGTAAAACAGTTTACTTCTACTTACATTCCACGGGGCAGAACTCATCACATGGTGAATCCAACTGTAAGAAAAGATGAGAAAGGAAGAGGGAGCATGTGGATATGAATATTAACTGTTTCTACCACAGTAAAGTTGGGTCTTTCAGAGCAATTCTGCTTTTTGACACCCGGTCTTGATAGTTTAGCTAAAAGGGCTATTTCTTTTATGATAATTGGGTTTAGTCCAGACACTTTTTAAAATATACACTCAGAAACCTATAGCTTTGCATTTAGATTCTTTGGCATTGTATATTAGGATATGTTTAAGGTATTGTATTGGTTATTTCTACATAACAAATGATCTTAAAACTTAGCAGTTTGAAACAACAAACGTTCATTATCTCACACTTGCTGTGGATCATGAATTTGGACGTGGCCTCTGGCTTAAGAGCTTTGAGCTCATAGTCACACTGGATGGCTGGGGTGAGGGTACATGGGGAGGTCTAATTAGAGGAGGATCTGCTTCTCAGGTCACTTCTGTGGTTTTTGGCAGGATTCAGTTCCTCACAGGTTGTTGGACTGGGGACTCAAATTTCTCACTGGCTGTGGGCTGCACTTCTCCCTCAGTCCCTTGCTAAGTGTGTCTCCATAGGGCAGCTCACAACACAGGTGCTGGCTTTTCCCTCAGTGTCAATGAGCAAGAGAGAGCAGCTGAAGATGGAAGTCACAGTCTTTTGCAACCTAAGCTCAGCCATAGCAGTCATATTTTTCACTTCCTATGCATTAGAAGTGAATCTCTCAGTCCAGCTCATATTCAAGGGGAGAGCATTACATAAGGGCATGAACACTAGGAGACGGGGGGCCATCCTGGAAGCTGCTTAACGCAGACGTTCTTCCAGCTCATCTTATTTTGGTTATACTTTTTTTTAACTCTTTTATTTTGTTTCATATTTTCTTCACCAGTTTAGGATAGTTTACTGCCATGAATCAGATAAGTTTTAGAATCTTGGATGTGACATTCTTCTTTGGTCATGATGTTGAGTGTGGCTTGAAGATGATGGAAATAGTGAAGAATCGATCAGAAAACTGTAACAGATCCAAGTTGCATATTCATCTAAAAAGTAAGAAGTAGAGCTTTCTACATAACAAATGTAGAGAGTTGTTACCTAGTGCTGTGTGATGCTGTACATGCTTTCCTAATTAATCTCTTATAAGACTTGATGGTTTCCAAAATCCTATCTGATAACTGCTCTGTCAGTGACAGACAGCATCTCTGGATAAATGAAATGGCCTATTAGCCAAATTGAATGAAAGTGTGACAGCTTATTAATGATGACATTTAAATGATATTTCCACTCACAGAGAACTTTGTTGCCTGTATCAGGATGTAGGTTATATGGACTAGGAAGTAATCTTAAATTCTAAGTGGTATAAAACTACCCAGATTCATTTCCTGCTCCTACTACATATCCTCCAGAGCTGAGATGGAGGGAATGAGCTTGGGCAGGGGGCTAGAATTTGCTCATTGTTGCTATTACGAGACTCAAGCTGATTGAGGAACATTACTCCAAGTATTGGTCTGCATGTCAGAGGAAGCAAAGTGCTCTGGAGTGTCTTGTACGAGTATTGAAGTTTTGGCCCAGAAGTGATGAGCAGCATTTCCAAAATCACTTATGTGGCTTCTCAATGACAGGAAGTCAGAAGGTTCCATTTTTTCCAAGTAGGAAAGAAATAGAAATGTTTGAAAATAACACTAACAACACAACACTCCCCTTACTGCCCCCAAAATCTAAGCAAATATTACTTTGAGGAAACTTTTATCTTTGTTTCCCAACCTGAAGTTCAAATAATCCTACTCACATGGTTAAATTGGAGGTTTGTAATAATAACAATTAATAATCTTTGTTAACACCCTATATATTCTTGGAACTGCCATCCAAACTGCTTAGACCTTCAGGTGCCTCAGTGTAGGTTTTGATGTGTGCATGCTAAGTCCCTTTAGTCATGTCTGACTCTTTGTGAACCCATGGACTGTAGCCTACCAGGCTCCTCTATCCATGCGATCCTCCAGGCAAGAATACTGGAGTGGGTTGCCATGCCCTCCTCCAGCAGATCTTCCAGACCCAGCGATCAAACCCATGTCTGTTATGTCTCCTGCATTGGCAGATGGGTTCTTTACCATTAGCACCACCTGGGAAGCCCAGGGTTTGGGCTGGACATACTTGCTTTTACCCCCAGTAATCTCAAACTGAATATCATCAGTGTCTATGCCATCTGGGAAGGGGCCTGGGTGTTTCTTTGTACCTAAATTAAGAAATCACTGTTTTTATATACTCTTTAAATTCTAAAATGTCATGTGATATATATAGATATTTGAATAATATCAGACAACATAAGACAAGGGCTAATAGATTTAGAATTCCTTAAAAAGTGCATAGATTTAACTTCTAAGGATTTTGACAATACATATAATTGTATATGTTATTGACTATTTAAAATAGAATTTTATGATAATTTTTATCACTCTTTACAATAAATATTTTATTATCTGGTCTTCTTGCTTACTCTAGGTTTTTTTCTGGTGTTTACTTTATAGATGTAAATATTTTAACACAAATTCAGATTATATCATTCCCCTATTCACAACCTTCCAATATCCCCCAAAAGGCTTGGAATAAAAGCCAAAGTCCTTACCAAGTTTTCATACCTGGCTACATGTCTAATTTGCTATCTTACCACTTCCCATTAGGGACCTAACAGAATTAGACCACATGGCCTCCTCCATGATAACGTCACTCAATAGGCATGAGCCTCAAAATCTTTGTACCTACCACCCATCTGTATTCATCCTATAGGCCTTCACACAGGTGTCTCCTTCACTTCATTCATATCTCTGCTTAAATTTTAAAGATCTAAAGAGAGTAAATTCCCTGGTGACCTAGTGGTTACGATTCCAGGTTTTCACTGCTGTGGCCCAGGTTCAATCTCTGGTTAGGGACCTGAGATCCTACAAGCTGCATGGTGTGGTGAAGAAAATAATAATAATTTAAAAAAAAATAAATCCACAAAGAGACCTTCTCTGACCAATCTTTCACTTCTTATTACCTCTCCTGTTCTTTCTAGCATGTATTACAGACATTACACCATGTTTAATTTTTTCCCCCTAAAACGAAAGCTTTATGAAAGAAACTTTCTCTGTTTTAGTCACTGCTATATCTACAGCACCTAGAATAACTGCTGGCATATAGCTGGAGTTAGAGTACACAGAAGAGCCATTCAATAATTTTAGAGGAACTCAAACCTAAAAGGAAACTCCAGAAGGGCAAGGGGTATTTTTAATTTTTACCCAGCACTGTGAACCCCACATGTAACAAAGTGCCCTGCTGCGTAATAGTTTTTAAACAACTATCTGTGGATGAGATGAATGGGTAAATTGTGGCCTCAAATGAAGCAAAACAGTGCTGCTGGTCCTTAAAATGTATAATGAGATATTTTTCCCAGCTAACACCTTCTACCTGCATGCTAACCAGGAAAGAACAGCAACAATAAAAAAAAACAGAAGCCTGAAGCCTGCAATTGGTGAGAAGTCTGGCAAAGCCTTATGAAACACATAAGGAGACTAGAAAATTGGGATGTTCATCTCTAGCCTGCTCCACAAGCAGAGTGGACCAGAAACGACCTCTTAGTGGAGCTAGTCTAATCCTGCAATCACATTGTTGAATTCCTTTGAAGAGGTGAACTTGAAATCTCTCTGATAACGAAGCCAGAACCCAGAGAAAATTTGTGTACTTGCTCCTCCTCCCTACTCTTCCACAAGACAGAAAATGCTCATCAATCAATCATAGTGTCCTTTCCTTCTGAACCCAGACTTGGTCCCAGAATCCTCAGCAAGGCTCTCTTGGCTGTCATGACTCTAGATGACAGTGTATGTCATTGTTTCTTGTATTAGTCAGACTAGGGCAAATTATCAGCGATTGAGAAAGCTCTGACTGAGGAAAGATTGAGCAGAGACTGAGAAAGCAATTTAGTGAAGTGAAATTATTACTTTACAACCTGAAACAAATACTATATAACACAGACCTCAACGTATATAAACATCGAGACGTTAGCCTTTGTTACTTCACCTCCATATTAGTGGAGAAAGAATGATCTTCATTTTGGGAAACATGAGATACAAGCTTTTGTGATGGAAATATGACCTCTACAAAAGAAAGGTTAAACTTGAACTTTCAAGTACACCTCTTTGGATGTTTCAGATTAAAGCTGCGAATGTGACATTTTAAAAAAATATATTTATTTATTTATTTGGCTGCTCAGGGTCTTAGTTGAGGTTTGTGGAATCTTTATCTTCATTGCAGCCTCCAAGATCTTTAGTTTCACATGGGATCTAGTACCCTGATCAGGGATCAGACCAGGGCCCCCTTCATTGGGAGTGATGAAATTTAACCATTGGACCAACAGTGACTTGTATTTAAGTTTACTCAAATACAAATGTGTATTTATTGACTGTCTGCTGTGGAAAATATACTCCCTGGTAGGAATAGGTTGGGCTTCCCTGGTAGCTCAGTTGGTAAAGAATCTGCCTACAGTGCAGGAGACCTGGGTTCAGTCATTGGTTGGGAAGATCCCCTGAAGAAGGAACTGGTAAACCACTCCAGTATCCTTGCCTGGAAAATGCCATAGACTGAGGAGCCTGGTGGGTGGTAGTCCATGCAATCGCAAAGAGTCAGGCACCACTGACTGGCTAACACTTTCACTTTTCAGGGATAGGTTATTAAGAGATGAAAGAAAGCTAATAGTCCCCGCTGGCAACTGTATTCAGAGATGACATTTCATAATATCATAAACATTTATAAATGATGATTGCTTAAGGGGCCTGACATAAATTTCATCTTTCGGATGTCACTAATCCCAAATTCCTGTTCCTTAAAACTAAGCCAGGTCTATTCTAAAGTTTCGTTTTGAAATTTCTCTTGGGGAAAAAAATGTGTCAGTGAGCAAATCTGCAACGTAAAGGTAAATGTAACAACATTTTCAATCTAGAGAGAGAGAGAATAATTTTCCAGGACTCCAATGACATTCATTAAGTAGAAACAATAAATGTCAGTTAACAACAGGTCTTATCTTTCCTTTTAAACCTGGTAGAGCAGGATCGACAGTTTGGCAAGATAATTAGCAATTTATTCAAGATAACACGCAACCTAAGAACATCAAACATTTTGTCATTTTGGATTTTTTTAAAAATGCATTGTTATGCTTTTACACTAGTGTATCTTGCTTCTCCTTCCTGTGACTTTGGATAAGTGAGGTGTTATCTATAAAAAAAGAAATTAAGCTCTTTCTACAATGTGCTCATGCTTGTGCTTAATTGTTCAGTCGAATCTGACTCTGCCACCCATGGACTGTGTAGGCTGCCATGCTCCTCTGTCCATGGGATTCTCCAGGCAAGATTACTGGAGTGGGTAGCCATTTCCTTTTCCAGGACCCCAATCCTGGGGATAGGAAACTTCAGTTAAATAACCAAGAGGATTCAGCATTGCAAAATGAAATCCTGTTCTGCCATCTAGAGGACACACACAAGTGCCATAGAAAATATTTTGTCTTTAAAGACCCCTGAAGCTTAAAATAAAGAGATATTCTGTTTAAAAAAAAAAAAAGGGTGGTGTGTTTTGCTCTATAACATTATATCAGATTTTGCCATAGAGAAGAAAACAATATTTTTAAAAGCAATTTTAAAAATAAAAACCGTGGATTAGATATGCACCAAACTGAGGTTTTACACTTCATCAAAATTTCTTGACCCCATCTGGCCTCCAAGGATTTGTCCACTTGCAAAAGCAGAGCCCTGGCCACAGCTACATGCCCTAAGAAACATTCCTGGCCACCGAAAGACAAACAGTACAGCCTTTGTTGTGCCTGCCAGAGGGTAATCAGAGTTATCTGGGGCATCTGGGTTTGACCTCATTAGACTCAATCAGCAATTTTTCAAATATTTCTGATGATATTCTAATTTGACCCTCTCCAAATGATTCATCCCAGAATTCCACAGCAATTTGTCATATTGCAAAGTGCGAGAAAACAAGGTATGCCTGTACTCAGAGAACTTCACCACTGAAAGGATAGTAAAGATGACCTATTTTAACTTCTTCATTTTTTGGTAGAAGAAGCTGAGATCAGGAGACACTATCAGTTCAGTTCAGTCGCTGAGTCGTGTCCGACTCTTTGCGACCCCATGAATCACAGCACGCCAGGCATCCCTGTCCATCACCAACTCCCGGAGTTCACTCAAACTCATGTCCATCGAGTCAGTGATGCCATCCAGCCATCTCATTCTCTGTCGTCCCCTTCTCCTCCCACCCCCAATCCCTCCCAGCATCAGACTCTTATCCAGTGAGTCAACTCATCGCATGAGGTGGCCAAAGTATTGGAGTTTCAGCTTTAGCACCAGTCCTTCCAATGAACACCCAGGGTTGATCTCCTTTAGAATGGACTGGTTGGATCTCCTTGCAGTCCAAGGGACTCTCAAGAGTCTTCTCCAACACCACAGTTCAAAAGCATCAGTTCTTCGGCGCTCAGCTTTCTTCACAGTCCAACTCTCACATCCATACATGACCACTGGAAAAATCATAGCCTTGACTAGACGGACCTTTGTTGGCAAAGTAATGTCTCTGCTTTTTAATATGCTATCTAGGTTGGTCATAACTTTCCTTCCAAGGAGTAAGCATCCTTTAATTTCCTGGCTGCAATATAACTCTGTCTTAAGATCACACACCAATTATCAGTGGAGTTTTCATGATAACACACATAGCCTACTCTTTTTTTTTTTCATTGTCTAGTCTTAAATCCAATGTTTTCCACTTCATGGATCTATTCATTCAACAAACATTTAGCACTTACCTGCTATGGACTAAGTATTGTGATAGGCACTGAGCAGAAAATGCCACCTGAAAAACAAACAAGCAAATGAAAAATTACAGTCCCTGCTCTTCAGACCCTAAAAGTCTGCTGGCGATGAAACATTAATCAGAGACATATAAAATTATGAAAGTACACCACTTCCCTGGTGGTCCAATGGTTAAAAGTTCACCTTCCAATGCAGCACGTTTGGGTTTGATCCCTGATCGGGGAGCTAAGATCCCACAGACCTGAGTCATGGCCAAAAAACCCAAAACATAAAAGGAAAACAAAACAAAACAGAAGCAATATTGTAACAAGTTTAATAAAGATAAAACGAAAAAGTACAGGAGATTAAGAATTTAGTGAGAGCAGAACTTGGTCTGGTCTGGAAGAGCAGGTATGATTTCTCTAAAGAAGCTACTTTTAAACAGAGATTTAAAAGATAAATAGTGTTTCTAAGGAAAGCAGAGAGAAAAATGCATTCCTGGGAGAGTAAACACCACTTGCAAAGATCTTGAGATAGGAGGAAGCTTGATACTCTAGTGGAACTGAAAGATCAGTTAGAAACAGCTGTGAGCTATCAGCTTAGACTGACTGGGGTCATCATCTAGAGATGAGGAAGGCCATGACAGACAATAGCAAGACTTGGAGAGTTTTGAGAAGTGGATTTATATAATCAGATTTGTGCTTTTGAAACCTTGCACTGGATCCAGGGAGTGACAGAGAGAAAGAAAGAAGAGACCTTGCATAAGCCCAGTTAGGGGGCCAAACACGACAATAGCTTACACTACAGCAGTGCCATTACTTTGCCAACAAAGGTCCATCTAGTCAAAGCTATGGCTTCTCCAGTAGTCATGTATGGATGTGAGAGTTGGACTATAAAGAAAGCTGAGCACCGAAGAATTGATGCTTTTGAACTGTGGTGTCAGAGAAGACTCTTGAGAGTCCCTTGGACTGCGAGGAGATCCAACCAGTCTATCCTAAAGGAAATCAATCCTGAATATTCATTGGAAGGACAGATGTTGAAGCTGAAAGTCCAATACTCTGTCCATCTGATGGGAAGAACCAAGTCATTTGAAAAGACCCTGATGCTGGGAAAGATTGAAAGTGGGAGAAGGGGACAACAGAGGATGAGATGGCTGGATGGCATCACCGACTCAATGGACATCAGTTTGAGTAAATTCTGGGAGTTGGTGATGGACAGGGAGGCCTGGCGTACTGCAGTCCATGGGGTTGCAAAGAGTCGGACACGATTGAGCGACTGAACTGAACTGAACAGCACTAGAGAGGCACCATAGGATGTGGTGATGTCAGCAGTGTCTCCTGGTTTGGACAGAACACTCCTTGCACTGTGGCATTGTTACAAAAGCATGGACTTCTTTTCTTGAATCTGGAGCATAAAACATTTTTATTCTCACTTTCATAGTGTCAACAAATTGGTGCTTGCAAAGGGCATTTGCCACCTGCCTCTACAGAGATTGGGCTTCCCAGGTGGCACAATGGTAAAGAATCTGCCTGTCAATGCAGGAGATGCAGGTTCAGTCCCTAGGTCAGCTAGATCCCCTAGAGGAGAAAATGGCAACCCACTCCAGTGTTCTTGCCCGGAAAATTCCATGGACAGAGCAGCCTGGTGGCCTATAGTCCAAGGGTCGCAGAGTCAGAAACAACTTAGCGACTGAGCCCACATACACACCAGAGATGGAACCCTGTGTCCCTGCAGCTGTTGACCTTCAACACACTCTGAAGGCAGTTCAGGGTGGAGAGTGAGGCACTTCATGCTCCAGGGAAACTGGTGGAACAAGTCTTTAAGGAACTGATTTCAAGATCCCAATCCTTGCATCTACTCATACCTAAAAGTACTAAATCCCTTCAAGGTGACATCAGCTCCTTGTGACTATCAGAAAACCTTTTTTCTGATAAGTGCTTGATTGTGTGAACTCTCCCTTCACCAAAAGCACCTATATAAACTTCCCCCACTGCCTCTTTGGAGCATTTTCTCAGAGCTATCTGAGGTGCTATCTCTCAGGCTGCAATTCTTATTTTGCCCCAAATAAATATTAACTTGCAACTCTTCTATTGTGTTTTGTTTTGTTTTAGTTGACAATAGGCGCACACTCAGACTGTTCCTTCCTCTTCAAAAGCAGAGGTGTTTGGTTTCTTCTGAAATAATTTGCATAAAAGTTGTCTCCCAGGGTCTTCCCTGACAGTCCAGTGGTTAAGACTCTACTATTCTACTGCAAGGGGCACGGGTTCAGTCGCTGGTCTGGGAAATAAGATCCCACGTGCCACATGGCTTGGCCAAAAAAACCCCAAAATAAACCAAACCAAAAATTGTCTCTTATTGAAAGATATTACCAAGAGACTCTCATTAAAAATGCAGGGCTTGCAGAGTTCCCTCACCTGCCCACTTGCATCTCTTACAAGTGTCCTATATTAATAAATCTACTTCTTGCCTATCAAAAAAAAAAAAGAAATGCAAGGATCTTATACTTGCCTTGAGAATCCCATGAACTGCATGAAAAGGCAAAAAGATATGACACTGAAAGATGAACTTCCCAGGTTGGTAGGTGCCCAATATGCTACTGAAGAAAAGTGTAAAATAACTCCAGAAAGAATGAAGAGACAGAGCCAAAGCAAGAAAAACGCCCAGTTGTGCATGTGACTGGTGATGGCAGTAAAGTCCAATGCTGTAAAGAACAATACTGCATAGGAACTGGGAATGTCAAGTCCATGAATCAAGGTAAATTGGAAGTGGTCAAACAGGTGGCAAGAGTGAACATCGACATTTTAGGAAATCAGTGAACTAAATGGACTGGGATGGGTGAATTTAAATCAGATGACCATTATATCTACTACCATGGGCAAGAATCCCTTAGAAGAAATGGAGTAGCCCTCATAGTCAACAAAAGAGTCTGAAATAATACAGTATTTGGGTGCAATCTCAAAAACGACAGAATGATCTCTATTCGTTTCCAAGGCAAGCCATTCAATATCACAGTAATCCAAGTCTACGCCCCGACCAGTAATGCTGAAGGAGCTGAAGTTGAACAGTTCTATGAAGACCTACAAGACCTTCTAGAACTAACACCCAAAAAAGATGTCCTTTTCATTATATGGGACTGGAATGCAAAAGTAGGAAGTCAAGAGACACCTGGAGTAACAGGCAAATTTGGCCTTGGAATATGGAATGAAGCAGGGCAAAGGCTAACAGAGTTTTGCCAAGAGAACACACTGGTCATAGCAAACATCCACTTCCAACAACACAAGAGAAGACTCTACACATGGGCATCACCAGATGGTCAATACTGAAATAAGATTGATTATATTCTATGCAGCCAAAGATGGAGAAGCTCTATAAAGTCAGCAAAAACAAGATCGGGAGCTGACTGTGGCTCAGATCATGAACTCCTTATTGCCAAATTCAGACTTAAATTGAAGAAAGCAGGGAAAAACCACTAGACCATTCAGACATGACCTAAATCAAATCCCTTATGATTATACAGTGGAAGTGACAAAAACATTCAAGGGATTAAATCTGACAGGCAGAGTGCCTGAAGAACTATGGATGGAGGTTCATGACGTTGTACAGAAGGCAGAGACAAACACCATCCCTGAGAAAAAAAAATGCAAAAAGGCAAATGGTTGTCTGGGGAGGCCTAACAAATAGTTGAGAAAGAAGAGAAGCTAAAGGCAAAGGAGAAACTGAAAGATATACCTATTTGAATACAGAGATCCAAAGAACAGCAAGTTAAGAGATAAGAAAGACTTCCTAGTGATCAGTGCAAAGAAATAGAGGAAAACAATAGAATGGGGGAAACTAGAGATCTTTTCAAGAAAATTAGAGATACCAAGGGAACATTTCATGCAAAGATGGGCACAATAAAGAACAGAAATGGACCTAACAGCAGCAATTAGGAAGACACGGAAGAATACATAGAAGACTAAACAAAAAGATATTCACAACCCAGATAACATGATGGTGTGATCACTCACCTAGAGCCAGACATCCTGAAATGTGAAGTCAAGTGGGCCTTAGGAGGCATCACTACAAACAAAGCTAGTGGAGGTGATTGAATTCCAGCTGAGCTATTTTAAATCCTAAAAGATGATGCTGTTAAAGTGCTGCACTCAATATGCCAGCAAATCTGGAAAACTCAGCAGTGGCCACAGGACTGGAAAAGGTCAGTTTTCATCCCAGTCCCAAAGAAGGGCAATGCCAAAGAATATTCAAACTACCACACAATTTCACTCATCTCACACGCTAGCAAAGTAATGCTCAAAATTCTCCAAGCCAGGCTTCAACAGTACATGAACTGTGAACTTCCAGATATACAAGCTAGATTTAGAAAAGGCAGAGGAACCTGAGATCAAATTGCCAACATCTGCTGGATCATAGAAAAAGCAAAAGATTTCCAGAAAAACATCTACTTCTGCTTCATTGACTATGCCAAAGCCTTTGACTGTGTGGATCACAACAAACTGTGGGAAATTCTTCAAGAGATGGGACTATCAGACCACCTCACCTCAGAAATCTATATGCAGGTCAAGAAGCAACAGTTAGAACTGGACATGGAACAACAAACTGGTCCAAATTGGGAAAGGAGTATGTCAGGCTATATATTGTCACCCTGTTTATTTAACTTATATACAGAGTACATCATGCAATATGCTGCGCTGGATGAAGCCCAAGCTGTAATCAAGACTGCCAGGAGAAATATCGATAATCTCAGATACGCAGATGACACCACCCTTATGGCAGAAAGCAAAGAACTAAAGAGCCTCTTGAAAGTGAAAGATAAGAGTAAAAAAGTTTCTTTAAAACTCAACATTCAGAATACTAAGATCATGGCATCCGGTCCCTTCACTTCATGGCAAAATAGATGGGGAAACAATGGGAACAGTGGCAGACTTTATTTTGGGGGGCTCCAAAATCACTGCTGATGGTGACTGCAGCCATGAAGTTCAAAGATGCTTGCTCCTTGGAAGAAAAGCTATGACCAACCTAGACAGCATATTAAAAAGCTGTCTTTTTAACTTTGCTCAACATAACTTTGCCAAGAAAGGTCCATCTAGTCAAAGCTATGGTTTTTCCAATAGTCATGTATGGATGTGAGAGTTGGACTGTAAAGAAAGCTGAGCACTGAAGAACTGATGCTTTTGAACTGTGGTGTCAAAGAAGACTCTTGAGAGTCCCTTAGACTGCAAGGAGATACACCCAGTCCATCCTAAAAGAAACCAGTCCTGAATATCCATTGGAAGGACTGATGCTGAAGCTGAAATTCTAAAACTTTGTCCACCTGATGTGAAAAACTGACTCATCTGAAAAGACCCTGATGCTGGGAAAGATTGAAGGCAGGAGGAGAAGGGGATGACAGAGGATGAGATGGCTGGATGGCATCACCGACTTGATGGACATGAGTTTGAGCAAGCTCTGGGAGTTGGTGATGGACAGAGAAGCCTGGCGTGTTGTAGTCCATGGGGTTGCAAAGAGGCAGACACAACTGAGCGACTGAACGGACTGATGTACAGATGAAATTCAATGGGGGTCTTTGGAAATTAATACTCATGGGCATCCACTGCTACTGAGGATTTTCCCATTCATCAACATTTATCAGTGTTGACTTGTTTTGATTCTATTTTTCTCCATTAGCTCAATCTGAGTTATTTTCATGTCACAAGCTCCAGGAAATAAAAGGGGCGAATAGGAGATCAAAGCCTTTCCCTGTTAGATTTCTCCTTGTCCCTATAACTTATACCCATCACTGGGGAGCTCTGTGATAGGAGAAAATGAAGCCAGAACTAAAGTTTCCAAACCTTCTCCATTAATAGTTAACAGCTTTAGAATGACACATATCTGAGTCCTGGCTCTGCCACTTACCAACCTTGTGATTTTGCACAGATCACTTTCCCTCTGAGACAGTTTTCTTAGTACAGAATAGGAATAAATACATTTACCTTCTTAAGGCTGTTGTAGTAAAATGAGTTATAGAGTGGTTAGCATAGGGCCTGGTGTGTGGGATGCTCAAAACAGTAGATGTCATTGTTCAGTTCAGTTCAGTTCAGTCGCTCAGTCGTGTCTGACTCTTTGCGATCCCATGAATCACAGCACACCAGGCCTCCCTGTCCGTCACCAACTCCCGGAGTTCACTCAAACTCATGTCCATCGAGTCGGTGATGCCATCCAGCCATCTCATTCTCTGTCGTCCCCTTCTCCTCCCACCCCCAATCCTTCCCAGCATCAGAGTCTTTTCCAGTGAGTCAACTCGTCACATGAGGTGGCCAAAGTACTGGAGTTTCAGCTTTAGCATCAGTCCTTCCAATGAACACCCAGGATTGATCTCCTTTAGAATGGACTGGTTGGATCTCCTTGCAGTCCAATTGTCTGATCCTCTGAACACATTCTTCAATACTGTGGCTTGCATCTCATCTCTTCACCAATTCTACAGTAACTGGCTATATTTGACTTCCCATCTCCTGTTGGCTCAGCAACTGGATCCAGTGCCAGAAATAATCTCATTTTCTACTTAGGCACAATTCAATAGGCTGTAATTTAAACGGAATGTGAAAATAATTCAAAACAGAATCATCAAGCCCTAGATAGATGACTCCTATCAAGTTAAGCAGTACCCTGACTTTGAGTTATACGTCATGTACCAAAAATAAAGTGATTAATTTGAAAGAAATGATAAAATAACCAACCCCATTCAGAGGGCATAGATTTTGTCATAAAACTCATGTTGCCTTTGCTACTGTTGCAGAAGAATCTTCCCAGATGACTACAGCACCAAGTCTTCAAATCCCCACAAAAATCTCAGATTAGACATCTCAGCCCACTGAAACGGTAAGCCAGCTTTGCTGGATTCTCTAGTTCACTGATTTCAAATAGTTTGGAGAAACACAATGTGGTCCTGTTTTAGTTTCTTCCTGCTGATGTAACTGATTATCACAGATGTTAATAGTTTAAAATAACAAAAATTTATTCTAGAACCTTAGTCTAAAATCAAGGTGCCAGGACTTCCCTGGTGGTCCAGTGGCTAAGACTCCATGCTCCCAATGGGACATGGGTTCCAACCGTGGTCAGGGAACTAGATCCCACATGCCACAATGAATATGGAAGATCCCACATGCCACAACTAAGACCCAGGGCAGTCAAATAAATATCTTCTAAAAAATAAGTTAAAAACATAAAATCAAGTTGCTAGCAGGGCTGGCTGCATTCCTTCTGGAGACCTCAGGGGATAAGCTTTCCTTGCCTTTCTCACAGGCCTCCTGCATTCCTATTCCTGGGCTCCTAGCCCTTTCCTCACTTTACTCCAAAATCTTCTTTCTGTTGTCTCCTATCCTACTCTTGATCCTGAGGCTGAGCTACCTGGGCCCTTTTCATAAAGGCCCTGGCAACTACATTTAGGTTTATCTGAACCATCCAGGATGATCTCCCCATCTCAAGATGCTTTTACCATGTAAAGTAGCAATCACAGGTTCTGGGGAATGAATCAATACTTCACGTGAGCTAAAAGGGGTGCCCAGAATCAAACAACCCATCATGTTGGTACCTGGTCACTTTTCTGACTCAACTGTCATTTGGGAGAGTGTAGGTTAATAACCAAACCACTGACCAGAGCACTCTAGTTTGGTTTCCCAGCAGCTATTGCTTCCAGAAGATTCTCTGCATACTCAGTTTAGTTGGAACCATTCTGGATTTTGAGATGGTAAGTCAGAGAACCTGTTCTGCACTAGTTAGTGTTTACATTGAATTTTAGGGACACCAAAAATATGTCTCCAGTTGGTTGATTCTAATCTTTGCAACCCACTGTGTATGCCATATTTTGATGGGCCAGTTTTCAGTTCAGTTCAATTCAGTTCAGTCACTCAGTCGTGTCCGACTCTCCGCGACCCCATGAATTACAGCATACCAGGCCTCCCTGTCCATCACCAACTCCCGGAGTACACTCAAACTCATGTCCACAGAGTCGGTGATGCCATCCAGCCATCTCATTCTCCGCCGTCCCCTTCTCCTCCAACCCCCAACCTTTCCCAGCATCAGAGTCTTTTCCAGTGAGTCAACTCTTCGCATGAGGTGGCCAAAGTATTGCAGTTTCAGCTTCAGCATCAGTCCCTCCAATGAACATCCAGGATTGATCTCCTTTAGAATGGACTGGTTGGATCTCCTTGCAGTATAAGGGACTCTCAAGAGTCTTCTCCAACACCACAGTTCAAAAGCATCGATTCTTCGGCGATCAGCTTTCTTCACAGTCCAACTCTCACATCCATACATGACCACGGGAAAAACCATTGCCTTGACTAGACGGACCTTGGTTGGCAAAGTAATGTCTCTGCTTTTTAGTATACTATCAAGGTTGGTCATAACTTTCCTTCCAAGGAGCAAGCGTCTAAACTAAATTAACCTAAAACTTAGGAATAAGGTAAAAAGATTACCATACACTTTCAAAGTCATACTGTGGTATTGTCCACCAAGTCCACTGAAAGTTCATCTGATTTTCTACAGGAAGACATAAATGATTTCTGCTTACTATCATTTAGGCCCCAGACTTTGTAAGTTAGATGGTAAAGTGCAGAAAATTAGCTTGCAAGTTTTTCAGATGTGTACTCCTTTGAATCAGCTTTGTAGCCTGCTGGTTCCTTGACCAGTGACTTAAATCTTTAACAGGTGATCACCATATAATTATATGAGTTTGTTTTTAACTTTTTAAAATTATGCTTTGACATCAGGCTTCCATGTAAGGGAGAACAGACAATTTTTCTCCTATGAAGCAAGCATGTTCATTCCAAGCAATCTTGGGTTAACGATTAGAAAATGGTATGGACTATATAAAAATTACATGCAGAAGCTATATAGGAATTTGTTAAGTATATTCAACCACGTAATTAGCCGAAACCTATGTATTGATCCTCTTGTATTTTGCCATCTGTAAATTCAGTTCAGTTCAGTTCAGTTCAGTCGCTCTGTCGTGTCCGACTCTCCGCGACCCCATGAATTACAGCACGCCAGGCCTCCCTGTCCATCACCAACTCCTGGAGTACACTCAAACTCATGTCCACAGAGTCGGTGATGCCATCCAGCCATCTCATTCTCCGTCGTCCCCTTCTCCTCCAACCCCCAACCTTTCCCAGCATCAGAGTCTTTTCCAGTGAGTCAACTCGTCGCATGAGGTGGCCAAAGTATTGCAGTTTCAGCTTCAGCATCAGTCCCTCCAATGAACATCCAGAATTGATCTCCTTTAGATTAAGTAGTGTTAAAAATAGGCAGAATGTTAAAAAGACATTGTTAAGGGAATAAAAAAGCAAGCCACAGATTGGGAAAGGACCGCAAATAACATCTGATAACAGCTTCTAAGAAGAATAAACAACTCTCGATACTCAGTCATAAGAAAATCCAATGAAAAAGTAAGCAAAATATTTGAACAGTTTGTCAAAACAAGGATGGCAAACAAGCAGTTGAAAAGATGTCCATCATTAGTAATTACAGAAATGCAAACTAAACTCACAAGATACCAATTACAATGTCTAAAATCAGAGTGACCAGACCAAATGTTGGCAAGAATGTAGAGCAACTGGGACCCTTATATACCAATAGTGGGAATGTAAAATAGCATACTTTGAAAAAGCTTGCCAGTTTCATAAAAAGGTCAATGGACACTTACCATATGTCCCAGTCTTTCCACTAATTTTCTTAGTTTATCCAAGACAAGTGAAAGTGAATGTTTATACAAAGACTTATATGTAAACGTTCTAGCACTCCATTTCATTTTTAATAGCTAAACCCTGGAAACTACCCAAATGTGTACTAACAGGGAGTACATAAACAAACTGTGCTGAGAGTTTGACTGTGAAGAAAGCTGATCGCCGAAGAATCGATGCTTTTGAACTGTGGTGTTGGAGAAGACTCTTGAGAGTCCCTTATACTGCAAGGAGATCCAACCAGTCCATTCTAAAGGAGATCAATCCTGGGTGTTCATTGGAAGGACTGATGCTAAAGCTGAAACTGCAATACTTTGGCCACCTCATGCGAAGAGTTGACTCACTGGAAAGGACTCTGATGATGGGAAAGGTTGGGGTCGGGAGGAGAAGGGGACGACAGAGAATGAGATGGCTGGATGGCATCACCGACTCTGTGGACGTGAGTTTGAGTGAACTCCGGGAGTTGGTGATGGACAGGGAGGCCTGGCGTGCTGTGATTCATGGGGTCGCAGAGAGTCGGACACGACTGAGCGACTAAACTGAACTGAACTGAAACAAACTGTGCTACCACTATACAGTGGAATACTACTCAGCAATAAAAACAACTGAACCATTGATAGAATAAAATAAAATGATGGTTTCTATTTTCTTGGCCTCCAAAATCACTGTGGACAGTGACTGCAGCCATGAAATTAAAAGACGTTTGCTCCTTGGAAGAAAAGCTATGAGAAACCTAGTTGTTGTTCAGTCACTCAGTCATGTCCGGCTCTCTGAGACCCCATGGACTGCAGCACACATACTAAACCTAGACAGCATACTAAAAAGCAGAGACATCACTTTGCCAACAAAGAAAGGTCTGTCTAGTCAAAGCTATGGTTTTTCCAGCAGTTGTGTAGGGATGTGAGTTGGACCATAAAGAAGGCTGAGTGCCAGAGAATTTTGTTTTCAAACTGTGGTGCTGGAGAAGACTCTTGAGAGTCCCTTGGACAGCAAGGAGATCAACAGTCAATTCTAAAGGAAATCAACCCTGAATATTCATTGGAAAGACTGATGCTGAAACTCTAATACTTTGGATACCTGATGCAGAGCCAACTCATTGGAAAAAACCCTGATACTGGGAAAAACTGACGGCAAGAGAAGAGGGTGAGAGAGGATGAGATAGTTGGATGGCACTATCAACTCAATGGACATGAGTTTGGGCAAACTCCAGGATATAGTCAAGGACAGGGAAGCCTAGTATACTGCAGTCCATAGAGTCGCAAAGAGTTGGACATGACTTAGTAACTGAACAACAATGATAATCTGATGTTTCTGTTTCATAAAGATAAAACTATGGGAGCTATATATATTGATGTCCATATATGGACATTATATGGCATGGGACTAGGGAACAGAAAAGTCCAGTCTAGAAGTGGATTGGAGAAAGAAAAGTAAGAGAAAGGCAAGTTCTTGGTTTCTCCTCAGTGTTTCTCGGTCTCCAGTCCCAGGCTGTTCCAGAAGTCCAAGTGTATTCCTGACCTTGGGTTCCGCGAGAGCCTACCACCTCATTGGTGTTTTGGTTATGCTGGGTCTTTGTTGCTGTATGCAGGCTTTCTCTACTTGCAGTGCATTAGCTTCTCATTATGGTGGCTTCTCAGCTGTGGAGCATGAGCTCTAGGTGCTTGGGGTTCAGTAATTGGGGCATGTGGGCTCAGCAGTTGCACCAGCACCTCACTGTTAATTATAAAAATTCCTCTACGTTGCTTAGGTGAGTTTCTATCACCTGCAGCAAGACTGTTAAATTTTATCTTAAAAACAACAACAACACTGGGCTCATGTCATATTGGAAAAGTAATTCTTTATTATGACAAAAATAAAACTGTTGACTGAAAACAATGTTACACTGTATTGCACCATGATTGCAAATGAGCCAAATCCTGTCTAAAAGATGAACATTCCAGAGCAAACAGCATCCTTTCACTTGGATAAGTAGGCATGCAAGCAATAAAGTCATGAGTACCAGTAACCTAAACTTAACATATAGAAGCATTTTATGACAGTAATAAAACTATTAAAAATTTAAAACATGTGTTTAAAACAATCCCATCATTAGAAGAACGTGTTTTGAACCACTTTCAAGAAGTGATTATGTGAGTGCATTAAATAATTTGTTTGCTCTTTTAATTCTATGAATGCTTATATACTGAACCAATAGCACACATCTCAGTTGTTTGGTTGGGATTAAGAAGCACAGTTTGTGGCATGAAAGACATTTTTTCCCTCTGTACAATACCAGTGGACCCCCAGAGAGATCCAATTCATAATTTCAGCCTTATTAACACCATCTTCATTTTACCAAGCTGATTAGCTATGATACTGTTACAGTGTTTGCAGAAAGCCTGAAGCTTCATGGATAACAATCTGTATTTAAATCTTAAGAAATGAACATAAATATACAGACACTTTAATGTAGTTTTACATTCTGAGGCAAGAAGTATATTATACAGGGCCTGCTGTTTCCTCTTTCATGCTCGAAAGCACCAATTTATGTTAAGATGGCAATGTGCAATTATAATCATTATATGTGATCAGAACTAACACAAAGCAAGGCTGCAATGATTTTTAGCTTTATTTTTTGTTTTTTAACCATCCTCTATACAGTGATCAATAAGGTAAAATTTATAATAATTACATAATGGAAAAAAAAATCATAACCATCATTTTATTTCACACTTTTAATGAAATAGCAGCTCAACTTTTAAGAAAAATCAAAATGAAAAGTTTTCATAACTACACTGAATAGTTTACTCCAAGAGAACAAAACAGGGGCTGCAGAGTCCCTGAATTTCCTGAAGGAAATAAGATTAAAATGATTATAGTCTCTTATGAATATGGCCACAAGATAACAAATAAATGATACATAACCAACATCAATTTGATATCTTACCAACACTGATGGAAATATATTCACAGTAAAATAAAAATCAATTAAATTTTAAGGTTTTTCCTTTCCCTTACTTGGTTTTAATTAAACTGATTAAATATTGACTTAGCACTTGGCCATGTGCTTTAATGAACAATATGTGGATCTGCTCCACGTTAGTCCTGCTGGTGGTAAACTAGACTAAAAGAAAACAGTCTTTGAGGAATGTTATCCCTTAGCTGTGAAATCTGCCTATTTCAATACTGTTTGGGGGAAAGGAACTTTAATGGGATGGTGCCACATCACACAAACTGGAGGACAACACCATATGGACTGAAAAATTAGGTAATTTTTAAATTAAAATTTTACAAGTTTGTGCAAGAGAACATTTCTATTCTTCCAGAATTTTGTTTTGTATTCCAGAAGACATGCACAGCACAATATTTCTCCATTTCTAGGGAGGAAAAAAGGCAGATTACTGGTTTATAAAAATGCAAAAGGGGCTTTTTGTGACTATACTCTCAAATTCTAGAAACCCGATCAGTCTTCAATCCTTTGGTCACATTAATAATAATATAGGCCATCCGGTTCTACAGTAAGACTCTATTTTCTAGTAGTTTTAAGTGTCTTGAATAGGAACAATTTACTGTTTTCATTCAAATTTTCTATTGAAGATTTTAACCTCACATTATCAAGTTTTTTGACTTTTGTTTCTACGCATGCTTCTAAACCTCTAAATTAACATTTCTCAAACATCTCACAAGACGTTATATATTTAAAGCTGATTTTAGGTCTGTGAAACACAATATTTTTTCTATCTTGAATTTAAAACAAAGCAGCTAAAAAAATTTTTTTGTTTGTTTTTAACTGGCCTTCTCTGTATAACTCTGGTTACCTGAAACTTAAAAAGTACTTTTTGGGGACCTGGCTTTTAGATGCCAGTCTTCACAGTAATTACTGAAAAAAATGACTTTGAGTATAAACTTACAGATTATATTATAGAGATATTTGTAAAATATTGACAAACCTGGCTGCACTATCCTTTCAATACTGCAAAATCAACACAGAACTGGAGTTTGGGGTAATCCTCTAAAGCCAGTAAGCTCTGAACAAACTAACCACTTCCATCCAATTAGTAAAAGCCAGGAAAATAAGCAAGATATTTTCTAGAAGAGAGCACTTCCCAGTATACACTGGTGTTTTGTAAATAGCTTAAATATCTTCTTAAAACCCCATGGACGGAGGAGCCTGGTAGGCTGCGGTCTATTGGGTCACTAAGAGTCAGACATGACTCAGTGACTTCACTTTCACTTTTCACTTTCATGCACTGGAGAAGGAAATGGCAACCCACTCCAGTATTCTTGCCTGGAGAATCCCAGGGATAGGGGTGCCTGGTGGGCTGCAGCAGCAGCAGCAATATGTGGCTTATTTTCTCTTTTGCATTTTCATTAACTATTAGCTCAGTTTAAGTGGAGTAGCAGTTACTATTTGATTCTTTGCTTTCTTATTTGATTGTAGAGATATACTAAATGAAATGATAATGAGGTGGGAATCAAATAATAGATTAAAATAAACTCAATTTCATATTACATGTCTTTCCTCCATCTGGTTTCTTTTTTGTTGTTGTGTTTTGGGTGTTTTTCTCTTCCTTCAGTTTTTAATAGTAGCATATAAACTTTCAAAAATTTAAAACCAAAAGTTGCACTACTGCTCTAGTTTTCTTCAGTATGGGAAAAACAGTAAGAAGGCCACAAATAATAGTAATTGTCCCAGGGCAAATTTGTCCATGACCTCATGGCCAAATTGAGATTCAAATCCACTTCTTTAGATAGCCAGCCCTACATTCTACTGGCTACAAGCCATCATGCTGTATTGTGAAGTGACTATACCCTGAAAAGATAAAAAAGATCCTTTAGAACTGAACTAGGTATGAAACATGTTTTGGATCCAAAGCCATAGTTAGGCTCAGAAAGTTGGTCTTCAAAGATAAATATCAAGGGAATTAATCTATTCTAGGTATAATACCAGTATGTTTTTTCAACTGGTATTCTTTTACATAGTTAAGAATTCAATGAGCTCTCCGTTCCGTTCCGTCGCTCAGTCGTGTCCGACTCTTTGCGACCCCGTGGACTGTAGCCTACCAGGCTTCTCCGTCCATGGGATTCTCCAGGCAAGAATACTGGAGTGGGTTACCCTTTCCTTCTCCAGGGGATCTTCCCAACCCAGGGATCAAACCCGGGTCTCCCTCATTGGAGGCAGACGCTTTAACCTCTGAGCCACCAGGGAAGCCCCAGTGAGCTCTAGGCGGAGACAAATCCATTTATAATTCATCCTAAGATACATCAAAAATACTTTTTAAAATATAAAGCTTTTATTGTTTTAAAATTTTCTTTGCTTTGTGGCTCCCCATAACTCTTCAGAGAATAATGCTTACAGCACTGCCTATATCACTCATGGTTTCCATAGGAAAATAACTGTTTTCTCTTTATGCTAAATATAATGAAAAGTTAATTTATGCTTAATCAAAATGACTATGGTTATAAGAGTAGCATCCATTTAAAAAATAATTTTTAACAATGAAATTTCAATTTATCATCATTCCTCTAGTGAAGCTAGAATAAAATTATACCTTTAAGCATACTAACAAAGAACCTAAAAGCAAAAATTTGTCCTTAATCATGTTATTCAATAGATTATAGATATATTATTTCAAATTTTAAGGAATTAAATTACATGAACAAAATATGCAGCTATGTTCCCATATAAAAGGCTTATTAATTCTAAAAGCTCTCAAATGGTCTTTGATAAGAAAGACAGCTTTAAACAGGAAGAATGCAACATGTTCAAAATTAAGAAAAATGCCTTGAACTTACAAGGGTAACAGTTACATTTTAGTTATAACCAAAGATTTGTTTAAATTTAGTTTCTTTACCTCAAATTAAAAACAATATGTAGAATAATCTCCCAGAAGGTCCCCCTGCCTTCTACCACTTATTAGAAATTTTGCTAGGCAAATTAAGGGATTGACGGGGAGGGTGAAACCTGAACTATTGTTAAATTAATGAGCTGCAATTCTGAATTCTAAAGAACAGGTATAATACAAAATTGAGAACTTATCTCAAAAATACAGATAAAGGCACTAATCACAATTTACATTTTTTCATCAGACAGTATCTTATAGTTGACTGATTTTCAATAAATGTCAGAATCAATACTTCAATGTTAAATACGTGCTTGGGTCAAAACATTCTCTTGGAGTAAAGGATAATCAGTTTTCATATTACTACAAGAAGAAATATCTAATGAGAACCCATTAAAAAAACTTAAAAAGTCTTACATGAATTTTCTAATTGAACTTTTCCCAATCGTTGGCACAAAATCTAGCTGGACATCTATTTCATCTACAACACACAGCTAACATAAATCATTTCTAATCCTGAACCAACAAATATTTTTTTAAAAGCATTTAGAAAATAAAACAAATTGTATTTTAAAGATCAAATAGAAAACTGAGTCTATACTAGTAGTCTGACAAAATACAATCGACTATTAACACTTTCAGTATAATGCTGATGTGGTAATATAAAAAAATAACCATATAATTTGATAGAAGAAAATGGAGCCAGCCAATCTTATTAGATACAAGAAGAAAGATATCACAATAAGAACAAATACAGGAGTATTAAATATGATTTTTCTCAGGAAAGAATTCAGAGAATTATCCCCAGTATTCATGGCTAAACTATACAACCCAAGATAGAAATTCTGGCAAAGTGTGCTTTAGGTAAACGGGATTTTCATAATTTCTCCTGCCTCTACTCTACCCCACATACACACCATGTTGATTCTTGTCTACTTTTCTCTCCTGTTCCTGATTATACATTATATTTAAAACAAAATTTACCCTCTACCTGGTACAGTATCACTTAAGAAAAAGGTTGAAAACAAGGTTAATGAACAACCAGGTCCCAAAGCCCAGAGTTTTCCTCTAGTGATTTCCAGTTCCAGGGAGTACTACCACTAAACAGGAATCAGAAAAATGTCACCACATTCAACTAAATTAATTAGACTAGTATAATAAATCCAGTATACCTGAAAACAGCAAAATTTAAACAACATACAGTAAAAATATTAAAATATCACTTTTGAATAGGTATTGATATTTTTATGAACACTGAATCCTATTTTTGACCCAAATGAAAGAATACTGCAAAAATAAAGTATTATTCTCTATGTATGTGTTTTATCCCTTTCATTATAGCAAAAGCACACATTTGAAATAAAGAGGATCAAAACAACAATACTTTTCCCCCCTCTCTTAAGGTATGCACTATTTAGGTTACTGTTCATATTAGACCACTGCCTTAAAAATGCTTTAATGGTATCCAATAAAATAAACTTTTGCTAGATTATGAGTTTTTAACTAGCAAAAAATTTTTTTAAGTTGTTAGTGTATTAAACTTGAGTTTCATAGTAATATTCTAAAAGCTACGATTAAGTTCAGCAGTTTCCTATAATCCAGTAAAAGATTTTAGAACAGGAGGCATAATTACACAAATGGCAACTGTTTCAAGCCTATTACACTACAACAGACTTAAGGAAAGTCATATGGATTTTTTTAAGTAATATACTGCTGGTGGTAGAGATGCTATCACACAATTTCAAATTCTAAGAAATAAAATGAACTGTTTATTCTTCTGCTTTTTAGCTATTGCCCAAAGCAGATGTGGTACCCTTGCAAATGAAACAGTTGAACTTTTTGCTGATAATAAAGTTGTTTGTAATTGATAGTGATAGTAAAAATATATTTCAAGTGCCTTGTTATATTTTCAGTGCTGGTATACTTTAGTAATTTCTGATAGTTATATATGCATTGAATAATGTGACATTCTTAAAAATACCATATTTAATCAAAGTATTTACTATCGAAGTTGGGCTTTGAAATAAATATTTGACTAATGTTAGTTTTTAACCAAAATTAATCCCGTGTTGTAGGCTGAAAACTGAACTTAATTCTTCTAAGATAAACAGCCTTCTTAATTGAGATGCTAATAGAAACTTAAAATTATTCCATGACTTGCAATAATATGGGGTAAAGCAACTCATTTAAAAGGCAGGTCTCATGATGTTCATCCACTCCTTAAATATATATCTTTTAGGCATATTTCTTTCTCTATAATAAAGTTCTGTCCAAAAGTGAGTGGTTTACAGAGGGAGCAAATATTTAGTGCTGGATATGTTTGCAAACAGTACCTGACAATTTCCACAATTGGTAATTATCTGGTAGGGGGAGGGAGCAGTCAAGAAATGAAAAGAAACTAGTCATTAAAGTTATTACAATACTTCAGAAAACATAAAACATATGCTTCTTAAAAGGCAGTCGTTGAATAATCAGAATAAGCAGTCTGAAGAATTCTGTTGCTGAAAACAGTTATACATTATGTTTATCCAAATGAAGATTAGTGCATTAAAAAAAAGTTAAGAAAAAATATTTTGTGTTCCAGTTCAGCTGCACTTGATTCAAGTGTTGCTCACAGAGGTTTGTGTTGTTATAAATTAATTAAACATGCTGCTGCTTTAGCAGCCAAATGTACTAGGTTCATGTCACAGAATAAATAGAGTCTCTTTCGAGCAAAAAAGTTATCTCACACCAATCCGGGAGGTCATCCACTCTAGACCTTGGCATAACCTGAAACAGAAAGCAAAAGTCTTTTCAAAATAAGAAAACTATATATTAAAAACTGAAAGCATCCTTTAAGTCTACTATAAGTATACTTTTACAAGTATAGGCCCAAACATCAACATATTATAGCTACTATATTACAAGTTATTTCTAGTATGAGAAATAATGAGGTCAGTTTGATTTGAGGATAAATAAGTTCCTAGAAATAAACTGGGTAGTCTATATATAATACAATGGGTTCTCCTCAGTCTACTGTGTCCAAATGTAAGTTCTTAGAAAAGGAGGAATACATTAAAATGGCATTTTTCTTAATTGTTCATTGTTTAGAAGTGTGCCTCCCAAAATGACTCTTGATAAGAAAGAGACACACTCTTGTGGAAAGCTGGGAATTTAGACTTAATTTCTTCTTCATTTCCTCTTTTATTCAGATTACATTAGTTTTCTCCCAGTTAATGAATGACACAAGTAAGAAATGAACAACAACTGAAAATCTAGATTGCAAAAACTTTCTTCAAAAGTTTGTTCTTGCCCTTTTTGGTAAAAAATTCCATTTATACTAAAACTTACAAAAAATTTGTTGGTAACTTAGTTAAACTATAATTTAACAGTAGCAATTGAGTAAAATTATTTCAACCTGAGACACCATAAGAACAAAAATGGAACAGGATTCAAAGAAGAAAGCAAGTTGGTGGAAAACACTTGTGAGAAATTTGAAAGAAGTCACACACTCACCCTTCTCCTGTTAAAGCACAGCAGGACTGAATGTGCCATGGATGATCCTTAATTGAGCTGAGGGTGAGGTATTTAGAGATTTCAGCTGCTGTCATACACCCTTTCATATCCTGCTTATTGGCAAAGATAAGAACTGCAGCCTTCCGTAAATCCTGCAATCAACGTGGAATCTTTTATTAAGTTTTAAATTTTATATTGGAGTATAGGCAATTAATAATGCTGTGATAGTTTCAGGGGGACAGCAAAGGGACTCAGCCATATATATACATGTATCTATTCTCCCCAATGAAATATTTATAATATGTCAAATATCACAATTCAAAATAAAACTAATGAAGCAGGAGGGTAGAATAGGCCGTATGGAACAATTATAATGAAATCTCTGTACTTTAAAATAATCAGGCACTAATCATTTAAAATTTTTGTTGAAATAAAAAATGACCTCAAAGAACCATGATTTAATAATTCACTCTAACAAAGACATTAAACTAATATAAGCTAGATATTAAAAGTTATTTTTCTGTTGTTGGGCCAGATGGGTCAAGCTAAAAGTAAAATAAACCTGAATCTGAAATAATGACTTAAAATTATCTGAGCAATATTCTAATAGGTCAATCTAGTATACTATAGAATCTCTCCAGAATTTAACGGAGAATACTGAAGGTGAGGGTTGGGCAATACTGCTAAGTAGTCTGTCCAACCGAAGCTCATTGATTGACGTTCACTGCCTAACTGGAAACACTGAAAGTAACTTTAATGTTCATTAACAGAAGAACAGATCAAGTGTGGTATATATGCTTAGACTAAAATACTATATAGTTGTTGATGGGTACATAAAATTGTAGTAATAATGTGAACAGTAATAATATGCATAATATTCACTACTTTTAGGATGGTGTAATACGACTGAGCTACTGAACTGAACTGAATCTTTCAGGATCCTCTCAGAGAGAAGGGAAGAAAATCAGATTGGAGAGATCTCATAAGGTATTTAACATCTTATATTGAGTTGTAGCTAAGTAAATGTTTTACTTTCTAAGTCTTTTGTATATATGAACTATTTAGAATTAAGCGACCCCATAGATTGTAGCCTGCCAGGTTCCTTTGTCCATGGGATTTTCCAGGCAAGAATACTGGACTAGGCTGCCATTTCCTCTGCCAGGGGATCTTCTTGACCCACAGATTAACCTTCACCTCCTGCATTGGCAGGAGGGTTCTTTACCACTGAGCCACCAGCGTAGCCCATTATAAACTGTAGGGATGAAAAGATCTTAAATTTTCCATTCTCTTGCCACAATTTATCAGACTTCTTAAAGTATGAACAATAGTTTTAACTGTGGAAACTATTTTCAATTAACAGCATCAGTCTCCAGATTAATGTGTTAGGTTTTCTTAAGTTTGATAAAGTATTAAAATTACTGACTTCATGACTTTCATCAGTTTGATATATAAAACTTTGTTAATGAAGAAATAACCAACAGCAGAGCACATTAATCTTTGTGAAAACACAAAATCAGCATATGGATAACTTATTCCATTTATGTTTGTTTTCAAAATTTACCTCATGAGCCAACATTCTGTATAATTCTTCTTTTGTAATAGCTAGTCGTTCCCTGTCAATGCTATCAACCACAAGAATGATGAACTAGAAGACAAGTAAAAAGAAAAAATTGAATGGGATGTTCATGTTTTCTGTAAAACTACTCTAAGTGCTAGAAGTACTTTCTACTATGGCAAATCATCACTATAAAACTGGTCTTTTTCATCATAAAGAATGTGTATTATACTGAATCACATCAAGCAGTAAAATCCAAATGTTAATAAGAAAAATAACTCACAACTTCAACAAATAAAAACCATGCTGGAGTTTATTTTTTTTAAGTGATATCTGAATATATAATATGCTCTTAATATATATACTAAGATTTTAAAATGCAGGTAGTAAAAGGTATTTTTAAAAAAGAAAGCCACAGTCTTTAAAAAAAAGTCACAGTAATTTAAATAACTCACTAAAACTTTAAAAAAAATTTTTACATAAAATATCAACAATAGAAGGACAAGAAAAATGTGTTAAATGGAAATATACATACACACTTGGATGTTACTAATACTCTAAGAGAACAGGAGAAAGCTACTGATAATGGTGTAAATAAAAGGTATGTTACATATTCAAAATAAAGCATCTTTGATAAGAAAAATAAGATACAATGAGAAATGGCCCCTAAATTGAACATCCTATACAGAAGAAAAAGAAATGAGACTAAACATTTTGAGGGTTACAGAAGAGGAGTCAAATACACAGAAGGGTAGAGTCATATTTTCCAAATGACTTTACAACTGGGGAAAAGAAACAACTAGAGAAACCTGAGCTCAAACTAACAAGAGCTTATAAAGAGATAAAAGGAAATCTAAAAACAGGGGATAAATATAAGAAATATGGCCAAGTCAGAATAGACAGAATACGGGGAAGTAACTCTGTAAGTTAAAGAAGGAAGGTGTCAGAAACTAGTCAATGGTTGTATAACTTACTGTATTGAAAGGGAGACATTTCAGCTTTTAAATGATGCCTCCATGTAAAGAATTTAAGAAGCAAGATAAGAAGGGTGAACAAAGTGAACAAAAATCAGTATGTAGATAAAATCTCTACCTAAGAATCTAAGACTGGAAACGCTACGTACTATGCTACTGTGCTACATGGAAGGTCAAAAACATTCTCTGTAGTAATTCTGATATTTTTGTAGAAATAATTTCTAAGGACAATTCATGTAAGTGGAGTCACTAATAATGTATGTCTTTCTGGACCAAGGTGAAGTTTTTTTGTGTCAACAAATTGAAAAACTACCATTTAGGAATTTTATCAATACATATAAATCAGCTGGAACCAACTTTGATCTATTCACCAAAGGTAACTGCTCCTTTCAGACTTGGAGTTAACTGTGAGCTTTGAAGAAATTACAGCTATGTTAAAATGTTGTTCTTTCCTTATTCTAACACATTTTAGTTTCAGAATGTGATTTTACTATGTTATGTAGAAATATATACTAATCTACAACCATAAATATTAGCTTATCAACCTATCCTCCCCTTGCAAATAAAAATAATTAAGCACTACTACAACTGCTAAATATCTGTGATATGTCATCATGGTTTGACCAGTCACGCACTGCACTAGAATATATACACACATACACATAGTCTATTATATTATAAATCTAGAAGAATATTATGTTTTTTTTTAATTTTAAAAGACAAGTTATTCACCAAAAATTCCTTGCATCAATACTCCCACCTCCTTTACAACTCCAAAAAAAAAAAAAGTCAATTTTTAAGAGGGTTTATTACAGAAAAAGTAAATGGTTTGGTGTACCTCTTTGTAAAGAAAAACTATAGATGCAACTGTGCATTAGTATTCCTGAAGATAAACCTCTTTCAATAGCACTGCACATTTTTTTTTTTTTTAAAGAATTTGCCTCTACAAAGATTATATAAACAGAAATATAAAAGATATTCCAGATTTGCTTCCTGGGTTGACTCAAATAATGAAATAAGTGATAGTGAATGCTGAGAGGATGGCTTGCAAATCATTTGCTTTTAATTTAAAATATAATCTCACCAAAAATGTGAATGTTCAGTTCATGTGATTTAAAAATCCTACATTAAATTATGCTTAAAATATTGTATCCCCCCATAACCACAGCCTCTTATAAGGTTGGGAAAGGTTATATAGCTTATTCTAGTGTCCACTTTCTCCAGCAATGGAGATATTACAGTATTAGCCTAAGGATGAATTGAGACAGCCAGACACAGTAAGCACTCCACTAGTAATAGCTCCCATTATTCTTCTGACTTGCCTTTCCTCTTTAATTTGAAAACCTCAAATTCCTTACAGAAAAAGAATCTTATTAAAAGGGAACTGTCACTATGCCTTCTGTACAGCCTGTTTTCTGGGTTTACTCTTTGGTTCTTCTCATTCAAATTCAGAAGTAACCTCAGTATACCTCTGTATTTGAGTAATACGTGTTCCAGGATGATCGAAGTGACTCTTGACCACCAATATCCCACATAAGAAAATGAGTGTTCTTCACAACTATTTCTTCAACATTGCTTCCTATGGTTGGAGATGTATGAACCACTTCATTCATTAAGCTGTTAAAAGACAGACACCATAAAAACTCTTGTAAATCTTGAGAACCCAAAGCAACTGTTATCTCTGTATTTTCATATGAATCAACCTTTTTTACTTGCACCAATGATGGTAATCACAAGCAACAAAAATAGAACCTTGCAGAACATTTGTGCAAACAAACAGCTAGACAAACAACTGAAGGAATGTTTTTTGGTTCTTTTAATAAACTGTAGGCTTGATCTGGACAGAACTGCATGGTGTGAGAGTGCATTTTTGTGGCCAGAATTCCAACAGTCCTATGTCCTCTTATCAGTTAGAGCAGAACCAATCCCCTATGCTGAAAGAGCAAATTGCTAGGTGACTGTGTCACCTATACTTGTAAAGTAGTAACCAACGAATAGTAAGTAGGCTATCATTTTTTAAAGACTGTCTACATGAGAAAACTGACATTTGGTTCAACCATAAAGATTACTGGATGTCTATTAACTAAAACTACAGTCGATGTGCCATCCTGTTCCGGGCTCGAGTATGGTGTTGTTTATAGTCACTAAGACTCTTGCGACCCCATAGACTGTAGTCTGGCAGGCTCCTCTGTCCATGGGATTCTTCAGTCAAGAATACTGGAGTGGGTTGCCATTTCCTTCTCCAGGGGATCTTCCCCACCCAGGGATCGAACCCAGGTCTCCTGCATTGTGGATAGATTCTTTACCAACTGAGCTACAAGGGCTTGAGATCATTTTAAAGCCTGTCTACATGAGAAAGCTAACACTTGGCTCAGCCATAAAGATTACTAGATGTCTATTAACCAAAACCATAGTCAATGGGCAAATGAAAATACACTGATGCTCATATCATGTGTATTATCATAATCATCAGTTAAGCCGTATTAATCAGTTAATTCAACAAAATTTATCTGCCTATAAATTATCAGTACTATGTTGGAAGAAGCTTGTAATTCTCCCTTGGGTTTAATGTACGTATTTTTGAAGCTATATGCAAAATTACTTCAACAATGATGACAGGTTTCTGAAATGTTTATTTCTAATGTCCAAAGGCTAAGGCATACTAAATTACATAATGACCAATGGATGAATGTTTTAAAGAAAAACTAGTTACTCAACTCTGAAACAACAAGCCATAAGTTGGTAGTTTTTCAGCAAAGCAGCTGAAAAAAAAACATTAAGCATTGCTTAAGTGAAGTATTTCTGGAGAGCTGTCAGCTGATGTACTTAAGATGAGGCGGGAAGAGACAAGAAGCACACAATGGAGCACTGTATTTTATAATTATTTGTTAAAATGCCTGGGACACAGATCCATTTCCACTGTTTAACAAGGATCACTGCATTGGCACCAAAAGGATAATGGGAGGCAGTCTGACAAGTGGATTGATGGGCTGTTAAAATATCCTGAAATTAAGTAATGTATTTCTTTGGAAGTCTCAAGCCTCTTGTTGCAAGCCGCTAAAGCAGTATTTTCAGGTGCCATCTTCATTTCTTTTGATTTGACAAGTCTGGGTATATTAAACAATTCCTGAGCTATTAGTCAGGAGAGGAATAATAGCTTCAAGATATCATTCTATTCATATGGACTTCAGAGAGGGAAGAGCTCAGCAAAATGTACTTTATCCCTTTCTTCCGTCACAGGAATGTGTGCTTCAGTTATTTTTAGTTTAATATTAATTCTTTCTCCCAAGGCTGGAAAAAAATGAGTGTTTTTGAAGGTTGTAGCAAGCATACAGCAAATTTACCTTAAAAACGGCTTAATAAATTTTGTGTTTGGCTAAATACAAAACCATATGTTTAAGTTTTCCCCTTATAATGGCATCTCATTCTTATTAATTATACAAAATTAGCTCCAATGTTGAAAATAAAAACTTTCATTAAACACCCATACTTACAATTGATAAAGAATGGTGGTTTTCCCTGCGTTATCCAGTCCCACTATAATTACTTTGTGTTCTACAAAAAGAAAGCAAACCAGAAACATTTAACACTGCTGCGCACTTCAATTACACGCTTTCAACAATGATTATTAGTTAGCTCTCTAATGAGAATCATTCACTGGATATTTATTCCTGGATTAAGATACAGACAGAAAGAAAACTTTATGATGTCAAGGTTACTTGCCTTAAGTGAGGCAATCTGTTATGACGTTCTCTAGATGCAGGCACAAGAGAACTTTGTCACTTATACTGAGTTTGGGGAAAAAACCCAAATAGTAATCTTGACGAGACAGTATGACTTAGAATGTAAATTTTAAAAAGAGCATTGTACACACCTGCTTGCCCTCTCTACCAATCAATTTGTTTTTTTTCAACTTGTTTTTACAGTTGGATGTTTTCCCACCTACACATACCAAGATTTTTTTTTTCTTTCCACTTAAAAATCCAAAAAACTGAAAAGTATTCCCTGTCAAGAATAAGGTGTATAATTTTTTTTGAGACACATCATTTCAACCAGACTTTTTTCCTCCCATTAATTTACAGACAAATAAGCAATTACTGAGTTTTTCATGCTTTTTCAACTGTTTCCACTCTTCATACCAAAAGAACTCTTCCGTTCCCTCCTTCTGGTGCCATGAATTAGAAGTGTCATTTCTTTCATAACACATTTTTAAGGCCCAGCTAATTATTCTGTTATGTTGTAGATATTTGGGAACTGCCTTAGAATTCAGAAATACTTTACATATCATCTTTCCTACTTTTAACCTTTACAGAATGTATGACTGCTCTTTCCCAGGGCAGAACGTTTAAAATTCAACAGGGTATGTAAGGAAGTTGCCATAAGAACAGCCACATAATCAACTGATTTGTAGTGGATCTGCTACATTTCATATCAGATCCCTGATGCTCTTGGTAACCTCTGATGAATGTCAAAATTCTGATTATACACCTAATCAAATAGTATCAATACCGCACCCGTCAAAAAGAGGAGCCATGATTCACATACGAGTTCTCACGTGACAGAACATCTGTATTTTCTCATGACCCGTGTGCTACACAGGCCCTGCCTATAGTACTGCAAGACAAACGCCATGCTCCTCTGGCAGGAGTTACTTTTTAAAAAACGGAATGCAACTTGTTTGCTTATCTTAACTCACTATTATTCTTTTTCTGACTCTTGATTTGTATCCCATAATTTCTAATGGAGTCAATCTTGAAGTGTTGCCCTGTTTCTGTCCCTGAGAACAGTACGAGAATGAGAGCACTCTTATTAGTGGAGGAACAGATATCCTAAATTTTGGCGACAGCTGGAAACTCCACCTGCCCAGGATCTGGAGACCACGTGGCCCTAGCGGACATGAGAAGAAGCCACTAATATAAAGGCGCACTCAACATGAGTACTCCTGCCAGGAGAAGGGTATGGAAAGATAATACCATCATTACTAAGCAATTCAAGAGAACACACAGGGCCATTTGCAAACATGCCTGCTCTTGGCTTTACAGTTGTATTATAATCACTATTATGGTATTGAAGACTTGTAATGGTAAATTCATAAATAACCCATCATTTTGAAAGACTGGCCCCGAGTTTAAACTTTTAGGAAAGAAAACACTGAAGGGAGATGGAGTATGAACTTCATTAAAGTTTCAAATGCTTAATTAACTTAAGGTTAATCAAGATTAACCTTTTCAGACTCCTTTCTCTCTCAATGATATGGAATTCTAGCAATTAAGACAAAACATAAAATTTCAACTCTGTCTTATGAAGGGATGTGTAGCCATCCTTCAGGTAAACTGAGACCTATCATCTGAAGTTAAAATTGAGTCTATATAATAAAGCACCATTAGTAAAAGAACAGCTAAGTGTTTTTTAAAAGCATGAAATAACCCAAAGTTTATTTTAAATCTTTTCTTTGAAAAATCTCTATAACATTATCTATATAATAAGAGTAAAATCAAGTTCAAAGAGCATTTACTAAAAAGCCAAGTATAAAATAAAAGCGGTTTGTATTCTATGCACAACCGTAATTCTTCCTCCTTCTTTCAAATGCCTCTGCTGTGTTTAGCTGCTACTTGAGTATGTCAATGACCAAAGACTTAATTCAGTTCTCAAAGGAATACTGAGAAAAATATGGAAAGTGACACATATTCTCCTTAGCATAGCAGAAAAATTTAACACACTGCTTTAAATGTCCACCAGTGGGTGTCTAGATTAATCAAGTATAAAGTTTCTTGAAGCTACTGAATCACAGTGCTCTATCAAATTTTCACATCAATACATATCAAAAGCATAACTCCCATCATAACTATCATAGTTATGGTATGGTATTACCTGATGTTAAAAAGGGGCCCTCACGCTCACAAAATATGACACAGGGAGTTTGTTCTGTACGGCTGTCTTTTTGATTCGGCATAATCAACCAGCCATATACAGTTCTTATTTTATGTACCGAAACCCAAAAAATCAACTAAGAGACTAAGCTATGTAACTGTCAGTGATTTCCTGTAGAGTAGTTCAATTAAAAACAATTTCCTTTGTCTTTCATAATTAACTAAAACAGATGTGCCTTTATTATTTATTTACCTAGTATGCTAAAAAAATTAATTTCAAAATATATCAGTTATGGTTCAAGTGAGTCTCAAATTAAGGTGAGAAAGGATTTATGCCAAAGGTCGAACTGCAAACTGCTGCCTCTGAGATGAACTTGAAATATTTTAATGTCTTTTTTTTTTTTTTTTACAGAGCAGGGAATAGAGATTTCCATTTCACTAAAATTGAAATTTATAAAGTTATGAGGAGAAAATTATACAATTGTATATTTTTATAACTGCAACTTCTCCTCAACGTGTATATGTAAGCCATATATTCTTATCTTCCAGCTCTTCAAACTACTCTCCATGAATACAAAAAAAGTTAATTTTTAGTTAAGCTTAAAGCAAACCATAACATGAATAACACTAAATTCTTTATTTCAAATGGACTTTACAAATAATTAAATTAAGATTTATTGTCTTTTCCCCAATGTTTCCGGATAGCATTATTTATTTAAAAAACATGTTGTCAGAATAATAGGCTGCCCATGCTTAGGGAAAGGAATGTGTGTTTTGGGCATGGTTGTGTGTGGAAAACCAAGTAATTCTGGGGTAAAGCCATAACAATCAGAATGACAAGGAATCCAAACATTTTAGAACTGTGTCACACACCATGAGATGGTCTCTGCGGGCATCTTACTTCACTAGAAATCTCTTCCAGCTCATTTGGACTCTGGAGATGCATCAACTAGTAGCATTGGAAACATTATCCTCAGTCCTTTGCTGAGGGTAGACCTGCAGCTTGGTGTCCTGGAAGAGATTCCCAGTGAAGTAAGGTGCCCACAGAGACCATCTCATGGTGTGTGAGCCCAGCACAAAGCAGGTTTATTTGTATTAAATGAAGAAAAATGATCAATCATAGAGCTTTTGTTTAATTTTGACCAAGTGTTTGCACAGAAGTTTTCCAACAGGCTTGGCTTTGGTGTTTATTTCTTGGATTTCCTTAAAAGCTGCCCCCCCGTACTCCCCAGCAAGGAAGACATAAAGACTATACAGGATGAGGCTTCAAAGAAAATGAATACGCTTACTGGCTTGTAGACAAATACAGGCAAAATGGCTAACAGGAAAAATATGATGAAAAAGGAACTTAAAAAAAATAAGTAGGAAAAAGAAACAACAAAGTTTCTCCTTTTATCCAACTGAAAAAATTTTTATATACTCAATTTGTAGTTTTAGTAAGGATAACAAATAGAGTTCATAGTTTTAGCATAGACTATTAAACAATGAAAATGGACTAACGCCCAAAAAAAGTATATAAAATGACCAATTTTTAATCTTAAGACAAAAGATAGCCACCTAAATATCATGAAATAGGGATTGCTATCTTCTAGATACATACTATCTGCACTAAAATTGTCATATAATGAGAACAAGCCCTCTATGAACACAGAGAATGTGAACTATGTAACTAAACAAATAACTATGCCCTATGCCAAAATTCAGTGACTTGGAAATTTAAAATACTGCATGTATGGAAAATAAGTTTGCATTACTGCAATAGGTAGAGTGTAAAATGTCAGAGGATATGATGTCACAACCTGAGACCTGAAGGCCTGGACAACAATGAAGCACCATCTGCCTCTTGGAGAAGGCAAAAGGGAGAGCCATTAAAAAAACCCTGTCCTATATTATTCTATTATATAATCATAAAATATCATAGCTTTATCTGCTCCTTCTCTCCCAACTCTTCATCAACGAATGTGTTACCTATACGGCAAATCTAAGAAGCCAGGTCTCCAAAAATGCACAAAAATACTGACCTGGGCCACCTTGCATATTTTATAGATTAAGAAATTTACGAAGTTTAAAAAAAATAAAAACTCAAGATGCTATTTTCAGCAAAAATACAGTTTAGGAATGAAGGCAAAACAGGCATTTTCAGATGAAAGAAAACTAAGAGAAGTGATTCACCAGAAAACCACTCTACAAAAATGGTAGTGTAGTTCCTTTAGGCTGAAAGGAAATTATACAAGATGGAAATTCAAAACATGAAAAACAGGAATGTGGGTAAATATAAGAGAACATTTTACCCTCTCTTAAAACTGAATGCAATACAATATATTAAAATCTGTGGAATAAAGCCAAGGCGGTACATAAGAGGAACATTTATAGCTTGAAGCTATATTCATAGAGTTTATATATGAAAGGAAAAAGATAAAAACAATGACACCCTGCTGCTGCTGCTAAGTCGCTTCAGTCGTGTCCGACTCTGTGCAACCCCATAGACAGCAGCCCACAGGATCCTCCATCCCGTGGATTCTCCAGGCAAGGATACCGGAGTAGGTTGCCATCTCCTTCTCCAATGTATGCATGCATGCTAAGCCGCTTCAGTAGTGTTCAACTCTATGCAACCCTATGGACAGCAGCCCACCAGGCTCCTCTGTCCACAGGATTCTCTAGGCAAGAATACTGGAGTGGCAACCACCCAACCTTTCAGAAGGTGGGGGGAGGGGAGGATAGGAAACTCAAAGCAGATCGGGGGAAATGAAAACCAAGAATTAGTGAAACAGAAACAAAGAAACAAAAGAGAAAATGAAAACCTTTTCTTTGAAAAGATCTAACAAAACAAAGGTGGGACTAATATCAGCTTTAAAATTTATAGTGAAGTCACTGCAAGAGAAGAGAAAGTCTAAAGGTAAGAGATGGCTCAGAGGGTAAAGAATCTGCCTGCAATGCAGGATTCCTGGGTCAGGAAGAGTCAGGACACTGAGTGACTAACAAATTAGAAACATTTGTGTTTCAATAAAGACTCCAAAGTTTCAACTGGGGGGAAAAAGTCTTCAGTAAATTCTACTGGGACAAATATCCACATAAAAAAATAAAATAAAATAATGAATCCCAACCCCAAAACAATCTGAGATGGCTCATAGACCAAAGCATCAAATCTAAAGCTTCTAGATGAAAGGAGCAGGACATAGAAAGTAACAATCACTTAAATAATAATATATAGAGGAATGGACTTCAACAAAACCAAAACTTCCACTCAGCAAAAAACTCCGTTAAAAAATGAATAGAGAAGTCATAGGCTAGGGGGTTGGGGGTGGGGGAGGTAGATATATTCACAAAACACATCAGACAGAAGACTTAATTCCAAGATGCGTGCTAAGTTGCTTCTGTTGTGTCCACCTGTAGCCCACCAGGCTCCTCTCTGTCCATGAGATTCTCCAGGTAAGAATACTTGAGTGGGTTGCCGTGCCCTCCTCCTGCAGGGAATCTTCCCAACCCAGGGATAGAACCCATGTTTCTTACCTCTCCTGCATTGGCAGGAGGGTTCTTTACAACAACACTACCTGGGAAGTACAATTCCAGGATAAATAAAAAGTTTTTTGACCCCCAAAAAAGGGGCGGGGTAAAGGATTCAAACATTTCGCAAAGAAAGATACACAAATGGCCAGTTAGCACATGCTGCTGCTGCTGCTAAGTCGCTTCAGTCATGTCCAACTGTGCGACCCCATAGACGGCAGCCCACCAGCCTCCCCTCCCTGAGATTCTCCAGGCAAGAATACTGGAGTGGGTTGCCATTTCCTCTTCCAATGCATGAAAGTGAAAAGTGAAAGTGAAGTCACTCAGTTGTGTCCAACTCTTAGTGACCCCATGGACTACAGCCCACCAGGCTCCTCCATCCATGGCATTTTCCAGGCAAGAATACTGGAGTGGGGTGCCATTGCTTTCTCCGAGTTAGCACATCAGTTCAGTTCAGTTCAGTCGCTCAGTCGTGTCCGACTCTCCGCGACCCCATGAATCACAGCACGCCAGGCCTCCCTGTCCATCACCAACTCCCGGAGTACACTCAAACTCATGTCACCGAGTTAGCACATAAGGAAGTATTAATACCCAAAAGTCATCAGTTCAGTTCAGTTGCTCAGTTGTGTCCAACTCTTTGCGACCACATGAACCGCAGCACGCCAGGCCTCCCTGTCCATCACCAACTCTCGGAGTCCACCCAAACCCATGTCCATTGAGTTGGTGATGCCATCCAACCATCTCATTCTGTCATCCCCTTCTCCTCCTGCCCTCAATCTTTCCCAGCATCAGGGTCTTTTCCAATGAGTCAGCATCAGGCGGCCAAAGTATTGGAGTTTCAGCTTCGACATCTGTCCTTCCAATGATTGCACTCCAAGGGACTGTCAAGAGTCTTCTCCAAACCACAGTTCAAAAGCATCAATTCTTTGGTGTTCAGCTTTCTTTATAGTCCAACTCTCATATCCATACACGACTACTGGAAAAACCATAGCCTTGACTAGACAGACCTTTGTTGGCAAAGTAATGTCTATGATTTTTAATATACTGTCTAGGTTGGTCATAACTTTCCTTTCAAGGAGTAAGCATCTTTTTAATTTCATGGCTGCAATCACCATCTGAGTGATTTTGGAGCACAAAAAATAAAGTCTGACACTGTTTCCACTGTTTCCCCATCTAAAGTCATCAGAGAAATGCAAATTAAAACTAAAATGAGACACCATTACACACCTAACGAAATAGCTAAAATTAAAATACTGGCAACACCAAATATCGGTAAAGATAAGAACAAGTAGAAGCTTCAAATGTTGCTGGTAAAAGTAAAAAAGTAAAACCACTTTAGAACAATCTAACAACCCACCATGATGCAAATGAATAAACAGACTGTGGTATATTCATGCAATGGAATTACTTATAACAGATCTATAGGGAAAGTTTCTAGGGTAAATACACAGAAACAGAAAATAAATAGAAACAGAAACAAACCTAAGACACTTAGAAGACATAGCATTGTGAAGCAATGACATAAGAACAACAACAAAATAACATTTAGCAAATAATAAATTTTTATAAATTAGAATTGTAACAGCTAAAAATAGTCAATAGGATTGGAAGACAAAGAAATATCCCAGAACTCACACACACACACTCAAAAGACAGAAAAATGGAAAGGACATTTAGTGCCATATGGCCAATAAGATTTACAGATAGTAGAGGAAGAAATCCTAAATTTAAGAAGAAAGAAAACATTTCCTAGAATGACAAATACTGGGAGCTGGAAGACAGTAATACCTTCAAAATTCTGAAAGAAATGCTTTCCAACCTGGAATTCTATATCCAGCCCAAGTATAAATAAAAAATGAGGACAGGTATATTTTCAGGTATTTGGAATCACACACAAAAAATTATCACTTTGGACACCTTTGCAGGGAATTTCTGAAGGATGTACTTCATCAAGGAGTACAGTCAGGAAATAAAAAAAAAAAAAAGAAAGAAATTTCCAATAAAATGGAAAAGCAAAGGAAATTCCTAGAATGGTAGCAAAGACAAGTCCAGAATAGCAGTATAGCAGTCAAAGATGAGAAACAGGTCCAACTAAGAGCAGGATGGAATACTGAGGGGGCGAGTAGGAAGAATAGATCATGATAGGTGTGATGTAGAAACTCTACTGTTCTTGCCTGGAAGATTTCATGGACAAAGGAGCCTGGGGGGCTATAGTCCGTGGGGTCACAAAGAGTTAGACACAACTGAAGCAACTTAGCACACAGCACGCACAAAGAAAACTAAGGCAATGAGATGTGATTATTCAAGGGGGGGAAAAGCTGTAGAAAAAAGGGAAACATAATTATAGCATATTGCAGCTCAGCAGTAACAAAACTTTACAGTCACAAAAATGAAAAGACAGGGTGCAGATTAACCCAAAATACTAGGATAATGAGGAAAAAGGGTATAAAAATACTAAGTTCTCTCCTACCACAATAAGACAAATAATTAGTACACCTGTAACAAATATAATGTTATGTGTTGATTATACCTCAATTCTTTAAACCCCAAATTATGTTTAAAATTTCCATATTATCCAAAATATGCATATTATTCAGAAATGTGTGATTGGACTAATACATCATTTACAGACTTTAGAACTATATAACTTTTTTTAAAAGTGTGTTACTTTGATATAAAATTTTTGTTAGAAAAACAAAAAAAAAATTGAACAAAAGTTTTTTTATATTGGGGATACAATAACAAGTAAGATAAAGTTCATGGCTCAAGGAATTCATTTCTACTGAAACAAACAGAAAAGTACTGTAGACAACTAAACGTATATCATTACAGGGAGTGATAAGTGTTACTCAGGAAAACAAGGGGGGTAAAGACAGTGAATGTTGGGGTAAAAGTGGTCAGGAAAGGAAAGGGCTCTCTGAGGAATGACATTTGATCAGAGATCTGAACAAATCTCTGAAGGTATGGATAGAGCAGATTTTAGAAAATGGGGCAGACAGTGATAAATTTAAGTCTGATGTGTTTGAAACTAGCAAAAAGTCCAGAATTAAGAGCAAAATACTAATAGGAGACATCAGATGTAAGCCATCAGAAGTGAACATTAACAATGCCAAATAAATTGGCTCCTAGCGACCCCATGGACTGTAGCCTAACAGGCTCCTCTGTCCATGGGATTTGCCAGGCAAGAGTACTGGAGTGGGTTGCCATTGCCTTCTCCACAAATTGGCTATCATCGCTCAAAATGATAGCATGAAATTAAACAATGAGAAGGAAATGAGTTAATGAAATTAAAATGTCATTGTTCTTTGGTTCTGAAAATGAACTACAATTAAAATCATATTCCACTCATTCCTAACTCTGGGTAAAATAAGAAATAACTGATGACCAACTGTAAAATGGTGACAACACATAGAAAAAAAGACCAAGGTCTAAGACAGTTAAGAAAGTTTTTTTAAAAAAGAAGAGTGCTCAATTTCTTAGGTAAACTAAAGACTGATATCCACATATGTATTTTCTACAGGCATAACCTCATTTTATTGCACTTCACAGGTATTTCATTTTTTACAAATTGAAGGTTTGTGGCAATCCTGCATTATCAGATGATGGCTAGCAATTTTCAGCAATAATTAAAATAGGATACGTACATTGTTTTTTAGACATAATGCTATTGCACATTTAATAGACTACAGGATGGCCTAAACATAACTTTTATGTGCATTGGTAAAGCAAAAAAACTGTGTAACTGGCTTTTTTGCAATATTTGCCTTATTCTGGTAGTCTGGAACTGAACTCAGACTATCTCTGAGGTATGCTTGTACAAAACACATAAACAACCACAAAGATATATACAATAGTTTGCAAAGATAATCAGATTTAAAATTACTTCCTTCATTGATAAGTGCATTGAAGTAATCAGGCTAACTTAAAATAAGGAAACACAAAAATCACAGAGATTAAGCATGCACTTTGTCATAGCTTTATTGAGCCAACACGTGCTGTTAGTATACTTATTCCCAGAAAGGTATCGCATTTATGAGAAGATGCCTGGTGCTCTAAAATACTATAGGAAACAAACATTGGAAGAAAGATAAGGGAAAGGACTATTTAAGGAAAGATAAACAGTCTTCATGGGGTCGCAAAGAGTCGGACACGACTGAGCGACTGAACTGAACTGAAACAGTCTTCAATTCCAACTTTATAGTCCAGTCATCTTGGCACTGACGCCCAGGGCCACTCCTCCCCCTTCTGAATCAACTGGTCTGAGGTGGGGCCTTGGGCATATTATTCTAATATGCAACCAAGACTGAGTGATTTGAGTATCACTGGATGTGTCATAGTGGTGAAAATGGAAAATGCTGAGACTGTCAGATGATACAAATAGAAAGTAAAAATACAGAACTAAAGTATCAATCTGATCATATTATTCCCCTGCTCTAAAAATAATACACAAGGACCAAACTCTTGAAGGGCTCTATGGCTAGCAGGTCTACACACAAAGCCTTCTGTGATCTGGTTCTCCCAGTTTCCTCTCCAACTTCATCTCCTCTAACTCCCCCTACAGGCAAACTAAGATACAGCCAAACAAAACTACTTACCCAACTATTTCATTCCTCTCCTATGTGCATATCAGTCTTTCCACTCAGACTGCTTAGCATGCCTCGTAAACACCTATTTATCACTAAAATCCAAGTATATCTTTTCCTGTAATGTCTTCTAGGAACGACCTGAGAAAAAATTTATTGCTTCCTTCTCGGGGACCATCACCACGCTTTTATTACATTATCTGTGAAATAATTTACCATGCTGCATCTTTTTTGAGTACTTTGAGAGCAAGTAACTACATTCTAAAGGAGATCAATCCTGGGTGTTCATTGGAAGGACTGATGCTAAAGCTGAAACTCCAATACTTTGGCCACCTCATGAGAAGAGTTGACTCACTGGAAAAGACTCTGATGTTGGGAGGGATTGGGGGCGGTAAGAGAAGGGGACGACAGAGAATGAGATGGCTGGATGGCATCACTGACTCGGTGGACATGAGTTTGAGTGAACTCCGGGAGTTGGTGATGGACAGGGAGGCCTGGCGTGCTGTGATTCATGGGGTTGCAAAGAGTTGGACACAACTGAGCGACTGAACTGAACTGAACTGAATTACATTAACTTTAACTTTTCTGTTTATTTTTAACCTTTGTCTCTCCTATGCCTAAATCTCATTTCTGGTTTTATGGCCTATGAGTAAATGTTAGTTGTATGAATGAATACAATGACAGAATAACCATTACGTAGTTCTAAATTTTCTAAACAAGGAAGTTAAAGGAAAAGAAAAATTCCTAAATAGTAATGGGGATTTAAAAGGACGAAACAATTATGACTTATAGAAGTAGCCCATTGAATGTCTTTCATCATCTCCTGAATTTTCCCTCTTCATCCTTCATTCCCTTCTATTCTGATTAAGAAGCCTCAACAAAATGAACCAACAGGGACTTCCCTGGTGGTTCAGTGGTTAAGCCTTCACCTTCCAATGCAGAGGCTGCAGGTTCAAGCCCTGGTCAGGGAGCAAAGGTCCCACAAGCCCCAGGACCAAACATAAAGTGGAAGCAATACTGTAAAAACATCAAGAAAGACTTTAAAAATAGTCCACATTAAAAAAATCTGTTAAAAAAATGATAAACAGTAATAAACCAGAAAGGAGAGAAAAAGGGATGGGACAAATTACACACAGAGAACTCTTAAACTATGAGAAAAGATAAGCAGGTGATTATTAATCTCTATACTTTCAAACATGTCTTAAAATGTTGCTTTACACAGTAAATTTATGTAATGAGGATTAGAAAACATATACTGCTGAAAAAAAATGTCTTATTTAAAGTTATGGATAATATCCATATGGAATTAAAACTCTGGAGACTTTGAAACCTGCAGTAATTTCGTTTATACAAACACACGTCTCAGTTCAGTTCAGTTATGTGTATGCATATATCCACCTTTATTAACTTGTAACCTTGAAAAAGAATATTTTAATATTCTTATCGATCTACAGAACAAGTGACTAACGTCATTTCATTCTCCTAACTTCTTAAATCCAGAAAAAATAAATCACATTAGCAATAACTGATTGGTACCATCATAAAACACTGGCTTTTATTATGCTCGGATGGCAAATGCAAAATAAAACTATTTGTTTTAGAACGGTTTTAACTACTGAGGTAACAGTTAAAAGAATGCCTAAAACTTTACCTACAGCCGGCCCTTTTGTCTGGGTATATTCTCTTCAGAAGCCATCACGTCTTATTCACTCTGACTGAGAACAGGTTTTACAACTTCTTGGCCGTTTGGACTTGCAACTTTTAGACATCTCAGAACCAGTTTCTAAACTAATTACGGACACGCAATATCCTCCACAGAACCAAAAGCATTGAGTTTTTCAATATCGAAGAAAGGAATAAAGGATTTAGGACGAAGATTTCCAGAAACCCGTGTATCTCAATTCATTCCCAAGTCCGGGAAAGCAGGCGAAATCAGAGAGAACGGCGAACTGGATAAAAGAGCAGGGCGGAAAACAAAGCAGCACTAGTAACGTATTTTTTTTTTTTTTAAGTTGATAGGTTTCTGGGCGAACACATCCTGGGGCAAGTCTTAGGATACTTAATTAGAAAAGGAAAAGGCCCTCCAAATATCTCCGGGTATCATTTGGTTGCTGCTTTCCGCTTTCCTTCGGTAAAATTTCCAAATTCTTGGTTTGGATCCTCCCAGGACACCAAATGCCCCATCTTCTGACTTTCCATTTCTCGCAACTATCATTCCGTTTCTCGCAACCATCACTTGCATCTTCTTCCAACCTAAAACAGCGAGTTTCTACCCACCCCCTTGACTAAGTCACTTCCCTGGGTCTCAGAACGTTTGTGTCCACCGAGGGCCCTGCCTCACCTTCCCCTATCCCCCAAAGAGCTGTCCCCTCAGGCGGTTAGACCCTCTGCCTCGGATTCGAGCCGTTGCGCAGCTCCATCCTTCTCACCTTGGTTACAGAAGAGGCTCCATAGTTTCGCGAAGATCAGCCCCATCATGAGCACCTGGGCGGGCCGCGGGGTCCCTCAGCAGCAGGTGCCGCTGCGCCGGGCCCCCCACCGCGGGACTGGCCGTGGGGCACCGAGGTAAAGCCGACTGGGACCGCGCGGCGAGAGTCTCACTGGTTGGCGGAGAAGCCGCGATCTGCCGCTCAGCTACCCGTCAGAAGGCACTGCGCCGAGCCCCTGGCCGAGAGTCCTTTGTTCGAGCCCACTGAGCCCAACGCCGACCCGTAGTCCCCTCGGTCTGAACCCACCTACCCACCAGAACCTCAACCAGCCCCAAGCCCCGCCTCCGCTCCGCCTCCCCTCCCGATCCGTGGACCACCCATCGCCGGAAGAACGGCTCCGGACGTCAGCGCGCTTACGTCAGTCCACGCCTTCGATGTGGCGTTTCCTCAGTGTCACTTCCGGTGGGAGGGCTCCGAGCTACCGGAGGGGTGAAAAGCGGGGGTGTGCGTTGAAGTCGCTGAGTTTCCCGGGAAGACTGCTTTTTCCGGTGTTTTTCTGATTAGAAGCTAGTGCTGAGTTACCTTTCTTGAGTTTCTGTTCACTGGCAGGAGCCTCCCTGGTCCTTAAACCTGGGTACAGACTACAGTTACTCTGAGCAGCTGCCGTTTGCTGCACAAAAGAGAGGAGTGTTTCAACTGTCGAGTTCAGGCTGGCGGGCAAGCTTCGCTTCTGGAGTGATTCTTAATTCTGAATAGAATTGATTACGAGAGGATGCATGGAATGCCTGTAGCCGCAGAGTTCGGCTGTGTGATTCATTTGTGCTCTGTGTGGTCTCAGTCCTATTCGAGCCCTATCCAGTCTTTGCTATCGCATAGAACCCCGCCAGACTCCTCTGTCTATGGGATTTTCCCTTCCCGGAAAGAATGCTGCAGTGGAATGCCATTTCCTTCTCCAGGGGATCTTCCCGACCTAGGGATCCAACCCTTCTCTCCTTCGTCTCCTGATTGGCAGACCGATTCTTTACCACTGGCATTCTTTACCTGGGAATCCCATGTGATTAATTTAAGGTCCACCTATTTTCCAAAGTATTCGGTGTTTTCGAGGATCTCCAGCCCACAAAATAAAAAAGCGTATTTTGTGAAGTGTTGATTGGAAATAAGTTCCTTTAGTTAAAATGAATCTTAGGAATCGTTCTTCCAAGTTTAACAAAACAAGGAATAGCTGCTGCTGCTGCTGCTGCTGCTGAGTCACTTCAGTCGTGTCCGACTCTGTGTGACCCCCTAGACGGAAGCCCAACAGACTCCCCCGTCCCTGGGATTCTCCAGGCAAGAACACAGGAGTGGGTTGCCATTTCCTTCTCCAATGTGTGAAAGCAAAAAGTGAAAGTGAAGTCGCTCAGTCGTGTCCGACCCTTAGCGATCCCACAGACTGCAGCCTACCAGGCTCCTTCATCCATGGGATTTTCTAGGCAAGAGTACTGGAGTGGCTTGCCATTGCCACAAAGTGCAAAACAGAAAGTGAAATTTCAAGGAAAAAACTTGAACAACTAGGGATTATAAAAATGTTTATCTATTATCTAATGTTCTTTAATAAGAACTATTGTAAACTGACTTAAGAAAAGTCTTGGAAGAATTGGCTGTACCTGGAATTGAATTAAATTTATTACTCAGTTAACTAAAAAGTCCACATATGTATAAGACAATTTTCTACGTACTAGTTTCATTTCCTTTTATTCCCCCGTGGTTAGGTTTTAACAAATATGAAAGTTTCACAGATTGGGCTAAAATGTAACAAATACCCATGAAACTGAAGGAGATAAAAGACTGTGAATTTATGTGGTAGATTTTAACTTCAGCAGCAGGGGCCTTTTGAATCAAACTATTTTATTACTTGTATAAGTGTATTTCTTATTATGTGCTTCCAGTGTTACAGTTCAAGGACCCTTTAAGACTTTTATGTAAAATAGTCAACATTCTGATGTTAAAGGCAAGTTTAAATCTCCCATACGAAAAGGTATGTACTGTCTATGAAAATCAGTTTAATTTCATGACCATGAATTGGCCCATTGTATATATGATGTATATATACAGCAACCCCATGGACTATAGCCCACCAGGCTCCTCTGTCCAGGGAATTTTCCAAGCAAGAATACTGAAGTGGGTTGCCATTTCCTTCTCCAGAGGATCTTTCCAGTCAAGGGATCAAAACCAGATCTCTTGAGGCTCCTGCATTGGCAGGCTGATTCTTTCAACACTGTGCCATCTGTGAAGCCCCATATATATAAATTTATATTCACTGCTTTTGTGTTTGAACATAAAGTCTCAAAGGGACATTTCTAGCCCTAGTTTCAAGATAAAGTCAAAACAACTAGGGAATTAAAAATATTTTAAACTACATATATTTTTAAAATTATCTTTTCTTGGTGGAAAAATGCCTTACAGTTTTGTGTTGTTTCCTGCCATACAACAACATGAATCAGTCATAATTATATTAATATATATGTATATATCCCTTCCCTCCTGAGCCTCCCCCCATCCAACCCCTCTAGGTCATCACAGAGCTCCAGGCTGGGCTTTTTTGGTTACTTAGTGATGTCCCACTACCTACCTATTTTATACATGATGATGTATAAATGTCAATTTCATTTATTGACATTAAATGTAGCTCACTCTACTTTCTCAGTTTGTTCCACCTTCACCTTCCTCTGCTGTGTCCACAAGTCCGTTCTCTATTAGATTAATCAGTACCATTTTTCTAGGTTCCATATATATGTGTTAATATATGATGCTTGTTTGACTTACTTTACTCTGCATGAAAGGCTTCAGGTTCCTCCACCTCGTTACAGTTAACTCAAATTCATTCCTTTTCATGGCTGAGTAATATTCTGTTGTATAAATGTACCATTGCTTCTTCATCCATTCATCTGTTGATGGACATCTAGGTTGCTTTCATCTCCTGGCTGTACAACTACATATATTTAATATTCCCTAGAAGGAACTATTATAAATTAACTTTAGATCAAGCTGAACTGGCCACAGCTGGAATTGAATACAATTTATTACTCAGTTAACTAAGATATATTGCATGCATAGCTTTAACTAAGGATCCAGGGACAGCATGTTCTGTTGACTAGGAATGAAACTTAAAAAAAAAAAAAAAACTTCTGAATCTTAAAAAATTATATTCACTGTGACTTTAAAATTCTCCATCAGTCTTTCATGTTTCTGCATATCTTCTCATACCTTTTTGATCTGGACTATCTTTTCAAGGATATTTGTATAGCAAATATTTTTTAGAAATTAACATCCCTCTTTGGGGCAGAGGGCAGATTTGTTGACTCATCATGATAGTAAAGACAATGTCTCCCACTGAAAAAAGATGAGGTTTTGAGAAAAGATGAGGGATAGGGTGGAGGGAAGCTCATAGGTGGGGCTATGAGCTGAACAGGTTTAGCCATTCTACCCGTCTTTGGGAAGGTGTGAGATAAGGACCCTTCTTGAGGTTCAGGGAGGTGAGTTCTCAGAGCGGGAGAAAAGATAGGGCTTTCCTAAACAGGATTCCTCTCAAGGCACCCAGTTCAACTCTACAAGCATCAGCTGGCCACCATTGCTTTGTAGGAGTCAGGGCTTTGGGAACGAACACAAGTGTTACTATTCTGGCTGCTGCTATTGCTATGATTAATAACCTTTCCTTTGACTCTGGCGCAGGAGTCTCATAGCTTCTTCCAGGATCTATGATACTGTGGTATGCTGACTTGTTTTCTAAAGAATAAGCAAAACTGTAGAGCCTTCCCAGTTGTTGGCAGTTTCAGTGACAAAGATGGAATACTAACAAGACATGACTTCCTGGAACAGGAAATATAAGAGCCTCTCCACAGTCCATTTAGTCCATTTAATATGATTTGGACTCCTAGGAGATCAAACCAGTCAATCCTAAAGGAAATCAACCCTGAGTATCCATTAGAAGGATTGATGCTGAGGCTGAAGCTCCAATACTTTGGCCACCTGATGCAAAGAACTGACTCACTGGAAAGGATTCTAATAGTGGGAAAGATTGAGGGCAAGAAGAGAAGGGGGCAACACAGGATGAGATGGTTGGATGGCATTGTCGACTCAATGAACATGAGTTTGAGCAAACTCTGGGAGACGGTGAAGAACAGGGAAGCTTGGTGTGCTGCAGTCCATGGGGTCTCAGGGAGTCAGACATGGCTTAGTGACTGAACAACAGCAACATGATTTTAAAAAAGTCCTTGGATTTAGTAATGGCTATATTATTCAATCCAGCAATAAATAATCCTCTATTCTCTCACTAAGGAGGAATTAGGGATAAGGCTGTGGACTGAGCACTGGGAAGCAGGTTCAAAGACAGCTGCCTGAACAGTAACTTGATTGTTGTTATCCTTGGGATGAGGGCTAGAGGGTCCATATGATCAGCCTCACACCCATCCTAACCAATGCTAAGATTCACCCTGGCTTAGAGGAAAGTTCTGATCCTTTTCAGACAATAATTACAGACACTCAGCTATGAAAAAAAGAGGGAAATTTATACCTGCTCTGAGTAGAAATCTTGCAAATTTATAGAACTTTGATTGGTTAGCTTGGGAGATAAAAGGAACGCACACGTACTATTTGTTAAGGAGTCGGATGTGTGAAAAGGAAGGAATAACTCTTCCTCAGGTGCTGTAAAAGACAGCTTGGTTCAGCACTCTAGGCAGAACTATTTCTTTTCACAAGTTATTTGATGGGAATAGCTTGGCCCTCTTACAGCTCAACTTCTCCTGAATTCTATCAAGCCAATCTCAGATCCTTTCAAAGATGACATTAAAAAGCCTCAAAGGGTTTTTGTTTTTGTTTTTTTTTTTTTTGAAGTGGGTTTTGGTCATAAGGGCACCCTGGTCCTCTTAGTAAAAGTTCCCTGAGATAGAAAAATCCCATGAGAAGTCACAGATGAAGCACTGCATAGTATTTGGGCACATATTGTCCTGCCTTTTGCCTATATGCTCCCCTATACTGGCCCTCATGGGCTGAACGACAGAGACATTATGGATCTTTATAAGTTTTATGGGTGACAGTAAAGGATTATTGGAAAGATGTAGTTATAGTTCCTGGAATGGGACACAAGAATTTTGTGGCAATAGAAAGACAGGGGGGAAAAAAAGCATCTGGGGAGGGAGCAACTAAAGCACTGAGAAGTAGAGGGAAATGAAGGGACATTAATATTTTTTTGTCTTTTAGAACAACTCTAGGACTCTTCCTTGCAAAGGAAAATGCCTTATTGTATCTCTCCCAAACTACTGCTAGTTCCTTTAATTTAACTGACTCCTGGGTTGCTGTCTGTTAGACAGCTTTGATTGCAGTTTGACCGCCGATCTTTTAATCTTACTTCTTGGTATTGGAAATAGCAGCAAATGGCCCCAGTTTCTTCACTTTCCATGGTATCTTTAAAATTCCATTTTAGCTCCTTTTTACTTTCGAGTCACTGGTTACAACTCTTTTCTGTGTTATTTTATGGTTCGGTTTAGGCTCAGATAGTAAAGACCCTGCCCGCAATGCGGCAGACCCAGGTTCAATCCCTGGGTTGTAAAGATCTCCTGGAGAAGGGAATGGCAACCCACTCTAGTATTCTTGCCTGGAGAATCCCATGGACAGAGGAGGCTGGCGGGCTACAGTCCATGGGTTGCAAAGAGTTGGACATGACTGAACAACTAACACTTAGGTTTCAGAGTATCTGTCTTTAACTTACTACATGTGTTACTTTCTTATAGCTTCTGTTCCAAATATTACTTGGTGGATTAAAACAAAATAATCTTTCATGCAATGTGAAATATTTCACTGGGCTAAAGTCATAGTGTTGGCAGGATTACACTACCTCCAGAAGCTCTAGAAGGGAATTTGCCTCTTTCCTCTTCTAGTTCCTGGTAGTTGCTGATAATCCTTGACTTATGAACACATTGCTCCAATCTTTGCCTCGCTGGTAACACTGCATTCTTTTTTTCTATGTTAAATCTCCCTCTGCCTTTTATTTCCCCCTGGGCTGTGCCTGGCAGCATGTGGGAATCTTAGTTCCCTGAACAGGGATGGAACCCACTGAGCCCCTTGCAGTGGAAGCATAGCGTCTTAACCATGGGACCACCAGGGAAGTCCCCCTCTGCCTCTTTCTCACTTGCTGACACCCAGATTATCCCAGATAATCTCTCCATGTACGTGTACAGTAATCATGTACGGATGTGAGAGTTGGATCATAAAGAAGGCTGAGTGCCAAAGAACTGATGCTTTTGAAATGTGGTGCTGGAGAAGACTCTTGTTCCTTGGACACCAAGGAGATCAAACCAGTCAATCCTAAAGGAAATCACCTTGAATATCATTGGAAGGACTGATGCTGAAGCTCCGATACTTTGGCCTCCTGATGGGAAGTGCCAACTCGTTGGAAAAGACTCTTCATGCTGGGAAAGTCTGCGGGCAAGAGGAGCAGGGGGTGACAGAGGATGAGATGGTTGGATGGCATCATAGACTCAATTGACGTGAGTTTGAGCAAACTCTGGGAGATAGACACACCCTCCCCCAACTGGGCAACTTTTGATTACATACTTGACTGATTTTTACCTTGTTGGGTACTGGATGTTTTAATATGCCTATAAATATTCTTGAGTTCTTAGTCAAATTATTGAAAATATTTCACTCAGGTATTACTTTGAAGATTCATTTTTGCCAGGTCTAGGGAAGTGTTTCGGAGACGGCAATGGCACCCTGGTCCAGTACTCTTGTCTGGAAAATCCCATGGATGGAAGAGCCTGGTGGGCTGAAGTCCATGGGGTCGCTAAGAGTTGGACACGACTGAAAGACTTCACTTTCATGCTATGGAGAAGGAAATGGCAACCCACTCCAGTGTTCTTGCCTGGAGAATCCCAGGGACGGGGGAGCCTGGTGGGCTGCCGTCTATGGAGTTGCACAGAGTCGGACACGACTGAAGTGACTTAGCAGCAGCAGCAGCAACAGGCTGCACTAGTGGTAAAGAACCCACCTGCCAATGCAGGAGATAGAAGATATGTGGGTTCAATTCCTGGGTCAGGAAAATCCCCTGGAGGAGGGCATGGCAACCCACTTCAGTAGTCTTGCCTGGAGAATCCCCATGGACAGAGGAGCCTGGCCGGCTACAGTCCGTGGGGTCACAAAGACATGGCTGAAGTGACTTAGCAGGCAAGCCAATTATTTCGCAACAAAACATTTAGTGGTGTAAAATAAATAGATAAAAGCGTGGCAACGGACTCCTAAACACCTCCCAGTGAAAACTTTAGCTGTTGCCTGAGGAGGGCCTGGGACTCAGGTTTTGCCAGGGAAGACCAAGCTCTCAAAGCACCACATAGGATGGTGTTTTAGCTCTCCAGGCCGAAAGCCTAGCAGCACCTGCGCACGTGAAGCACCTGGAAGGAATCACCTGGGAGAGCGGGCGGGGCGGGCGAGTAGGGCGCGCGGACGCCCTCGCCCCTCCCCGTCCCGCAGGTGGTTGTCGGCTCGCGCCGCTCGCGCCGCTACTGGGGCGACAGCGTCGTGACGTGGCGTCAACGGCCGTCGGGCGACCGCTGGCGTTCGGCGCTGGTAGCTGCCGCCGCGTGTCGTCGGAGCCCGCCCTTTCCTTTCAGCACAGATGTCGGTTTGTAAAACAGCGGGGCTGGCGTCTGCAGGATTTGCAGGCTTCAGTCCTGCAGGAAGTGCGGGAGGCTCAGAATTTCCAACGTGTTCACCTTAGAGCCAGCCAGGGCAGCGCCAGCCCACCCAGTAGCCTGAGTGCCCGCAGCGTCAGCCGGTACACCGAGGGGGTGAGCTACCTCCCTCGTCCTCTCCAAGCGTTTCCACTGGTTTCTCTGGCAGAAGCATCCTTGTTTTTCTCTCCGTTTTCTTATCTTGATGCAGACTTTAAGGCCAGTCATTCGTGTACCCACATCCCGCCTCCCCTCGCTCCCCCTTTGCTATAATGTCTCTTTAAAGTGCTTGAAATGGTATCAAACGAACACCGTACAAATGTCTTCGTGGTGAAAAGTGACTGGTGGTGGTTGTTCAGTTGCTCAGTCGAGTCTGACTCAGTGTGACCCCGTGGGCTGTAGCCCGCCAGGCTCCTCTGTCCATGGGATTCTCCAGACAAGAATACTAGAGTGGGTTTCTTTGTCCTCCTCCAAGGGGATCTTCCAGACCTAGGGATCAGACCCGCATCTCCTTCATTGGCAGTCAGGTTTCTTTACCACTGAACCAGGGAGACTGGTAACCTTATGTAAATTTCTGGTGAGATAGAATCAACCTCCTGGCACTGTTCAGTCGCTCAGTCGTGTCCGACTCTTTGCGACCCCATGAATCACAGCACGCCAGGCCTCCCTGTCCATCACCAACTCCCGGAGTTCACTCAAACTCATGTCTATCGAGTCGGTGATGCCATCCAGCCATCTCATTCTCTGTCGTCCCCTTCTCCTCCTGCCCCCAATCCCTCCCAGCATAAGACTGGAAAAGAGTTGACTCTTTTCCAGTGAGTCAACTCTTCGCATGAGGTGGCCAAAGTATTGGAGTTTCAGCTTCAGCATCAGTCCTTCTAATGGACACCCAGGACTGATCTTTAGAATGGACTGGTTGGATCTCCTTGCACTCCAAGGGACTCCCAAGAGTCTTCTCCAACACCACAGTTCAAAAGCATCAATTCTTGGGAGCTCTTAGGAGCATTAAATGGAGCAGAGGTGTAAAATTATAAGTATTTTCTTGTAAGTATTCACCACATGTAACTTTTTGAAAATTGTGGTGTGCTTGATGGAGTGGTTTGTTAGGTTAATTACTAGCACCTGGTGCATTTCCCATCCCTTTCTGTTGGTTTCTTAAAGTAGCCCATTATCTCTGCATTCGCATCTTGTTAGATAAACTTGCTCTGTTCCCTCTTCTAAAATGCACTGAATGCCCATGTGTGCCTTAAAACCCGTTTTGTTTACACAAGGACTTCACAGCAATTCCCTTTCTCTCAGTCATACTTTTTTCTTTCTATTGAATCACTTCAATCGCAAATTAGTTTCCTAGGACTATGGTACCAAAGTGCCTCAAATAAGGTGACTTAAAACAATTCATTATTTTTAAAATTTATTTGGTTGCGTGGGGTCTTAGTTGTGGCAGGTGGGCTCTTTAGTTGCTGCAGGGAGGATCTTTCATTTCATCATGCAAACTCTGAGTTTCAGCTTGTGAGATCTAGTTCTCTGACCAGGGATCAGGGAGCACAGAGTCATAACTACTTGGGCCACCTGGGAAGTCCCTGAAATAATTTATTGTGAGAGAAATTTATTCTTTCACCGTTCTGGAGCCTGAGTCTGAAATCAAGATGTTGGCAGGGCTATTCCCCGCCTGAAAGTTCTAGGGAAGAATCCTCTCTTGCTTCTTCCCAGCTTCTGGTAGATTGTGGCAATCCTTAATATTCCGTGACTTGCGGCTGCACCCCTCCAATCTCTGCACTTGTCATTTCATGGCTTTCTTCCTTGTATGTCTATGTGCAAGTGTCTTCACCTTCCTTTCTTGTAGTAACACCAGTCAATGGGTTTAGGGCCCACCCTAATCCAATATGATTTAATTTTAGCTCGATCATATCTACAAAGACTTTTCAAATATGATCATATTCCCAGGTATCAAGGGTTAGGACTTGAACATGTGTTTTTAGAGGACATACTTCAGATCACAGCAGTGGGACTAATCTAGGTGTGGAGTGCTTCAGACAACAGGGAACCAATGCTATTTCATCTTAATTATGCCAGTCTATCAGACAACTCCCAGGGTCAGGCACATGCTTTTAAACTGTTGGGGAGGAGGCATTGTCCTGAATGTTAATCAGCTTTGGGCAAAGAGAAGTAGGCAGATGAAAGCTTAAGGCCTGCCCGGTCTTACTTCCTTACTTATTCCAGCATGACTTTGGTGCTGCCCTGATATTGCTCTGCTGAAAGGCTATTACTTTCTGTGGAAATAATAATATGCATAAAAGGAATGTGTTAGCTCAAGAATGGGGGAAAGGTAAAAATAAAATTTTAAAGTTTTCTAAATAATTCTTTCACTGTTGTCACGGTCTTCTTCCTGCCTTTCAGCACCTGTTCTAAATGCCCATGCATAAATCACACGTCTAAGGGTTTTTCACAGGTTTTAGTTGTTGTTGCTGTTAGGAATGTTTCCCTCTCCATTTTGTAATTTCTCCAGAGTTGATTTTAGGATTCACTGTCTTCATGTCAGTTGATAATCCTGCTATCCTTTTTGTTTCTTTAAAAAATTTTTTGTTTTGTATTGAAGTATAATTGATTTATAATGTGTTAGTTTCAGAAAGTTAGCGCTTAGTTAGCAAATTGATTGAGTTAGTGTGTACATATATATCTATTCTTTTTCAAGTTCTTTTCCCATTTAGGTTATTACAGAGTATTGAGTAGAGGTCCCTGTGCTATACAGTATGTCCTTGTTATTTATTTTAAATATAGTAATGTATACATGCCAATCCTAAGCTCCAGATTTATCTGTTCCCCCACCACCACCTTTACCTTTTGGTAACCATAAATTTGTTTTCTAAGTCTGGGATTTGTTTCTGTCTTGTAAATAAGTTCATTTGTATCTTTTTTTTTAAGATTGTGCAAATAAGTGATATCATATGGTACTTGTCTCTGACGTACTTCAGTTACTATGATAATCACCATGTCCATTCATGTTGCAAATGGCATTATTTCATTCTTTTTAATCTGCCACTATTTTTAATCTGAAATCTTAATGTTTTATTCACAGGGAGGAATACAGATTTTTTATCTATAATTCAGAAGCTAAGTAAATAACAAAATGAAGCCAGTAAAGCATCTGTTGACCTCTAGTAGTAAATTGGTAAACGTTCCAGAATTGACATCTAAAAAAGGACTATTTAATTCACCATTGTCACCTAAACCAAAGGAAAAACATAGTGCAAAATTAGTACGCGATAAACTTGAACCGATGGTCTTAAGATCTCCACCAACAGGAGAATCCATTGTAAGGTATGCTTTGCCCATTCCGTCAAGCAAGACAAAGGAGTTAATAGCAGAAGATGAATTGATCAGGAAAATTACCAAACATCTGAAGATGGTAAGATACTTGTTGATGCTTGATCCCCATAACCATTTCCAGGTTTAGTGATTTCCTGACTCACTGGACTCAGCATATGGTCATATTGATAGCTAAGATATAGTGAAAGAAAAGCAAAATCAGCGAAAGGAAAAGGCACATGGGATGAAACTGGAGGAAACCAGGTCCAAGCTTCCTAGATTTCTTTACCATTGGAGTCACACAGTACATGCTTAATTCCCCCAACAGCAAATTGTAGCAACACATGTGAAATGTATACCAGAAGAGTTTATTAAAGACTCAGTGCCCAGGGTTTCACTGGAGGTTGGTCACCTTGGTACTCTCTGCCTTTTTGTTGTTCACTAGCTCAGTTGTATCAGATTCTTTGTGAATTAATGGTCTGCAGCACATTAGGCTTCTTTGTCCTTCACTGTCTCCCAAAGTTTGCTCAAACTCGTGTCCATTGAATCAGTATGCCATCCAATCATCTCATCCTCTGTCACCCCCTTCTCCTCCTTCGCTCAATCTTGCCCAGCATGAAGAGTCTTTTCCAATGAGTTGGCACTTCCCATCAGGTGGCCAAAGTATTGGAGCTTCAGCATCAGTCCTTCCAACGATTATTCAGGGTTGATTTCCTTTAGGATTGACTGGTTTGAACTCCTTGTTGTCCAAGGGACTCTCAAGGATCTTCTCCAGCACCATAATTCGAAGGCATCAATTCTTCAGTGCTCAGCGTTCCTTGTGGTCCAACTCTTACATCTGTACCTGACTACCGGAAAAGGCATAGTTTTGACTATACAGACCTTGTGGGCAAAGTGATGTCTCTGCTTTTTAATACACTGTCTAGGTTTGTCATAGACAAAGAGCAAGCATCTTTTAATTTTGTGACTGCATGTACCAAAATTCCATAATCCCTGAAGGAAAGCAGGTGTTCAGCATAAATCATACAGTTTGTACAGTGAATTTAGGGACAGTGAGCCATTATCATCAGTCAGCAAACAGTGGGAACCCTCCTGAAATACAGGTTCTGAGACATAAGCAGATCTTTCTAAGAATAGGCCTTTCTAAGTTTCATCCTTCCTCTGTTAGCTCTTCTCTGCACTTTAGAAACTCTAGCTCTCAGTGATGGGAAAAAAAAAAATCTCCCTTTCTCTGAGTTTCTTTTTTGCACATTGATCCAGAATTGAGTTGTACATGCACCCAATACCAAGTGAGAACAGGGAGGGATAGCACAAATATACAAAAAGTATAGTTCATCAAACTTCCAAAGTACAAGTTTGCTCAAAGTTCAAAGGGTTAGCTCAGAGAATTTCCTTTAAAAACATATTGCTTTGTGGTCTCCATCTCTATTTTCCCTACTCTCTTCAAGGAAGAAAAGAAAGCTAAGTTAGAGTTTGAGGAATACATTTGTGGTAAGTAGAGTTGATGCTTCATCTGTTCATAGACTCTTCCTTCAATGCAGAAATGGAAGAGTCATAGGGCCTGTCTTCATTAAGAGGAATCAAGGGCTATTGCTTATACTGCTTCTTCAGGATGATATGAGGTGGGGCATGAGATGGAAAATTTAAGTGTATGGCACTGGCAGAAATAAGTCTGTCTGCTAAAATGATTCTGACATGGTTGATTAAGTACATTTTTATGTTTAATATATTAATAAATACAATTTTTACACTATAAGTACATAAATTGCTTTGATTTTTCTCATAGGTGGTTTCCAATTTGGAAGAAACCTATGGATATGGCACTCAAAACGGAGAAAAAGCAGTTGTGAAGCCTGAACTTGAAGAATTAACCTTTTCTGTAAGTATATGTAATGCTAATGTAGAGACATTAATGCTGTAGAGGGCTAAGATTTTTGTTTAGAATCTGTATATGTTCTCAGAATGAACCCGCCATCCAAGAAAATTATCGTCTTAGGAAACCTGGAAGTACTGTACTGATTTTTTCCATCCTCTGCCAAATACTTAAAGTTTAATTAAGGCATATCTGTATCTTGAGCTTACTTTTGATGCTAATATATCTCCTGCTTAATATTTAAGCTTTGGTTGGAGTTGATTTGTAAATATGTAGTCTTTATTGGGTTAAGAAATTATTTTTCTATTTTTTGGTTTGCTAAATAAAAGAATCCCGAACATTGAAGAGGTTATTGAATTTTAACAAATATCTTTGTTGTATATATTGAAATGATGTAACTATTAAAGTGATCACATTTTATAATTAATTTTGTTAGTTAGGAATTGGGTTTGGCTTCATGTAATAAAACAACTATGTTGGATATTTCAAACCCAACGACTGTGTTGGGTGTTTCAAACACAGTATGTTTCTTGGTTTATTTGATTTCTTGTTTGATTTATTCTTTCAGCATTCTGTAATTTTCATCATACAGATCTGGTATATTTTTCTTTAGATTTATACATTAATATCATGCTAATTGGAATTATTTTTAATGGCATTGTGTTTTTAATTTTTTCCCTTATTAGTATATAAAAATATGATTGATTTTCATGTGTTGATCTTATATCTTACAAACTTGCTCAATGTACTTTTTTCATTCTAGGATTTTTCTATAGATACTTTGGGGTTTTGTACATAAGCAATCCTGTCATCTTCAAATAAGGACAATTTTACTTCTTCTTGTCCAATCTGAATATTTTTATTTCCTCCTTTCTCTCTCTCTTTTTGGCCATGCTATATGGCATGCAAGCTCTTAGTTCCCCCACCAGGGATCGAACCCACAGCCCCTTCGTTGCAAGGCAGATTCTTAACCACCAGGGAAGTCCTTATTCCCACTTTCTAAAGAGTCTTTTTTATCCTAAGTAGATGTTGAATTTTATCAGAAACATTTTCTACATCTGTTGAGATTATCATATGGTTTTTATTCTCCAATTTGTTAATAACGGTATATCACATTGATTGCAGATATTGAAAAACCCTTGCATCCCTGGGATAAATCCCACTTGATCTTATTTTATGGTCCTTGTAACGTATTGTTGGAGTAGGTTTGCTAGTATTTTGAGGATTTTTTCATCTATGTTTATCAATGATACTGTCCTATAATTTTCTTTTTCATGGTGTGTCTGATTTTTGTATCAGGGTGATGATGGCCTAATAGCATGAGTTTGGAAGTGTCATTTCCTCTAGTTTTTTGGAATATTTTCAGAAGGATGGGTGTTAATTCTTCTCTAAATATTTGGCAGAATTCACCTATGAAGTCATCTGATCCTGGACTTCTGTTTGTTGCGGTTTTAAAATTGCTCTTTCAATTTCATTTCTGATAATTGTTCATATTTTCTATTTGTTTTTGTTTTCTTTGAGGTTGTCCATTTTGGCCTATAGTTGCTCATGGTAGTCTCATAATCTTTTGTATGTCCATGGTTCGGTTGTAACTTTTGCCTTTTCATTTCTAATTTTATTGATTTGTGTCCTCTCCCTTCTTTTTCTTGATGACTCTAGCTAAAAGTTTATCAATTTTGTTTAATTTTTCAAAGAACTAGCTTTTAGTTTCATTGGTCTTTTCTATTTTTTTTCTTTTAGTCTATAATTTATTTTAGCTCTGATTCTTTATAATTTCTTTTACTCTACTAGGGGTTTTATTTGTTCTTTGCAGTTGTTTTAGGTATAAGGTTAGGTTGTTTGAGATTTTTCTTCTTGCCAGAGATAAGCTTGTATTGCTATAAACTTCCCTCTATAGAACTGCTTTAGCTGCATTCCATAGGTTTTGGGTCATAATGTTCTCATTTTCATTTGTCTCTGGGTATTTTTTTATTTCATCTTTGATTTCTTCAGTGAACCATTGGTTGTTCAGTAGCATATTGTTTGGCCTCCATGTACTTGTGTTTCTTGCAGGTTTTTTTCCTTGTAATTGATTTCTGGCATCATAGTGTCAGTTTGCTTGATACAGTTTCAATTTTCTTATATTTAGTGAGGCTTACTTTGTGGCCCAGCATGTGTCCTGGATAATTTCCCTATATACTTGGAAAAGAATGTGTATCTTGATCAAATTGATCTTCATCTTCTATTTGTGACCTGAATGTAGGTGGGAGGAAATCTGCAAGTATTCAAATGGTCTCATTTTTTATTGGTGAATAGTAATTCTGGTTAATTCATTTTACCACTTCCCTGAATGACTAGTTTCCCCCTCTGTCTCCTATATGACTATAGGTTTTTACCATGATAAAAAAAAGTATGAACTTGAGCGTGTTTAAAATGTAATGTTGAGGGAACATATTCCTCCTGGAGAACATTCTGTTGAGAATGTTATAACTGTGTATAAGCATCTGAGATTTTTAAAAAATCTTTGGTCAATTGTCTGATTTACAAATCATTGCTCTTCTAAAAGAGATTCAGTCATTGTGACATTTTAATATGTAATTTTTTCTTCAAAAATTTCTATTGCTCATTAAGTGAGGATGAAAGACTATACCTCTTGGCAAGTATACTTATAATCAGAAGTCATAGTCAGTATTCGTTTTCAACACAAAGCATTACTATAATGCATATTTAAGTGTATACTTTTTTTTTTTGCTACCCCTAAATTTCAGGAGTCTGAAGCTGGAATGCCTAATATTCTGAATCTGTGTAGAGAATGTAAGGAGAGGCATAGTTAGGTATATGTCATTATTGAACCACTTCTCAGAATGTACTTTCTTTCTGGGAGAATTTGCTAGTGTAGTGAACATGGTTTCCTATCTTGATGCATTTCAAGGGACATAGCTTACACATACAAAACTATTTTCAAAAATAGTTAAGTATACTGAAATATGGTTGGATATGCATATGAATTCTGAAATAAAGTGACTTTTTTACTGCTTTTTTCATAAGGTTGGGGATGATCTGACTTCATTCTTAATATGTTGTTCACAATTTGCAACTCAGTTAGAAGCAGCAGCTAAGGAAGAACATAATGTATGTATTCTGTGTAAACTGCCAAATATAAGATATTACTTAATATTTTAATCATAAGTTAAAAATAGTATTAATTATAAAACTATAAACTGATAATTACTAATTAAATTATTATTAGTTATTAGTAACATTTTAGTAAAAAAAAATACTTAGTTATATTTGCTGTTTGATCTTATTATGACAATCCAGTCAGCAATATTAGTCGAGATATAGTGCCTTAAGTTGTTTTAAAAGACATTGGAAAGCATTATTTGTTATCATCAGCATTTATTTCTGTGAATTTTCCTTTATGTACAGCATTGACTGGGTCATTAGTATTTTCATATGTAGTATTTACATTTTATTGTTTTTAAAGTAAGTATGGACTGCCAGGAAAGTCCCTATGCTTATTCTGATTTCTTTCAGTTAAGCAACTTTTCTTCTGCCTGAATGTATGTAATAAAAATTTTCTTTAATAGTGTAACTCAGAAGTTTTACTTGGTTGTGATTGAGTTTGGTTGTTTTTTGTGGCAAAGGTTATCAGTTTAGCATTACATTTTGAAAGTAGTAAATATTGGTATTTTAGACTGTGGTGATGGGTTTTGTGTATTCATTTTCTCTCAATCTCCCAAACTAGTTCTTTGCATTTTCCATTAAAAAAAACAAGTAGTAGTGTAGTATTTTATATCTTGATTCTTAGACCTTCAGTATAGCAGTTATATTTAAGAAATAATAATGATAAGATAATGTTTTTCATTATTGTACTATCTGCTCTGTGGGAAAAAATAGTGCTTTTCTGAGAGGAATTTACATTTTATTTCTTACCTATATTAAGAAAATACATGAAATCATAAATGTGAATTGAGTTTTTAAAATATAGATCTATAAGGATGGAAAATTCTTTTTTTTTCTAGAACTAAATTGTCTAGGCAAGATATACTAAAAACAATCTGTAAATATAAAATTGTTGTGATTTGGATTATAGATTTATAGGTATATTTTAGTCACAAGTGTATTTTGGTAATTAAAAATTTCAAGAGACTTGAAGTAGATATTTTATGTTGTGAGAATTTTATTTTTAAGTGTTTTAATTAAAACTTTATTTTCCAGATTTTGGAATCTCTTTTTAAGGTATGTTCAATATATTGCTCACTATAATTAAATACAGAAATGCATGTAAATGAAAAAGTTTTCCAAGTTTTCTAAGTTTTGAAGAAATGAAAAGCTCCCAAACTTTCTGCTATATATATTTAAAAATTTTATGTTTCAGTTTTACATGGAATCAGCTCCATTCTGAACACTAAGATAAAATGATATTTGATGTAGGGCTAATATTTGATACACAGACACACACATACACATAGACATATGGACTCATTTATTTCACTGCAGAAATTAAGTTGTCAATATTTCTTTTTGTTTTCTTTTTTTAAAAGTGGTTTCAGCGACAGGTCAATCAGATGGAAGAGGTAAGCATGGCATTTTCTTAATATTTTGTCTCATTTGATAACCAGTTTGGAGTATAAATTTAAGAATTTTAATAACCATTGGTTATAATCTTTTGACTTAGAAAGAGGAGGAATAAATAGGTAGAATAAAATGTTGTTTAGTGATTTATACACAATATTCCTGCGTTGTCTGGCCTACTCTGAATTTGACTCATTCTTCTGAAATTGAAATGGAATTTTAACTATTATTTTTTCCTTAATTTACTAAAATAGTAAATAAGTGACAAGAGGCCTTATCAACTTAAATATTTCGCCTATGTAAAAATTCATAGTATGATATATGCTTATTCATAAAATTATATATTTGTTTTTCTTTAAATTTAATGTTACTTTAATGATTTTTTAATACTTTCATTTTCACATTTTTGCCACCAGTTTGAGGAATACCAGTCCCTATCCTTATGGGCTTTAAATTCTACTTTGAAAAAGATTTTATATATGTTATTAATCCAGCAGAATGATCTCCTGGGTAGCTTTAGGGAGTTAGAGAATTATACTAGCTCTACCTTGGCTGTGTTTATTGTTTAGTCCAATTAAAGTACTCAGAGAAGATGCCTGTGGGGAATGTGCCGTACCAGGGACCTGCCAGAAAGCCATCCATGGGGGTTTAGTTCATTTCAGTTCAGTCACTCAGTCGTGTCCGACTCTTTGCTACCCCATGAATCGTAGCACCCCAGGCCACCCTGTCCATCGCCAGCTCCTGGAGTATACCATTGAGTTGGTGATGCCATCCAGCCATCTCATCCTCTGTCGTCCCCTTCTCCTCCTGCCCCCAATCCCTCCCAGTATCAGGGTCTTTTCCAATGAGTCAGCTCTTCGCATGAGGGTGGGTGCTGTTAAAACTTGCTGTAGATGAGTATTACTAGTTACACTGTGTACTGTCCTAGGATTAAGCAGGGAGATGACAGAACTTGGAAGAAAAGCTTCCTTCTCCTCTCAAGTTTTCAGGACCCTCTGCTGACAAAGGTTAATACAATGCTGCCTGTCAAGATAGAAATGTTCCACTGCTATAAACAGGGACAATGGAGAGTGGATTTTTGATGACAGGCATTATATGGATAATTGCTGATTGCTATGTCACTTTTTAGGTTCAGTTTATAATTGGTGTCCTCTTATTTGGGATCTTGCCTTTGTCCATAAGGTATTTCTTTTTTTTTAATCTCCTGCTTTCCTTCCATTTGTTCTTCATCCCATAATCTCAGACTTCCAGTACATTGCCCAGTACTTACTTCGTGCTGTTACATCTTTAATCATATTCCAGGTTAATATTAGTAAGGTGAAGTATCTGTTTTAAATTCCCATTGTTAGAATTTCTCTTTGCTATGCCCCAAAGACTATGGCTTAACTACTTTTTCCCAACTTATCCTCTCATCCCAAGTATTAGCATAAGTATTTTGAGTTGCCTTTAACTGATCCTGCTAAAATTGTTATCTAACTTACTTAAAATCCTTATATATTAAAAAAATAAACAGAAGATTGGCTTTGAGTTTTGACATATAAAAACCAACACTTACTGTAATTCTGTTGCTAGGCAGTGGCTCATATATTTGTAAAATTAGTATTTGATTATAGCTATAGATTGACAATATAAAATTTATTTAGATATGATAAGTGAAATGATGAAATTTCTTTGAGGTATGGAAGCAAAATGAGTATTTCCCAAGTAACTGGATAATTTTATTATTTTTAGATAAGCAAAGGTCAAACTTTTTCAGAAGCAGAGTTTCCAACACCTGATAAAACAGTCAGTTTAAGCATTGCACAAATAGTAAAGCAGGTACACAAACTTGAAGAACTGAAAAATCGCCTTAGAGAAGGGTCTAAATTCTCCTACAGAGAACTGTTGTCTAAACCCAAGTAAGTAAAATGTTAAAAGCGTTAAAATAATTAAAAACAGTAAGAGTAGGTATATAATTAGTAACGCATATAAGATGATGGTTCAGGTATTATACTGTACATAGAGCTTCTAAATCAAATTAGAAGATATAATTAGCTCGCTCCTACTTGATATTTTTAGTAGCTTGAAATGGTTCTAGGCACCTGTATCCATTAAAATTCAATTTAATTAAAAAAATAATTTTTTAGTCATACTCGCAACATTTCAAGTACTTAGAAGCCACATGTAGCTATTGTTTGAAAGTTCTGTTGAACACTACTGGCTTTGAAATATCTGGTTTATAAACTCTTTTCTCAGTTTGATTTGGTAGCTTCCATAATATATTTAAGGCATAGTGAAATATTTCATTGTTCAAGAACACCATCATTGGTGTTGCATACAAACAGAGATATGTTCCAAAGAATGAATTACTACTTTTTAGTTGAGAAAATCCTTTTTCTTTGGTAGGTAGGAGGAAGATTAAAATGAATGATTACAAGAATACTTCTGTTGTCTATTGAGGTTTAGCTCTCTTGAAATAGATGAGTAAATCATCTTATAATGTCTTCATAGGGTATCTTCATAGAATATTTGTACCTCCGTGGTTATTATTTTTCCTTGAGAACACTTCAGGTCTACTCTTTCAGCAATTTCAAGTATATGATAACAGTGATATTATGAACAGTAAACACCATGCTGTACATTAGATCTTTAGAACTTTTTCAACTTACAACTGGAAGTTTGTACTTTTTGACCAACATTACCCCATCTTCCTAACGCCCTTCAGCCCCTGGCAGCCACCATTTTACTTTCTGGTTCTAAGAATTTGAGTTTTTAGCCTCTACATGTAATCAAAATAACACATTAATCATCCTTCTCTGACTTACTTCACTTGGTGTAACATCATCCAGGTTCATCCATATTGTCACAAATGGCAGCATTTCCTTCTGTATTTGACATAAAATACTTTTACTCTGCTTTTTATTTCCAGCCCAAACTATAATTTTCCTTTTTAAAAATTTTTTGGTACTAGAAAAAAGTGTGCATCTGTAATTTATATTCTTTAGGCGCAGACTATTTTGTTCTTGGTGGTAGTGCCAAATATATGAAGAACCAGGATAATATGGGCACCAACTGATTAGAATAGATATTATCACTGAAGCAGGGTCCTGTATGTGCTAAGGATTACTCCTCTAGGGGCTGGATCCTGGGAAGGTTGAGGGGCCAGGGCAGTTGGCAGAAACTTGAATGGCTCAGGGCAGAGCTATTTTCCAATTGGGTCAGTGGAATTCCATTGTTACTGTTATATAATACCACTGTATGAATATCAGACCTTTTCTCCCTTAGTGAGAAGTTAGCCTGAACAAAATTCCAGTTTTGAGATATTTCAACTTAGTATATCTGATTTATAATCTTCATAAACTTCATAATCTTCCCAATTATTTTCAATTCATTCTGCTAAACTTCCTCAGTACTTTCTATCCCCTTTCATTGTATCTTAAAACTATTTTTCAAACATACTTTTGTTTACATTGTTGGCAAGCAGACAGACCTGAAGTAGCAGCACAATGGTAGCTATGAGACTGGCTTATCATACTTCGGAATATTAGGGTAGTACAGAGACAGTGGGCACAAATGGTGTTAATTACTTAGGCCAACAGCAAGAGCAAGATCAGCATGGTGTCAGTTCCCTGTGTTCCTTGTTCCACAGGATGACACGGAGCAGAAGGGACCAGGTGACAGGCTAGAGAAGCAATTTGTTGCTGACATGAAGGAACAAAGTCTAAACTAGAGCCATGCATCTTTATAATGTTTTATTTTTGATTATTTTTTATTGGCGTATGGTTGATTTGCAGTGTTGTGTTAATTTCTTCTGTATACATTGTTTAAGTCTTAACGGAAGCCTTCAGTTGGGCTGTAAGGAAGAGAGGGGTAGAAAGCCGGGCATTCAACTGAAAGTAGGGGATAGATGGAAAATGAGTTTGTGTCAACCTTCCATGAGACAGGAATGAAAAGCTCTCTAATGGATGCTCTTCACCAGGCTTATCTTCTCTTTCACTAGCAGAAATTTTAGGGCATTCTATTAAGATTTGGATCTGGCTGCTGTCAAATCTTATTTATGAAGACTTTATGGACCTGTGTAATGTTGATGGAGTGCCATGGTAGAGCTTCTTTATAGCACTGATTCTCACATGGGGGCTGTTTTGTGCCCCAGAAGACACTTGTATGTAGACACTTTGATTGTCACAACTAGGAAGTAGGAGAATGCTACTGGCACTTACTAGGTACAGGTCAGAGATGCTGCATTCTAAAATACACAAGACAGGCCCCTACAACAAAGAATTATCCAGTCTAAAATGTCAATAGTACTGGGGTTGAGAAATCCATCCTATAGTGATCTCTTCTTTTTTTACTTCTTTCTTGTCCCCTATTGTTTGACAACAAATAATATACCTAATAGTTTTATTGTGAATCAATGATTAGCTACCAATTTAACTTCATAAGTTATTAATTTGATTATTCATGTGTAAGTTTTCCTGTCAAGATTGTTACTTTCTTAAGATCAGAACCAGTCATGCACATCTACATATTTCCTATCGTGTGTAATAAATAGTAAATAAATATGAGTTTTTATGGATACCTGAATTCAACTTATTTGTTCCCCTATCCCTAACCATATCTGGTATAGTAACTTATCCTAGTAAAACTTTCCGTTTATCAACAACAATTTTGTTACATTATACATTAACAAAACCCTTTCATTTTACAGTGTTAAAATAGAAATTACACTTAATTGGGAGAGGCTACTATTTATTATTCAGTAACATCATTGATTGGAGAAGGAAATGACAACCCACTCCAGTATTCTTGCCTGGAGAATCCCAGGGATGGGGGAGCCCGGTGGGCTGCCGTCTATGGGGTCGCACAGAGTCGGACACGACTGAAGTGACTTAGCAGCAGCAGCAGCAACATCATTGATACCTTCGTCTGTCAATGACTAGACTTAAAGGAATGAGGGAATGATACTTGTGTTGGCTTCAATGGGAACTGCATAACAGAGCCTTGGTTCAGAGGTTCAGTTATAAATTCACCTATGCTATCTATTGTGAAGCATGGGATTAATTTCGTGTTAATATTAATACTTGAAATTTAAGCATCAGATGTGTGCTAGGTATTTTCCTAGTAACTTTATGTGTGTCTTTTGGTCCTGCAACTACTTTATGAAATAGATACCCTAATACCCAATTTTGATAGATTAAGAAACTGAGGCTCAGGTTAAATGACTTACCCGAGATCACATAGTTAGTAAATGGATAAAACAGGTTTTGAGCCAAGCACTCTGACTCTAGAACTTTTGCTCTTAACAATTGATTACATATTAATAATACATTGATACAAAGAAATCTCATGCTTAAACCAAATACATTTTTACTAGTTTCGTTTATGTGGTTGTTGGTATACCTAATTATATTCATGGAATACGTCATATACATGGTATGTCTAATTATATTCATGGAATATGCCCAATTATATTCATGGAATACATTCTATGAATATATAGAATTCATAGAATTACATAGTTTGATACTTTTTAGTTATTGACTAATTTACCTTAATGTCTGAATAAAGGTTAAAGAAAACATTAAATTTTATTTTACAGACTGCATATGTCTAGAGCATATATTCTGATTCTTAAGTGTAATTTAAATTGTTTGATAATATGTTTTATTTATTTAAATTTTAACAGGGATAGTGGAATTCCACCAGAAGATGTGCAAACTTATGAAACTGTGAAGCAGAAAATTCAAGGTGATAATATTTTGCACAGCCGTTATAGGGTTTCCTAAATACACTAACATTTTGAGATTTAAAGTGTAAAAATTTATAGCCATATGAATTATACAATGATAAATTTGAAGATATTCAATAGTAGTTGATCTTTTCAGTAAAAGTTCTTATGTTTCAAATTCTGGGAGTATACAAAATTAATAAAACTTGTTTTTTACCCTCAAAATCCACAACATGATATGCATACAAGCACATTATGTATTATCTTAATATAGTGTAATGCATGAAAAAGATATGTTATTTGCAGTGATTCCACAGAAAGGAGCCAACTTGTCCAGCCTGAGAGACTTAAGGTTTTATGCCAAAGGGCTTCCCTGGTGGCCTCAGTGATATAGAATCCGCCTGCCAGTGCAGGAGATGTGGATTTCATTCCTGGGTCTGCAACATCCCTTGGAGAAGGAAATGGCAACCCACTCCAGTTTTCTTGCCTGGGAAATCCCATGACAAAGGAGTCTGGAGGGCTACAATCCATGGGGTTGCAGAGTCAAACACAACGTTGTGACTGAACAACAACAGTGGATCAGTAAGATTTTTGTCAAGTGGAGAAGGGAGGTATTTGGTATTTTAAGAAGAGGGTATAGCATGAGGAACAGCATGAATTGGGAATTACTGCGTGTGTGCGCTCAGTTGCTTCAGTTGTGTCCAACTCTTTGCGATCCCATGGACCATAGCCCTCCAGGCTCCTCTGTCCATGGGATTCTCCAGGCAAGAGTACTGGAGTGGGTTGCCATGCACTCCTCCAGGGTATCTTCCTAACCCAAGGATCAAACCTGCATCTCCTCTGTCTCCTCCGTTGTCAGGTGGGTTCTTTATCACTAGCGCCACCTTACTGCTGCTGCTGCTAAGTCACTTCAGTCGTGTCCGACTCTGTGTGACCCCATAGACGGAAGCCGACCAGGCTCCCCCGTCCCTGGGATTCTCCAGGCAAGAACACTGGAGTGGGTTGCCATTTCCTTCTGGTATGGTATTCAAGTATAGAGTAATAGGAGAAAGCCTATGCTAAGGGATTAGATGCTGTGCTAAGGAACACTTTCTCCCGCTTGCCCTGATATTTAATTAGGGAATCATTGAAGGCTTTTTTTTTTTATAGGGAAGTGACATGTTGAATTTTAGATTATTCTGGCCACATTGAGAAGCTAGATTTGGGGGTTGGGAGTAAGAAAGGGAAGTTAACTGCTGTATCTTAAATGTGTGATAAGTGCCTGTATTAGAGACAAATAAAAGAAGAAAGGGGGCAGATTTAGATATGAAAGGAAGGGAGATTAGATGATGGTAATCGTAACTGGGAGAATATAAGAGGAAAAACAAGTTTTGTTGAGAAAATGGTGAGTTCACATCCCTGTTGTTAGGCACATTGTTTTAGATGTTACAATTTGTTGCCTGATTTACAGGATCTACAATATTGGCAGTTTTGTTGCTTTTCTTAGATGTTTTGTGTCCTCTTTTTTAAAAAATATTTACTTACATTTGGTTGTGCTGGGTCTTTGTCGCTGTGCAGGATTTTCTCTGGTTGGAGAGAGCTGGGGCTACACTCTAGGTGCAGTGCACAGGCTTTTCTTTGTTGCAGAGCATGCTTGGGCTTCAGTAGTTGTGACTTCCAGGCTCCTGAGTTCAGACTCAATCGTTGTGGTGCAGGCTCAGTTGCTCTGCTCCATGCAGCATCTTCCCCAACCAGCGATTGAACCTGTGTCTCCTGCACTGGCAGGTGGATTCTTTACCAGTGAGCCACCAGGGAAGCCCAAGAATTTTCTCTTGAATGAGTTATTAAAAAACTATGAAATTTAAATTCAATTGATATATGTGATTGATATTGAAACTTGTAACTATTATTTCAGAATTCATAAAAACACACTCAACTGAAGAAATTACAGATGTTTCTGTGACTGAGCCACGTAAGTTTCTACTCATTAAACATCATTGTATTAATAAGCTCTGTTATATATATGAATTTCTATAATTTTCTATAATTTAAAATAATACTTGTTAAGTTAAACCATAAATTTTCTGGAGTTTGGAGCCATACAGTTGAGCTGACTATCAAGTAAATATTGAAATTCCTAGTTAGCTACTGACTACCAAAAATACTGTTTTTTTTTTTTAATTAGCAATAATCGCGCCTTGGATAAACCTCATTGGCTATGATACTGCCACTGCGCAAAGCTGTTGTTTTTTTTTAATAGACTCATTTTTAAGGAGTTCCATGTTATTACTTGTAACGGAGGATTTTTAATTATGATTACAAAGTGTTGCGGAGGTGGCAGACCTTCGAGGAAGGAGCAGTGATAAATTTAAGAGGTCATTTGTAGACTCTGTTACTGTGAATTACAGATCATCCCATATACACTTATCCTTTGACCGTAGCTGAGTACCTATCAATTCATGAATATAAGGAGCTGCTAGAACTCAAACTTCTGACTACTTATCAACAGAAAGGAGAAACTGCCTTTTTTTATGTCTTAATACTGGGGAGAATTTTCAAACAATCATGTTATGTGTGCTGTGGAATACTGTTTTGGAAGTGGAAAATAAGACTTTGTTGGAAAAAGTTGATGGTAATCCTGTTCTCTTTCAGCTTCAGCTATAAACTCTAACAGTGTCATGTTTAAATGAAGGCCTGCTATACATTCTACAGTACTCCCAAGATCTATAGAGACTTCTGAGGCAGCCCTGACTAACTAGGTTGGATAGAAAGATATCTAGAGCTTTGGAGTAGACAGTAAAATTCTCTCTCTGCTTTAGGGGGAACATTTGCATGTCTGTGGAGCTCTCTCTTCCCCCATCTGTGCAGCTGTCTTCTGTCTACTACTGTGCCCTGTGAATTCTAGCTGCTTTGGCCTCTCCAGTCTCTGAACCTTGTCTCTGAACTCAAGGAGACCAGTAACTTTATCTGGGTTTCCCTTCCTTATGCTGTGGTCTGGAACTTCAGGCAGTAAGGTAGGGTCGTCATTGAGCAATTCTTTGTTTTCCTTCTGTGAGGGATTTCTGCCTTGTCCCTTCTGTTTTCTTGTGTCTGATTATTATATCATATATTTGTCCAATTTTTAATAGGTTTAAAGTGAAAGTGTAACTGGGGTCCCTGATGCACCATCATGAACAAAAACAGAGGTCTCTGTGCCCACTTACAGACCAGTGGAACACATCTTCTAATCATAAAATAATCTAAAATAATAAAATATACAAGTAGAAATTTTACTCATAATTTTTAAGGAAAAATTTGGCTACTTTAAAATAAATTTTAAACCACTTTGTTAACCAGAGACACTCTGCTCAGAAAAGGGTCTTAACTATGATAGAACAGTTCAATGAGACTTGGATTCTCTGATCTTTTTTCTTCTGTTTTAGGGTCATTCATAATGAGGTCTTGAGGAAGAGCAATCGGATGATTTCCCAAGCTGTTCCATTTGGCAATGGATGTGTAGTATTCCCATCTACACATTCTATGCTACACGTTCTATGAGTTGAAATTCCTGAACTAGTAGAATTGTAGATATGGGCCCATTTTAGGGGCTGCCATAACAAATTGCCATAGACTGAGGGGATTAAGCAGTAGAAATGTATTTCTCATGGTTCTGGAGGCTGAGAAGTTCAAATCAGGGTTCCATCCTGGTCAGATTCTGATGAGAGCTTTCTTCCTGTATTGCAGATGGACATCTTCTTGCTGTGTTAAATAATGGAGAGACCATGAGGAGAGAGCAAGCAAGCTCTCCTGTGTCTCACATGGCTCCATTTTCATGATTTAATTGTCTCTCAAAGACCCTGTCTCTAATTATTATTGTATTGGAGATTAGGATTTTAACATGAATTTGGGTGACATTTTAACATGAATTTCAGTCTATAGCAAGGTCCTTTCTCCCTCTTGAGAAGTGTTTTTCAGATTGTGACATAAATAATACTTTATTTCTTTGTAAACTTTTACTGTATACAGGACATAATTTAAAATTATTTGCTATGCTTTTATTGAATTAATTTTAAAGCATTGTTTGTTATACCATATTGCTTTCTATACAAGCATTATTAAATACTCTTCTTACTTATAAGAAATTCTGAATGTTATTCTTCTAAAGCTGACTTCTCCCAATATACTCTTTGAATATTCAGGGAGCACTGACCCTCCCAAAGCAAGGTCTCTGGTTTACTTAGCTTCTTGATATACTTGACTTATTTGGTCCCGTTGTTATATGTTGCACATATTTGCTGTTTCCTCGTTGTTTGGTTCTCACGTATAGCAGTGAGTTTTGTTAGCATATACATATAGCCTCTGCCATTTGTAATACCTTTAATGTTTTCCTTTTTAACTATAGAAACTTGTCCTGTAATTAATCAATTGAATACCATGTTGAAAATATTTGAAAATCAGGCAAATAAATTAGAAAGGTAAGCTTCTAAAATAACTCCTTTTCCTCAGTATAAATACAAGTGCATATTTATTTCAGATAAATTGGAAACATAGAAAATAAAACTACTGTTAAAAATTTTAATTTTGTTAATTTTTATGATATGTTTAATTTTGAAGCTTAAAAATTATAATCATATAGAATGTGAAGCTGTATGACCACAACAGAAAATAGTATGTCAATTCCTCAAAGAATATGATTCATTTTTTTGGATCATGATGTGGAGATACAGCCATTTCATTTCTGGGAATGTAACCCCCCAAATTGAAATTATAGTCTTGAAGAGATATTTGTACAGCCATGTTCACTGTAGCATCATTCAGAATAGCAAAGAGGTGGAAGCAACCCAAGTATCCAGTGCTGGATGAATGGATAAAGAAAATGTGTCATATACTTATAATGCAATATTATTCAGTCTTAGAAAGGAAAGAAATTCTAATATATGGTACAACATGGATGAATCTTGAGGACATTAATGCTGAGTAATTATAAGCCAGTCACAAAAGACAAAATTGTGTGATTTCACTTATGAGGCATTTTAAGTAGTCAAATTCACCCAGAGAGAAAATAGAATGGTGGTTGCCAGAAGGGGTGAGGAATGGGAAGTTCTTTATTAATGGGTATAGAGTTTCAGTTTTGCAAGATGAAAAGAGCTCTGAGAACTCAGAATAGTCAAAGAAATTTTAAGAAGAACAAAGTTAGAGGTCTCATACTTCAGTAGTTTTAGCTCTGTATACACCTGTAGTACTCAAGACAATGTAATATTGGTGTAAGGATAAATCTATATAGATCAATGGACTAGAATGAATGGAAATAATGTCCATAAATAAATCATTACATTTATGGTTAACTGATTATCAACATGGAGGTCAAGACCATTCAGTAAGGAAAGAATATTTTTTTTAATAACTGTACTTAGAGAACTGAATATCCATATGCAAAAGAATGAAGTTGGATCCTTTGTGCCATGCACAGAAATTAATTCAAAATTACCAGATGTAAATTTCAGAGCTAAAACTAAACCTTTTAAATATAGGAGTAAATATTTTTACTTAGAGTTAGCCAGTGGTTTCTTAAGATATCAAAAGAAAAACCAACTAAAGAAAAAATAAATGAACTTAAAAATTAAAAACTTGTGCTGCAAATAATACCATTAAGAACATGAGAAGACATTTCATAGAATGCGAGAACTGTTCATAAATCATGTATCTGATATGGGACTTACACCCAGAATATACACAAGAACTCTTAACCTCAATCATAAAAAAGATAAATAATCATATTTGACAATGGGCAAATAATCCAAATAAGTATTTTGCCACACAATATACACAAAGGGTCAATAAGCACAGGAAAAGATCCTGAACATCATTAGTTACTAGGGAATCAAAACTATAGTCATATACCTCTCCATATCCACTAGCACTGTGATGGCTATAATATCAATGAAAACAATGGACAGTAACCAGTATTGGCAAGGATGTAGAGAAATTGGACCCTCATACATTGCTGGTGGGAATTTAAGTGGTACATCTGCTATGGAATAGTTTGCCAGTTGCTCAAAATGTTAAATATACAGTTGACATATGACTAAGAAATTCTGTTTCAATGTTTATACCTAATAGAAATGAAAATATTTGTCCACACAAAAACTTGGACAAGTATGTTTGTATACTTGGACAAGTAGCATTATTCATAATGGCCAAAAAGTGGCCATTATGGCCAAAAAGTGGAAACAACCCAAATGCCCATAAACTGATAAATGAATTAATAAATGATTATATCCATACAGTGGAATGTTATTTGGCAATAAAAGGAACACAGTACTAATATGTGTTACAAACATTATGCTAGGTATAAGAAAACAGTCTCAGAATATAACATATTTTGTAATTCTTTTTATATGAAATATATAGTGACAGAAAATAGACTTATGACTGCCAGGACCGAGGTAGTGCTGGGAGAAATGGCGAGTGAGTCCTAATGGCTACCACATTTCTTTCTGGGGTAATTAAAATGTGCTAAAATTAGATAGTGGTAATAGTTACTGTTGGGCTTTCCTGGTGGCTCAGCAGTAAAGAATCCACCTGCAATGCATGAGACACAGGTTCGATCTCTGGGTCAGGAAGATCTCCTAGAGAAGGAAATGGCAACCTACTCCAGTATTCTTGCCTGGAGAATCCCATGGACGGAGGTGCCTGGTTGGCTACAGTCCATGGGCTCAGAAAAGAGTTGCATACAACTTAGTAACTAAACAACAATTGTTACTCAGTGAATATATTAAAAGGTATTGAATTGTATACTTTTAAGTGAGTTAATTTTATAGTATGTTAATCATAATAAAACTTTTAAAAATTCTGATTATAATTAATAAAAGCTCATTAGTCCAAAAAAATAGTTTATCTGTACTATGGAACAGTTGTCAGCAAGCTGCAGAACATGAGTCAAATCTAGCCTGCAGCTTGTTTCTGTTTATAAAGTTTTGTTGGAACACAGCCATATCCACTGCAGAGCTGGCTGGTAGTGACAAGACCAACTGGTTTGTAAAGTGTAAAAGACTCACTATCTGGCTCTTTATGGAAAAAGTTTGCCAAATCTTGATATGGAATAAGAAGCTGTATTTAAAGGGAGTAAGAGGAATCTATGTTTACCTATATAAATAGATCTCAGAAGTTGTGTTAAGTTAAAAAAATGTTGAGAACAACATATCCAGTGACGTCATTCATGTGAAAAAGGAAACAAAACAAGCATCCAGCTCATTAAGAAAAAGTATAGAATAGGTATGTAAAGTGTCATATAAATCCATAGAGCAAGTTCTGGAAAGATACACAGCAATCGAACGGTATCTCTAGGAAGAACATTGAAATTTTGGAATGCTAGTCAAAGTATCAGTTCAGTTCAGTGGCTCAGTCGTGTCCGACTCTCTGCGACCCCATGAATCACAGCTTATTTATATTAATTTTTTGTACATAGAAAATACATGATATTACATAAGTAAAAATAAAAATTTTTAATTATCATACATTATAGGTATTTTTGGTTTGTTTTTCAGAGCTATGAATGAGCAACTGATGTTAGAGGCTGTAAGTATAGTGCTCTCAGTTTGAATTTGCACTTTGTCCTTGATATAGATTCAAGAAATTGTCAGAATATGTAATCTTAAATAAAGATCTAATGCTTAGTTTATTCGCGAGAGTTTTATGACTATGAGAGCTGGAAATTTTTGCTATTCTTTTGATTTTAGTAGACTTGATTATCACTCAGAAACACTTGACTTTTGAAATACTGAACTATAATATCCCACAGTCTCTGAACTTCCATTGTCAATCATAGTACCTTTGCCTCTTTTAGCACCTGTTATAACTTCACTGTGCAGATTAATACCAGTGGTTCATGATTTCTATGAGTTAGTAAAGACTTTTTTACTTTAATAATTAAGTACCTGAATAACCTCTCCATATTGATATGTTTGCTTTTCATTATTAATGAAGTTATAATATTTGTTTTTAGAACTACACACAGATTCAAGGTGATCTCCAAGTATTATCAGAGGAGAAATTAATGCTGGAAAATGAACTACAAAAGTTGAAAAGTGCAGAGGTTAGTTAATTTTAGTGTTTGAAAATGGCATACATACCAGTACTAAAAACTGGTAGCCTGTGCTCAGTTATGTCTGACTCTTTGCAGCCCCATGAACTGTAACCTTCTAGGCTCCTCGGTCTGGAATTTTCCAAGCAAGAATACTGGATCCGGTTGCCATTCCCTATTCGAGGGTCTCTTCTTGACCCAGGGATTCAACCTGCATCTCTTACGTCTTCTGCATTGGCAGACAGATTCTTTCTTACTAGCACTACTTGAGAAGCCCTATTGGCAGCAGCTGTGCTTTGAAAAAAAAAAGAATCCTGTGTTCTAAATTACCACCTGTCAGTTCTGTCGCTCAGTCATGTCTGACTCTTTGCAACCCAATGGACTGCAGCACACCAGGCTTCCCTGTCCATCATCAACTTCCAGAGACTACTCAAACTCATATCCATTGCGTCAGTGATGCCATCCAACCATCTCATCCTCTGTCATCCTCTTTTTCTCCCGCCTTAAGTCTTTTCTAGCATCAGGGTTTTTTTCCAATGAGTTGATTCTTCGCATCAGGTGGACAAAGTATTGGAGTTTCAGCTTCAGCATCAGTCCTTCCAATGAAGTCAGGACTGATCTTCAGGATGGACTGGTTGGATCTCCTTGCAGTATGAGGGACCCTCAAGAGACTTCTCCAACACCACAGTTCAAAAGCATCAATTCTTCGGCACTCAGCTTTCTTTACAGTCCAACTCTCGCATCCATACATGACCACTGGAAAAACTATAGCCTTGACTAGACGGACCTTTGTTGACAAAGTAATGTCTCTGCTTTTTAATATGCTGTCTAGGTTGGTCATAGCCTTTCTTCCAAGAAGCAAGTGTCTTTGAATTTCATGGCTGCAGTCACCATCTGCAGTGATTTTGGAGCCCCAAAACATAAAGTCTGTCATTGTTTCCATTGTTTCTCCATCTGTTTGCCATGAAGTGATGGGACTGGATGCCATGATCTTAGTTTTCTGAATCTTGAGTTTTAAGCCAACTTTTTCTCTCTCCTCTTTCACCTTAATCAAGAGACTCTTTAATTTTTCTTCCCTTTCTGCCATAAGGATGGTGTCATCTACATATCTGAGGTTATTGATATTTCTCCCAGCAATCTTGATTCCAGTTTGTGCTTCATCCAGCCCAGTGTTTCTCATGATGTATTCTGCATGTAAGTTAAACAATCAGGGTGACAATATACAGCCTTGACAGAGGACGAGATGGTTGTATGGCATAATGAACTCATTGGACACGAGTTTGAGCAAGCTCTGGGAGAGGGTGAAGGACAGGGAAGCCTGGCATGCTGCAGTCCATGGGGTTGCAAAGAGTCAGACACCACTGAATGACTGAGCAGCAACAGTCTGCTGACTCCTTATTTATTCCTTTCCTGCTATCACCTAGCTTTCTCCTATAGCTTCCTAAATAGGATACCCTAGATATGTATGTTTTGGTATGATGTTGCTAGAGAATATCACTGAATAAAAAGATCTGTTTCTGCTCTTTCTATTCTTTTCTATTGGCCTTGTCTATTTCTATACCGATACTTGAGGCCTTTAATAATTACATATTTAGAGTAAGTCCTGATATTTTGTAGGGCAAGTGAATCTACCTTGTTATTTATGAGAATTTATTTATTGTTGACCTTTTCACTTTCTTGTAAATTTTAGAATTAACTTGTCAAATTCTACACTTTCACTGAAGTTATACATCACATTTGAGAGATGTATAGGCTATCAGTATACATCTTTTCATTACAAATATTAAATGTCTCAATTTTGGAATGTTTTGTAATGCTTATAATGAATATTATGATTTTCTTCCTAAAGGTCTTATTTGTCTTTGTTATGTTAATGTTAGGAGCTTTTATTTCTATGCTAAGTTAGTTTATATATTAAAATATTTTAAAGCTATTGCTAGGGAAATGTATCAAATTTTTGTGTATTGTATTTTGGATCTACAGACCTAGTCACACTATCATAATGGTTAGATTTTTATTTTCTACTTGAATAATCGACATATCTGTAAACAATAGTCCAAATTTTCTTTCTTATATTGGCAAAGATCTCTAGAATAATACTGAATAGACATGATGAAAGTGGGCAATTTTTATTCCTGATTTCAAGGGGAATTTTTTTAATTCTTGTGATCAGTCAATCTGCCTTTCTCTTTCTCTGTCTCTCAAAACAATGTATCAGGTTAAAGGATTTTTTCTTTTGTGATATTATTTTCTCATGAATTTCTTTTTATATTCCATAAAATTCCTCCAACCTCTGTCCAATGCCTTGTTTCAAAGCCACTTCCATAGTTTTAGTTGTGTTGCAACAGCACCTGGCTTTCAGGTAGCAATGTCTGTATTACTTTTTAATTTGCTGCTCAGTGGGTGGCTTTATTGATTGCTTTAGAGTTTACAATCTTGTTTTTAACTTATTGTAGTCTCTATTCAAGTGATATTAAATTACTTTATGCATGAGAACCTTAAAACATACTTTCATTTGTCCCTTCCCAGCTTTTGTATTATTGTTTTTAAACATTTTACTGCAGTACAACACATTGTTACTAGTTTTGTTGTAAAATATTGCCCTTCAAAGAGATTTAATTAACAGGAAAAGTGTTTATATTTACCCAAATAAGTATCATTTATTGTATTCTTTATTTGTTTATTTTCTTATTGCCATCTGGTATCCTTTTTCTTCTCTTTAAAGGATTCTTTGTCATTTTGTTGCGCAGGGTTGCTGCTCTTTGATTTCTGGACAAAATTTTTTGCCTTCAGTTTTGAAAGATATTTTTTCTGAATAAAGAATTCTCGGTTTATCTTTCCCCCCCTTTCCAGTGCTTTAAAGATGTTGTTCCTTTCCCTTCAGGCTTGCATTATTTCTTGCAAGAAGTCTATGTTCTCCTTATTGTGTCTGCTTTTCTTCTCTGTCTACTTTTAAGATTTTCTTTTAATTACTGCTTTAAAGTAATTTGATTATATGTGTCTTGGGGGGTAGTCTCCCTTATCCTGTTGTAGATTTGCAGATATATAGTTTTCATCAAATTTGAAAAAAATTGGCCATTATTTCTTCAAATATTCTTGTCCCACCCCTTTTCTCCATCATACTCCGGTTTGTAAGCATATTAATCCATTTGAATTTATCCCGCAGCTCACTGATGATATGTTTATTATTTTTTATTTCTTTGATCCCTTTTCATTATTTTAGTGTGTTTTGATTGCCCATATATTAGATTTTTCTAAATAGGAAATACATACCAAAATTCAGATTTAAACTGGAAAACTATGTGACAACCATAACAATTTTCATTAAAAATGTATTATTATACTAACTTTCTGTGTTTTATGGAAATTATTATACTTGGTGTTTAACTTGTGAGAACTTTGCTATGGTTAATTTGGTATCTGTTGGAAGTTGTGGTCTGAAATAGGAAATAACCACTCAGTATCATAATCAGTTCAGTCGCTCAGTCGTGTCCGACTCTTTGCGACCCCATGAATCACAGCACGCCAGGCCTCCATGTCCATCACCAACTCCCGGAGCTCACTCAAACTCATGTCCATCAAGTCGGTGATGCCATCCAGCCATCTCATTCTCTGTCGTCCCCGTCTCCTCCCACCCCCAATCCTTCCTAGCATCAGACTCTTTTCCAGTGAGTCAGCTCGTTGCATGAGGTGGCCAAAGTATTGGAGTTTCAGCTTTAGCATAGGTCTCTATTATTTAGCTTGTCTAAAATTTTTAGTAATCTAATTGTCAAATTTTATATACTTTCTTGAATAAAATAACCTGATACTACATAGTAGTTCAAAAATAGTTTAAAGCATCTCAGTTCTGCTATAATATTTGTTTTGAAATGCAAACTTGTTCCAACACAACTGAACAGTTTGAGCATAATGTGAATTTTACAATTGCTTACACACAAATTCATCTGGAAATAGTACTAGGTGAAGGTAGAAAATAGCTTCTGCAAGCTTCCTTAGTTTACCAGGTATATGGTGTACCACACCAATCCGGGTGTTAGAAATTTTTGTCCAATTTCAGGTAACCCTCCTTCCAGTACTGCTTAATCGCTCTCAACTTAAAATCTGTTTTGATGCTCATTTCCACAAAGAAACTTGATTTCTTTGTCAAGATACAGAGCTATGTTTCTCTTAGTATCTTATTTCTTAATCATTTAACTATGTAAAACTGAATTAATATTCCTAATAGGTTTTAATTTTTTACATGTATCATTGACAGTGTTTTGCATAACGTAGACTCTTTCTCCCCATATATCCTGCAGTATTTATCATATGATTTTTCACAGGGAGGTGATTTTCAAGATGGCATATACAATGTTATAGAAGAACTGATTGTAATTTGTCAGAGGAATTTGTTTCATATGTATAGCTTATTTGGCGAATTACATTCTATATAGCACTATAACGAACATTCTGGCTATATCATTAATTTTGTTTTGTTTTTATTAGATAATTTCCCTTGAAACACGGTGTAGTGGTTCTCAGAGTAAAATGGAAATCTAAGTAATGTATATTATCATGTATTTACTTATGATTTATTTTCTTCTTAACTATTTATTTCTGGCATATATAAAACTACACAGAAAACAAAGCCTACAAGTGAGCGAACAAAGAAAGTTATGAAAACAGAGAAGAGAAAGGACAAAGGAAAGTCTGAAGATTCAGAAGTGTAAGACGAAAAGATACTTGTTGATATTTTTTTACTTATAAATTTATATTTTCATTTTATACAATTTAAAGTCATGTAAACATAATTTATTAACAGGTTTATAAAAACACAACATTAGCAAATGTATAGTTTTGTAAGCAGACCAGGATATGGGTGGGAGAAAGCTGAGAAGGGAAGAACAAAGAACTAACAATGGGTTAGAGAGAATCACAAGATATTCAGGTATAGGTAGACAAAATTAAACCATAATTTTAGAGATGAAAGGATTTACAATGTTTCATTGATGTATTAGCTCGTGATTTGTGATTTGTATGTTAACCCCTCTCCCCAGTCTGGGCTGTTCCTTTTTACTGCACTTCTTAGTTGTCTTATTTTATGAAGAAAAGTGTCTGATTTTAATGTAGGTTATTTTAAAGTGGCCTTATTAAGAGAATATTTTCCTTATTAATATAAAATAATTTATGCCATTGGAAATTTCTTGATCAAACCCTAATATAAATATATAGTTTAAAAAGGAAGCTATTAATTCAATCTTTTTGGAGTTCCACAAAGTCTAAAAAGAAACTTATCAGACAAATGGCCTTTTCTTAAGAGAGGAAAAGAAAATCAGAGAAGAAAAAATGACCAGTGTACTTTGAAAATCCTTTTCCCATCTCAGCTTAGCATATTTTAATCATACCAATGAGATGTTAGTTTGACAAATGTTATTCAGTTATTTATCATTTAAGCTTTATGAATTTTATGGCTTTTAAAAATAGGAATTTCTTTTCTTAAATTGAAGTATAGTTGATAAAAATATGTGTTCCTTATGAAATTTGATTTCTTTTTTATGAAGTATAATTGATATAGTAGTTACAGGTATACAGCATTGTTGGAGAAGGAAATGGCAACCCACTCCAGTATTCTTGCCTAGAGAATCCCTTCAACACAGGAGCCTGGCAGGCTTCAGTCCATGGGATCGCAAGAGTTGGTCATGACTTAGCAACTAAACTACCACCATCACCATACAGCATAGTAATTTGATATTTTAATGTATTTCAAAATAATCATACCTATCTGTGACAGACAGTTATTATGATATTAATGACTATATTCCCTATTCTGTACATTATATCTCCATGACTTTTACTGATTTTATAACTAGAAGTTTGTACTTCTTAATGTTCCTTACATATTTTAATTATCCCTCTGTCCTCCTCCCTTCTGGTAACGACCAGTTTGTTCTCTGTATCTATGAGTTTATTTGTTTTGCTGTGTTTGTTCATTTGTTTTGTTTTTCAGATTCCATGTATAAGTGAAATCATACAGTATTTTTCTTTACCTGACTTATTTAGCATAATACCCTCTAGGTCCATCCATTTTGTCACAGATGGCAGGACTTCATTCTTTTATATGGCTAAGTTATTTTCTGTCATATATATTTATATGTGTGTGTGTGTACACACACACATATATATGGGGCTTCCCTGGTGGCTCAGACAGTAAAGAATCTGCGGGAGACCTGGGATCAATCGGAAGATCCTCTGGACAGCCCACTGCAGTATTCTTGCTTGGAGAATCCCCAGTGACAGAGGAGCCTGGCAGGCTATAATTCATGGGGGTCTCAAAGAGTTGGACATGACTGAGTGACTAAGCACATATACGTGTGTGTGTGTATTTGTATGTATATGTCACACATACATACACCACATCTTTATCCATTCATCTGTTGACGGGTACTTAAGTACTTGCTTTCATGACTTGGCAATTGTAAATAATGCTACAATAAACATGGGGCATTTTGGGGAAAGTATTTTTGTTTTCTTTGGAAAAATACTTGAAGTAGACTTGCTGGATCATGTGGTAGTATTATTTTTAATATTTTGAAGAACTCTTGTACTAGTTTTCATAGTGACTTCACCAATTTACTTTCCCAACATCAAAGCACCATGGGTTCCCTTTTCTTTACATTTTTGCCAGCACGCACTTGTTGTCTTTTTGGTAATAGCCATTCTGACAGGTGTAAGGATATATCGTTGAGATTTTAATTTGCGTTTCCCTGAGGATTAGTACTGTTGAGCATCTTTTCATGTACCTTGTCAGCTGTCTAGATGCCTTGTTTAGAAAAATGTCTGTTCAGATTCTCTGCCATTTTAAAATCAGGTTTTGGGTATTTTTATGTTAAGTTGTGGGAGTTTTTTGTATTTGAATATTGACCCTTATCAGATATATTATTTGGAAATATCTTCTCCCATATAGTAGCCTGACTTTTCATTCTGTTGATAGTTTCCTTTGCTGTTTAAAGCTTTTTAATTTGATGTAGTTCCATTTACTTACTTTTTCTTGTTTCTCTTGCTTAGGGAGACATATGCCAAAAATATGGCTAACATCAGTGTCAAAGAGTGTACTACTTAAATTTTCTTCTAGGAGTTTTACGGTTCTATTTAAGTCTTTGAGTTTATTTTTGTATGTGGTGTGAGAATGTAGTCCAATATAATTCTTTTACATGTAACTGTTTAGTTTTCCCAGTATTGTTTATTGAAGAGGATGCTTTTTTCCCATTGTGCATTTTTGCCTTCGTTGTCTTAGATTCATTGACCACACACATATGGATTTATTTTGGGGCTTTCTCTTCTGTTTCATTGAATTGTGTGTCTGTTTTTGTGCTCTGATTTCAAACTGGATTAACAAATCTTGGAATCTGGGTACATGATAACTACCAGTTCTGTTCTTTTTTCTCAAATTGTTTTGGCTATTTGGGGTCTTTTGTGTTACCATAGAAAGTTTAGAATTATTTGTTCTAGTTCTGTGAAAAATGCCCTTGGTATTTTTATATAGATAGATTTCTCTGAGTGGTATGGTCATTTTAACAGTGTTAATTCTTCTGATTCAGGAACATGAACTATTTTTCTATTTATATTATTTTTAATTCTTTTATCATTTTCTTATGGGTATCCAGGTACAGGTCTTGTACCTCCTTGATATTTTTTCCTAAGTACTTTATTCTTTTTTGATGCAATTGTCACTGGGACTGTTTTCTTAATTTCTCTCTTTTTTTAACTTTTTATTTTGAATTGGGGTATAATTAACAATTAACAATGTGGTTGTAGTTTCAAATGAACAGTGAAGGGACTCACCTTAATTTCTCTAATAGTCTGTTGTTAGTGTATCCTTCAACATTACTGAGTTTGCTTATTTATAATATTCTTTTTGATAGTATATTTAGGATTTTCTAAATATAATATCATGTCATGTGGAAACAGTGACAATTTTATTTCTTCTTTTCCAATTTGGATTCCTTTTATGCTTTGTCTTGTCTGATTGCTGTGGCTAGAAAATACTGAGAAGTGGTGGGCATCCTTGTCTTGTTCTTGATGTTAGAGGAAATGTTTTCAGTTTTTTCTCATAAAGTATGTTGTTGGCTTTGGGTTTGTCATATAGGACATTTATTATGTTGAGGTATATTCCCTCTGTATCTACTTTGTTTAGAGTTTTTCATGGATTTTGAACTTAGTCAAAAGTTTTTTTTCATCTATTGAGATTATCGTATAATATTTATTCTTTGTTGTTAATGTACTTTATCATGTTGATTGACTTTTGGATGTCAGATTATCCTTGCAACAATGGTTAGAATTCTACTTGTTCATGGTGTATGATCCTTTTAAAAAAAAAATTATCTGTGGCTACACTGGGTCTTCATTTCTGCATGCAGGCGTTCTCTAGTTGCAGTGAGCAGTGTCTACTCTCTAGTTGTGGTGCACAGGCTTCTCATTGCAGTGGCTTCTCTTGTGGCACATTGACTCTAAAGTATGGGTTCAGTAGTTGTGGTGCATGGGCTTAGTAGCTGCACAGCATATGGGATCTTCCCGGAGTAGGGATCAGATCCATGTCACCTGCATTGGTAGGCAGAGTGTCAACTACTGGGCCACCAGGGAAGTCCTATAATCCTTTTAGTGTATTGTTGAATTTGGTTTGCTAATATTTTGTTGAAGATTTTTATATCTATATTTATCAGTGATGTTGATCTGTAGCTTTCCTTTTTTGTGGTATCTTTGTGTAGTTTTAATATCAGGGTTTTGCTGGCCTCATAGAATGAGTTCAGAGTGTTCCTTTCTCTTTAAATTTTTGAATAGTTTGGGAAGGCTAAGTGTTAATTATTTCTTAAATGTTTGGTAAAAATAACCTGTGAAGTGATCTGATTGTGGACTTGCGTTCATTGGGAGTTTTTTGATTACTCATTCAATTTCATTTCTGGTAATCATGCTGTTCGTATTTTCTATTTCTTCCTGATTCAGTTTTGGGAAATTGTCTGTTTCTAGGAATTTGTCCATTTTTTCCTAAGTTGTCCATTTTATTGTGTATAATTGTGCTAATCTCTTATGTATTTCTTTGGTGTGTATTGTAAGTTCTTTAATTTTTTTTATAACTTATCTTTCATTTTCTATTTATTTGGGCTCCCTCTTTTTTAGTTTGGGTAAAGTTTTATCAATTTTGTTTAACTTTTCAAAACCAGCTGTTAGTTTTATAGATCTTCAAAAATTTTAAAAATCTTTATTTCATTTATTTCTGCTCCAACCTCTTTTTCTTTCCTTCTACTAATTTTTGGACTTTGTTCTTTTTCTAATTCCTTTAGGTATAAGGTGAGATTGTTTATTTGAGATTTTTTGTTTCCTGAGGTAGGGTACTAGACCGTGCCTCATGTACTGGCTGCTGGCCTTCTGGTGGACAGGGCTGGGTACCCAGGCTGGGGTTCAGGGATGTCTTGGGTTAGTGTCAGTTGGTTGGTAAGTGGATAAGCCAATTAGACTATTAGACTAACTATTAATAATCTAGAGGTAAGACTCCAAAATGGTTCTGCCAGCACTTTGTCCTCATAGTGGAATGATCTCACAAAAATGGCTGCCACCAGCCTCTGTGTCCCCAGAGGGAGCCTCAGCTGCCTCCTGCTTCTCTAGGAGACTCTCCAAGATCAGAAACTGGGTCAAACCCTGGATTCTTTTATTTATTTTTTAAAAATACTTATTTATTTAATTTTTGACTGCAATGGATCTTAGTTTCAACTTGTGGGATCTTTGTTGTAGTGCTTGGGCTCTGTAGTTGTGGTATGCAGGCTTAGTTGCCCCACAGCTTATGGGATCTTAGTGCTCTGATCAGGGATTGAACCTGTGTCCCCTGCATTGGAAGGCAGGTTCTTAACTACTGGACCACCAAGGAAGCCCCATGGCTTCTTTTAAATTACTGCCCCTGTACTGGGGGACTAAGAGCATGTGAGATTTGCATGCTCCTTGTAAGAGTAGGCTCTGTATTTCCTACATAGTTTTAGCCCTCTTGCTGTCCAATATGCAAACCCTATTGTCCTTCACAGCCAGATATTCTTGGGATTTGTCTTCTCAGTCTAGCACCCCTGGGGTAGGGAGCCTGATGTGGAACTCAGACCCCTCATTCCTTGGGGGAGAACCACTGCAATTGTGATTATGCTGCCATTTGTGGGTCACCTACTCAGGAGTGTGGTTCTTCACTATACTGAGTCTTTGCCCTTCATATTCATCTCATTATAGTAATTAACTTCATTATATCTTTATTTGTGGAAGATCTTCTCTGGTGGTCTTCATGTCATTCTCAATAATAGTTGCTCTGTAAATAGTTCTAATTGATGTGCCTCTGCGAGGAGGTTAGGTTCAGGGTGTTCGTACTCCATCATCTTGAGTGCACCTCTCAAAATTTCATTTCTTTAAAATGATTTAAGTACTCATCAAGAAAGCATAATCATCAGATATCATAAAACATCATGATATATTTTAAAATATTTCTTTTTCAGGAAGAAGTCTGTAGGGAAAGAACTTAAAATAAAAGAAAATATGCCTCAAGTCCAGGTAACACAGAGTCTCTCCCTGTGCATCTAAATTTGATTAATAATGCTCTGATAACTGTTTATATAGACAACATATGTATGTGAATACAGGTGTGTGTGTGCATGTGTACTAAATTTCTTCTTACAATGGTTCTTTACTGTTGGTTGACTTTTTCCAGCAAGTTTTAGAAAATCAAATGGTGAATTCAGATATGTTTACTGTCAATGTTATGAAAATTACTGTTATTCACACAATTATAGGCAATGTCATAGAGGAAAGAACACCATATTATGAGTCAGAACAGACTTACTAGTTAAGTGACATTGGACAAGTCCCTTTAAACTACTTGAACTTTGTCTTTCATCACTAAAATGGGTAAAATAATAGCTGTTCCATCTGTCTCAGAAAGGTGTGAGATGCAAGAGGCAAATAGGAAAATATTTTGGAGATTGTTAATATAGCTCACTTTTTTTCACATATGATCCATGTGTATTCTGAAAAGAATACAAGTAACCCTTTATTTCATCTTCTCTTTGATAAGCTTTCTTTTGCTGAAAGTTAAAACTTCTTAACCATCAGAGCATCATGTCACCTATTTAGTCACTCTCTTCCAGTGAGTGACTGGACTTAAGTGTCCCACAAGTAAATACCCGCATGTTTCAAGAATCAAATAACATAAATTGGGAAGAAAATGAAAGTGCTTCTTGAGATACTAAATGTAAAAGGAACAACTTTATGGTATTAGTTTTCTATTCCTGCATAACAAGTTCCCTCACATTTTGCAGCTTAAAATAATTGTTTTCATGGTTTGAATGGCTTAGGAGTCTGAGCAAGGCTTAACTGTATCCTGTGCTCAAGGACTCAGCAAACTGCAATCATGGTGTTGACTAGGCTCTTTTTTTTTATTTTGTGGTCACTTGGGGTCCTCTTCCAAGCTCAAGTGGAAGTGGCAAACTTAAGTTCTTTGCAGTTGTTGGACTGGGGCACTTAGCCAGTGACCTTCTCCACAGTTTACATTATAGCATCTTACATCTTCTTAAAGGCCAGCTAAGAGTCTCTTTCTCTTTTTTCTTTTTTGCTAAGACAGTCTTATGTAATATAACATGAATAACATGATCATGAATGATACCTTTTCACTGTAGCTATATAATTGATCCTTGAACAACATGAGGGTTAGGGATACCACCCACTCCCTCACAGCTGAAAATCTGCATATTGCTATCTCTGCCTCAGAAACAAAAGAATTGATAAATGACTCACCGAAAGGCACAAAGGTAAAATGACTTGTGTAGAATCAGGACTCAAACCCTAGTTCTTTGATTCCACATATTGTGATCTCTAACCAGACATAAACTTCCCCCACATTTAGTTAAACACCTGTAAAGTAAAAATATAAGTACTATATTCATTGAAAAATATCCTTGTATAAGTGGACTTATGTGGTTCAAACCCATCTTGTTCAAAGGTCAACTATGTAGTGCAGCCTAATAAATAAAGTGGCATCTCATCACTGTGCAATATTCTCTTGGATAAAAGCAAGTCATAGGTGGTATCCACACTCAAAAGGAGTGGATTATACAGAGCATAACCTTAGGGATGGAGATCCTGGAGGCCATTTTAGAAATCTGTCATGATTTTATGTAGAACAGCATTTTGTGTGTTTAAAAAATTATAATTCCATCATGTTATTAAGTCTTTAAACTAGTGTTTTAGTTCATTTGGGCCATGTCTTAATCCCTTCAGACTGCTTTAACAAAATATCAGGGATTACAGTGAACGTAGAGGTACATATATTATTGAATTAGTGGCTTTTAGGGGGAGGTGGTAAGTACCTAGAAGTGAAATTACTGGATCATATGGCCATTCTATTTTTAAGTTTCTGAGGAATCTCTATTCTACTTTCCACAATGTGCCAATTTACATTCCCACCAACAGTGTATTTGGATTCCCTTTTCCTCATATCCTTCCCCTTGTTATTTCTTTTCTTTTTGATACTCATGATTCTGACCGAGAAAAGGGAGTATCTCACCGTGCTTTTGGTTTGTATTTCCCAGATTATTAGTGATATTGAGTATATTTTTATGTATTGGTTGTCTGTTTGTCTCCTTTGGAAGAATGTCTGTTTAGGTACTCTGCCCAGGTTTTGTGTTTTTTTTAATTATTTTTTTTAACTGAAGGATAATTGCTTTACAGAATTTTGTTGTTTTCTGTCAAACCTCAACATGAATCAGCCGTAGATATGTCAGGCAAGTGTATGCTCCTCTGTTCTGTCTCGTCACAACAAAGATTTGGAGTGACGGACATTAAAGCCCTCAGTGCGTTTGTTGATCCATGGGAGGAGGTTCTTGCTGTGCCCCATCTTCAATCACCTTCCCTGTAGATTCTCTTTTAAGAGTAAGTCTCATTTTCCTGCTTCTTCAAATTCAAATTACTCTTAATTGTATCTTAGATGTTGGGAATGTCATGTTGCTGAAGCTCTGGATTCTGCTACATTCTTAGGAAAGTTAAAGTCTCTGTCCAACTCTTTGTGACCCCATGGACTAAACAGCCTATGGAATTCTCCAGGCCAGAATACTGGAGTGGGTAGCCATTCCCTTCTCCAGGGGATCTTCCCATCCCAGGTCCAGGGATTTGAGCCCAGGTCTCCCACATTGCAGGCGGATTCTTTTATCAGCTGAGCCACCAAGGAAGCCCAAGAATACTGGAGTGGGTAGCTTAGCCCTTCTACAGGGGATCTTCCCAACCCAGGAATTGAACCAGGGTCTCCTGCATTGCAGGCAGAGTCTTCACCAGCTGAGCTGTAAGTTATCTGTCATTGTGCCTAAGAAGTGTGTAGTAAATGTTTGTGCTCAAGTCATCATCTTGGCTATCTATGGGTTTTAGAAAGATAATAATTATGACAATAAATTAGTTAAAAATAAAACAAATACTTTTCTCCCCCACCCCATATTACATCCTAGAAAGGAGCACATGCTCTGGAAATTGAGAACAAAGTTCTTCGGGAACAACTGAAACAAGCTTTACAGGTAAAAGATGTCATGTTCCTTCATATTGTGAAAAATTGAAGAAAATATCCTTAAACAACTTTTTAAATGAATAATTTTTAATTTGTAAACCAAGAATCTATATATTGTTTTGCCAGCTTATAGTATTTTCATTTAATGTAGTAGAAATATATTGATAAAATTTGATATTTATTCTCTCCAAAATAGTAAGCTGGAGAGAGAAGTGATATACACACTTAAAGCAATTTATTTCTAGATATAGATGGAGTCTTTTTGAGCTTAGCAGAATTATAAGATATATTGAGATAAGAGACTGGTTATTTTACAGACAAACAATTATGATTTGCTCATCAAAAATTAATATGACATAAAAATATATTGCTAAAGCAGTGTTTTGTGGTTCTAGATTTGGTACTGAATAAAAAGTCCAGAAACAGATTCAAATGAATATAACAATTTTGTATTTTATTGTTTCGCTTATTAAATTTTTTTATAGAAGGATAAAAGTCACAAAAGTAAACTACTATGAAAAACTTGTGATTTCTAGTTGATTTAATATACTGAAACAAAGCACAGATTGATTTAAGATTTAGGCATAATAAGTGAACTATGTATAAATTGGAAGAAACACTGAATAACAATTACATGTCTTGGCTAAAGCAGGGCTTTCTAAGCATTATACCAAAAAAATATGTTAATATATTTGGCTATGTATATATAAAATAAAACTTTTTATGGTTAAAATTTTGTAAGATATAAAGATAAATGGAAGATCTTTATAAAATGTGCCATATCAAGGTCTTTTACATATCTCCAGAAATTATGGATAGTCTTCCTCCTCAATAGACAAAGGACATAGGCATGTGAATTGAGAAACACGCATTGCCAATAAATGCGTACGAATATATTCAGCTGTACGAACTACCAAGTAAATGCAATTTAAAAATGACAGAAAGAGGGTGATTCAGTGGTTAAGCCTCCATGCTTCCAGTGCCGGGGGCCTGGGTTCAATCCCTGGTTATGGAACTAGATCCTGCAGGCTGCAACTAAGAGCCCGCATGCTTCAAAGATCCTGCACAGGGCAATAAAGATCCTGTGTGCTGCAACTAAGACTCAGTACAGCCAAATAAAAACATTAAAATAGCCACAGTACAGATATATTTTACCTACTATTTTTTTAAAAATTGAAGGAACAGAAATATTTAATATTTGTAGATTTATGTTGAGATGAGCAGGTCTTTCATATACTTCTACTGTCAGTATGGATTAATACTTCTCTGGAATAAAATTTATAGCAGAAGTCTTGGAAAGACATAGTCTTTACAGTGAACCATTCCACTTCTAAAAATTTATTGTAGATAATAAAGTGTACAAAGTTTGTACAAGTATGTAGACTAGGAAATTTTTAATAGCACAAGTTTTTAAATTACCAATATATCCATTGATAAGCAATTCACTAAATTAGTTAAGATATATTATTAAAATTTACTTGTTACCTAGGGCTTCCCTGGTGGCTCAGCTGGTAAAGAATTTGCCTGCAGTGTGGGAGACCTGAGTTCAATCCCTGGGTTGGGAAGATCCCCTGGAGAAGGGAAAGGCTACCCACTCCAGTATTCTGGCCTGGAGAATTCAATGGACTATATAGTCTCTGGGGTCACAGAGTCAAACAGGTCTGAGTGACTTTCTTACTGTTAGCTGTCCTAATTTGGATGTATATTTATCATCATGGGAATATCTCTCTCTCTCTTTATTCACTAAGTCATGTCTGATTCTTCCAACCCTGTGGACTGTAACCTGCCAGGCTCCTCTGTCCATGGGATTCTCCAGGCAAGAAAACTGGAGTGGGTTGCTGTTGCCTTCTCCAATGAGAACATCAGTTCAGTTCAGTTCAGTCGCTCAGTCATGTCCGACTCTTTGCAACCCCATGAATCACAGCACGCCAGGCCTCCATGTCCATCAACAACTCCCGGAGTTCACTCAAACTCATGTCCATCGAGTCGGTGATGCCATCCAACCATCTCATTCTCTGTCACCCCGTCTCCTTCCACCCCCAATCCCTCCCAGTTTCAGACGCTTTTTCCAGTGAGTCAACTCATCGCATGAGGTGGCCAAAGTATTGGAGTTTCAGCTTTAGCATCAGTCCTTCCAATGAACACCCAGGATTGATCTCCTCTAGAATGGACTGGTTGGATCTCCTTGCAGTCCAAGGGACTCTCAAGAGTCTTCTCCAGCACCACAGTTCAAAAGCATCAATTCTTCAGCGATCAGCTTTCTTCACAGTCCAACTCTCACATCCATACATGACCACGGGAAAAACCATTGCCTTGACTAGACAGACCTTGTTTGGCAAAGTAATGTCTCTGCTTTTTAATATGCTATCTAGGTTGGTCATAACTTTCCTTCCAAGTAGTAAGCATCTTTTAATTTCATGGCTGCAATCAGCATCTGCAGTGATTTTGGAGCCCCCCAAAATAAAGTCTGACACTGTTTCCACTGTTTCCCCGTCTATTTCCCATGAAGTGATGGGACCAGATGCCATGATCTTCGTTTTCTGAATGTTGAGCTTCAAGCAAAACTTTTCACTCTCCTCTTTCACTTTCCTCAAGAGGCTTTTGAGTTCCTCTTCACTTTCTGCCATAAGGGTGGAGTCATCTGCATATCTGAGGTTATTGATACATCTCCTGGCAATCTTGATTCCAGCTTTGTGCTTCCTCCAGCCCAGTGTTCCTCATGATGTACTCTGCATATAAGTTAAATAAGCAGGGTGACAATATACAGCCTTGATGTACTCCTTTTCCTATTTGGAACCAGTCTGTTGTTCCATGTCCAGTTCTAACTGTTGCTTCCTGACCAGCATACAGGTTTCTCAAGAGGCAGGTCAGGTGGCTTTACAGACAAGCAAAAGCTGAGAGAATTCAGCATCACTAAACCAGCTCTCCAACAAATACTAAAGGGTCTTCTCTAGACAGGAAACACAGAAAGGGTGTATAAACTCGAACCCAAAACAATAAAGAAAATGGCAGTGGGATCATACTTATCTATAATAACCTTAAATATAAATGGGTTGACTGCCCCAACCAAAAGACAAAGACTGGCTGAATGGATATAAAAACAAGACCCCCATATATGTTGTCTACAAGAGGCCAACCTCAAAACAAGGGACACATACAGACTGAAAGTGAAGGGCTGGAAAAAGATATTCCATGCAAATAGAGACCAAAAAAAAGCAGGAGAAGCAATACTCATATCAGATAAAATAGATTTTAAAACAAAGGCTGTGAAAAGAGACAAAGAAGAAAACTACATAATGATCAAAGGATCAATCCAAGAAGAAGATATAACAATTATAAATATTTATATGATGCACCCAAAATGGAGAAGGAAATGGCAACCCACTCCAGTGTTCTTGCCTGGAGAATCGCAGGGACAGGGGAGCCTGGTGGGCTTCTGTCTATGGGGTCACACAGAGTCGGACACGACTGAAGTGACTTAGCAGCAGCACCCAAAATAGGAGCATTGCAACATGTAAGGCAATTACTAACAAGTATGAAAGGGGAAATTAACAACAATGCAGTAATAGTGGGAAACTTTAATATCCCACTCACAACTATGGATAGATCATCTAAACAGAAAATTAACAAGGAAACACAAACTTTAAATGATACAATAGACCAGTTAGACCTAATGATCTCTATAGGACATTTCACCCCAAAACAATGAATTTCACCTTTTTCTCAAGCACACACGGAACATTTTCCAGGATAGATCACATCCTGGGCCATAAATCTAGCCTTGGTAAATTCAAAAAAATTGAAATCATTCCAAGCATCTTTTCTGACCACAATGCAGTAAGATTAGATCTCAATTACAGGAGAAAGACTATTAAAAATGCCAACATATGGAGGCTGAACAACACGCTGCTGAATAATGAACAAATCATAGAAGAAATCAAAAGAGAAATCAAAATATGCATAGAAATGAATGAAAATGAAAACACAACAACCCAAAACTCTGGGACACTGTAAAAGCAGTGCTAAGGGGGAAGTTCATAGCAATACAGGCACACCTCAAGAAACAAGAAAAAAAGTCAACTAAATAACCTAACTCTACATCTAAAGAAACTAGAAAATGAAGAAATGAAGAACTCCAGGGTTAGTAGAAGGAAAGAAATCGTAAAAATTAGGGCAGAGATAAATGCAAAAGGAACAAAAGAGACCATAGCAAAAATCAACAAAGCCAAAAGCTGGTTCTTTGAGAAGGTAAATAAAATTGACAAACCACTAGCCAGACTCATCACAAAACAAAGGGAGAAGAACCAAATCAATAAAATTAGAAATTAAAATGGAGAGATCACAACCGACAACACAGAAATAGAAAGGGTTATTAGAGAATACTATCAGCAATTCAGTTCAGTTCAGTTCAGTTGCTTAGTTGTGTCCGACTCTTTGCGACCCCGTGAATCACAGCACGCCAGGCCTCCCTGTCCACCACCAACTCCCGGAGTTCACTCAAACTCATGTCCATCGAGTCGGTGATGCCATCCAGCCATCTCATTCTCTGTCGTCCCCGTCTCCTCCCACCCCCAATCCCTCCCAGTTTCAGAGTCTTTTTCAGTGAGTCAACTCATCGCATGAGGTGGCCAAAGTATTGGAGTTTCAGCTTTAGCATCAGTCCTTCCAATGAACACCTTTAGATTGATCTCCTTTAGAATGGACTGGTTGGATCTCCTTGCAGTCCAAGGGACTCTCAAGAGTCTTCTCCAGCACCACAGTTCAAAAGCATCAATTCTTTGGCAATCAGCTTTCTTCACAGTCCAACTCTCACATCCATACATGACCACCAGAAAAACCATTGCCTTGACTAGACGGACCTTGGTTGGCAAAGTAATGTCTCTGCTTTTTAATATGCTATTTAGGTTGGTCATAACTTTCCTTCCAAGGAGTAAGCGTCTTTTAATTTCATGGCTGCAATAAGTATCTGCAGTGTTTTTGGAGCCCAAAAAAATAAAGTCTGACACTGTTTCCACTGTTTCCCCATCTATTTCCCATGAAGTGATGGGACCAGATGCCATGATCTTCGTTTTCTGAATGTTGAGCTTCAAGCCGTCCTTTTCACTCTCCTCTTTCACTTCAAATGGATAACTTGGAAGAAATGGACAAATTCTTAGAAAAGTACAACTTTCCAAAACTGAACCAGGAAGAAATAGAAAATCTTAATAGACCCATCACAAGCATGGAAATAGAAATCTAATCAGAAATCTTCAAGCAAACAAAAGCCCAGGTCCAGATGGCTTCACAGCTGAATTCTACCAAAAATTTAGAGAAGAGGCACCAGAGATCAAATTGCCAACATCTGCTGGATCATGGAGAAAGCAAGAGAGTTCCAGAAAAACATCTATTTCTGCTTCATTGACTATGCCAAAGCCTTTGACTGTGTGGATCACAATAAACTGTGGAACATTCTGAAAGAGATGGGAATCCCAGACCACCTGACCTGCCTCTTGAGAAACCTGTATGCAGGTCAGGAAGCAACAGTTAGAACCGGTCATGGAACAACAGACTGGTTCCAAATAGGAAAAGGTGTACGTCAAGGTTGTATATTGTCACCTTGCTTATTTAACTTATATGCAGAGTACATCATGAGGAACGCTGGGCTGGAAGAAGCACAAGCTGGAATCAAGATTGCTGGGAGAAATATCAATAACCTTATATATGCAGATGACACTACCCTTATGGCAGAAAGTGAAGAGGAACTCAAAAGCCTCTTGATGAAAGTGAAAGAGGAGAGTGAAAAGGTTGGCTTGAAGCTCAACATTCAGAAAACAAAGATCATGGCATCTGGTCCCATCACTTCATGGGAAATAGATGGAAAAACAATGGAAACAGTGTCAGACTTTGTTTTTTTGGGCTCCAAAATCACTGCAGATGCTGATTGCAGCCATGAAATTAAAAGACGCTTGCTCCTTGGCAGGAAAGTTATGACCAACCTTGATAGTATATTAAAAAGCAGAGACATTACTTTGCCGACCAAGGTCCGTCTAGTCAAGGCAATGGTTTTTCCCGTGGTCATGTATGGATGTGAGAGTTGGACTGTGAAGAAAGCTGATCGCCGAAGAATCGATGCTTTTGAACTGTGGTGTTGGAGAAGACTCTTGAGAGTCCCTTATACTGCAAGGAGATCCAACCAGTCCATTCTAAAGGAGATCAATCCTGGATGTTCATTGGAGGGACTGATGCTAAAGCTGAAACTGCAATACTTTGGCCACCTCATGCGACGAGTTGACTCACTGGAAAAGACTCTGATGCTGGGAAAGGTTGGGGGCGGGAGGAGAAGGGGACGACGGAGAATGAGATGGCTGGATGGCATCACCGACTCTGTGGACATGAGTTTGAGAGTACTCCGGGAGTTGGTGATGGACAGGGAGGCCTGGCGTGCTGTGATTCATGGGGTCGCGGAGAGTCGGACACGACTGAGCGACTGAACTGAACTGAACACCTATTCTACTAAACTCTTCCAGAAAATTGCTGAGGAAGGGAAACTTCCAAACTCATTCTATGAGGCCACCATCACCCTAATCCCAAAACCTGGTAAAGATCCCACAAAAAAAGAAGACTACAGGCCATTATCACTGATGAACATAGATGCAAAAATCCTTAACAAAATTCTAGCAATCAGAATCCAACAACACATTAAGAAAATCATACATCATGACCAAGCGGGCTTTATCCCAGGAATGCAAGGATTCTTCAATATCTGCAAATCAATCAATGTAATACACCGCATTAACAAACAAAAATAAAAACCATATGATTATCTCAATAGATGCAGAGAAAGCCTTCGACAAAATTCAACATCCATTTATGATAAAAACCCTCCAGAAGGTGGGAATAGAAGGGACATACCTCAACATAATAAAAGCTATATATGATAAACTCACAGCAAACATTATCCTCAATGGTGAAAAACTGAAAGCATTTCCCCTAAAGTCAGGAACAAGACAAAGTTGCCCACTCTCACCACTACTATTCAACATAGTTCTGGAAGTTTTGGCCACAGCAATCAGAACAGAAAAAGACCTAAAAGGATTCCAAATTGGAAAAGAAGAAGTAAAACTTTCACTGTTTGCTGATGACATGATCCTCTACACAGAAAACCCTGGAGACTCTACCAGAAAACTACTAGAGCTAATCAATGAGTATAGTAAAGTTACAGGATATAAAATCAACACACAGAAATCCCTTGCATTCCTATACACTAATAATGAGAAAATAGAAAGAGAAATTAAGGAAACTATTCCATTCACTGTTGCAACAAAAAGAATTAAATACTTAAGAATATATCTACCAAAGGAAACAAAAGACCTGTACATAGAAAACTATAAAACACTGGTGAAAGTAATCAAAGAGGACACTGATAGATGGAGAAATATACCGTGTTCATGGATTGGAAGAATAAATATTGTGAAAATGAGTATACTACCCAAAGTAATTTATACATTCAATGCAATCCCTATCAAGCTACCAACGATATTTTTCACAGAGCTAGAGCAAGTAATCTCACAATATGTATGGAAATACAAAAAACCTCGAATAGCCAAAAAAATCTTGAGGAAGAAGAATGGAACTGGGGGAATCAACCTGCCGGACTTCAGGCTCTACTACAAAGCCAGTCATCAAGACAGTATGGTACTGGCATAAAGACAGAAATATAGATCAATGGAACAAAATAGAAAGCCCAGAGATAAATCCACACACCTATGGACACCTTATCTTTGACAAAAGAGGCAAGAATATAAAATGGAGAAAGACAGTCTCTTTAACAAGTGGTGCTGGGAAAACTGGTCAGCCACTTGTAAAAGAATGAAACTAGAACACTTCCTAGCACCATACACAAAAATAAACTCAAAATGGATTAAAGATCTAGATGTAAGACCAGAAACTATAAAACTCCTAGAGGAGAACATAGGCAAAACACTCTCCGACATAAATCACAGCAGGATCCTCCATGACCCACATCCCAGAATATTGGAAATAAAAGCAAAAATAAACAAATATGACCTAATTAAAATTAAAAGCTTCTGCACAGCAAAGGAAACTATAAGCAAGGTGAAAAGACAGCCTTCAGAATGGGAGAAAATAATAGCAAGTGAAACAACTGACAAAGAATTAATCTCCAAAGTATACAAGCAGCTCCTGCAGCCAATTCCAGAAAAATAAATGACCCAATCAAAAAATGGGCCAAAGAACTAAACAGACATTTCTCCAAAGAAGACATAAGGATGGCTAACAAACACATGAAAAAATGCTCAACATTCCTCATAATCAGAGAAATGCAAATCAAAACCACAATGAGATACCATTTCACATCAGTCAGAATGGCTGCTATCCAAAAGTCTACAAGCAATAAATGCTGGAGAGGGTGTGGAGAAAAGGGAACCCTCTTACACTGTTGGTGGCAATGCAAACTAGGAGAACAGTGTGGAGATTCCTCAAAGAACTGAAAATAGAACTGCCATATGATCCAACAATCACACTCCTGGGCATACACTGAGGAAACCAGAATTGAAAGAGACACATGTACTCCAATGTTCATCGCAGCACTGTTTATAATAGCGAGGACATGGAAGCAACCTAGATGTCCATCTGCAGATGAATGGATAAGAAAGCTTTGGTACATATACGCAATGGAGTATTATTCAGCCATTAAAAAGAATGCATTTGAATCAGTTCTAATGAGGTGGATGAAACCGGAGGCTATTATACAGAGTGAAGTAAGCCAGAAAGAAAAACACCAATACAGTATCAGTTCAGTCCAGTTCAGTCGCTCAGTCGTATCCGACTCCTTGCGACCCCATGAATCACAGCACGCCAGGCCTCCCTGTCCATCACCAACTTCACTCAAACTCATGTCCATCGAGTCGGTGATGCCATCCAGCCATCTCATTCTCTGTTGTCCCTGTCTCCTCCCACCCCCAATCCCTCCCAGAATCAGACTCTTTTCCAGTGAGTCAACTCGTCGCATGAGGTGACCAAATAGTATCGCATATATATGGAATTTAGAAAGATGGTAACCTTAACCCTCTATACGAGACAGCAAAAGAGACACAGGTGTATAGAACAGTCTTTGGGACTCTGTGGGAGAGGGTGAGGTGGCATGATTTTTAGAATGGCATTGAAACATGTATATTATCATATATGAAACGAATCACCAGTCCAGGTTCGACACATGATACAGGATGCTCAGGACTGGTACACGGGGATGACCCATAGGGATGATATGGGGAGGAGGGAGGTGGGAGGGGTGTTCAAGAAGGGGAACACATGTATACCCGGGGCGGATTCATGTCAACATATGGCAAAACCAACCATATAATATTGTAAAGTAATTTGCCTCTAATAAAGAAATAAAAAATAAATAAATAAATATAAAGTATATATGTCAACAGTACATTTTCTGTTTGTGGGGAGATTGTGAACTTTTTTTTATTGATTTATATATTCTTTTATACAAGTAACTTTCCATTCCATTCCGTCGCTCAGTCATGTCCGACTCTATGCGACCTGGTGGACTGTAGCCTACCAGGCTTCTCCGTCCATGGGATTCTCCAGGCAAGAATACTGGAGTGGGTTACCATTTCCTTCTCCAGGGACAAGTAATTTTATGAAACTAAAATTTATTAAAAGTGACTTTTAAAGAAAGGTTTAATTCTAAAAAAAAATAAATTATTTTTCACATTTACTATTTGATATTATAGATCTTAATTATCTTGGGTACATTCTATCACCTTCTATAATGTATGCATTTTATTAACTTTTATTGTGCCTATATTATAGCTAGAACCTTAAAAAACAGTGGACAGGAGAACCTCTTGGGTATAAAAAAATAGCTGTTTAAGTAGAACAGATTTCTTCATAGTTTTTAATTTTAATTATGAATCTGTTAAACTATGTATTATACCAGTGGTTTAATTTAGCTTTCTTTTATTCTGTAAAAATAAAATTGAGAATTAGTATAGGCATGGATATACGAAGAGTCCTGAAAATTATAATATTGGCAGGAAAATGTCACAGAAATGATACTTGACAATTATTCTTTTAAAAACAGGAAGCTGAAAGAGCTAAGCAGCAACTTGCCTATTTCCTAAATCAAGAAAAGGAGTTCCTGAAAAGTGAGGCAAAGACCAAGACACCCACAGAAATGGGTACTGGTAAATTAAAAGTTAAAGGTGAAGATTCGAAATATATACTACTGGAAAATGAAACAAGAAAAACAGTAGTGGGAGATTCAGGTGGACAAAAAACAAACAATAAAATTACACATTCACAGGTAAGGAAATAACCAAAATGAAAACAGTAATATGTGCAGTGAGAAATTTACCCTTTTATAATATTAACTTCATTTGTATATTATTTTAAATTTTTTTCTATGCTTTTTTTTTTTACTTAGAATTGTTCCTTTTGGATGTATCAGTTCGTTAATATCTTGAATTCAAATCTAAATTAAATGTGTATTGATTTTTGTGGGTTTTTAGTAATCCAAATATTTGCATTTTTCTTCAGGATAGTTGATATGGTAGACTTGTCAGATATAAAATTATGTTTTATATTAAAAATTTTTTATTGAGATATAATTGACATTATTTTCAGGTATACAAATTAATGAATCAGTATTCTGTATATACTGTAACTGAATTGCCACAATGTCTAGTTAATAACATTGTACATAATTACAGAATTTTTTTCTTTTGATGAGAACTTTTAAGATTTGCTGTAGTAGCAACTTTCAGCTATGCAATGCAGTATTATTAACTGTGGTCACTGGTACTTTGCACCACTTGGAATTGTTTAAAGTAGAAGTTTGTACCTTTTGACTCCTATCACCCGTTTTGCCCATCCCCAAATCCATGCCTCTGGCAACTACCACTTTGTTCTCTGTATCTATGAGCTTAGTTTTCATTTTGTTTTAGATTCCACATATAAGTGAGATTGTATGGTATTTGTCTTTCCCTGTCTGACTTATTTGACTTAGCACAGTGCTCTCAAGATCCATCCATGTTGTCAAAAATAGCAAAGTTTAATTATTTTTCATATCTGAATAATATTCTACTGTATGTATATGTATGTGTGTGTGTGTGTAAGTGTTAGTTGCTCAGTCATGTCTGACTCTTTGCGACCTCATGGACTGTACCCTGCCAGGCTCCTCTGCCCATGGAGTTTTCCAGGCAAGAATACTGAAGTGAGTTGCCATTCCTTTCTTGAGGGGATCTTTCCAACCCAGGAGTTGAACCCAGGTCTCCTGCATTGCAGGCAGATTCTTTACTGTCTGAGACACCAGCGAATATATATACATATGTGATGTTTTCTTTATCCATGCACCCATCAAAGGATATACAGACTGTTTCCACATCTTGACTAATGTAAATAATGCTGCAGTGAACATAGTATACATATATCTTCTCTAGTTAGTGTTGTCATTTATTTTGGAAAAATATCTAGAAGTGGGTGTTGCCTGAATCATCTAGTAGGTCTCAGTTCAGTTCAGTCGCTCAGTCGTGTCTGACTCTTTGCAACCCCATGAATCACAGCACACCAGGCCTCCCTGTCCATCACCAACTCCCAGAGTTCACTCAAACTCATGTCCATCGAGTCGGTGATGCCATCCAGCCATCTCATTCTCTGTCATCCCCTTCTCCTCCCACCCCCAATCCCTCCCAGCATCAGAGTCTTTTCCAGTGAGTCAACTCATCACATGAGGTGGCCAAAGTATTGGAGTTTCAGCTTTAGCATCAGTCCTTCCAATGAACACCCAGGATTGATCTCCTTTAGAATGGACTGGTTGGATCTCCTTGCAGTCCAAGGGACTCTCAAAGAGTCTTCTCCAGCACCACAGTTCAAAAGCATCAATTCTTCGGCGATCAGCTTTCTTCACAGTCCAACTCTCAACAACCGCCATACTCTTTTCCATAATGGCTTCACCAATTTACATTCTCATCAACAGTGTGCAAGCGTTCCCTTTTATCTACATTCTTGCTAATACTTGTTATTTCTTGATTTTGGCTAATAACAATTCTGACAGGTGTGCAGTAATATATCGTTTTGGTTTTGATTTGTGTTTCTCTGATGATTAGTGATGTTGAACATCTTTTCCTCTATCTGTTGGCCACCTGCATGTTTTCTTTCGTAGAATGTCTATTCAGATCATCTGTTCATTTTTTACTCAGATTGATTCAGTTTTTTTGTTTGTGTTGCAATTGAGTTGTATGAATTCTTTATGTATTTTTGGATATTAACCCTTTATTAGATAAGTGATTTTTAGATGTTTTCTCCCATTTAGTAGTGTGCCATTTCGTTATGTTGATGGTTTCCTTTGATGTGCAGAAGCTTTTTAGTTTGATGTAATTCCACTTTATTTTTGCTGTTGAAGTCAGACACCCAAATTCAATAAGACATGTATTAAGCTTATTGTCTATGTTTCTTTTAGAAGTTTTATAGTTTCATGTCTTACAGTCAAGTGTTTTGTTCATTTGGAGTTAATTTTTGTATATGGTGTAAGAGAATGGTCCAGTTTCATTCTTCACACGTGATTTTCCAGGTTCCCAACACCATTTATTAAAGAGATTGTCTTTTCTCTGTTGTATATTCGAGGCTTCTTCATCATAAATTGATTGACCATGTGTGTGTGTGTGTGTGTGTGTTTACTTCTGGGTTCTCTACTCGGTTCCATTAGTCCATATGTCTGTTTTCCTCCCCACATCTAATACCGATTTGATTGCCATAGAATATGACAACTATATATGAAATTGGGCACATGATTCTTCCAGCTTTGTTATTCTTTTTCAAGATTCCTCTGACTCTTCAGGGTCTTTTGTGGTCCCGTACAAATTTGAGAATTATTTCTTTTATTTCTGTGAAAAATGTCATTGGAATTTTGATAGATTGTGTGGATTCTATAGATTGTTTTGTATAGTATGGACATTTTAACAGTATTATTTCTTCCAATCCATGAGCATAGACCATCTTTCCACTTATTTCTGTCTTCTTCCATCAATATCATATAGTTTTTGGTGTATAAGTTTTTCACCTCCTTGGTTAAATTTATTCCTAGGTATTTTATTCTTTTTGATGCAATTGCAAATGGGATTGTTTTCTTGACTTCTCTTTTAGATAGTTCATTTTTAGTATGTAAAAATACAATAGGTTGCTATTCATCAATTGTATATCCTGCAACTTTATTTATTCTAACAGTTTTGGGGTAGTCTTTAGGGTTTTCTCTATCATGTCATCCAAATATGGTGACAGATTTATTTCCTCTTTTCCAATGTAGACACCTTTTGTTTTTTGCCAAATTGTTCTGTCTAGGAATTCCATTAATATGTTGGATAAAAGCAGCAAGAATGGGCATCCTTTTCTTATTCCTGATCTTAGAGGAATTGCTTTCAGCTTTTCACTTTTGAGTGTGATGTTATCTATGGGTTTTTTGTACATGGCCAGTTGAGTATTTTCTTTCCCTCTATACCCACTTAATTGAGGGCTTTTATCATAAATGTTGGATTTTGTGAAATGCTTGCAGTATGTTTTTTACAGTTACTGAGATGATCTTCCAAATTATTCATTTTGTTAATGTGGTATACCTCATTGACTAATTTCTAAATATTGAATTATTTCTGCACCCCTGGTAGAAATTCCTCTTGCTCATGTTGTATGATCCTTTTAATAGATTGTTAGAATCAGTTTGCTAATATTTTGTTATTTTTGCATCTTTGTTAATCAGGGATATTTGTAATTTTCTTTTATTGTGGTGTCTTTGGTTTTAGTATCTAAATAATGCTGATGTAAAATGAGTTTGGAAATATTGCCTTCTGTTCTATTGTTTGAAAGAGTTTCAGAAGAATTGGTATTAATCCTGTGAATACTTGGTGGAATTCAGCAGAGAAGTGTCCTGGTCCTGTACTTTTGTTTGTAAGGAGTTTTAAAATTACAGATTCAATATCCTTAATAGTAGTAATGAGTGTGTTCAATTTTTGTTTCCTCATGATTCAGTCTTAGAAGATTGTATGTTGTAGTTAATGATTAATTTATTCTCAATTGTTAGTACTTTTGCTGTATAATTGCCATAGTTGTCACTTCTGATCCTTTGTATCTCTATGATATCAGATATCATATTTCTTCTTTTATTTATTTGAGCCTTCTATCTTTTTTCTTTGTGAATCTAGCTAATTGTAAGTTTTGTTTATCTTTTAAAAGAGCCACTTCTTGGTTTTATCAATTTTTTTGTTTGTTTGACGTCTTGTTAGCCTCCATTTCATTTATTTCTGCTGTAATTCTTTATGATTTCCTTTCCTCTACTAAACTTGGACTTTGTTCTTCTTTTTCTAGTTCCTTGGAGTATAAATTTGTTACTGGTTTGAGATTTTTCTTATTTGTAAAGTAGGCATTTATTAATATGACCTTTCCTTGTAAAATAGCTTTCACTGCATCCCATAAATTTCAGTATGGGGTATATCCATTTTTGTTTGTCTCAAGGTACTATTTTAATTTTGGTTTTGATTTCTTTCTTGATCCATTGGTTGTTCAGTAGCATGTTATATAATCTTCACATATTTGTAAATTTTCCAGTTTTCTTCTTGTAATTGATTTCTACTTTCATAATACTGTGGTCGGAAAAGATAGTTAATATGATTTTAATCTAATCCTAAATTTGTTAAAACTTGTTTTGTGGCCTAACATACCATCTATTCTGGAGAATGTTCCGTGTGCACTTGAAAAGAATCTGTATCCTGTTTATTTTGGATGGAATGTTCTATCTATTTATATATATTTGTCAAGTTAATATGATCAAATATGTCATTTAAATACAATACTTTCTTATATTTTTTGTTTGATCTTGTTATTGTTTTTGGCCACACCACACGGCTAGTGGGATCTTAGTTCCCTAGCCAAGGATTGAACCTACACTCTCAGCAGTGAAAGCATGGAGTCCTAACCACTGGACCACAAGGAAATTGCTGACAGTGCTTTCTTTTTGATTTTCAGTTTGGATGCTCTATTTGTTGATGTAAGTGGGAGTATTAAAGCCCCCTACTTTATTGCTGTATATTTCTTCCTTTAGGTCAGTTAACAGTTGGTTTGTATATTTATTGCTCCTATATTGAGTGCATAATGTTACATCCTCTGGTTGAATTGACGCTTTATCTTTATGTAATACCATTCTTTGTCACTTATTATAGTCTCTGTTTCAAATTTTATTTGTCTGATAGAAGTACAGATACTCTACCTTTCTTTTGGTTTCCACTTGCATGGAGTGTCTTTTTGGATCCCTTCACCTTCAGTCTGTATCTTTGGATTTGAAGTGGGTCTCTTGTAGGCAGCATGTAGGGGTGTGTGTTTACATGCATGTGCATGTGTGTGTGTGTTTATTTTAATATATTCAGTTACTCTATGTTTTTTTATTGGAGAATTTAGTTTATTTACTTTAAAGTGATTATTGATAGGTATATTGTTGTTATTCAGTCACTCAGTCATGTCTGACTCTTAGCAACCCCGTGGACTGCAGCATAACAGACTTCCTTGTCCTTCACCATCTCCCAGAGTTTGCTCAAACTCATGTCCATTAAGTCGGTAATGCCATCCAATCATCTCATGCTCTGTCATTCCCTTCACCTCCTGCCTTCGATCTTTCAAAGCATCAGGGTCTTTTCTAATGAGTAGGCTTTTCGTATCAGGTGGCCAAAGTAATGGAGCTTCAGCTTCAGTATTAGTCCTTCCAATTAATATTCAGGGTTGATTTCCTTTTGGATTGATCTTTTTGTTGTCCAAGGGACACTTAACAGTCTTCTCCAGTACCACAGAGCATCAATTCTTCAGCGTTCAGCCTTCTTTATGATCCAGCTCTCACATCTGTACGTGCTGCTGCTGCTAAGTTGCTTCAGTCCTGTCCAGCTCTGTGCAGTCGCATAGATGGCAGCCCACCAGGCTCCCCTGTCCCTGGGAGTCTCCAGACAAGAACACTGGAGTGGGTGGCCATTTCCTTCTCCAATGCATGAAAGTGAAAAGTGAAAGTGATGTCGCTCAGTCGTGTCCAACTCTTAGCGACCCCATGGACTGCAGCCTACCAGACTCCTCCATCCATGGGATTTTCCAGGCAAGAGTACTGGAGTGAGTTGCCATTGCCTTCTCCACATCTGTACATGACTTCTAGAAAAACATTAACTTTGAGGATAGGGACTCTTGTTGGCAAAGTGATGTCTCTGGTTTTGAATACACTGTCTATGTTTGTCATAGCTTTTCTTCCAAGAAGCAACTGTCTTTTAATTTCATGACTGTAGTCACCATACACAGTGATTTTGGAATCCAAGAAAATAGTCTGTCACTGTTACCATTTTGCCCCCATCTATTTGCCATGAAGTGATGGGACCAGATGCCATGATCTTCATTTTTTGAATGTTGAGTTTTAAGCCAGCTTTTTCACTCTCCTCTTTCACTTTCAAGAGATTCTTTAATTCCTCTCGCTTTCTGCCATAAGGGTGGTGGTGTCATCTACATATTTGAGGTTATGGGTATTTCTCCCTGCATACTTGGTATTTCTTATGATGTACTCTGCATATAAGTTAAATAAGCGGGGTGAAAATATACAGCCTTGACGTACTCCTCTCCCAATCTGGAACCAGTCCATTGTTCCATGTCCAGTTCTAACTGTTGCTTCTTGACCTGCATACAGGTTTCTCATGAGGCAGGTCAGGTGGTCTGGTATTCCCATCTCTTTCAGAATTTTCCACAGTTTGTTGTGATCCACACAGTCAAAGGCTTTGTTTAACAGTCAGTGAAACAGAAGTAGATGTTTTTCTGGAATTATCTTGCTTTTTCTGTGATCTAACAGATGTGGGCAATTTGATTTGGTTTTTCTGCCTTTTCTAAATCCAGTTTGTACATCTGGAAGTTCTTGGTTCACATACTACTGAAGCCTTCCTTGAAGGATTTAGAGCATTACTTTACTAGCATGTGAAATGAGTGCAATTGTGCAGTAGTTTGAACATTCTTTGGCATTGCCCTTCTTTGGGATTGGAATGAAAACTGACCTTTTTCAGTCCTGTGGCCACTGCTGAGTTTTCCAAATTTGCTGGCATATTGAGTGCAACACTGTAACAGCATCATATTTTAGGATTTAAAATAACTCAGCTGGAAATCTCATCACCTCCACTAGCTTTGTTCATAGTAATGATTCCTAAGGCCCACTTGATGTCACTCTCCAGGATGTCTGGCTCTAAGTGAGCAACGATACCACTGTGGTTATCCAGGTCATTAAGAGTAATAGTTAGTAGCTATTAATCCACTAATCTTATATTGCCCCTCCACCCTTCCCTCTCCCCACTGGTAACCAGTAGTTTGTTCCCTGTATCTGTGAGTCTGCTTCTTTTTTGTTGTATTTACTAGTTTGTAGTATCTATTTATTTAAGCATTTTTCAGTTTCCATTGGTACAAAGAAGACATAAAGATGGCTAACAAACACATGAAAAAATGCTCAACATCCCTCATAATCAGAGAAATACAAATCAAAACCACAATGAGATACCATTTCACACCAGTCAGAATGGCTGCTATCCAAAAGTCTACATGCAAGAAATGCTGGAGATGGTGTGGAGAGAAGGGAACCCTCTTACACTGTTCGTGGGAATGCAAACTAGTACAGCCACTATGGAGAACAGTGTGGAGATTCCTCAAAAAACTGGAAATAGAACTGCCATATGATCCAGCAATCGCACTCCTGGGCATACACACCAAGGAAACCAGAATTGAAAGAGACACATGTACTCCAATGTTCATTGCAGCACTGTTTATAATAGCCAGGACATGGAAGCAACCTAGATGTCCATCTGCAGACGAATGGATAAGAAAGCTTTGGTACATATACACAATGGAGTATTACTCAGCCATTAAAAAGAATGCATTTGAATCAGTTCTAATGAGGTGGATGAAACTGGAGCCTATTATACAGAGTGAAGTAAGACAGAAAGAAACGCACCAATACAGTATACTAACACATATATATGGAATTTAGAAAGATGGAAATATAACCCTGTATACGAGACAGCAAAAGAGACACAGTTGTATCGAACAGTCTTTGGGACTTTGTGGGAGAGGGTGAGGGTGGGATGATTTGAGAGAATGACATTGAAACATGTATGTTGTCATATGTGAAACGAATCAGCAGTTCAGGGTCAATGCATGTTACAGGATACTCGGGGCTGGTGTGCGGGGATGACCCAGAGGGAGGATAAAGGGAGGAGGGAGATGAGAGGGGGGTTCAGGAGGGGGAACTCATGTACACCTGGGGTGAATTCATGTCAATGTAGGGCAAAACCAACCAATATAATATTGTAAAATAAAAAAAAAATAAAAAAATAATAAAATTTAAAAAAAGAAGAAGAAATATCAAAAAAAAAAAAAAGAAAATTTTAATGCAATTTTAAAGGTTAGACTCTATTTACAGTTATAACGAAATATTGGATGTATTATACAACTTGAGAAATAGAACCAATATTGTATAGTAATTATAATTGGAATATAATCTTTAAAAATTGTGAATTACTGTATTATATACCTATAATATATAGTATATAATAGTATACATCAATTTTGAATAGTATACCAGTGTAAAAATTGGCGTATAATAGTATACATCAGTAGTAGAAAACTATATACTTCAATTTAAATATTGAATCAACACACACACATATATATATATCTATAAAATTGTAAATCAACTATACCTAGGAGTGGAATTACTGGGTCATATGGAAGTTCTGTTTTTACATTTTATGAACTTTCCATACTGTTTTCCACAGTGGCTGCAGTGCTGTTTTGATAGGGATTGCATGGAATCTGTAGATTGTCCTGTATTGTATGTTAATTTTAACAATATTAATTCTTCCAATCCAAGAACATGGTATGTCTTTCCATCTGTTTGAGTTTTCTTTATTTCATTAGTATCTTATAGTTTTCCTAGTGAAGTTCTTGTGCCTCCTTATGTAGGTTTATTCCTACGTATTTTATTCTTTTTGATGTGATGGTAAATTAGATTATTCCCTTAATTTCTCTTTCTGATAGTTCAATGTTAGCATATAGAAATGCAACAGATTTCTCTATATTAGTTTTGTATCCTCAAAATTTACCAGATTCATTAATGAGCTCTAGTAGTTTTCTGGTGGTATTTTCTGTGTATGTCACCATGTCATCTGCAAACAATCACAGTTTTACTTCCTTTATAATTTGGATTTTTTTAATTTATTTTTTATTGAAGGATAATTGCTTTATAGAATATTGTTTTATGTCAAACATCAACATGAATCAACCGCAAGTATACATATATCCCCTCCCTTTTGAACTTCATTCCCATCTCCCACCTCATCTTACCCCTCTAGATTGATACAGAGCCCCGTTTGAGTTTCCTGAGCCATCCAGCAAATTCCTGTTGGCTATCAATTTTACATATGGCAATTAAGTTTCTATGTTACTGTTTCCATATGTCTTGCCCTCTCCTCCCCGCTCCCCATGTCCATTAGTCTATTCTATATGTCTGTTGCTCCATTCAATTCAGTTCAGTCACTCAGTCGTGTCCGACTCTTTGCGACCCCATGAACTGCAGCATGCCAGGCCTCCCTGTCCATTACCAACTCCCAGAGTTTATCCAAACTCATGTCCGTTGAGTCGGTGATGCCATCCAACTGTCTCATCCTCTGTCATCCCCTTCTCCTCCTATCTTCAATCCTTCCTAACATCAAGGTCTTTTCAAATGAATCAGTTCTTCGCATCAGGTGGTAAAAATATTGGAGTTTCAGCTTCAACATGAGTCCTTCCAATGAACACCCAGGACTGATCTCATTTAGGATGGACTGGTTGGATCTTCTTGCAGTCCAAGGGACTCTCAAGAGTCTTCAACACCACAGTTCAAAAGCATCAATTCTTCAGCACTCAGCTTTCCTTATAGTCCAGCTCTCACATCCATACATGACTACTGGAAAAACCATAGCCTTGACTAGACGGACCTTTGTTGGCAAAGTAATGTCTCTGCTTTTTAATATGCTGTCTAGGTTGGTCATAACTTTCCTTCCAAGGAGTAAGTGTCCTTTAATTTCATGGCTGCAATCACCATCTGCAGTGATTTCTGGAGCCCCCCAAAATAAAGTCAGCCACTATTTCCACTATTTGCCATGAAGTGATGGGACCAGATGCCATGATCTTAGTTTTTGAATGTTGAACTTCAAGCCAACTTTTTCACTTTCCTCTTTGACTTTCATCAAGAGGCCCTTTAGTTCTTCTTCATTTTCTGCCATAAGGTTGGTGTCATCTGCATATCTGAGGTTATTGATATTTCTCCCAGCAATCTTAATTCCAGCTTGTGCTTCTTCCAGCCCAGCGTTCCTCATGATGTACTCTGCATATAAGTTAAATAAACGGGGTAACAATATACAGCCTTGACATACTCTTTTTCCAGTTTGGAACCAGTCTGTTGTTCCAAGTCCAGTTCTAACTGTTGCTTCCTGACTTGCATACAGGTTTCTCAAGGGGCATGTCAGGTGGTCTGGTATTCCCTTCTCTTTCAGAATTTTCCACAGTTTATTGTCAAATGCTTTGGCATAGTCAATAAAGCAGAAATAGATATTTTTCTTGAACTCTTTTGCTTTTTCAATGATCCAGCGAATGTTGGTAATTTGATCTCTGGTTCCTCTGCCTCTTCTAAAACCAGCTTGAACATCTGGAAGTTCATGGTTCACATGTTGCTGAATCCTAGCTTGGAGAATTTTGAGCATGACTTTACTAGTGTGTGAGACGACTGCAATTGTGTGGTAGTTTGAACATTCTTTGGCTTTGCCTTTCTTTGGGATTGGAATGAAAACTGACCTTTTCCAGTCCTGTGGCCACTGCTGAGTTTTCCAAATTTGCTGGCATATTGAGTGCGGCACTTTCACAGCATCATCTTTCAGGATTTGAAATAGCTCAACTCTAATTCCATCAACTCCACTAGCTTTGTTTGTAGTGATACTTCCTAAGGCCCACTTGGCTTCACATCCAGGATGTCTGGCTCTTGGTGAGTGATTACACCATCGTGACTATCTGGGTTGTTTCTCCATTGCTGCTTTATAAATAAATTCTTCAGTACCATTTTTCTAGATTTCATAAATATGTGTTAGAATACAATATTCATCTTTCTTTTTCTGACTCACTTCACTTTGTATAATAGGTTCTAAGTTCATCCACCTCATCAGAACTGACTCAATTGTGTTCCTTTTTATGACTGAGTAATATTCCATTGTGTGTATGTACCACAACTTCTTTATCCATTCATCTGTCAATAGACATCTAGGTTGCTTCTATGTTCTAGCTATTGTAAATAGTGCCACAGTGAACAGTGGGATGCATGTGTCTTTTTCAACCGTGGTTTCCTCAGGGTATGTACCTAGGAGTGGAATTGCTGGGTCACATGGTGGTTTTATTCCTAGTTTTTTACGGAATCTTCATACTGTCTTCCAGGGTGGCTGTATCAGTTTGCATTCCCTCCAACAGTGCAAAAGTGTTCCCTTTTCTCCACACCCTCTCCAGCATTTATTGTTTGTAGACTTTTTGATGATGGCCATTCTGAACTGTGTGAGGTGATAGCTCATTGTAGTTGTGATTTGCATTTCTCTAATAATGAGTGATGTTGAGCATCTTTTCATGTGTCTGTTAGCCATCTGTAATATCTTCTTTGGAAAAATGTCTGTTTTCGATTGGGTTATTTGTTTTTCTGGCATTGAGTTGTATGAGCTGCTTGTATATTTTGGAAATTAATCCTTTGTCAGTTGTTTCATTTGCTATTATTTTCTCCCATTCTGAGTGTTGTCTTTTCACTTTGCTTATAGTTTCCTTTGCTGTGCAGAAGCTTTTAAGTTTAATCAGGTCCCACTTGTTTACTTCTGTTTTTATTTCCATTACTCTTAAGAGGTGGATCATAGAGGATCTTGCTTTTTTATCGAACACTTGTCATCAAGTGTTATCCCTCTGTTTTTTTCTACGAGTTTTCTAGTTTCAAGTCTTACATGTAGGTCTTTAATCTATTTTGGGTTTATCTTTGTGTATGGTGTTAGGAAGAGTTTTAATTTCATTCTTTTACATGTGGCTGTCCAGTTTTCCCAGCACCATTTATTGAAGAGGCTGTCTTTGCCCCATTCCTGCCTCCTTTGTCAAAAATAAGGTACCCATAGATGTAAGGATTTATTTCTGGGCTTTCTGTCTTGTTCCATTGGTCTATATTTCTTTTTGTTGTTGTTGTTGTTAGTACCATACTGTCTTGATGACTGTAGCTTTGTAGTATACTCTGAAGTCAGGCAGGTTGATTGCTCCAGCTCCATTCTTCATTCTCAAGACTGCTTTGGCTATTCAGGGGTCTTTTGTGTTTCCATATGAATTGTGAAATTTTTTGTTCTAGTTCTGTGAAAAATGCCACTGATAATTTGATAGGGATCACATTGAATCTGTACATTGCATTTGGTAGTATAGTCATTTTCACAATACTGATTCTTCCAACCCAAGAACAGAGAATATCTCTCCTTCTGTTTATGTCATCTCTGATTTATTTCATTCAGTTCAGTTCAGTCGCTCAGTCGTGTCTGACTTTTTGCGACCCCATGAATCACAGCACGCCAGGCCTCCCTGTCCATCACCAAATCCCGGAGTTCACTCAAACTCATATCCATCGAGTCGGTGATGCCATCCTGCCATCTCATTCTCTGTCGTCCCCATCTCCTCCCACCCCCAATCCCTCCCAGCATCAGACTCTTTTCCAGTGAGTGTCTTATAATTTTCTGTGTACAGTTCTTTTGTCTCCTTAGGTGAGTTTATTCCTAGATATTTAATTCTTTTTGTTACAATGGTAAATGGGATTTATTCCTTAATTTCTCTTTCTGATTTTTCGTTTTTAGTATATAGAAATGCAAGTGATTTCTGTGTATTGATTTTGTATCCTTCAACTTTTCTAAATTCATTGATTAACTCTAGTAATTTTCTGATAATATCTTTAGGGCTTTCTATGTACAGTATCATGTCATTTGCAGTGAGAGCTTTACTTCTTTTCCGATCTGGATTCCTTTTATTTCTTTTTCTTCTCTGATTGCTGTAGCTAGGACTTCCAGAACTATGTTGAATAAAAGTGGTGAAAGTGGACACCCTTGTCTTGTTCGTGATCTTAGGGGGAATGTTTTCAGTTTTTCACCACAGAGAATAATGTTTGCTGTAGGCTTATCATATATGGCCTTTACTATGTTGAGGTAAGTTCCTTTATGCCCATTTTTTGAAGAGTTTTAATCATAAATTGCTGCTGAATTTTGTCCAAGCCTTCTCCTACATCTATTGAGATTATCATATTGTTTTTATCTTTCAGTTTGTTAACATGGTGTATCACATTGATTGATTTGCACATATTGAAGAATCCTTGCATTTCTGGAATTAACCCAACTTGATCATGGTGTATGAGCTTTTCGATGTGTTGCTGAATTCCGTTTGCTAAAATTTTGTTGAGGATTTTTGCATCTGTGTTCATCAAGGATATTGACCTGTATAGTTTTCTTTTTTTGTGTTTGTCTGGTTTTGGTATCAGGGAGATGGTGGCCTCCTAGAATGAGTTTTGAAAGTGTTCCTCTGCAATGTTTTTGAAAGAGTTTTAGAAGAATAGGCATTAGCTCTTCTCTAAATGTTTGAGCGAATTCTCCTGGGAAGTCATCTGTTCCTGGGCTTTTGTTTTTTGGGAGATTTTTTTTTCACAGCTTCAATTTCAGTGCTTATAATTGGGTTGTTCATAATTTCTATTTCTTCCTGGTTCAGTCTTGGAAGATTGAACTTTTCTAAGAACCTTTCCATTTCTTCCATGTTTTCTATTTTATTGCCATATAGTTATTCATAATAGTCTCTTATAATCCTTCGTATTTCTGCACTGTCTGTTGTAACCTCTCCTTTTTCATTTCTAATTTTATTTGATTCTTCTCTCTTTTTTTCTTGATGAGTCTGGTTAAAGGCTTGTCAGTTTGTTTATCTTCTCAAAGAACCAGCTTTTAGTTTTATTAATCTTTACTATTATTTCTTTCATTTCTTTTTCATTTATTTCTGCTCGGATCTTTATGACTTATTTCTTTCTACTAATTTTTTGTTGTTGTTGTTCTTTCTCCAGTTGTTTTAGGTGTAAAGTTAGGTTGTCGATTTGATGTTTTTCTTGTTTCTTGAGGTAGGATTGTATTGCTATAAACTTCCATCTTAGAACTGCTTTTGCTGCATCCCGTAGGTTTTGGGTTGTGTTTTAATTGTCATTTGTTTCTAGAAATTTTTTGATTTCCCTTTTGATGTCTTCAGTAACCTGTTGGTTATTTAGAAATGTGTTGTTTAATCTCCACGTGTTTGTGTTTCTTACAGGTTTTTTCTTGTAATCAATGTTTAGTCTCATAGCATTGTGGTGAGAGAAGATGCTTGATATGATTTCAATTTTCTCTAATTTACTGAGGTTTAATTTGTGACCCAAGATGTGGTCTATCCTAGAGAATGTTCCATGTGCACTTGAGAAGAAGCTGTATTCTTCTGAATTTTGATGGAATGTCCTGAAGATATCAATGAGATCAAGCTCATCTAATGTATCATTTAAGACTTGTGTTTGCTTATTTTGTTTAGATGATCTGTCCATCAGTGTGAGTGCGGTGTTAAAGTCTCCTACTATTATTGTGTTATTGTCAATTTCTCCTTTTATGTCTGTTAGTGTTTGTCTTATGTATTGAGGTGCTCCTATGTTGGATGCATGCTGCTGCTGCTAAGTCACTTCAGTCATGTCCGACTCTGTGTGACCCCATAGACGGAAGCCCACCAGGCTCCCCCTTCCCTGGGATTCTCCAGGCAAGAACACTTGAGTGGGTTGCCATTTCCTTCTCCAATGTGTGAAAGTGAAAAGTGAAAGTCAAGTCGCTCAGTCGTGTCTGACCCCAGCGACCCCATGGACTGCAGCCTACCAGGCTTCTCCATCCATGGGATTTTCTAGGCAAGAGTACTGGAGTGGCTTGCCATTGCCTTTTATGCATAGATATTTACAAATGTTATATCTTCCTCTTGGATTGATCCCTTGATCATTATGTAGTGTCCTTCCTTATCTCTCGTAATCTTCTTTATTTTAATGTCTACTTTTTCTGCTATGAGGATTGCTACTCCAGCTTTCTTTTGCTTCCCATTTGCATGGAATATATTTTTCCATCCTCTCACTTTCAGTCTATATGTGTCTTGATGTCTGAAGTGGGTTTATTGTAGACAGCGTATATATGGGTCTTGTTTTTGTATACATTCAGCCAGTCTGTAGGTGTCCCTTGTTTTGAGGTGGGTCTCTTGTAGACAACATATGTAGGGGTTTTGTTTTTGTATCCATTCAGCCAGTCTTTGTCTTTTGGTTGGGGCATTCAATCCATTTACATTTAAGGTAATTATTGATACGTATCAATGAAGTAATTATCGATATATATGTTCCTATTGCCATTTTCTTAATTGTTTGGGGTTCATTTTGTAGATCTTTTTTCTTCTTTTGTATTTCTTGATTATATAAGTCCCTGTAACATTTGTTGTAAAGCTGGTTTGGTGGTACTGAATTCTCTTAACTTTTGCTTGTCTGAAAAAGCTTTCTATTTCTCCATCAGTTTTGAATGAGACCCTTGCCAGTACAGTAATCTTGGTTGTATATTTTTCCCTTTCAGTACTTTAAATATATCCTACCATTCCCTTCTGGCCTGCAGAGTCTCTGCTGAAAGATCAGCTGTTAAGCATATGGGGTTTTCCTTATATGTTACTTGTTGCTTCTCCCTTGCTGCTTTTAATATTCTTTCTTTGTGTTTAGTCTTTGTTAGTTTGATTAGTATGTGTCTTGGTGTGTTTCTCCTGAATGGGACTCTTTGTGCCTCTTGGACTTGATTGATTGTTTCCTTTTCCATGTTGGGGGAAATTTTCTATTATAATCTCTTCAAAAATTTTCTCATACCCTTTCTTTTTCTCTTCTTATTCTGGGACCCCTATAATTTGAATGTTGATGCATTTTATATTTTCCCAGATATCTGTGAGACTGTCCTCAGTTCTTTTCATTCTTTTTACTTTATTCTGCTCTTCAGAAGTTATTTCCACCATTTTATCTTCCAGCTCACTGATTCATTCTTCTGCTTCAGATATTCTGCTATTGATTCCTTCTAGAGTGTTTTTAATTTCAATAATTTTGTTGTATGTCTCTGTATGTTTATTCTTTAATTCTTCTAGGTCTTTGTTAATTGATTCTTGCGTTTTCTCCATTTTGTTTTCAATGTTTTTGATCATCTTCACTATCATTATTTTGAATTCTTTTTCAGGTAGTTTGCCTATTTCTGCTTCATTTATTTGAACTTCTATGTTTCTAGTTTGTTCTTTCATTTGTGTAGTGTTTCTCTGCCTTTTCTTTTTTTTGAACTTACTGTGTTTGAGGTCTCCTTTTCCCAGGTTTCAAGGTTGAATTCTTTCTTTCTTTTGGTTTCTGCCCTCCTAAGTTTCGTCCAGTGGTTTGCAAGCTTTGTATAGGGTGAGATTTGTTCTGAGTTTTTGTTTGTTTGTTTTTCCTCTGATGGGAAAGGCTGAGTGAGGTGGTGTTCCTGTCTTCTGATAATTGGGTTTGTATTATTGTTTTGTTTGTTGTTTAGATGAGGTGTCCTGCATTGGGTGTTACTGGTGGTTGGGTGAGGCTGGGTCTTGTATTCAAGTGATTTCTTTTGAGTTCTCACTATTTGAAACTCCCCGTCTGTCTAGTCAAGGCTATGGTTTTTCCAGTGGACATGTATGGATGTGAGAGTTGGATGGTGAAGAAAGCTGAGCACCGAAGAATTGATGCTTTTGAACAGTGGTGTTGGAGAAGACTCTTGAGAGTCCCTTGGACTGCAAGGAGATCCAACCAGTCCATTCTAAAGGAGATCAGTCCTGAGTGTTCATTGGAAGGACTGATGCTAAAGCTGAAGCTCCAATACTTTGACCACCTCATGCGAAGTGTTAACTCTCTGGAAAAGACTCTGATCCTGGGAGGGAATGGGGGCAGGAGGAGAGGGGGATGACAGAGAATGAGATGGCTGGATGGCATCACTGACTCAATGGGCATGAGTTTGAGTGAACTCCGGGAGTTGGTGATGGACAGGGAGGCCTGGTCTGCTGTGGTTCATGGGGTCGCAAAGAGCTGGACACAACTGAGTGACTGAACAGAACTGAGAGTTAGTTCTCTGGTAGTCTAGGGTCTTGGAGTCAGTGCTCCCACTCCAAAGGCTCAGGGCTTGATCTCTGGCCAGGAATGAAGATTCCACAAGTGGTTTGTTATGGCATTAAGTGAGAATAAAACAAATATCCAAAAATGAGAAGCCAAAGATGAACCCTAGACACATGACAGTTAAAAAGTCAGGCAAATAATATTAAAATAATGGAATATACACATATATACCCATGAGCAAAGTCAAAACAGTCTAACAAAAATGACGTACAGTAGATTGACCCGACAAACAAAGGAAATCAAAAATTATATTTACCAGTTAAGAACAAAACTAACTAAAGCACAAACTGGAAAACAAGGTTAAAGCAAGGTGCCAGGTGGGGAATAAAGCAATGAAAACACAACTGAGAAGTATGTTGAGAGGAAAGGAAAGAAAGAAAAGAAAGAATAGATATGCACAGTTAAATAGAGGTCAGTCAGTCAGTTCAGTCTCTAGGTAGATGAAGATTTATATACACTAAAGATTAAGTGCAAGGGGAAAAGAACAGTAGGAAAAGCAAACAAAGGGATAACTGTAGAAAAATAATAGATTTTTAAAAAATTTTTAAAGAGAAAAAAAAGGGAAACTCCACAGAACTGCAAAAGCCCAATGTAGAGGCAGAGGTTTATAACAACAATAAAAAATGTGACTGAGGAAAAAAAAATGCTCGAAAGCTTTTTCATAGTGTCAATAAAATCGACAGCTACAACAGAGGGGGACAAAAAAGGAAAAAAGAAAAAAATCCAAAAGAATCTACAGAACAAGTCAAAACAATAATAAATGTTTTTCTTGAGTCACTACTGTCAGAGTCCTTTCCCTTGCTGGGAGTCACGTCCACCTCACTACCCTAGGAGGCCCTCCAACAGTGTGTCAATCTCTGGACCTGCTGTGGGGGCAGCTCAGATTCTAATCTGGTCCTACTCTTGTGTGTTCTTGCCTCCAGTGTCCACAGCTATCAGAACTAGTGCATTTTCTTTTATGGGAGCTCTCAATGACCTTTTATATATTCCATAGAAACAGAGTCTTCCTAGTTGATTGTGTGGATTTAATCTTCATCTTGTACAGCTGGTGGGAAGGTTTTGGGTCTTCTTCCTTAGCCTAACTGCCCCTGGGTTTCAATTGTGGTTTTATTTCTACCTCTGCGTGTGGGTCGTCCACTGGAGTTTGCTCCTGAGGCTGCCTTGGAGGACTTGGGTTTGCCCCTGTGAGGCCCAGGTGTGGAGGTGGTACAGCTGCTTGGGTTGCAGGGGTTCTTGCAGCACCAGGTACTCAGGGGAGTTGGTGTCTAGGGAAGCAGGAAATATAGTGCTCTAGAAGGGTATGGCAACCAGTATTGGCCAATACACTCCAGTATTCTTGCCTGGAAAAACCCCTCCCTGATAGAAAAGCCTGGCAGGCCACAGTCTACAGGGTTGTAAGGAGTCTGACATTACCTAAGTGACCCTGCGCGCATAGATGCAAGACTTTTTTTTGCCTGTGGCAGCTATGTCTCAATGAGAGTTTAGCATGAAGGTGGTGCAGCTTCTTGGCTTGCAGGGACCCTGGTGGCACCAAGTGTTCAGGGACACGGACTGCCTCCACTGCAGGAGTTATGGCCCTATCAGAGTCTTTTTTCTAGCCTCTTGTAGCTGGCCATCAGAAGGCCTTTTTGGCCAGTCTTTCTCCGTAGCTCTACCTGTTCAGGTACTTAGAGGGCTCCCTTGCCTGGGATCCTTCTCTGTTGTTCAGCGCTTCAGGGACATAGAGCGGCCTCCCTGGCTGGGGTCCTGTTCTGTAGATCGGTGCATCAGGCACTTAAAGGGGCACCCTAGGTGAAGTCCTACTCTGTAGTTCGGTGCACCAGTCGCTTAAAGGAGCACTCTGGGTGGGGTCCTACTTTGTAGTTCAGTGCCTTAGGTGTTTGATGGGCCAGCCTCTCTATTGTTCAGCTGCAGATGCTGGCGTGTGGAGAGAGAGGCTATCGCGATGAATCCACCCCCTACATGTGACTCAGCAGTATCTCCTTGCCTCCATGGCTGCCTGACTTCCCTCCACAGGCATTTCCCACCACAATCTCCTTCCTCACATCCCCTCGATCATCTCTCTACAGTCAACAGCAGCCCTTGCTCTGGGATTGCTCCACAAACTCCAGCTTCCAGCTGTTGCGCCTTCCACGGGACCTGCGTTCTTGTCTGAGATATGTATGGCTGCGGCAAGGACTGTCTGATTCTTATTCCATTTAGGCTGCCACAGATGAGCTGTTTCACTGTCGGCCTTAAATGTTTCTCCTCTGACTCAGGCAGTTGCCCCGATGAGGGGATCAGACCCCTGCTTCAATTCCCTCACCTGTCAAGTTCAGGTCCAGTCCTACTAACACTCCTGTCTTTCCCCCTAGTTCCTTCATCCTACTGAGTTTTGCATGGTTCTATTATCTTCTTTTCCTCTGGTTAGGTACTCCTGTCTGCTCTCAGCTGGTTTTCTGCATGCACTTCTGTGTCTGAAGGTGTATTCCTGATGTATCTGTGGAAAGAGATGTACTCCACATTCACCTACTCCTCTGCCATCTTGTTCTCTCCAATTTGGATTTTTTTAAATTTCTTTTTCTTTTCTGACTGCTGTGTTCAGGACTTCCCAGACTGTGTTGAATAAAAATGGCAAGAGTGGGCATCCTTGTTCTTTGCCTGATACTAAAGAAAATGCTTTCATCTTCTCTGTTGAATATAATGTTGGCTAAGGTTGTCATATATAGCCTTCATTATGTTGAGGTATGTTCCCTCTAAACCCACTTTCTGGAGAGTTTATTAATCATAAATGGATGTTGAATTTCATCAAAGGCATCTATTGAGATAATCATATGGTTTTTATTCTTAAATTTTCTAATGTGTTACATATCACATTGATTTGCAGATAGTGAAAAATCATTGCATTTGTGTAATCAGTTCAGTCGCTCAGTTGTGTCAGACTCTTTGAGACCCCATGGATTGCAGCACACGAGGCTTCCCTGTCCGTCACCAACTCTCGGAGTTTACCCAAACTCATGTCCGAGTCGGTGATAACATCCAACCATCTCATCCTCTGTTGTCCCCTTCTCCTCCCGCCTTCAATCTTTCCCAGCATCAGAGTCTTTTCCAATGAGTCAGTTGTTCGCATCAGGTGGCCAGAGTACTGGAGTTTCAGCATCAGTCCTTCCAATGAATATTCAGGACTGATTTCCTTTAGGATTGACTGGTTGGATCTCCTTGCAGTCCAAGGGACTCTCAAGAGTCTTCTCCAACACCACAGTTCAAAAGCATCAATTCTTCTGCACTCAATTTTCTTTATAGTCCAACACTCACATCCATACATGACTGTTGGAAAAACCGTCGCTTTGACTAGACAGAGCTTTGGTTGCAAAGTAGTGTGTCTGCCTTTTAATATGCTGTCTAGATTGGTCATAGCTTTACTTCCAATAAGCAAGTGTCTTTTAATTTCTGCAGTCACCATCTGCAGTGATTTTGGAGCCCCCAAATTTCTTGAAGCCCCCCAAAATAAAGTCTTATCGCTGTTTCCATTGTTTCTCCATCTATTTGCCATGAAGTGATGGGACCAGATGACATGACCTTAGTTTTTTGAATGTTGAGTTTTAAGCCAAATTCCTCTGATAAATCCCACTTAATCATGTATTAATGTATTGTTGAATATAATTCACTAGTATTGAGGATTTTTCCATCTATATTCGTTAGTGATTTTGGCCTGTAATTTTCTTTTTTTGTGGTATCTTTGTCTTGTTTTGGTGTCAGGTTGATGCTGCCTCATACCATGAATTTGGAAGTGTTCCTTCCTCTGCAATTTTTTGGAATAGTTTTAGAAGCATAATGGTTAAGTTTTTAAGTGTTTGGTAGAATTCACCTGTGAAGCCTCTGAAGCTGAATTTTTGTTTGTTGTGAGTTTTAAAATTATTGATTCAGTTTCCGTACTGGTAGTTGGTCTGTTCACATTTCTGTTTCTTCCCAGTTTAAGTTTAGGAGATTGTACCTTTCTAAGAATTTGTCCTGAAAAGCTAGGTTGTCCATTCCCGAAGTGGTAAAGAATACACTTGCCAATGCAGGAGCTGCAGGAGAGGCAGATTCAATCCCTGGGTTGGGAAGATTCCCTGCAGTAGGAAATGGCAACCCCACTCCAGTATTTTTGCCTGGAGAATCCCATGGAAAGTGGACCCTGGCGGGCTACAGTCCATGGGATCACAAAAGAGTTGGACACAACTGAACACTAAAGAACAGCAGCAAGTAGTCTCTTATGATTCTTTTTATTTTTGTGATGTTGGTTATAACTTCTTTTTCATTTGGGATTTTATTGATTTGGGCACTTCCTTTTATTCTTGGTGAGTCTGGCTAAAGGTTTATTCATTTTGCTTATCTTTTCAAATAACCAGCCTTTAGCTTCGTTGATTTTTTTTTTTTAGTTTCTATTTTATTTATTTCTACTGTAATCTTTATGATTTTTTTCCTCTGACTATGGGTTTTGTTTGTTTGTTTGTTTCTGTAGCTCATTTAGGTGTAAGATTAAGTTGTTTATTTGATGTTTTTCTTATTTCCTGAGGTAAGCTTGTATTGCTGTTAACTTCCCTCTCTTGCTACATCCCATAGGTTTTAGATTGTCATGTTGTTATCTTTTGTCTCTAGGTATTTATTTCCTCTTTGATTTCTTCAGTGATTCATTGGTTGTTTAGTAGCATATTGTTTAACTTCCACATGTTTGTGGGGTTTTTTGCAGTTTTTTTCTTCTTGTAGTTGATCTAATTTCATAGTGTTGCAATCAGAAAAGATGGTTGATATAATTTCAGCTTTCTGGAATTTGCTGAGACTTCTTTTGTGGCCTCACATGAGATCTTTCCTACAGAATATTCCACGTGCAGTTGAAAGAATATGTGTTCTGCTGATTTTGTATGGACTGTTCCATGTATATACATAATCCATGTGGTTTAATGTGTGATTTAAGTTAGTGTTTCTTTATTGATTTTCTGTCTGGATCATCTGTCCTTTTGATGTGAGTGGGGTGTTAAAGTCCCCTACCATTTTTGTGTTACTGCCAGTTTCTCTTTATGTATTATTAATATTTGTTTTATGCATTTAGGTGTTCCTACAATGGGTGCATATATATTTACAGTTTTATGGATTGATCCTTTTTCGTTGATTAATTCCTTTCTTTGTTTCTTTTAATAGTCTTTGTTTTAAATCTATATACTTTTTGGTAAGTATTGCTCTGCCAGGTTTCTTTTGATTTTCGTTTGCATGAGACATCTTTTTATATCACCTCACTTTTTAGACGGTTGGATGTCTTAGGTCTGAAGTGTCTCTTGTAGGCAGTGTGTGTGTGTGTGTATGTGTGTGTATCTTGTTTTCTATCCATTCAGTCACTCTGTGTCTTGATTGGGGCATTTATTCTATTTACATTCAATGTGATTTTGACTGATATGTTCTAATTGCCATTTTGTTAATTGTTTTAGAATTTGTTTTATAGTCCTTTTTTTCCCCTTTTTTTCATTCTCTTGTGTTTTGATGACTGCCTATAGTGTCATGTTTGGATTCTTTTGTTTGTGTGTGTGTATCTAGAGTAGATTTTTGGTTTGTGGTTACTGTCAGTTTTATATGTAGAAATCTCTCAGTATACATGTGATTATTTTCAGTTACTGATTTCTGCATTTCAAACATTTTAACAACCCTGTGTTTTCACTTCTCTCCACACTCCAACCCCATATGATTACTGTTTTTGACATCGTCTTTTATATCTTTTTGTATCTCTTAACTGCTTATTGTGAATATAGAAAATTTTACTAGTATAGTCTTTTAATCTTCCTACTAACTTTGTATGTTGTTGATTTATTACCTTTACTGTATATTTGCTTTTAACAATGAGCTTTTCACTTTTCATGTTTTTTGTGCCTTTTATGTTTCTAGTTTTTGCCTTTTCTTTTCACTTGGGAAGTTCCCTTAACATTTCTTGTAATGCTGGTTTGGTAATGCTGAATTCTTTACTTTTGCTTGGTTGTACAACTTTGGATCTCGCCATCAAATTTAAATGAAAGCGTTATGGGGTAGAGCATTTCTTATTGTAGGTTTTCCCTTTCGTCATTTAAAATACATCATGCCACTCCCCTCTGGCCTATAGAGTTTCTGCTGAAAAGTTAGCTGATAGCCTGGCCTTACAGGAGTTCTCTTTTACCTAACTTGTTGCTTTCCCTTGTTTTACTGTTATCTCTTTATCTAAATTTTTCTCATTTTAATTGTGATGTGTCTTGGTGTGGCTGTCTTTGGGATGATTGTGTTTGGAACTCTCAGTGCTTCCTGCACTTTGATTCCATTTCTTTCCCCAGGCTATGGGAGTTTTTCAGCTATTTTATCTTCAGATATGTCCTCTGCCCCCTTTCTCTCACTTCTCCTTCTGAGATTTCTATAATGCCAATTTTAGGAGGTTTGATATTGGGCTGATTCATGATACAGCTGGCTGCAGGATCAGTGGTTATCTGACACTTGTTCCAGCCTGTTTAGGGGTGTGGCCAAATCCCTGGGCAGCTGGCTGAGGGGTCCAAGGTATTTAAATACTTGGTATTGGCCTGCTGGTGAGTGGGCTGCAGGCCACAGTGGTCCTGGGGCTGGTGTCTGACTGCTGGTGGATAGGGCTGTGTCCCAGGGTGACTGTGGGCTCAGGTCCTCTGAAGGCAGCTACTGAGTAAGTCCCTTCCTGGCTAGTTGCTTGGCCTGAGGGGTCCCAGTTCTGGTTCTGACAGACTGGTGGGCAGGGCTGGGTGCCAATAATCTAGAGGGGGTATTCCAGAGCGGAGCTTGGTTGTGCCAGTGACCGTGTGGTAGAAAGAACTTTCGAAATTGCCTGCCACCAGTGTCTGTGTCCCCATGGTGAGCTCCATTTGCCTTTTGCCTCTCTGGTAGGCTCTCTAAGAGCAGCAGGTGGGTGTAATCCAGTCTCCTTTTAAATAACTGATTCTGCTATGACTCCTGGAGTGTGTGAGATTATATGTGTGTTTTCTTAGAAGGGAGTCTCTATTTCCTGTAACATTCTGACTTTCCTGAAAGTAAGTCCCATTGACCTTCAAAGCCGAATGTTCTAGATGGCTTGTGTTGGTGTAGGACTCCTGGGCTGATGACTCCAGTGTGGGGCTTGGATCTCTTGCTCCTTGGAGATAACCTCTGCAATTGTAATCATCCTCCCTTTGTGGGTTATTCACTTGGGGCTGTGGATCTTCACTACACTGTGGCTCCACTTCGTCTCCCTATCTTGTTGTGGTTCCTTCTTTAAATCTTTAGTAGAAGATCTTTCCTGCTGATCATCCAGTTTTTCTCATCAATAGTTGCTCCGTAATGGTTGTAATTTTGCTATGCCCATTAGAGGAGGTGAGCTCAGGGTGTTCCCACTCTGCTGTCTTGGCCAATTTGAGACTCTTTGTCTCTATTTTAAAACCCATGAGATACATTATCCTTAGCTCGCTATCTAGCATCAATTTGAAATTTGTATTACTATTAATTAATGAATAATTATAATTGCTCATTTAATATCCTTATAGATTATGCAAATGATTCTTTAGTTACAAATAAAAAATGTTGTTCATATAATCTAATACAAGATGTTTTGTAATTCTAAAGCTCAGAGAAGGAAAGAGCTAGCCCTGCTATTTCAGATCTTTCACAGATCCTCAAGTCTCAAGATGGATCACCTTTTTTAAAGACTCCAAGTGAAGGTTTAATTAATGAAGATCTATCCCATATACTTTCATCAAAGAACTATGATAAAACATTCACAACAATGTTATGGCATGAAGAAATTAAAGATACACAGTCTGTTGGAAAATTGCCTCAAGAGAATGAAATGTTTGCAGCATCATTCATCTCACCTCCTGTTGTTAAAAGAAGGGTACTGGGTACTGACATCTCAAAGGTGGTAAGATACAGCATAATAAATTGAAAGCTTTTTATTTTAATTGCTATATTTCGTCAATACTTTCATTCAATGTTAATTTAAAACATCAATATTTTCTTATTTAAATGGAATTAAAAATTTGCCATTTAATTCAATTCATTATTTTTTTAATTTATTTTGTTTTGGAGTACAGCCGATTAACAATGTAATGATAGTTTCTGGTGGACAGCAAAGGGACTCAGCCGTTCATATACATGTGTCCATTCTCCTCCAAACCCCTGTCCCATCCAGGCTGCCACATAACATTGAGCAGAGTTCCATATGCTATACAGTAGGTCCTTGTGGTTACCCATTTTAAATATAGCAGTGTGTACATATTGATCCCAAACTCCCTGACTATGATAAAACCTGTTGTATATTTAAAATTTTAAAGGGATATTTGGGAATCAATATTTTAATATAAAGGTTCTAATCTGTACCAACAAAGAATTTGTGGCTTGAGTTATAATTTTAATGATAAATTGAAAGACACATGATTTCTGAGACAGAAAAATTATTTCATGTTCATCTATAAAAATTTTTACATATTAAGATAATTGTGAGACCATAGTTGTTTTGAAATAATTTTATATACCTTAAACTTGCCTTAGAAAATTATTAGAATTGCCTTTGCTAAAATACTGTTTAACTAGGAAATTCTTAGTTAAAATTCTGGGAAAAAGAAAAATGATAATTATATTTGACATATATTCATATATATAAAAATGATATTTAACATATTCACAATATTTTTATCATGCAAGCTATTAAGTGGCATTATAAAAATAATTTTGTGAAGCCGTATGAGTTTGTCTAGAGATTGAATTAGGTGAAAATATAAATCTAAACTAGACTCATGATTTTAAAATATTAATTTGGTTTATTTGGAATTATTTGTGAAGAAGAATCACAATTTTGCCTGGGAAAGGTCTTTACACACTATTAAGTGTTCCCAAATGTCCCTCAGATATATTAATTATTTTCATTTTTAAGTTTGATACATTCAAGAAATAATGAAAGATAAAAAGTTTCTGTAATGACATTGCAGATATAGAAGAAGGTAATTAGAGTTCTATGATGTATAATTTGTAATTACTTGTTTTAACTTTTGCGATTAAGGCTGATATTTTAGAAGAGAATTTACAAACTAAGATTGAAAAACAAACTTACCAAGAAACAAGAGAATTTCAAGGTAAAAAGATTTTGTCTTTTGTAAGAAAAAGATATTAATGATTTTGTGTTCCCATGTTATAAGTAAATCAAATGAGAACATTACTGAGTATAGAAATAACTTCTTAGACAGTCATGAGATAATATGTAAATATACTGACCAATGTGTAAAGATTAATTTGGTGAGTTAACATTCTGCTCAGTCTGTCTTAACTTTGTGTAAAAGGAAAGTGATAGCTTTCTCTCAACCAAATAACAGTATTTGGCATTATGAATTCTTAACATAATATTATACCCCAAATTCATCAGAGTATAACAGGAAAAAAATATGCTTTGTGTTATAAATAAATAATGTTTTAGCTGGGTTTTTGGGTGTTCAGTGTATATTTTATAAAACATCAGCTTAGTCTTTTTTCCCAACATACATAGATTTTATTATAACCCATCCATATCTTATTGCATTGGCTGAAACTTCCAAAGTAATTTTTTTTAAACCGTTATGATGCAAGGAGATCAAACCAGTCAATCCTAAAGGAAATCAGTCCTGAATATTCACTGGAAGGACTGATGCTGAAGCTGAAACTCCAATACTTCGGCCACCAGATGCAAAGAGCTGACTCATTGGAAAAGACCATGATGCTGGAAAAGATTGAAGGCAGAAGGAAAAGGGGATGACAGAGGATGAGATGGTTGGATGGCATCACTAACTTGATGGACTTGCGTTGAAGCAAGCTCTGGGAGTTGGTGATGGACAGGGCAGCCCGGCGTGCTGCAGTCCATGGGGTTGCAAACAGTTGGACACAACTCAGTAACTGAACTGAGAGTATGGAAGTATCACTCTTCTTTTGTGCTCTGAAATGAGTGTCTCTATGGTTTCACCTATGATGATTAGTTGGGCTTCCCTGGTGGCTCAAAGGGTAAAAGCATCTGCCTGCAATGCAGGAGACCTGGGTTCGATCCCTGGGTCAGGAAGATCCCCTGGAGAAGGAAATGGCAACCCACTCCAGTACTCTTGCCCGGAAAATCCCATGGACAGAGAAGCCTGGTAGACTACAGTCCATGGGATGATTAGTTACCTGAGATAAATATTTTGATTATGGTCAGGATGTTTTCTTTTGTTCAGAGTTTATCATGTATTTTTAACCAGTAGTTGAACTCAATTTAATCAATTGACACATTTTTTTCATTGTGATAAAATATACATAAAATTTGACATTCTAATCATCTTTAAAGTATAAAATTCAATAGCATCAACTGCATTCACAGTTTTGTGCAGTCATCAGTACATCTATATGCACAACTTTCATCACCCTGAAAAGAAACATGTTAGGCAGTAACTCCCACTCCTGCCTCCATCCAGCCCCTGGTAACCTCTCACTTACTTTCTTTCACTTACGCATTTTCTGTGGGTTTGGCTATTATGTTTCATGGAAGTGGAATTATATATTTGTCCTTTTGCACCTGGCCTGTTTCACTTAGCATATTTTCAAGGTTCACCCACAGTTTAGCATATAGAATTTCGTTTCTTTTTATGAACTGTGGTATTGGAGAAGACTCTTGAGAGTCCCTTGGACTGCAAGGAGATCCAACCAGTCCATCCCATCCTAAAGGAGATCAGTCCTGGGTGTTCATTGGAAGGACTGATGTTGAAACTGAAACTCCAATTGGCCACCTGATGCAAAGAGCTGACTCATATGAAAAGACCCTGATGCTGGGAAAGATTGAGGGAGGGAGGAGAAGGGGATGACAGAGGATGAGATGGTTGGATGGCATCTCCAACTCAATGGACATGAGTTTGGGTAAACTCTGGGAGTTGGTGGTAGACAGAGAGGCCTGGTGTGCTGCGGTTCATGGGGTCGCAAAGAGTCAGACACGACTGAGCAACTGAACTGAACTGAATGTATTATTGTATGTACATACCACATTTTGTTTATCCATTCATCTGCTGATGGACATTTAGCTTGTTTCCACTTTTGGCTACTGTGAATAATTCTACACTGAACGTGGTATAGGATATCTGTTTAAATCTCTGTTTTCAATTGTTTGGGTAGGAGTATATTTGCTGGATCATAAAATAATTTTAAATTTAGCTTTCTGAGGAACTGCACAACTGTTTTCCACAGTGGCTGTCCCATTTTCTGTTCCCAGTAACAATGTACAATGGTACACACCCTTGTTTTCCTTTTTGTTTGAATTATGTTTATTCCAGTAAGTATGAAGTGTATCTCATTATAATTTTGATTCATATTTACTTAATTATTAAAGATTATAAGCATCTTTTTTGTGTGCTTATTGGTAATTTGTATATCTTCTTTGGAAAAAATGTCTTTACAACTCCTTCACCATTTTTTTAAAATATTTAAAGTGTTTATTTCGTACTTGACTTTAAACCAAGTCTCAATAAAACACAACAAAATTGTGCCACCATATAAATGATATCCTCTTATCAAAATTAAATTAACTTGGAATTAAATATTTTAAAATCATGTATTTGATCATTTAAAATTTTTATATAATTTTTATAAATTGTATATAATGTATTAATCAAACAAGATATAAAAATGGAATTAGAAAATAGAAGTTTTAATAATAAGGAAAACGTTATATATCCAAATGTGAAAAATGTTGTTTAAATGGTTCTTAGAGAAGAATTTCAAAATTTAAATACTTATATTTTATTTTTTTTATCAATTTATTTATTTTATTTTGCCGTATATTGACATAAATCAGCCACGGGTGCACATGTGTCCCCCACGTCCTGATCCCCCTCCCTCCCCATCCCATCCTTCTGGGTTGTCCCAGTGCAGTGACTTTGAGTGCCCTGCTTCATGCATCAAACTTGGACGGGTCATCTGTTTCACGTATGGTAATATACATGTTTCGATGCTAGTCTCTCAAATCATCTCACCCTCATCTTCTCCCAGAGTCTGAAAGTCTGTTCTTTACATATATCTCTTTTGCTGTCTTGCATGTAGCATCATCATTACTATCTTTCTAAATTCCATATATATGCATTAATATACTGTATTGGTGTTTTTCTTTCTGACTTCACTCTGTATAATACGCTCCAATTTCATCCATCTCATTAGAACTGACTGAAATTCATTCATTTTAATAGCTGATTAATATTCCATTGTGTATATATACCACAACTTTCTTATCCCTTCATCTGCTGATGGACATCTAGGTTGCTTCCATGTCCTAGCTGTTGTAAACAGTGCTGCAATGAACATTGGGCTACATGTGTCTCTTTCAATTCTGGTTTCCTCGGTGTGTATGTCCAGCAATGGGATTTCTGGGTCATATTTCCAGTTCTTTAAGGAATCTCCACACTTCTCCATAGTGGCTGTACTAGTTTGCATTCCCACCAACAGTGTAGTTCCAGTTTCTCCACACCCTCCACAGCATTTATTGTTTGTAGACTTTTTAATAGCAGCCTTTCTGACCAGTGTGAGATGGTACCTCATTGTGGGTTTTGATTTGCAGTTCTATGATAATGAGTGATGTTGAGCATCTTTTCATGTGTTTGTTAGCCATCTGTATGTGTTCTTTGGAGAAATGTCTATTTCCTTCTTTGGCCCATTTTTTCATTGGGTCCTTTATTTATTTTTCTGTAATTGAGCTACATGAGCTGCTTGCATATTTTTGAGATTAATTCTTTGTCAGTTGCTTTGTTTGCTAATATTTTCTCCCATTCTGAAGACTCCCTTTTCATCTTACTATAGTTTCCTTCGTTGTGCAAAAGCTTCTAAGTTTCATTAGGTCCCATTTGTTTATTTTTGCTTTTATTTCCATTACTCTGGGAGGTGAGTCATAGAGGATCTTTCTGTGATTTATGTCAGAGAGTGTTCTGCCTATGTTTTCCCCTAGGAGTTTTAGAGTTTCTGGTCTTGCATTTAGATCTTTAATCCATTTTGAGTTTATTTTTGTGTATGCTTTAGAAAGTGTTCTAGTTTCATTCTTTTACGGGTGGTTGACTGATTTTCCCAGCACCACTTGTTAAAGAGATTGTCTTTTCTCCATTGCATATTTTCGCCTCCTTTGTCAAAGATAAGTTGTCCATAGGTGCATGGATTTATCTCTGGGGTTTCCGTTTTGTTCCATTGATCTGTATTTCTGTCTTTGTGCCAGTACCATACTGTCTTGATGACTGTAGCTTTGTATAGCTGAAGTCAGGCAGGTTGATTCCCCCAGTTCCATTCTTCTTTCTCAAGATTGCTTTGGCTATTTGAGGTTTTTTGTATTTCCATACAAATTGTGAAGTTATTTGTTCTAGCTCTGTGAAAAATACCATTGGTAGCTTGATAGGGGTTGCATTGAATCTATAGATTGCTTTGGGTAGTATACTCATTTTCACTATATTGATTCTTCCAATCCATGAACACGGTATATTTCTCCATCTATTTGTGTCCTCTTTGATTTTTTTCACCAGTGTTTTATAGTTTTCTATACATAGGTCTTTTGTTTCTTTCAGTTCAGTTCAGTTCAGTCGCTCAGTCGTGTCTGACTCTTTGCGACCCCATGAATCACAGCACGCCAGGCCTCCCTGTCCATCACCAACTCCCGGAGTTCACTCAAACTCATGTCCATCGAGTTGGTGATGCCATCCAGCCATCTTATTCTCTGTCGTCCCCTTTTCCTCCTGCCCCCAATTCCTCCTAGCATCGTTTGTTTCTTTAGGTAAGTTTATTTCTAAATATTTTATTCTTTTTGTTGCAGTGGTAAATGAAATTGTTTCCTTAATTTCTCTGTTTTCTCATTTAGTGTATAGGAATGCAAGGGATTTCTGTGTGTTAATTTTACATCCTGCAAATTTACATTATTCATTGTAGCCCTAGTAATTTTCTAGTGGTGTCATCAGGGTTTTCTATGTAGAGGATTGTGTTATCTGCAAACAGTGAGAGTTTTACTTCTTTTCTCATCTGGATTTCTTTTATTTCTTTTTCTTCTCTGATTGTTGTGGCTACTACTTCCAAAACTATGTTGAATAGTAGTGATTCACCCATTTTTTAATTGGGTTATTTCTTTTTGTTGATGAATTGTAGAGGTTTTTTATATGTTTGGGCTGCTGCTGCTAAGTCACTTCAGTCGTGTCCGACTCTGTGTGACCCCATAGACGGAAGCCCACCAGGCTCCCCCGTCCCTGGGATTCTCCAGGCAAGAACACTGGAGTGGGTTGCCATTTCCTTCTCCAAAGTGTGAAAGTGAAAAGTGAAAGTGAAGTCGCTCAGTCGTGTCCGACCCTTAGCGACCCCACAGATTGCAGCCTACCAGGCTCCTCCATCCATGGGATTTTCCAGGCAAGAGTACTGGAGTGGCTTGCCATTGCCTTCTCCGATATATATGCCTACATAGGCATAAATGCATATACACAGATATATTTTGAAATCATGAGTTCTCATGAATGTCTTTGATTTTAATTTATCCTCTCAGGTCTAATTTTTTCCTTCCTTTGTTTTGTATGTGTATGTCCTTCCTTCTACAGTGTGAACTTGACTCTGAACAACAGCAGCACATTTACTCATTTGATGTATCCTATAATGCTGCTAAATTTGTTTGAGAATTCTTTGCCACCTTACTTCCATTTTAGTATTTTGTTGATTTTATTTTGCAGGTGATATGTACAACATTAACCTACTTCCCAAAGTATAAGCATGCAAAAGATGTGCAGTTGTCACTTGGTACCCACAAGGGATTGGTTCCAGGACCCTCCTAGATACAAAAATCCAGAGATGCTCAAGTCCCTTATATAAAATCGTGCATATATTTGCTATATTTGCATATAGCTTATGCATATCTTCCCAAATATTTTAAATCATCACTTGGTTACTTATAGTACCTAATACAATGTGAACACTATGTAAATAGTTGTAACTACAATTGAAATATTGTCTAAGTAGTTGCCAGCACATGACAGAGTTTTCCTTTTTGGAACTTTGTGGAGTTTTTTCTGAATGTTTGCAACCTGCAGTTGATTGAATCTGCAGATGTGGTACCCACAGATACAAATGGCCACCTGTACTCAGAGAACTATCATTCCTCCTATACTCCCCAGTCCTACTGTCACCCCCTTGAAGGCAAATAAGTATATTGTTTTCTGATTTAACTTTCTAGTGTTTTGTTTTGTAAAGATTAGTGTCTCTGTTTCTCTCGATTAGTGTCTGTTTCTCTCCGCTTTACCCCCTCATTTCCCATGTGTTCTTACTCAAATGGTAACATACTGATATCTTCTTTTTTTTTCATTTAGACAGTATGTCCTAGAAATAATAAAACGCAACCCCATTAAAGCTATTTTCATGTCAGAACTAGTGTTATGGTAATTTAGTTGTTGCTGTTCAGTCAAAGTCGTGTACAACTATTCACAACCCCATGGACTGCAGCATGCCAGGCTCTTCTGTCCTCCACTGTCTCTGTCTCCTGGAGTTTGGTTAAATTCATGTCCATTGAATTGGTGATGCTATCTAGCCATCTCATCCTCTCCTGCCCCCTTCTCCTTTTGCCTTCAATCTTTCCCAGCATCAGGTTCTTTTCCAATGAGTCAGCTCTACCCATCATGACCATAGCCAAAGTATTGGAGCTTCAGCTTCAACATCAGTCCTTCCAATGAATACTCAGAGTTGACTTCCTTTAGGATTGACTGGTTTGGTCCCCTTGCTGTCAAAGGGACTCTCAAGAGTCTTCTCCAGCACCACACTTTGAAAGCACACTTCAGTGCTCAGCCTTGTTTATGATCCAACTCTCTTACATGAATACTGGAAAAACCATAGCTTTCACTATATGAACCTTTGTCAGCAATTTAGTTATAACTTTAAAAAAAAATGAGAGAAAATTCTGCTGTATATTTGTTTTAAATATAGAGATTTCACAATAGTTCTATCTATTTAGTAGACTAAAATGTATCTCTTTATGTAGCTCCTGGTAGAGAATTAGATGAAAATCCTCTGCTTAAGAATGAAACATCATCAGAAGCTGAAGAACTGTTGTTGAAACCAAAAACTGCTAGAGTAAATAGACGCAATGGTAAGAATTATAGATATCTTTAAATTATTTGGGCTTCCTTTGTGGCTCAGCTGGTAAAGAATTCATCTGCAATGTAGGAGACCTGGGTTCGATCCCTATCGAAGATCCCTTGGAAAAGGAATAGTCTTCCCCACCCCAGTATTCTGGCCTGGAGAATTCCGTGGACAGTATAGTCTTTGGTGTTGCAAAGAGTCAGACAAAACTGAGCAATTTTCACTTTAAATTATTTGAAGTTAAGCTCATTAAAAGATATTATTTTCTTTAATTTTCATTAAACAATGGATAAAACCACAAAGATCAAGATAGAGAAAAAAAATTAACAACACCTTATAAATATTTGTGCATATGTTTTATAGAAGTTTTATGCCTTGATGTAAGTGTGAATACCCTAAGATAACTAGAAAATTAAATGAAACCTTTGATCAACTTTTTTTTGGTATTTGCATGGTTAATGACTAGTATATAATAAGACTGCCTCCACACACACTCATGAAAATTGCTCACACAAATTGTCTACTTCCCTTGCAGGGTCTATTTGGATATGTATTATAATTCACTGCTTTGTAGTCTTCCTCCTTTAGTGTTGCACGAATTAGAAGAAACTGCTGATTACTTGGTATATTCAGGAGTTTTATAGTAGATCCATTTTTCTATTTAGCGTTTCTTATAACAGAGCCAAAAGCTATAACTATTGATGATCAGTTGTCTGAGGATATAGCTTCAATTTTCAACAGGCAGCCTCAAATTAACCTTGAAGCTTCAGGAAGTGGCAGTTTTGATAGTAAGTAATTAATTTAAAATCTTGAAAAATATTTTCAGTTAAATTCAGGGGAGCTTTGATCCATAGTTCATGAATGTATCTGTAAGTATTTTGTTCATTGATTATTTATCTGTGTGTTCTATAATTTCTGAGTTGGATGGGTTAAATTTCCTGCTATGATTATGAATTACTCTGTTCTGTTCTTATGTTGTGTCAAGTCTTATCTTATGATACTTTATCATTAACATTCATATAAAGTTAAAATGAATAATTTTCCTAGAATTTTCCAGGCAAGAGAACTGGAGTGGGTTGCCATTTCCTTCTCCAGGGGATCGTCCCAACCCAGGGATCAAACCCAGGTCTCCTGCATTGCAGGCAGATGCTTTACCATCTGAGCCACCAGAGAAGCCCAGAGAGGACAGACCCTTTTCTAATAAGGGACCCACTTTATCATTTTTATAGCTTTTTTTTTTTTTTTGCCATAAAAAACTACCATGCCTGCTTTTAATTTGGCTTTAACTTCTGACTGGTATTTTTATGACACATTTTTTTGTGTCCTGTTGTTTTAATCATTTTGTATCATTATGATTTTTCTTTTAGTTTGAAGATTATAACTGAGTATTTTTCAAATTCAGCTTGATATGTTTGTCTTTTTTTCTTTGAATATTTGTTTATTTGGCTTTGTTGGGTCTTAGTTGTGGCACATGGGCTTAGTTGCACCATATATGTAGGATCTTAGTTCCCTGACCAGGGGTCAAACCCAAGTCCCCTGAATTGTAAGGTGGAGTCTCAATCACTGAACCACAAGGTAAGTCCCTATATCTTTGTCTTTTAATTAGCAGGTGTAGTCACACTTTATCAAATTTTGATGCTTTGAGATTTAAGTTATAATACCATTTTCTTTGTGCTTCAACTCTTCCTGCTTTATAAGTTTATTTTAAACTTATACATCTTTTTGTGATGTATATTTTTGTATCATTACATATTTTTTCTTAGACATATCTAACACTACAAATTTTAACTTTATTCTTAAGTGTTTGGTGTGCTGCGGTCCATGGGGTCGCAAAGAGTCGGACACGACTGAACGACTGAACTGAACTGAAAGTGTGAATATGCCAAGAAAGTGAAATAATATTTTAAATAGTATTAGCCAATATTAAATTATTATTCACTTTAGATTAGTGATATCTCTGAATATCTAAACAAGACTGATTCTATTTACAGAAGTGAAAAATGTAGTCACATATGTTTGTTCTTTGATAATTTTTTTTAATACTTTATTACCACAGGGTATGACTTGTTTATATTTTAATAAATGAGACAAAATATTGTTGGGTAATTAACATATTGCATATATTGCTTACGGTATAAATTTTGTTGTCTAGTGCATATGAAAGTTGTCTTATAGCTCAGAGTATGCATGAAGTATCAGATAAAATATTTTACATAGTACTTGGAGTTGATAGAAAAAATTCAGTAGTAAATATTATTATAAAAATTGTTAAATTACTTTAATTGAATTAACTGATTTTAATTAAGTGGAATATGTAGCCTGATTCAGACTTACTTTTTAAAAAAATTTTTTTTTTTTGCTTTTTAGATTTTTACTTCTTTTTTTTTTTTTTTTCAAAAACAATTTTAGGAATCTTTACTTAAAAACAACCTTATCTTAAAATGGCATAACTTTGATTTTACGAGCAGCAAGCAAAGTACAGAAGCAAAAATGCATTACAGGAGCATTAAGTTCTACATTAGGTCACAGCGTCTAATCTGAAATCACACCCATAATATCATTTTTCATAATAACTATTTCCCAGAATGTCTGAACCATAGCTACTCTATTTTGACTTTTAATTGTAAAAAAAAAAAAAAAAATTTTTTTAATAGCCAAAGCAGATTTCACCATTAGTGATGTCAGTGTTTTTCTAGGTATGAGAAGATGCAAGAATTGGAACTCATAAAACCTTTTTCTGAAAAGATCTAACTGTCTGAAGGCCTGTTCTACAGTTTTTGTTTTTGTTTTTTTTCAGAGCACAGAGTGCCTCATTCCTGATTTTCACCCTGAACTTCTTTCAGGGGGTGTTGAAGGTCAGCAGTTTGCAATGGTCATGATGTAACCTTTGTAGAGGCAGCTGGCAAGTACCAACTTCCAGTCAGCAGGGTCCCTTCATAGCCACATATCTGACCATGTGACACCATTTCATGGCCATTGTGTCCTGCGGTGCTGGGAAGGCTCATTCCCAGGTCTAGGGAAATGATGGACCACTCAGTGTGCTAAAATTGGACCAGGCCTCGCAAGTAGCAAAAGTCTCTGGACCACTGTCTTACTAGCCTCCTGGTCCAGGAAAATATTTCCTCTTGTTGCTTTTTCCCATACCCAGAGTCATATTATTACAATTATTGATCTCATATGGAACTGTCAGTTAAGCATTATATCACAGGCTCAGTCAAACAAGTGACATAGAAAATAATATAGCCATAGCTAGCAGTTATTAGTGAAATAAGAATTTTAAGTCAAGAACTTTCATTAGATAAAGCCTGGTATACCCCAAGTCACCTGATTTCATTCGTTAAATGATTATAGTCTGGTGTTAATCTCCTGGTTTTTTATTTCTTGGTTTTCTTGAATTTTTGGTTCATTCTACCATGCTGAAACATGCATATTGAATTCTTTTTCTATAATTTTGGATTTATCTATTTTTGTATTACTGGCCTCCTTGTACCGCCTGTGATATTAAGTATATACAGTTTTTTAAAAGTGCATGTTTCTGGTGAACTCAACTTTTTATTAAAGAGACCATCAATCTCTGTTAAGTTCCTTTGACTTAAATTCTGTTTTGTCTGACATTTACATAACTATAGCAGATTTATTTTGATTAATATATGCATACAAATCTTTTTTCATATATTTGCTTTCCACCTTTCTGTACTATTAAGCTTTGGTGTGATATATCTTATAAATAGTTTATAGTCAGATTGTTTACAAATCCAGTACTTTTTCCTTTATTCCAGAAACACATAATCTATAATTATTGAAACTATAAATATATTGGATATAAATATCCTCAGATACTTTGTTTTTCCCCACTTATTCCGTTTTTCATTTTTAAATGAATATTGAATCATTATTTTAGTTTATTCCAATTTTAAAAGCAATCTCATGGTTTAAAATGTGGAAACTTAAAAAAAGTGAATATGCTTAGAAAAATGAAGTTACCTTCAACTTTTAAGTATATGTATGAAATAACAGAGTGCCTACACATTCTTTCAGTAGAAACACTCTCATGGTTACATTAAACATCATAGCCCAGTCTTATATTTTGATCTTTTAAAAAATTGTGGTCATTTACTTGTTACAAAAATGAAAGGAAACTTTAGGTGATACTTGGTCTATCTTAATTCAGAAGTTTCACAATAAAATTTTCCTGTTTTAGTGGATTAAAATCTTCTTTTCTTATAGTTGAGAAAATGGATATCAGATGAAAATATGTCACCTAAAGATGAAGTTTTATTCTCAAAAATCCCACCTCAAATTGAGAATGTTGGAAGCTCTAGGAAACTGTTTTTGACAGCTTGACTATGATATGTGTATGTTCGGATCTCATTGAGAACGCTTTACTTTGGGCTTGTTGAGCTGCTTATGTGAAGATTACTGTTTTTCATAATATTGGGGAAGTTACTGATCGTTATTTCTTTGCAGATTCTTTCTTCTTTCTCTGCTTTTCCTCTTTGTTGCCCATTGTGCTTATGTTGATACGCTTGTTTCCATCAATCTCTGAGGCTCTGTTTATTGCTCTTCATGGTCCTCAGATTGGATAATCTCAGTTTACCCCTGTTCTGTTTCACTAAGTCTTTCCCTTTTTAACCCAACCTTTGTTTTTATTTTTTAATATAAATTTATTTATTTTAATTGGAGGCTAATTACTTTACAATGCAGTAGTGGTTTTGCCGTACATTGACATGAATCTGCCCCTGGTGTACATGTGTTCCCCTTCTTGAACCCCCTTCCCACCTACCTCCCCATCCCATCCCTCTGGGCCATTCCAGTGCACCAGCCCTAAGCACCCTGTATCATGCATCGAACCTGGACTGGCGATTTGTTTCACATATGATAATATACATGTTTCAATGCCATTCTCCCAAACCATCCCACCCTCTCCCTCTCCCACAGAGTCCAAAATACTGTTCTATACATCTGTGTCTCTTTTGCTATCTCACATACAGGGTTATCATTACCATCTTTCTTAATTCTGTATGTATGCATTAGTAACTATATTGGTGTTTTCCTTTCTGGCTTACTTCACTCTGTATAATAGGCTCCAGTTTTATCCACCTCATTTGAACTGATACAAATGTATTCTTTTTAATGGCTGAGTAATATTCCATTCTGTATATGTACCACAGCTTTCTTATCCATTTGTCTGCAGATGGACATCTGGGTTGCTTCCATGTCCTGGCTATTATAAACAGTGCTGCGATGAACATGGGGTACACGTGTCTCTTTCAATTCTGGTTTCCTCAGTGTGTATGCCCAGTAGTGGGATTGCTGGGTCATATGGCACTTCTATTTCCAGTTTTTTGAGGAATCTCCACACTGTTCTCCATAGTGGTTGTACTAGTTTGCATTCCCACCAACAGTGTAAGAGGGTTCCCTTTTCTCCACACCCTCTCCAGCATTTATTGTTTGTAGACTTTTGGATAGCAGCCATTCTGACTGTCATGAGATGGTACCTCGGTGTGGTTTTGATTTTCATTTCTCTGATAATGAGTGATGTTGAGCATCTTTTCATGTGTTTGTTAGCCATCTGTATGTCTTCTTTGGAGAACTGTGTGTTTAGTTCTTTGGCCCATTTTTTGATTGGGTCTTTTATTTTTCTGTAATTGAGCTGCAGGAGTTGCATGTATATTTTTGAGATTAATTCTTTGTCAGTTGCTTCGTTTGCTATTATTTTCTCCCATTCTGAAGGCTGTCTTTTCACCTTGCTTATAGTTTCCTTTGTTGTGCAGAAGCTTTCAATTTTAATTATGTCCCATGTGTTTATTCTTGTTTTTATTTCCAGTATTCTGGGAGGTGGGTCATGGAGGATCCTGCTGTGGTTTATGTCAGAGAGTGTTTGCCTATGTTTTCCTCTAGGGCTTTTACAGTTTCTGGTCTTATGTTTAGATCTTTAATCCATTCTTAGTTTATTTTTGTGAATGGTGTTAGAAAGTGTTCTGCTGCTGCTGCTGCTAAGTTGCTTCAGTCGTGTCCAACTCTGTGCGACCCCATAGACGGCAGCCCACCAGGCTCCCCTGTCCCTGGGATTCTCCAGGCAAGAACACTGGAGTGGGTTGCCATTTCCATCTCCAATGCATGAAAGTGAAGAGTGAAAGTGAAGTCGCTCAGTCGTGTCTGACTCCTAGCGACCCCATGGACTAGTTTCATTCTTTTACAAGTGGTTGACCATTTTTCCCAGTACCACTTGTTAAAGAGATTGTCTTTTTTCCATTGAATATTCTTGCCTCCTTTGTCAAAGATAAAGTGTCCATAGGTGCGTGGATTTATCTCTGGGTTTTCTATTTTGTTCCATTGATCTATGTTTCTGTCTTTGTGCCAGTACCATACTCTCTTGATGACTGTGGCTTTGTAGTATAGCCTGAAGTCAGGCAGGTTGACTCCTCCAATTCCATTCTTCTTTCTCAAGATTGATTTGGCTACTCGAGGTATTTTGTATTTCCATACAAATTGTGAAATTATTTGTTCTACTGCTGCTCTGCTGAGTCGCTTCAGTTGTGTCTGACTCTGTGCGACCCCAAAGATGGCAGCCCACCAGGCTCTCTCATCCCTGGGATTCTCCAGGCAAGAACACTAGAGTGGGTTGCCATTTCCTAGCTCTGTGAAAAATACTGTTGGAGGCTTGATAGGGATTGCATTGAATCTACAGATTGCTTTGGGTAGTATACTCATTTTCACTATATTGATTCTTCCAATCCATGAACACGGTATATTTCTCCATCTATTAGTATTCTCTTTGATTTTTTTCACCAGTATTTTATAGTTTTCTATATATAGGTCTTTTGTTTCTTTAGGTAGATATATTCCTAAGTATATTATTCTTTTCGTTGCAATGGTGAATGGAATAGTTTTCTTAATTTCTCTTTCTGTTTTCACATTGTTAGTGCATAGGAATGCAAGGGATTTCTGTGTGTTGATTTTATATCCTGCAACTTTACTATATTCATTGATTAGCTCTAATACTTTTCTAGTGGAGTCTTTAGGGTTTTCTATGTAGAGGATCATATCATCTGCAAACAGTAAGAGTTTTACTTCTCCTTTTCCAATCTGATTCCATTTATTTCTTTTTCTGCTCTGATTGCTGTGGCCAAAACTTCCAAAATTATGTTGAATAGGAGTGGTGAGAGTGGACACCATTCTCTTGTTCCTGACTTAAGGGGAAATGCTTTCAATTTTTCACCACTGAGGATAATGTTTGCTGTGGGTTTGTCATATATAACTTTTATTATGTTGAGGAATGTTCCTTCTATCCTACTTCCTGGAGGGTTTTTATCATAAATGGATGTTGAATTTTGTCGAAGGCTTTGTTTTCATCTATTGAGATAATCATATGATTGAATTGTGGATATTGAAGAATCCTTGCATCTTTGGGACAAAGCCCACTTGGTCATGATGTATGATCTTTTCAATATGTTGTTGGATTCTGTTTGCTAGAATTTTGTTGAGGATTTTTGCATCTTTGTTCATTAGTGATATTGGCCTGTAGTTTTCTTTTTTTGTGGCATCTTTGTCAGGTTTTGGTATTAGCGTGATGGTGGCCTCATAGAATGAGTTTGGAGGTTTACCTTCCTCTGCAATTTTCTGGAAGAGTTTCAGTAGGATATCTCTTCTCTAAATTTTTGGTAGAATTCAGCTGTGAAGCTGTCTGGTCCTGGGCTTTTGTTTGCTGAAAGATTTCAGATTACAGTTTCAATTTCCGTGCTTGTGATGGGTCTGTTAAGATTTTCTATTTCTTCCTGGTTCAGTTTTGGAAAGTTGTACTTTTCTAAGCATTTGTCCATTTCTTGCAAGTTGTTCATTTTATTGATCCTTTGTATTTCTGTGTTGTCTGTTGTGATCTCTCCATTTTCATTTCTAATTTTGTTGATTCTTCTCCCTTTGTTTCTTGATGAGTCTGGTAAATGGTTTGTCAGTTTTATTTATCTTCTCAAAGAACCAGCTTTTGGCTTTGTTTATTTTTGCTATGGTCTCTCTTGTTTTCTTTTGCATTTATTTCTGCCCTAATTTTAAAGATTTCCTTTGTTCTGCTAACCCTGGGGTTCTTCATTTATTCCTTTTCTAGTTGCTTTAGGTGCAGAGTTAGGTTATTTAGTTGATTTTTTTGTTTCTTGAGGTAAGCCTGTATTGCTATGATAAGCAGCCCTTATCACTGCTTTTACAGTGTGCCATAGCATTTTTTATTTCTTTTTTTATTTCTTCTGTGATTTTTTGGTTATTCAGAAGTGTGTTGTTCAGCCTCCATATGTTGGAATTTTTAATAGTTTTTCTCCTGTAATTGACATCTATTCCTACCTCACTGTGGTCAGAGAAGATGCTTGGAATGATTTCCATTTTTTAGAATTTACCAAGGCTAGATTTATGGCCCAGGATGTGATCTACCCTGGAGAAGGTTCCATGTGCACTTGAGAAAAAGGTGCAATTCATTGTTTTGGGGTAAAATGTCCTATAGATATCTATTAGTTCTAATTTGTCTGTTGTGTCATTTAAAGTTTGTGTTTCCTGTTTATTTTCTGTTTAGTTGATGTATCCATAGGTGTGAGTGGGGTATTAAAGTCTCCCACTATTATTGTGTTATTGTTAATTTCCCCTTTCATACTTGTTAGCATTTGCCTTACATATTGCGGTGCTCCTATGTTGGGTGCATATATATTTATAATTGTTATATCTTCTTCTTGGATTGATCCCTTGATCATTATGTAGTGTCCTTCTTTGTCTCTTTTCACAGCCTTTATTTTAATGTCTGTTTTATCTGATATGAGTATTGCTACTCCTGCTTTCTTTTGGTCTCTATTTGCATGGAATATCTTTTTCCAGCCCTTCACTTTCAGTCTGTAGGTATCCCTCGTTTTGAGGTGGGTCTCTTGTAGACAACATATATGGGGGTCTTGTTTTTGTATCCATTCAGTCAGTCTTTGTCTTTTGGTTGGGGCATTCAACCCATTTACATTTAAGGTGATTATTGATAAGTATGATCCCGTTGCCATTTACTTTATTGTTTTGGGTTGGAGTTTGTACACCCTTGCTGTGTTTCCTGTCTAGAGCATTTGTTGGAGAGCTGGTGTGGTGGTGCTGAATTCTCTCAGCTTTTGCTTGTCTGTAAAGCTTTCAATTTCTCCTTCATATTTGAATGAGATCCTTGCTGGGCACAGCAATGTGGGTTGTAGGTTATTCTCTTTCATCACTTTAAGTGTGTCCTGCCATTCCCTTCTGGCCTGAAGAGTTTCTGTTGAAAGATCAGCTGTTAAACTTATGGGGATCCCCTTGTGTGTTATTTGTTGTTTTTCCCTTGCTGCTTTTAATATTTGTTCTTTGTGTTTAATCTTTGTTAATTTGATTAATATGTGTCTTGGGTGTTTCCCATTGTTTGGGATGCTTTGGGTTTCTTGGACTTGGGTGATTATTTCCTTCCCCATTTTAGGGAAGTTTTCAACTATTATCTCCTCAAGTATTCTCTCATGGTCTTTCTTTTTGTCTTCTTCTTCTGGGACTCCTGTGATTCAAATATTGCCGTGTTTAACATTGTCCCATAGTCCTCTGAGGTTGTCCTCATTTCTTTTAATTCATTTTTTTTTCCTGTCTGCTTCATTTATTTCTACCATTCTATCTTCTTCCTCGCTTATCCTACCTACTGCTTCCGTTATTCTACTGTTGGTTCCCTCCAGAGTGTTTTTTATCTCATTTATTGCATTATTAATTATATATTGACTCTTTTTTATTTCTTCTAGGGCCTTGTTAAACATTTCTTGCATCTTCACAATCCTTGGCTCCAGGCTATTTATCTGTAACTCCATTTTGTTTTTAAGATTTTGGATCATTTTCACTATCATTATTCGGAATTCTTTATCAGGTAGATTCCCTATCTCTTCCTCTTTTGTTTGGTTTGGTGGGCATTTATCCTGTTCCTTTACCTGATGGGTATTTCTCTGCCTTTTCATCTTGTTTATATTGCTGTTTTTGATGTGGCCTTTCTGTATTCTGACAGTTTGTGGTTCCTCTTTATTGTGGAGGTTCCTTGCTGTGGGTGGGGTTGGAAAGGTGGCTTGTCAAGGTTTCCTGGTTAGGGAAGCTTGTATCGGTGTTCTGGTGGGTGGAGCTGGATTTCTTCTCTTTGGAGTGCAATGAAGTGTCCAGTAGTGAGTTATGAGATGTCAATGGGTTTGGAGTGACTTTGGGCAGCCTGTATAGTGAAGCTCAGGGCTATATTCCTGTGTTGCTGGAGAATTTGCATGGTGTGTCTTGCTCTGGAACTTGTTGACCCTTGGGTGGTGCTTGGTTTCCGTGTAGGTATGGAGGTATTTGATGTTCCCTGGAATCAGGAGTTCTCTGGTGATCTCAGGTTTTGGGCTTAAGCCTCCTGCCTCTGGATTTCAGTCTTATTCTTATAGTAGCCTCAAGACTTCTCCATCTATACAGCACCGATGATAAAACATCTAGGTTAATGATGAAAAGTTTCTCCACAGTGAGGGCCACCTGGAGAGGTTCACAGAGTTACATGGAGAAGAGGGAGGAGGCAGATAGAGGTGACCAGGAGGAGAAGAGCGGGAGTCAAAAGGGGAGAGAGCAAGCTAGCCAGTAATCAATTCCCTATGTGCTCTCCCTAGTCTGGATCCCTCAGAGATGATAACGGAGTTACACAGAGAAGAGAAGAGGGAGGAAGGAGACAGAGGTGATGAGCAGGAGAAAAGGAGGAATCAAAAGGAGAGAGACATCCAGCCTGTAATCAGTTCCCTAAGTGTTCTCCACAGCCTGAAACACACAAAGAGATTCACAGAGTTGGGTATAGAAGAGAAAGAGGGGGAGGAGATAGAGGCGACCTGGTGGAGAAAAAGGAGAGTCAAAAGGGGGAGAGAGCAATCAAGTCAGTAATCACACTCCCAAGTAAAAATGGGTACTGGAGATTGGGTTCTTAAAGGTACAAAATTGATAACAAATATCAAAAAGCAAAGATTAAAAATCTAGGGTAGAGAAGGAACAAGATGGCGGAGGAATAGGATGGCGAGACCACTCTCTCCCCCACAAATTCATCAAAAGAATATTTGAACGCAGAGTAAAGTCCACAAAACAACTTCTGAATGCTGGCAGAGGATGTCAGGCACCCAGAAAAGCAGCCCATTGTCTTCGAAAGGAGGTAGGAAAAAACATAAAAGATAAAAAGAGAGACAAAAGAAGTAAGGACGGAGCTCCATCCCGGGAAGGGAGGCTTTAAAAAGAGAGAACTTTCCAAACACCAGGAAACACTCTCACTGGCGAATCTGTGGCGAGCCTTGGAAGCTCAGAGGGCCACATAACCCTCTTTTTTTTTAAGATTTTTAAAAAACCCACGGATTACCCGCCAAATGGTAACTCCCAGTGAAGAAGCAGCGCAGACGCCTGCATACGCCATTAGCAAGCAGGGACTGGGCAGGGAGGAGCCGGCTGAACTGCTTAGAGAGAGGACTGGGCTTGAATGCCGTGAGAACAATTTGAGAGAACTGGGGAGAGCAAAGCAGACTGTGGGATAGCTTCCCCACGAAAAGGCGGAAAGCTCTAACCTATGACTCGGCCAGCCCTGCTCACAGAATAAAGGACTGAGCAGAGCGAGCCGGCTGCGATCGGCCCATCCCCCATCCCCCGCCGAGACAGGCAGGGAGCGCAGCCAGAGCCGGAGTGGGCAACCGCGGCCCCAGAAAGGCATTTGATACAAACTGCAGACAGGCTTGTTGCTATTCAGGACTTCTTGGACTCGGGCCGGTCGATATCCCCCTGAGAAGGTGTGCCGGTTGTACACCCAGAAAACTGAGTGGCGGGAACTGGGGAGGCGATAAGTCGCAGAGACCGCGCTCGCCAAACACCTGGTCCCCTGAGCTGCTCGGACCGGGGAAGGCACAAAACGCAGGCCCAACCAAGTCTGCGCCTTTGTGGAGTACCTGAGAACCTGAACTTGAGCCGCTCAGACCTGGGAAGTGCATACAACCCGGCGCCGGCCTCAGACAGTTCCGGCAGAGCAACCTAGAGCCTGTGCAGTATAGACTGGGACAGCATACGTTCTGTGAGTGGGGGCAAACCCAGTGTGGCCGAGATGCTGCGAGCACTCCCCACAGATGCCAGAGATATTCGACTGCAGTGTTCCTCCCTTCCCAGAACAGGACTGAATAACTGAGACTTAAAAAGTGTCCACCCACCCCCTAGTATCAGGGCGGAAATTAGACACTGAAGAGACCAGCAAACAGAAGCTAAAACAGAGGGAACCACCTTGGAAATGACAGATAGAGACGTCTAGAGACTACTCCAAGAATAAGACCAAAAACCAGAGGCAAGAGTCTTAAGGCCGAATCCTCAGAACACCAGAGAACTCCTGACTCCAGGGAACATTAATCGATAGGAGCTCATCAAACGTCTCCATACCTACACTAAAACCAAGCACCACCCAAGGGTCAACAAGTTCCAGAGCAAGACATACCACGCCAAATTCTCCAGTAACACAGGAAACTAGCCCTGAGCTTCAATATACAGGCTGCCCAAAGTCACTCCAAACTCACTGACATCTCATAACTCATTACTGGACACTTCATTGCACTCCAGAGAGAACAAATCCAGCTGCACCCACCAGAACACCGACACAAGCTTCCATAACCAGGGAACTTTGACAAGTCACCTGTCCAACCCCACACACAGAGAGGAAACTACATAATAAAGAGATCTCCACAAACGGCCAGAAGAGGGAAAGGCCACCCCAAGCAAAGCATTATAAGCAAGATGAAGAGGCAGAGAAATACCCAGCAAGTAAAGGAACAAGATAAATGCCCATCAACACAAACAAAAGAGGAAGATATAGGGAATCTACCTGATAAAGAATTTCGAATTTTGGTGGTGAAAATGATTCAAAATCTTGAAAGCAAAATGGAGTTACAGATAAATAACCTGGAGAAAAGGATTGAGAAGATGGAAGAAAGGTTTAAGAAGGACTTAAAGGAAATAAAAAAGAGTCAGTATACAATGAATAATGCAATAGATGAGATCAGAAACACTCTGGAGGGAACAAACAGTAGAATAACAGAGGCAGAAGACAGGATAAGCGAACTAGAAGATAGAATTGTAGAAATAAATGAAACAGAGAGGAAAAAAGAAAAACAAATTAAAAGAAATGAGAACAATATTAGAGACCTCTGGGACAATGTTAAACGCTCCAACGTTCGAATCATAGGAGTCCCAGAAGAAGAAGACAAAAAGAAAGACCATGAAAGAATACTTGAGGAGATAATAGTTGAAAACTTCCCTAAAATAGGGAAAGAAATAATCACCCAAGTCCAAGAAACCCAGAGAGTCCCCAACAGGATAAACCCAAGGCAAAATACTCCAAGACACATATTAATCAAATTAACAAAGATCAAACACAAAGAACAAATCTTAAAAGCAGCAAGGGAAAAACAGCAAATAACACACAAGGGGATTCCCATAAGGATAACAGCCGATCTTTCAACAGAAACTCTTCAGGCCAGGAGGGAATGGCAAGACATACTTAAAGTGATGAAAGAAAATAACCTACAGCCCAGACTACTGTACCCGGCAAGGAGCTCATTCAAATATGAAGGAAAAATCAAAAGCTTTACAGACAAGCAAAAGCTGAGAGAATTCAGCATTACCAAACCAGCTCTCCAACAAATGCTAAAGGATCTTTTCTAGACAGGAAACACAGAAAGGGTGTATAAACTCGAACCCAAGGCAATAAAGAAAATGGCTACGGGATCGTACTTATCAATAATTACCTTAAACGTAAACGGGTTGAATGCCCCAACCAAAAGACAAAGGCTGGCTGAATGGATACAAAAACAAGACCCCCATATATGTTGTCTGCAAGAGACCCACCTCAAAACGAGGGACACATACAGACTGAAAGTGAAGGGCTGGAAAAAGATATTCCATGCAAATAGAGACCAAAAGAAAGCAGGAGTAGCAATACTCATATCAGATAAAATAGACTTTAAAACAAAGGCTGTGAAAAGAGAAAAAGAAGGAAACTACATAATGATCAAAGGATCAATCCAAGAAGAAGATATAACAATTATAAATATTTATGCACCCAACATAGGAGCACCGCAATATGTAAGACAATTACAAACAAGTATGAAAGGGGAAATTAACAACAATGCAATAATAGTGGGAGATTTTAATACCCCACTTACATCTATGGATAGATCAACTAACAGAAAATTAACAAGGAAACACAAACTTTAAATGATACAATAGTCCAGTTAGACCCAATAGATATCTATAGGACATTTCACCCCAAAACAATGAATTTCACCTTTTTCTCAAGTGCACACGGAACCTTTTCCAGGATAGATCACATCCTGGGCCATAAATCTAGCCTTGGTAAATTCAAAAAAGTTGAAATCATTCCATGCATCTTTTCTGACCACAATGCAGTAAGATTAGATCTCAATTACGGGAGAAAAACTATTAAAGATGCCAACATATGGAGGCTGAACAACACGCTGCTGAATAATGAAAAAATCATAGAAGAAATCAAAATATGCATAGAAATGAATGAAAATGAAAACACAACAACCCAAAACCTCTGGGACACTGTAAAAGCAGTGCTAAGGGGGAAGTTCATAGCAATACAGGCACACATCAAGAAACAAGAAAAAAGTCAACTAAATAACCTAACTCTACATCTAAAGCAACTAGAAAAGGAAGAAATGAAGAACCCCAGGGTCAGTAGAAGGAAAGAAATCGTAAGAATTAGGGCAGAGATAAATGCAAAAGAAACAAAAGAGACCATAGCAAAAATCAACAAAGCCAAAAGCTGGTTCTTTGAGAAGGTAAATAAAATTGACAAACCACTAGCCAGACTTCTCAAGAAACAAAGGGAGAAGAACCAAATCAATAAAATTAGAAATGAAAATGGAGAGATCACAACTGACAACACAGAAATACAAAGGATTATTAGAGAATACTATCAGCAATTATATGGCAATAAAATGAATAACCTGGAAGAAATGGACAAATTCCTAGAAAAGTACAACTTTCCAAAACTGAACCAGGAAGAAATAGAAAATCTGAACAGACCCATCACAAGCACGGAACTAGAGGCTGTAATCAAGAATCTTCCAGCAAACAAAAGCCCAGGTCCAGACGGCTTCACAGCCGAATTCTACCAAAAATTTAGAGAAGAGCTAACACCTATTCTACTCAAACTCTTCCAGAAAATTGCTGAGGAAGGGAAACTTCCAAACTCATTCTATGAGGCCACCATCACCCTAATCCCAAAACCTGGTAAAGACCCCACAAAAAAAGAAAACTACAGGCCATTATCATTGATGAACATAGATGCAAAAATCCTTAACAAAATTCTAGCAATCAGAATCCAACAACACATTAAGAAGATCATACATCATGACCAAGTGGGCTTTATCCCAGGAATGCAAGGATTCTTCAATATCCGCAAATCAATCAATGTAATACACCACATTAACAAACTGAAAAATAAAAATCATATGATTATCTCAATAGATGCAGAGAAAGCCTTCGACAAAATTCAACATCCATTTATGATAAAAACCCTCCAGAAAGTGGGAATAGAAGGGACATACCTCAACATAATAAAAGCTATATATGACAAACCCACAGCAAACATTATCCTCAATGGTGAAGAACTGAAAGCATTTCCCCTAAAGTCAGGAACAAGAAAAGGGTGCCCACTCTCACCACTACTATTCAACATAGTTCTGGAAGTTTTGGCCACAGCAATCAGAGCAGAAAAAGACATAAAAGGAATACAAATTGGAAAAGAAGAAGTAAAACTTTCACTGTTCGCTGATGACATGATCCTCTACACAAAAAACCCTAGAGACTCTACCAGAAAACTACTAGAGCTAATCAATGATTACAGTAATGTTGCAGGATATAAAATCAACACACACGAATCCCTTGCATTCCTATACACTAATAATGAGAAAATAGAAAGAGAAATTAAGGAAACTATTCCATTCACTGTTGCAACGAAAAGAATTAAATACTTAGGAATATATCTACCTAAGGAAACAAAAGACTTGTACATAGAAAACTATAAAACACTACTGAAAGCAATCAAAGAGGACACTAATAGATGGAGAAATATGCCATGTTCATGGATTGGAAGAATAAATATTGTAAAAATGAGTATACTATCCAAAGTAATTTATACATTCAATGCAATCCCTATCAAGCTACCAAAGATATTTTTCACAGAACTAGAACAAATAATCTCACAATTTGTATGGAAATACAAAAAAACCTCGAATAGCCAAAGCAATCTTGAGGAAGAAAAATGGAACTGGGGGAATTAACCTGCCGGACTTCAGGCTCTACTACAAAGCCACAGTCATCAAGACAGTATGGTACTGGCATAAAGACAGAAATATAGATCAATGGAACAAAATAGAAAACCCAGAGATAAATCCACGCACCTATGGACACCTCATCTTTGACAAAGGAGGCAAGAATATAAAATGGAGAAAAGACAATCTCTTTAACAAGTGGTGCTGGAAAAACTGGTCAGCCACCTGTAAAAGAATGAAACTAGAACACTTCCTAACACCATACACAAAAATAAATTCAAAATGGATTAGAGAGCTAAATGTAAGACCAGATACTATAAAACTCTTAGAGGAGAACGTAGGCAAAACACTCTCCGACATAAATCACAGCAGGATCCTCCATGACCCACCTCCCAGAATATTGGAAATAAAAGCAAAAATAAACAAATGGGACCTAATTAAAATCAAAAGCTTCTGCACAGCAAAGGAAACTATAAGTAAGGTGAAAAGACAGCCTTCAGAATGGGAGAAAATAATAGCAAATGAAGCAACGGATAAAGGATTAATCTCCAAAATATACAAGCAGCTCCTGCAGCTCAATTCCAGAAAAATAAATGACCCAATCAAAAAATGGGCCAAAGAACTAAACAGACATTTCTCCAAAGAAGACATAAAGATGGCTAACAAACACATGAAAAATTGCTCAACATCCCTCATAATCAGAGAGATGCAAATCAAAACCACAATGAGATACCATTTCACACCAGTCAGAATGGCTGCTATCCAAAAGTCTACATGCAATAAATGCTGGAGAGGATGTGGAGAGAAAGGAACCCTCTTACACTGTTGGTGGGAATGCAAACTCGTACAGCCACTATGGAGAACAGTGTGGAGATTCCTCAAAAAACTGGAAATACAACTGCCATATGATCCAGCAATCGCACTCCTGGGCATACACACCGAGGAAACCAGAATTGAAAGAGACACATGTACTCCAATGTTCATTGCAGCACTGTTTATAATAGCCAGGACATGGAAGCAACCTAGATGTCCATCTGCAGATGAATGGATAAGAAAGCTTTGGTACATATACACAATGGAGTATTATTCAGCCATTAAAAAGAATACATTTGAATCAGTTCTAATGAGGTGGATGAAACTGGAGCCTATTATACAGAGTGAAGTAAGCCAGAAAGAAAAACACCAATACAGTATACTAACGCATATATATGGAATTTAGAAAGATGCAAATGATAACCCTGTATACGAGACAGCAAAAGAGACACAGATGTATAGAACAGTCTTTGGGACTCTATGGGAGAGGGTGAGGGTGGGATGATTTGGGAGAATGTCATTGAAACACGTATGTTGTCATATGTGAAACGAATCACTAGTTCAGAGTCAATGCATGTTATAGGATGCTCGGGGCTGGCATGCGGGGATGATCCAGAGGGAGGATAAAGGGAGGAGGGAGGTGGGAGGGGGGTTCAGGAGGGGGAACTTATGTAAACCCGGGGCGAATTCATGTCAATGTATGGCAAAACCAACCAATATAATATTGTAAAATAATTTGCCTCCAATAAAAAATAAATTAATTATAAAAAAAAATAAAAATAAAAATCTAGGGTAGAGGTTAGACTCTCAAAAATACAATATTAAAAAAACAAAACATAGTCACAAACATTATGAAATATATATATGGAGTTTGCTTTAAAAATAGTCTTTTTGTGGCAATGTAATAGATTATAAAAATGAAAATTAAAAGAGTAATAGAGGACTTAAAAATTAAAAACAGGTTTTTTTAATTAAAAAATGTAATAGTAAAAATATATCTATGAATTTCTCTGGAGCTGTTGCAAACAGTGTGGGGTCAGTTGGGTTTCAGATAGTTCCTTGATTCGGCTTATACTTCTCAAGATCTATAGGCCCCTTCCAATGTAGTTGTTGCTAACTATAGGGCTTTAATCTGTTGCACCTTTCACTTCCAAAGCGGTTCCCTCTGTTTATTTTAGCTTCTTCTGTTTGCTGGTCTCTTCAGTGTTTAATTTCCGCCCTGACACAAGAGGGAGAAGGTGGTCACTTATTTAGGGTCACTTGTTCATTCGTGCTGTGGGGAGGGAAGAAGACTGAAAGCAAATATCACTGGAATGTGTGGGGAGTGCTCGCAGTGTTTCAGCCACACTGGGTTTGTCCCCGCTCACGGCATGTGTGCTTTCATGGTCTACACTGCTCAGGCTCCAGGTTGCTCTGACGGGAACTGTCTGAGGCGGGCCCTGAGTTGCATGCACTTCCCAGGTCTAAGCCACTCAATTTCAGGTTCTCAGTTCAGTCGCTGAGTCGTGTCCGACTCTTTGCGACCCCATGAGTCACAGCACGCCAGGCCTCCCTGTCCATCACCTACTCCTGGAGTTCACTCAAACTCACATCCATCGAGTTGGTGATGCCATCCAGCCATCTCATTCTTTGTCGTCCCCTTCTCCTCCTGCCCCCAATACCTCCCAGCATCAGAGTCTTTTCCAGTGAGTCACCTCTTCGCATGACATGGCCAAAGTATTGGAGCTTCAGCTTTAGCATCAGTCCTTCCAATGAACACCCAGGACTGATCTCCTTTAGAATAGACTGGTTGGATCTCCTTGCAGTCCAAGGGACTCTCAAGAGTCTTCTCCAACACCACAGTTTTAAAGCATCAATTCTTCGGTGATCAGTTTTCTTCACAGTCCAACTCTCACATCCATACATGACCACGGGAAAAACCATAGCCTTGACTAGACGGACCTTGGTTGGCAAAGTGATGTCTCTGCTTTTTAATATGCTATCTAGGTTGGTCATAACTTTCCTTCCAAGGAGTAAGCGTTCTCAAGTACTTCTCAAGTACTCCCCAAAGGCGCAGACTCAGTTGGGCCTGCGTTTTGTGCCCTTCCCAGGTCCGAACAGTTCAGGTGACTGGGTGCTTGGCGAGTGTAGTCACCCCCAGGTGGGGGGTGCTTCCCTATCCCAGCTGCTTGGTTCTGGATATACAGTGGGAATGCCTTCTCAGGTGTGCAGTGTGTGTCTTCTGGGGAGCTGATATCTGGTTGTGACTCTCTTGGCGGATGTCAACCGTCCAGAATCCCAAAAAGTGTTGGTTAGGAACGAAGCGTGCTTACAGTTTGGTAGAGGGTACCTCTCTGCAGCCGGGATTGCCCCTTTCCGCTCTGACTGTGTCCCACCCCCCACCTGCATGTCTCCAGCAGGGGATGGGCTGGTCTGCAGCCTGCTAGCTCTCCTCTGGTATTTGCTCAGTCCTTTGTTCTGTGAGCGAGCCTGACAGTGCCTCAGGTTAGGGCTTTTCGCAGGATAGTTCTCTCTCTCTCTCTGGCTGTCCCACATTTTGGGTCGCTATCTCACTTTCATTCTCTCAGATTGCCCTCAGGCCATTCCGGCTCAGTCCTTACCCTAAGCAATGCAGCCCTCATTTCTCTGTTCATCCCCAGCTTGTTGGTGGCGGCTGCAAGCGCTGGGAGTTGTCATTAGGCATGTAATCTGTGGATTTTAATTATCGATTGATTTTTTCCTCCTGGTTATGTGGCCCTCTGAGATTCCAAGATTCCCCGCAGACCCTGGTGAGAGTGTTTCCTGGTGTTTGGAAACTTCTAAGACTCCCTTCCCAGAATGGATCTCCATCCCTACCTCTTTTTGTCTCTCTTTTTATCTTTTTTATTTTGTCCTACCTCCTTTCGACAACAATGGGCTGCCTTTCTGGGTGCCTGATGTCCTCTGTCAGCATTCAGAAGTTGTTTTGTGGAATTTGTTCAGTGTTCAAATGTTCTTTCAATGAATTTGTGGGGGAGAAAGTGGTCTCCCCATCCTATTCCTCCGCCATCTTAGGACCGCCCCCTTAATTTGCTTTCAAGTTTGGAATATATAGATTATCAACTTACCTCTAAAAGAGATTGCAAGAGATCATGTTTTCCTGAATCCCTTCCTCTATATGCCCCAGTTTACACCTTCTGTTGTAAGTAACTATGTATTATATTGTTCTCTGGTTTATAATTTCTGTAATTCATTTGTAAATGTTTCTATTTTTCTTAATTTTCCCCTTAACTTCCCCTTCTTTCTTACCTCAAAGGTAATATACCAAATTTTCACTTTTATTTTTTACATAACATTCTTTCTTGGAAATTCTTTCATGTCTGGATAACTTTTTCACTCATTTTACAGCTGTATGTACAGCTGTTAGTGTCACATTATAAACCATTATTTATAACATATCAGTTTATGGTACGTATCTTAGATTATTCAAGCAATGATCTATGAATATTCAGGTAGTTTGAATATTATGCAATTACACATGATGCTATGATGAGTAGTCTTGTGCCTATGTGTTTTCATTGTTTGACCTATGATTGATAGTGACCTAAAGTATAAATAACCCAAGAAAACTAGAGACTGATAGAAATATATTCAAAACACTCAATGAAAACTTTTCTCACAATTTTTATGTCATATCTAGCATTATTATTTTTTTATCAAAATGAAAGAGAATTCTGCTGTACACTTATATAAATTTGAAGTTTAGATATTTCACAGTAGATCTACTTTTTCTATTCAGTGGACTAAATGCATTTGTTTGTGTAGGTTATGATGAAGCATCATATGAAAAGGTTATGCTTAACCATCAGGATTCGGTGACAAAAACCCAAATGCAATTAAAGAAGCAAAGAACTCTCAAAAAGGAAAGACTCTCTAGTAAGCATCATAATCGTAAATAACTTCATATCATTTTAAATTAAACTTATCAGATCTTTTTTGTTTCCTGAAGATATATCTCAGCATATGTTTGTATGGATAAAATTTTACATTTTGATTTAAAGTATGAATACTTTAAGGCAGCTTGAAAACAAAAATGAAGTTCTTGATACAGTTTAGTTGGAATTTCTGACCGTAAGACTATTTCATGCTCAGTATCCATTAAGGACAATAATAGATCAGTAGTTATCTCACTAAGGCTATGTACCTTTCAGCCAACCTGGGAACTTTCTGCTCCAAATGACCAGTGGCTGCCTCTGACCTCTGTCAGTGTCTTTTTGCTTTAGGCTACAATGTCAGTAAGCTACAAAGAGGTCAGTAACTCAGAAAACAAATGGGGACTCAGAAGAGTCCAGGGAAAGAGCTTGAATGGTCTGTTGGAAGTCTTCCAGAGCATCTTTTTGGCTGGGTCTCCACACAAAGGGGATAGCCTTTATGGTAACTCCTTAGAAATGTGCCATCACATCCCTGTGGGCAGCATGCAGATGTGTTAGTCGCCAAAGAATCCCATCAAAAGTCCCATCAATACATTTAAAATAAATAATTTGAGGAAGAGAGGGCCCAAAGATTTGCAAACATCTCCTCTGGAATAAGATTTTTATCTGCTACAGGTCACACACTGGAATTTCACTTGGACACTAGGTCCTTGTCTATATTAATGGCCCAGCTATGTTGTCCCATATGGATCAACAGGATGTTCAGTCCTTGTGGGATGGTGCTTCTCTGGGCCCACCAGAAAGATGTCTTCAATATAGCAAGGCTATCATTCCCTCTGTGAATGGGACTTTATCTCAGTCATGCTCTACCCATTGAAGATAGGCAAATGGGGAATGGAGAGATCCCTGTGGAAGGACATTAGTGGCATATTTCAATTAATTCTACATAGGGATAAATTGATCATTGTCATTGGCATGAAGAGAGATGCTGAAAAGTATTCAAGTTGTTGATTGCTGTATACTGAGTTCCTTTACCTTGGGTAACAGCTTCTGTGACAGTCACAATACCAGTGTGAGGTTGGTACTTAAACTTTGTGCAGCCTTAATCATGTTAGTCTGCAGGCACCTGAGGTTTTGTGCACAGGTCTGATGGGGCTATTTTTTTTTTCCCTGATAGGGCTATTGAATGCAGATATAGTCTGTGGAATTTGTTGGCTTGTTCAAGCTCAGCAACAAGGGCAGCTGTTTATTTTTTACACCCAGCATGTCAGTATTGTTATTGGTATTTAACAGATAAGGGTTCTAGGTCCTGATAGTTGGGTGGCTCAAGATCTTCCAGCTGCCCATTAAAATATCCTAACAGTATCAAATCCTGCCACAGTTTGGGAGTGAATGCGAGTGACGGGTCACCTAAGTAATACATCTCTACCAATAATACATTCAGCAGTGAAGGCAATAACAATGCAGCGTACCATAGTCTGACCTAGAAAAGGTTTCTGTTTGTGGTGGTGGCCCCAAAACAGCATTATCTGTTTCTCCCTCATTCTAGTGCCAAGGCTTGTGAGGATTACAGATATTAGTGTACCATGATCCAAAAAGCCCAAGAATTGCAATTCTCCTCCAACTTCCTTTTGAACTTTGTCCTGGAATAGGTTCTCATATCTTTACCGGGGAAATAGGTGCTTTAGTATAGCCCTATTTTTATTTTTGAAAGCTGAGAATCACAATAAGTGTATATGCTAGTTTCTGATCCATCTCAAGATTCAGTGATAAAAGTATAGAAAATACACTTGCTTTATTCATAGCGGCCACCACAAAGTGGACTGTAGTGGGGCTACATGTTAGGTCCTCATGGCCCATAGTGTAACAAGAGTACCTCGGTGGAGATTGTTAATTTATTCCATTGATACCCCGTTGTGTGGGAATCAGGGGCAACAGATTTTAGGTAAGGACAATTCAGTTCAGTTCAGTCGCTCAGTCGTGTCTGACTCTTTGTGACCCCATGAATCACAGCACACCAGGCCTCCCTGTCCATCACCAAATCCCGGAGTTCATTCAAACTCATGTCCATCAAGTCGGTAATGCCATCCAGCCATCTCATTCTCTGTCGTCCCCTTCTCCTCCTGCCCCCAATCCTTCCCAGCATCAGAGTCTTTTCCAGTGAGTCAACTCGTCGCATGAGGTGGCCAAAGTATTGGAGTTTCAGCTTTAGCATCAGTCCTTCCAATGAACACCCAGGATTGATCTCCTCTAGAATGGACTGGCTGAATTCTCCTTGAGAATCAAGGGATTCTCAAGAGTCTTCTCTAGTACCACAGTTCAAAAGCATCAATTCTTCGGTGCTCAGCTTTCTTCACAGTCCAACTCTCACATCCATACATGACCACTGGAAAAACCATAGCCTTGACTAGACGACCTTGGTTGGCAAAGTAATGTCTCTGCTTTTTAATATACTGTCTAGGTTGGTCATAACTTTCCTTCCAAGGAGTAAGCGTCTTTTAATTTCATGGCTGCAGTCATCATCCGCAGTGATTTTGGAGCCCAAAAAAATAAAGTCTGACACCGTTTCCACTGTTTCCCCATCTATTTCCCAAGAAGTGATGGGACCAGATGCCATTATCTTCGTTTTCTGAATGTTGAGCTTCAAGCCAACCTTTTCACTCTCCTCTTTCACTTTCATCAAGAGGCTTTTGAGTTCCTCTTCACTTTCTGCCATAAGGGTGGTGTCATCTGCATATCTGAGGTTATTGATATCTCTCCCAGCAATCTTGATTCCAGCTTGTGCTTCTTCCAGCACAGTGTTCCTCATGATGTACTCTGTATAGAAGTTAAATAAGCAGGGTGACAATATACAACCTTGACGCACTCCTTTTCCTATTTGGAACCAGTCTGTTGTTCCATGTCCAGTTCTGACTGTTGCTTCCTGACCTGCATACAGGTTTCTCAAGAGGCAGGTCAGGTGGTCTGGGATTCCCATCTCTTTCAGAATGTTCCACAGTATATTGTGATCCACACAGTCAAAGGCTTTGGGATAGTCAATGAAGCAGAAATAGATGTTTTTCTGGAACTCTTGCTTTCTCCATGATCCAGCGGATGTTGGCAATTTGATCTCTGGTTCTTCTTCTAAAACCCGCTTGAACATCTGGAAGATCACGGTTCACATATTGCTGAAGCCTAGCTTGGAGAATTTTGAGCATGACTTTACTAGCATGTGAGATGAGTGCAATTGTTTGATAGTTTGAGCATTCTTTGGCATTCCCTTTCTTTGGGATTGGAATGAAGACTGACCTTTTCCAGTCCTGGTAAAGTCATTGCCCATAATATACAGTAGAGGGAGCATTATTATATCACTTTTTCTTTCTGGCAGCCGCCAATTTTTGGATGCCTGAAATTTACCAATTAAGATCTGACCATGTGACAACTAATTGACACAAACTTATGAAGAAGTTTGATTGAGCTTGATAGCCAATTAAGATTCACAAAGGTGAACCTAGAAATCTGAATCTGTTAAGACCCAAGTCTCTGAAGATCTCTTCAGGTCACTGGGCAGTGATTGGAAAGTCCTTTACATCCTTTTTCATTAAAGTCATCAGTCTCTGTCAGGACTCAGAACTAACAATAGTCATAGAGTATATAACTCAGGTTTCTGGGTCTCTGATGACTTTTATGTCCATCTCTGGAGAACCATAATCATGAACTCAGAAATTATTTCCCTAGCTCTCTTAGAGTCCCTCTGTTCAATCTCTAATTTGACTCACTGGGGAAACTGATGCGAGTTTGGAGGCTAAAGTGAAGGACCAATATTTCCCTCAAACTAAAAGTCTTAACAATTTATGAGAACCTTCTAAGTGTGCTCTGTGGCCTCCACCAGCACTTTCTGAGACTCATTGGCATTACTGGCTGAGTGTTCCATTGGACAACCTTGCAGTAATCCACTTACATAGTCCAAGAATGACCCAAATCGTCTCTAACACCTTCTAAAAGGGCTCTGTGGGATCTAAAGAGATTTCACTTTTTCAGAAAGCATTATGTTTCATTGGTCACTTTGCTCACTGTGCCAGTTTCTCAAAGAGCTGATAGTTGTCAAGTTGGCCAATTAAGATAACAAACTGTACAAAGTAAAGTTAAGCCTTTATTCATTTACTCTGATAGTATAAACAATAATCGAAACAGAAAAGGGCTGAAGCTCCACTAGTCTTCCATTTTCCCCACAGAATAGCACTGGGAAAGGGTCAGGTGTGTCATTATAGACAGAAGAGAGTGGAGGCAACATCCCACTGCCTCCAACAAAAGGCTCCCACTGTTTTAAGGACCCTGGGCCCAGGGAAAAACAAAGTTTGGAGTGGATAAGTTCTTTACACTGAGTCAGACTGAGAAGAGTGTTTTCCAAGTATGCCTAATAAGATGGTCTAGGTAGGGACATCTGAATAGTACAGTGTCTCAAGGAAGCATCTGTATGGAGGTTCCTGGGCAGAAAAGTTTAAGATCATGGTCAGCTGGAAGTGTAGGTTAAGGGTCAGCCTGAATGCAACTATTTCTAGTGCCTGGAACTGTACATTGTTAGTGTAGGGTTGGAAGCTTTCCCAAATAAGGACTGACAATTTGGTAATTTCTTATGTTATAAAAGGTCATATATAGTGTTTTAACATAGAATTGAAACATCAGTGTGTTTACACACACACACATGTGCATTCATATGTAGCTAAACTACATACACATAAAAGTGAATATATATATATGCATATACCCATACATAGACATATTTGCAAACAGTTCTTACAGACCCCTTCAATTCCAGGTAATGCACTTAGGGCTTGTTCTTGCCTTCCTTCATTTTATATGTGTATGTCCTTCCACAGCGTGGATCCTGACTTTCAGAAACATCAACACACTTATATATTAAGCCATCTTAGAATACTTGTAAAACTGTTTCACAATCACTTAACTGATACAAATAGAAAAAAGCCTACTGAAATTTTTGTGAATGTTTTTGTGCCCACTCTCTTGTCTAAGAAGGAGTTGTTGTTCAGTAGCTCAGTCATGTTCAACTCTTTGCCACCCTATGGACTGCAGCACATCAGGCTTCCCTGTCCATCATTATCTTCCTGAGTTTGCTCAAACTCATGTTCATTGAATCAATGATGCCATCTGACCATCTCATCCTCTATCGCCCTTTCTCCTCCTGCCCTCAATCTTTCCCAGCATCGGTATCTTTTCCAATGAGTCAGCCCTTCACATCAGGTAGACCAAGTATTGGATATAGCATCAGTCCTTTCAATGAATATTCAGGGTTTATTTCCTTTAGGATTGACTGGTTTGATCTCCTTGCAGTTCAAGGGGCTCTCAAGAGTCTTCTCCAGCACCACAGTTAGAAAGTGTCAATTCTTCAGTGCTCAGTCTTCTTTATGGTCCAACTCTCAAGTCTGTACATGACTACTGGAAAAACCATAACTTTGACTAGACAAATCTTTGTCAACAAAGTAATGTCTCTTCTTTTTAATACACTGTCTAGGTTTGTCATAGGTTTTCTTCCAAGGAGCAAGCATCTTTTAATTTCATGGCCGCAGTCACTGTCCACAGTGATTTTGGAGCCCAAGAAAATAAAGTCTGTCACAGATTCCATTTTTTCCCCTGTTTGTTTACCCTGAAGTGATGGGACCAAGATGCCATGATCATAGTTTTTTGAATGTTGAGTTTTAAGCCAGCTTTTTCACTCTCCTCTTTCACCTTCATCAAGAGGCTCTTTAGTTCCTTTTCACTTTCTGCCATTAGGGTGGTGTCATCTGCATGTCTGAGTTTATTTGATGTCTCCCAGCAATCTTGATTCTAGTTTGAGCTTCATCCAGCCTGGCATTTCGTGTGATGTACTCTGCCTGTAAGTTAATTAAACAGAGTGACAATATACAGCCTTGAAATACTCCTTTCCCAATTGGGAACCAGTCTGTTGTTTCATGTCCAGGTCTAACTGTTGCTTCTTGACCTGTATACAGGTTTCTCAGGAGGCAGGTCAGTTGTCTGGTATTCCCATCTCTTTAAGAATTTTCCACGGTTTGTTGTGATCCACACAGTCAAAGGCCTTAGTGTAGTCAGTGAAGCAGAAGTAGATGTTTTTCTGAAATTCTCTTGCTTTTCTTTATGATCCAATAGATGTGGGCGATTTGTTGTCTGGTTCTTCTGCCTTTTCTAAAACCAGTTTGTACATCTGGAAGTTCTCGGTTCATGTACTGTTGAAGCCCTTCTTGAAGGATTTTGAGCATTACCTTGCATGCATGTGAAATGAGCACAAATGTGCAGTAATTTGAACATTCTTTGGCTTTGCCCTTTCTTTGGATTGGAATGAAAATTGACCTTTTCTAGTTCTTTGGCCACTGCTGAGTTTTCCAAATTTGCTGGCATATTGAGTGCAGCACTTTAAAAGCATCATCTTTTAGGCTTTTTCAATAGCCCAGCTGGAATTCCATCACTTACACTAGCTTTGTTCATAGAAATGCTTCCTAAGACCCACTTGAATTCACATTCACAGATGTCTCACTCTCTCCTGGTCATTAAGACCTTTTTTTTTGGTACAGTTCTTCTGTGTATTCTTGTTACCTCTTCTTAATCTTCTCTGCTTCTATTAGGTTGTTACCATTTTTCTGTCCTTTACTGTGCCCATCTTTTCATGAACTGTTCCCATGGTATCTCTAATTTTCTTGAAGAGATCTCTAGTTTTTCCCATTCTACTGTTTTCCTCTCTTTCTTTGCATTGATCACTTAGGAAGGCTTTCTTATTTCTCCTTGATATTCTTGGGAACTCTGTATTCAGATGGATATATCTTTCCCTTTTGCTTCTCTTCTTTTCTCAGCTCATTGTAAGGCCTCCTCAGACAAGTATTTTGCCTTCTTGAATTTCTTTTTCTTTGGATGGTTTTGTTCACCACCTCTTATACAGTGTTACAAACATCTGTCCATAGTTCTTCAGGCACTCTTTCTATCAGATCTAATTCTTTGAATCATAGATCACTGTATAATCATAAGGGATTTGATTTAGGTGATACCTGAATGACCTAGGGGTTTTTCCCTACTTTCTTCAATTTATGTCTGAATTTTGCAATAAGGAGCTCATGATCTGAGCCACATTCAGCTCCGGGTCTTGTTTTATTGACTGTATAGAGCTTCTGTTTCTTCAACTGCAAAGAATATGATCAGTCTTATTTCAGTATTGATCATCTGGTAATGTCCATTTGTAGAGTCGTCTCTTGTGTTGTTGGGAGAGTGTTAGCTGTGACCAGTGCATTCCCTTGGCAAAACTCTATTATCCTTGCCCTACTTCATTTTGTACTCCAAGGTCAAATTTGCTTTTTACTCTAGGTATCTCTTGACTTCCTATGTTTTCATTTTAATCCCCTGTGATGAAAAGGAGACCTTGTTTTGGTGTTAGTCCTAGAAGGTCTTACAGGTCTTCATAGAACCGTTCAACTTTAGCTTCTTTGGCATCAGTTGTTGGGGCATAGACTTGAATTATTGTGATGTTGAATGGCTTGCCTTGGAAGCAAACTGAGATCGTTTTGTAGTTTTTGAGATTGTACCCAAGTACTGCATTTCAGATTCTCGTGTTGACTATGAGGGCTTCTCCATTTCCTCTAAGGGATTCTTGCCTGCAGTAGTAGATATAATGGTCATCTGAATTAAATTTGCCCAATTCTGTCCATTTTAGTTCACTGATTCCTAAAATGTTAGTGTTTACTCTTGCCATCTCCTGTTTAACCACATCCAATTTACTTTGATTCATGTACCTAACATTCCAGATTCCTATGCAATATTGCTTTTTATGGCATCAGACTTTACTTTCACCACCAGACACATCCAAAACTGGGCCTAATTTCCACTTTGACTCAGCCTCTTCAGTCTTTCTGAAGCTATTTCTTCACTCTTCCCCAGTAGCATATTGGACACCTACCTACCTGGAGGACTCTTTCAGTGTCATATCTTCTTGCCTTTTTCATACTGTTCATGGGGTTCTCAAAGCAAGAATGCAGAAGTCATTTGTCGTTTCCTTCTCCAGTGAACCACATTTCATCAGAAGTCTCCACCATAAGCCATCTGTCTTGGCTGGTGCCGCACAGCATGGCTCATAGTTTTATTGAGTTACCCAAGGCTGTGATCCATGTGATCATTTTGGTTAGTTTTCTGTGATTGTGGTTTTCATTCTGTCTGCCATCTGATAGAAGAGGAGAAGAGGCTTCTGGAAGCTTCTTTAAGGGACTGGCTGTGGGGAAACCTGGGTCTTACTCTGGTGGGCTGGGCCGTACTCAGTAAATCTGTTATCCAATTTTATGCTGATGGATGGAGCTGTGCTCCCTCCCTGTAGTTTGACCTGAGGCGGCCCAGTCCTAGAGTCTGCAGTCTCTGTGTCAGGGCTGTAGGCTCTTTAGTGGGACCCATGGCAATCTCCTCCAAGAGGACTTAATACCAACATGCCACACCTCCCAGGACTGCTGCTGCCAGTGCTCCTGTTCCCATGTTAGTCCACTGCTGAATCATGCCTCTACAGGAGACCCTCAAACACTCTCAGGCAGGTCTGGCTTAGACTCTTGTAGGGGTCACTGGTCCTTTCCCTGGGTCCTGGTGCACATAAGGTTTTGTTTGTGCCCTTCAAGCATCTGTGGCTGGTTTGAGGTTTGATTTTAATGTTATTGTCTCCATCCTACTGCCTTGTTGTGGCATCTCTTTTGTCCTGGGACATAGAGTATCTTTTTCTTGGTGGATTCCAACATCCTCCTGTCAGTGGTGGTTCAGCAGCTAATCATTGTTCAGTAGTTGATGAGTTACTTGGATCTTTGCTTATTTTTTCCTTCAGCAGCTTCAAGTTTGCTTTCAATGTTAGTCTTCCTGTTTTTTAATTTAGTTTTGTTTTTTTGAATATGTAAAACATGAACCTTTTCCCAAAACTAATAAATGGGCTGCTGCTGCTGCTGCTAAGTCACTTCAGTCATGTCCAACTCTGTGTCATTCGTTTCTTATACCTTCCCTGCATTTCTTAGTCCTCACCCTCCTTTTGTAGGTATCCAACTAAATTGTTTTTTTGGTTTTTCTTCTCCATGTTTGATTGAAAAATAACTTTTTCCCCTGTTTTTGTATTTCTTTCTTATGTCCCTTTCTTTCACAAAAGGTAGCATGCAAGATACTCATTTCAGTTTTGTTTTTTTTTTTCACTTAATACTACCTTCTTGAAATCCCTCTAAATCGTTTTGTAGAGGTTTTGTTGCATTTTCTTTGCAGCAATAGGTACACTTGTTTATACTACCAAGTACTGTAATTTATACTTTACCATAGTTTATAATATATACTTTAGTTTGATTCAACCAATCAACCAAAGATCAACCAATCTTCTATGTTTATATATTTGCTGATTTTAATTATTTTGTTATTACACATAATATTGTAATGGAAAACTTGTACATATACATTTTCATTGTTTGGTGTATAAATACGTATTTACCTAAAATGTAAATAACACAAGAAAACTGGAGACTAATATACAAATATTTGATTCCTAGGAATGTTTATGAAACAGACAGCTTCAACTTACATCTATCAGAATTGATCTCACAATTTTCATGTGGATCTAGCATTGTGGCAATTTATTTAAAATTTTATTAAAATAAGAGAAACTGTTATTGCACAATTATTATAAACTTGAAATTAGAAATTTCACAATAATATCTGTTTTATTCACTAGTGGACTAAATGTATTTCTCTATATAGCTCATGATAAAGTACAAGATAAAAAGCGCATGCATGAGAATCAAGATTCAAAAATCCAACAACATGTAAAGAAAGGAAAAAGTCACAGAAGGGAAGGACACACTAGTAAGTATAATAAGTATAGATAATTTTTAATAAATATTTTAAATTAAACTCATCATCTTTTTTCTTTGGTTCACGTATATGTATGTGGCATGTATTTTATTTTAAAGATTATTTTTCTTATTTATTTTTATTGAAGTATACTTGGTTTTTGTTGTTGTTAATTGCTGTTATATACCAGAGTGATTCAGTTATACATATATATATACATACTCTTTTTTTAAATATTCTTTTCCATTTTGGTTTATCATTGTTGCTGTTGCTGTTTAGTTGCTGAGTCATGTCCAGCTCTTTTGTGACTTCATGGATGATAACCCATCCTGCTCATCTGTCCATGGGATTTCCCAGGCAGGAATTCTGGAATGGGTTGCCGTTTCCTTCTTTTCCATTCTGGTTTATCATAGGATATTTTTTTTCAGTTGGAGTGTAATTGCTTTACAATGTTATGTTGTGTTAGTTTCTGCTGTACAACAACATGAATCGGCTGTAAGTATACATGAATTCCTTCCCTCTTGGATCTTTCTCACCCTATGCCCCCCCTGCCACCCATCTACTTCTCCACAGAGCAACGAGTTGAGCTCCCTGTGTTGTACACAGGTTCTCACCAGCTATCTATTTTATAGATGGTAGTGTATTTATGTCAGTCCCAATCTCTCAGTTTGTCCTGACTTCTCCTTCCCTTTCTCTGTCCAAAGGTCCGTTCTGTATGCCTGCATGTCTTTTCTTTCTCTGCATATAGGTTTATCAGTACCATTTTTATAGATTTCATATATATTTGTTAATATTTGATATTTGTTTTTCTCTTTTTGACTGACTTCACTTTGTATGACAGATTCTAGGTTCAACCATGTGACTACAAATGACCCAATATCTTTCTTTTGTATGACTGAGTAATATTCCATTGTATATACATACTATATCTTCTTTATCCATTCATCTGTCAAGGAATATCTAGATTGCTTCCATGTCCTAGCTATTGTAAATAGTGCTGCAATGAACATTGAAGTGCATGTGTATTTTTGAATTATGGTTTTCTCAGGGTACATGCCCAATAGGGGGATTGCTGGGTCATATGATAGTTCTATTTTTAGTTTTTTAAGGAACCCTCATACTGTTCTCCATAGTTCAGTTCAGTTCAGTCTCTCAGTCGTGTCCAACTGTGTACGACCCCATGAACTGAAGCACGCCAGGCCTCCCTGTCCATCACCAACTCCCGCAGTCCACCCAAACCCATGTCCATTGAGTCATTGATGCCATCCAACCATCTCATCCTCTGTCGTCCCCTTCTCCTCCTGCCCTCAATCTTTCCCAGCATCAGGGTCTTTTCAAATGAGTCAGCCCTTCACATCAGATGGCCAAAGTATTGGAGTTTCATCTTCAACATCAGGCATTCCAATGAACACCCAGGACTGATCTCCTTTAGGATGGACTGGTTGGATCTCCTTGCAGTCCAAGGGACTATCAAGAGTCTTCTCCAACACCACAGTTCAAAAGTATCAATTCTTCTGCGCTCAGCATTAAGCCTATAATAATCAATTGACTCTCCAAATACCTGAGGCCTCATCCACAGGCCAGATGGGGTTACTGAAATGGAGAAATAGTCTTGTAGAGAACTTTTGCTTCATTAAGCTCAGTAATGAGTTTTTAATCCTCTGGGTAGTTACTTTGGCCATTGAAGGCACTAGGTACTGGTAGTTTGTTAGGTTCAGTTTTTTATGACGGGCCACTGATATGGCCTCAGTTGTAGGATTTCTGAACATGATTGGGGACACACACAGACACAGACAGACACACACACACACAGACACACACACACACACACACACTTTCCCCTCATCTTGCTCCAAAAAGACCAAAGAATGAAATTCTTCCTCACCTCACCATCCTCATGTTGGGGAGAGGGGAGATCTGTAAAACATCCTCATGTTCCCAGTGGGGACACAAGGACCTTGGCCTAACTCATAGTCTTGTTTATTTTTAAAGTTAAGAGATCTGGATACAAGTAAGGGGATGCACTCTGATTCATGTCAAGATTCACTGGAAGGGTTGGAGAGAATGTTACTTTCATTAGTCATAGGAGTTATCAGTGTGTGGACCCCATTGTGCCCAAAGGTCATTATCTAGTCCCAGATATCTGATGGAGAGCCTGTCAGTCTCCTCCTTGAGACCTACTGTTGGGTAAGAAAACCCATAGATGTCTTTGGGAAAGATCTTGACCCTGTGATCCAGAAGTAAGTACCCTGTTACTGTTTTTACATCACTCTGACTACTAGTGAAAAGTTAGTGTCTTGCCAGTAGCTTCTTTTTCTTTGCTTGGAAAGTTTTCAGTTCACATATAGATTGTGCCATGAACCAGATGACATCACTTTATAAGGAGTTTAATTGAGCCAGGTAACTAGTTAGAGTGGCAAGAATGAACTTAGATCTGAATCTGGTAAACAGTTTCATCATTTACTTTTCTCACTTTTTTTGTTGAATCAAGGGACTATCAAGTGGCTTGCAGAGCACCTTAATGGGTGGCTGTAAGGGTGGGCCAAAAAAGTTTTTTGAGAACTAAGTTTTTTGAGAATTAAGAACTAAAAAATTGTTTGAAAACTCAAAAATTTTTTGAGAATTGTTTGAGAACTAACCACCATTGGACCAGTCAAGAGCAAATAATAGCTAGTAAAGGAAGGAGAGGCTCAGGTGTACATGACTTTTCTCCCACCTACCCCATTCTTCATCCTCCTGGGCATAGTAGCCATGGAAGATGTTCTGAAAGAGAGGGTCTGCAGTGCCACACCAGAAAATGTGCTGCTGTCTCCAGTTAACTTTAACAGTATTACTTTCCTTATAGTGGAGTCAAACCATCCGAATCTCTATCATTTCTTTTTGTCGCTGGGCAAAGCAATCCCTGGGGCTCTACCTACTTTCTCATTAAATATGAGAAACAGTTGTTATATTGAGAATATCACCACTGCCAGCAACATGTTTAGATTTAATAGTAGTCATTGTGACCAGTTCTACATGCAACTTTTGGTGATCAAATACATTGTTTTCTCTTTCTCTGTTCTGTATTTATTTTTCCAAAGGTAAATATCTCATATTTTATTCTTATTTCTTACTTTTTTCTTTCCTAAAAGAATATTTGATATCTTTTCTTTCCATTTTTTTGTTTATACTTAACCTCTCATCTAGCAATCCTTCCAAGTTGGGTTATAAGTATCTTTTTTACAGCTTTATGTGTAACTCTTTGTATAAATAATAATCTATATTACCCTAATTTATAGTATGTACCTTGTTATTCAAGTAATATGCTAGTATATTTAGGTGCTTCTGAGTATTTTGTGATAAAAAATGTGGTGTGATGAATAACCTTTACATATACATTTTCATCATTTTGTCTATGAGTATGTATTAACCTAAACTATAAATAATGTAAAACAATTAGGGACTAATATAAAATATATTTGACATCAGCAAATATTTGTGAAATAATGAGACTTATACACATTGAAATTTTTCTCACCATTTTTGTATCAGGTCTAGCATGATGGTAGTTTATTTATATATTTATAAAAAGGAAAAAATACTGTAAACACATGTATAAACTTGATATATAGGGATTTCAAGATCCATTTTTCTGCTTAATGCACTAAACGTGTCTCTTTATGTAGTTTGTGATGATGTATCAGTTGAAAGTCTCATGTTTATGCAGCAAGACTTAAAGTTGGAAACAGAAATTCATGTAGAGAAACAAAAATCTTCTGGACCTGAAAGTGTCATTAGTAAGTAAAATAATTGTGGATAACCTTGTTTTTTACCTGTTCCAATTGTCACATTGTTTTATGTTTCCTTGCTGTGTCTCTGAATAAGCTGTAAGCACCACAAGGATGGACCCTGAGCTATCTTGCTGCTAGTATATGCCCAGCAAAAAGCACAGTTCCTGACCCAAAACAGGCATCCGGTAAATAGTTTTTGAATACATGAAAAAAATTTTTAATTGTACTGATCAGAAGATCTTGTCTTTGGTTCATGAAGAGATATTTGGGATTTAAAAAAAAACTAGTTCAAAGAGTCCTTGTATTTATTTTTTACACAGCGTAAATGCAGGAGACATTGTAAATCCACAGTTCCCCACAAAACTTATACAATTAGCAACTGAGAATCTATGTTCTTACGATCTCCATCTTTCACAGCTGTACACTCTTTGGAATTCATTCCATAGTAGCAAAGAATCTTATCTCAAAGCATTAAGTTTCCAGGCATTACTGCAAACGTGTTGTTTTCATTCTCTAATACATAGTTAAATTCCTATGAAGCAAATCCCAATTCATCTTCACCTTCAATGGATAAGGGAAAACAGTTAGGAAGCCAATGTCATTCTTACATCTAAAACTGATTCTGCCTCTTTACCTTAATATATTTCCTTCCGTGAACATTTTAACTTTAAATGTATCTATGTTTAATATGAATTTAAGTTGAAATTTAAAAAATCTCTTTCAGATTCATCTAAGAGTTTGGGACATTCATATCCATTTTTCTGAGGAAAACAAAAACATGGTCTCTAGTGTAGAATATTCTGGTAGTGTTTATTAAAAGTTCAATTTAGCATTTTATAACAAAGTAATATGGACTGTTGCTCCAAATTATAGATTTAAAGGTTCCTTAATTTATGTAGATTAAGATACTAAGCTAATACCCAAAGTATTTTATAGATGTATGTTTTCATTTTTAGAACAAGCAGGGTTCAGTGGGCACTTTTAGGATCTTGCTCACATCGTTCCTATATATCCAGAGACTTCTGGATCCACTCAAGGACAAATAAAATGGGTTAAGTCTGCTGAAAGCATCAACACAGACACAGATTTCATTGTTACAGGTAGTGGAAATGAAGTCTTTAAAACTGTGCTCATGATAAGCTGAAGATTGAGTTGGTTCTTTAAGCATGTTAGTCTGTTCTGTAAGCATGGATCTTTTCTACAAAGACTGCATTGTCTACCTCTAGTCAGTAACTTGAGGGCCTTCTCTAGATTTTGCACTGCATTGGCGACATCTTCATAGTGCAAAGCTCTGCCAGCATATTTGCTATATTTCTGAGCTCTAGCAGAGTCCTCTGATGTTAGTTGGATATCTCCCTGGGAAACTGCAGTACAGTGCAAAATCAACGCCTGGAATAGTCTGTGGTGTAGGCTGGGTAGTGTTACTTGTTAAACCTGTACTGTGAGGAACTTCTGCTGGGATATTAGCTGGAATGCTGGATTGTGGGTACCAAGAGGAATTTGTGTTCCAGTATAGCTGCCTGATGTCATGTTGCTTGGGTCCCAAGTTGAAGATCATGGCTGAGGTGGCTGAGTGGGCAGAGGTTGCTCCCATATTTTCATTTTTCTTCAACATCAGTATATTCTTCAGTTCCACCAGTCCCAAGTCTCTCCATTTTTAAACAATTATAAATATATGCTATCTTTCATGTTGCCTTTCACCTTTCATACATTTTCATTGGTGAGTTCTCCAACACTGTTTTGACGTCTGTTGAAAGACTTGCAGTGTAGTGGGACTTGATCATGTGTTTGTGAAATCACCCAGCATGAACTTCATTATCTGCATACAAAACATTTTCAAAGCATAGTTCTCCAAATGGGCAGAGACTACAGCCATGAAATTAAAAGACACTTGCTCCTTGGGAAAAAAACCATGACATACCTAGACAGCATATTAAAAAAGCGCAGACATGACTTTGCTGACAAAGATTTGTATGGTTTTTCAAAACCAAAGCTATGGTTTTTCCAGTAATCGTGTGGATGTGAGTTGGACTGTAAAGAAGGCTGAGCAATGAAGAATTGGTGCTGTCAAACTGTGGTGCTGAAGAAGACTCTTGAGAGTCCCTTGGATGGCAAGGAGTTTAAGCCAGTCAATCCTAAAGGAAATTAACCCTGAATATTCATTGAAAGGACTGGCGCTGAAGCTGAAGCTCCAATACTTTGGCCACCTGCTGCAAAGAGCCGACTTATTGGAAAAGACCTTGATGCTGGGAAAGATTGAAGGCAGGAGGAGAAACGGACGACAGAGGATGAGATGTCTGCATGGTTTCACCAATTCAATGGACATGAGTTTGAACATACTCTGGGAGATAGTGTGGGACAGGGAAGCCTGGCCTGCTGCAGTCTGTGGGGTTGCAAAGAGTCAGACATGACTGAGTGAACAATTCCTATTTCTTGAGTAACATTCATTCTCACCCAACTGTTTAAGAACTTTTAACTGATCCATTAGCTTTGATAAAAATTTATGACATTAGTTTTTACTATCAATCTTCATTCCACTTTGCAACACATAGAAAAGACAGTAATAAACCACAAGGTCTTGCTTGTCTAGCTTATGAACCATCCTCACATGATGCTGTATGCTCCTAAACTGTAGGAGCAACAGAGCAAGCGTGGCCATCTCCACTCCAGGAATCCTATCTGGTCATATTTTTATAAAAATTTTACACTGACCTAAAGTGGGAATGCTCTTAAATAATTAGCAGAAGCAAAACTATTGATAACTTTTGGTTGGAATTTCTTCTCTTGAGACTATTTCACAGTCATGGGTCATATTGCACTAAAGCCTAATAATGGAATAATAATTTTCTCTTAAAGGCTGTGTGCCTTTTGAAAGGTTTTGCTGAATGAAAAGACGCTGGGATTCTTGGCCTGCAGAGGAGAAGAATTCAATCAAGGGCCAAAGATGAGTCTTGATCGCTCAGAGCTTTTGTGTAATAAAGTTTTATTAAAGTATAGAGGAGATAGAGAAAACTTCTGACATAGATATCAGAAGGGAGTAGAAAGAGTACCCCCTTGCTAGTGTTGGCAATGAAGTTCTATACTCTCCAATGAATCCAAAGAATGTCTGGAGGTTGTAAAGACCAGTTCAGTTCAGTCGCTCAGTCGTGTCCGACTTGTTGCGACCCCATGAATCACATCACGCCAGGCCTACCAGACCATCACCAACTCCTGGAGTTCACTCAAACTCATGTCCATCGAGTCGGTTATGAAATCCTGCCATCTCATTCTCTGTCGTCCCCTTCTCCTCCCGCCCCCAATCCCTCCCAGCATCAGAGTCTTTTCCAGTGAGTCAACTCGTCGCATGAGGTGGCCAAAGTATTGCAGTTTCAGCTTTAGCATCAGTCCTTCCAATGAACACCCAGGATTGATCTCCTCTAGAATGGACTGGTTGGATCTCCTTGCAGTCCAAGGGACTCTCAAGAGTCTTCTCCAGCACCACAGTTCAAAAGCTTCAATTCTTCGGCGATCAGCTTTCTTCACAGTCCAACTCTCACATCCATACATGATCACAGGAAAAACCATAGCCTTGACTAGACGGACCTTTGTTGGCAAAGTGATGTCTCTGCTTTTTAATATACTATCTAGGTTGATCATAACTGTCCTTCCAAGAAGTAAGCGTCTTTTAATTTCATGGCTGCAATCAGCATCCGCAGTGATTTTGGAGCCCAAAAAAATAAAGTCTGACACTGTTTCCACTGTTTCCCCATCTGTTTCCCATGAAGTGATGGGACCAGATGCCATGATCTTTGTTTTCTGAATGTTGAGCTTCAAGCCAACCTTTTCACTCTCCTCTTTCACTTTCATCAAGAGGCTTTTGAGTTCCTCTTCACTTTCTGCCATAAGGATGGTGTCATCTGCATATCTGAGGTCATTGATATTTCTCCTGGCAATCTTGATTCCAGCTTGTGCTTCTTCCAGCCCAGCGTTCTTCATGATGTACTCTGCATAGAAGTTAAATAAGCAGGGTGACAATATACAACCTTGACGCACTCCTTTTCCTATTTGGAACTAGTCTGTTGTTCCATGTCCAGTTCTGACTGTTGCTTCCTGACCTGCATACAGGTTTCTCAAGAGGCAGGTCAGGTGGTCTGGGATTCCCATCTCTTTCAGAATGTTCCACAGTTTATTGTGATCCACACAGTCAAAGGCTTTGGGATAGTCAATGAAGCAGAAATAGATGTTTTTCTGGAACTCTTGCTTTCTCCATGATCCAGCGGATGTTGGCAATTTGATCTCTGGTGCCTCTGCCTTTTCTAAAACCTGCTTGAACATCTGGGAGTTCACGGTTCACATATTGCTGAAGCCTGGCTTGGAGAATTTTGAGCATGACTTTATAGTGTGTGAGATGAGTGCAATTATGTGGTAGTTTGAGCATTCTTTGGCATTGCCTTTCTTTGGGACTGGAATGAAGACTGACCTTTTCCAGTCCTGTGGCCACTGCTGAATTTTCCAAATTTGCTGGCATATTGAGTGCAGCACTTTCACAGCATCATCTTTCAAGACTTGAAATAGCTCAACTGGAATTCCATCACCTCCACTAGCTTTGTTCGTAGTGATGCTTTCTAAGGCCCACTTGACTTCACATTCCAAGATGTCTGGCTCTAGGTCAGTGATCACGTTATCGTGACTATCTTGGTCGTGAAGATCTTTTTTGTACAGTTCTTCTGTGTATTCTTGCCACCTCTTCTTAATACCTTCTGCTTCTGTGAGGTCCATACCATTTCTGTCCTTTATCGAGCCCATCTTTGCATGAAATGTTCCCTTGAAATCTATAATTTTCTTGAAGAGATCTCTTGTTTTTCCTTTTCTGTTGTTTTCCTCTATTTCTCTGCATTAATCACTGAGGAAGGCTTTCTTATCTCTCCTTGCTATTCTTTGGAACTCTGCATTCAGACGCTTATATCTTTCCTTTTCTCCTTTGCTTTTCACTTCTCTTCTTTTCACAGCTATTTGTAAGGCCTCCTCAGACAGCCATTTTGCTTTTTTGCATTTCTTTTCCATGGGGATGGTCTTGGTCCCTGTCTCCTATACAATGTCACAAACCTCTGTCCAGAGTTCATCAGGCACTCTAGCTATCAGATCTAGTCCCTTAAATCTATTTCTCACTTCCACTGTATAATCATAAGGGATTTGATTTAGGTCATATCTGAATGGTCTAGTGGTTTTCCCTGCTTTCTTCAATTTAAGTCTGAATTTGGCAATAAGGAGTTCATGATCTGAGCCACAGTCAGCTCCCCGTCTTGTATTTGCTAACTCTATAGAACTTCTCCATCTTTGGCTGCAAAGAATATAATCAATCTGATTTCAGTGTTGACCATCTGGTGATGTCCATGTGTAGAGTCTTCTCTTGTGTTGTTGGAAGTGGGTGTTTGCTATGACCAGTGCATTCTCTTGACAAAATTCTATTAGCCTTTGCCCTGCTTCATTCCATGCTCCAAGGCCAAATTTTCCTCTTACTCCAGGTGTTTCTTGACTTCCGACTTTTGCATTCCAGTCCCCTATAATGAAAAGGATATCTTTTTTGGGTGTTAGTTCTAAAAGGTCTTGTAGGTCTGCATAGAACCATTCAACTTCAGCTTCTTCAGCGTTACTTGTTGGGGCATAGGCTTGGATTACTGTAATATTGGATGGTTTGCCTTGGAAACGAACAGAAATCATTCTGTCTTTTTTAAGATTGCATCCAAGTACTGCATTTTGGACTCTTTTGTTGACCATGATGGCTACTCCATTTCTTCTAAGGGATTCCTGCCCACAGTGGTAGATATAATGGTCATCCGAGTTAAATTCACCCATTCCAGACCATTTTGGTTCACTGATTCCTAGAATGTCTACGTTCACTCTTGCCATCTCCTGTTTGACCACTTCCAATTTGCCTTGATTCATGGACCTAACATTCCAGGTTCCTATGCAATATTGCTCTTTCCAGCAACGTACCTTGCTTCTATCACCAGTCACATCCACAACTGGGTATTGGTTTTGCTTTGGCTCCATCCCTTCATTCTTTCTGGAGTTATTTCTCCACTGATACCCAGTAGTATACTTGGCACCTACCGACCTGGGGAATTCCTCATTCAGTATCCTATCATTTTGCCCTTCAAAACTGTTCATGGAGTTCTCAAGGCAAGTATACTGAAGTGGTTTGCCATTCCCTTCTCCAGTGAACCACATTTGGCTGTGGCCCATGTGATCAGATCGACTAGTTTTCTGTGATTATGATTTCAGTGTGTCTGCCCTCTGATGCCCCCTCACAATACCTACTGTCTTATTTGGGTTTCTCTTACCTTGGTCGTGGGATATCTCTTCACAGCTGCTCCAGCAAAGCACTACCGCTGCACCTTACCTTGGACGAGGGGTATCTCCTCAAGGCCGTCCCTTCTGACCTTGAACGTGGAGTAGCTCCTCTCGTCCCTCCTGCGCCCGCACAGCCACCGCCTATTGGACGTGGGGTAGCTCCTCTCGGCTGCTGCTTCTTTACGACCTACTCCCATAATTTAAGTTTTAAGATAACAGGATTAGCCAGAAGGTTTAATCCAGAGACTGTCCTCAGGCAAGATACATTATTGTTATATAATCCTTGTAAAGACCAGAAGTGAAAGTGAAGTGAAGTCACTCAGTCTGACTCTTAGCGACCCCATGGACTGCAGCCTACCAGCCTTCTCATTTTCCAGGCAAGAGCACTGGAGTGGGTTGCCATTGCCCAGGATTAGCCAGAAGGTTTAATCCAGAGAGTGTCCTCAGGCAGGATACATTGTTATATAATCTTAAGGAATGTAGAGGAAAAAAATGTTTGCCCTTTCTTCCTCCTTGAGAATTCCAGACCCCTGTCTCCTTGGGGACCCTTAGACTTCTTATCAACCTGCGTAGGAAATGACTCTCTCACTTTCAGCCAGCTATTCCTAGAGATGATGAATTGAAAACTCCAACTGATGCCTCTGGCTGTGTCCTTCTGCGTTAAACTCCAATTGGTGAATAGAGAGGTTGCTGGTATCTGTTAACTCAAAAGGCAAAATGGATCAGAGGGGCCCCCAAAAAAGGGGAGCCTGGAGCTTGTTGAAGGGCTTCCAGGTCATCCTCTCGGCTGTGGCCCCATTGAAAGGAAATGACCTTTTATGTAACCGTGTAAATAGTTGGCATTAAGAATGCAGGAAGGTGAAGAGTTCCCGTCAGTCCATGGACCTCCTTTTTAATTGTTGGAGTGGCGAGGGTCAGAAGCAGTCTTCTCCCATGGAATGAGACAATGAGACAGCATATCCTGATCATGCTGAGAAATTTCACTTGGGTGCTTGTACACTTTCTATAAAAAAGGGCCCAGCAAGTTGCCACCTGTGTGTGAGCAGGATGTTCAGCCCTTGCTAGGTAGCTCTCTTCTCTGGACTCAATAGAATGATATTATCAGCAGAGTAGAAAGACAAGCCCCTCCTCTAGTAGTGGGAGATTTTTCAGGTGATGCATTGCTGACAAATAGGAAATTCAAGTAGCATTGTGGCGGGGTATGAATTGTGAGTTGTTATCATTCCACGCAAAGGTGAACTGATCTGAATGATCCCTGTTTGAAGGGATATGGAAAAGGGCATTTGTGGCATCAGTTGCTGCCTAACAAGTTCCCACACTCTGGACAAGTTTTTGGAATCATCATCATGTCAGATACTACTGTTGCCAAGGCTGTTCTGTTAATTGAACAGCCAGAATCAATTGAGTAACTGTGAATTCATGATCTGGTATACAAGTCAGCTGAGTTACTGAATAGGGATATAGTCTCAAGGAGACTTTTTCTTCATTAAGTTTAGAAAAGAGGGCAGTTATTTCTGTTTCTTTCCCAGGCAAATTTTTGAGAGACATGCTCAAATTGGATAGGTTCACAGTCTTCCTATGCTCCTCTAACATGGCCTTAACTGCAGTTAAGCAAGGCAGTAGAGTTGCACATGGACAATACAGTGGCACTCTGGTGAAGAGCCCCATGGTGTCCACTGGCTCTTCTGGAGACACATTAGCCTGACGGACAGTGTGCCCTGAGGGACCCTTTGACACCTGCAAATGATCCAGCCCTGAGCCCTGAAAGAGTCTCCCTAGCACCACTCAAAGTGCTCCTTCTAGAAAAGAATTTTACTTCAGTGACTACTTTGTTCTCTGTACTAATCTGGCAGAGAAAGCTGCCTGTTTTGACTTGGTCAATTAAGAGAGCAAGCCAAACTGAAAGTAACAAGCTTTTATTCACTTCCTTTAATAGTATCAATTCAGTTCAGTCGCTCAGTCGTGTCCGACTCTTTGCAACCCCATGAATCACAGCATGCCAGGCCTCCCTGTCCATCACCAACTCCCGGAGTTCACTCAAACTCATGTCCATCGAGTCGGTGATGCCATCCAGCCATCTCATTCTCTGTCGTCCCCGTCTCCTCCCACCCTCAATCCCTCCCAGCATCACAGTCTTTTCCAGTGAGTCAAATCGTCGCATGAGGTGGCCAAAGTATTGGAGTTTCAGCTTTAGCATCAGTCCTTCCAATGAACACCCAGGATTGATCTCCTTTAGAATGAACTGGTTGGATTTCCTTGCAGTCCAAGGGACTCTAAAGAGTCTTCTCCAGCACCACAGTTCAAAAGCATCGATTCTTCAGCGATCAGCTTTCTTCACAGTCCAACTCTCACATCCATACATGACCACAGGAAAAACCATAGCCTTGACTAGACGGACCTTTGTTGGCAGAGTAATGTCTCTGCTTTTTAATATGCTATCTAGGTTGGTCATAACTTTCCTTCCAAGGAATAAGCATCTTTTAATTTCCTGGATACAATCCACAGTGATTTTGGAGCCCAAAAAAATAAAGTCTGACGCTGTTTCCCCATCTATTTCCCATGAAGTGATGGGACCAGATACCATGATCTTTGTTTTCTGAATGTTGAGCTTCAAGCCAACCTTTTCACTCTCCTCTTTCACTTTCATCAAGAGGCCTTTGAGTTCCTCTTCACTTTCTGCCATAAGGGATAGTATAAGCAAGTCTAAATGGAAAGGGCCCCAACTCCACCACTGCTTAATTTTCCCCACAGAAAGAAAACAGTTAAGGGTCAGATGTATCAATACTGATAGGAGTAGGGGCTGAGGGAAGATGATATCATATCTGAAGGAGCCCCAAACAAAAGGCTCTTCCTTACTATGGTCCCAATAACCTTGTAAATACTAATGCAGGATGGCTAGGAGTGTAAAAGTCCTGAATACTGAGTAGTAACCAAGAAAACTATCTTCAGATTCCCCCAGTAAAGTGGTCTGTAAGAGGCACTTGAAAAGTACAAATATCAGCTGACCCCTCTCCCTTTCATAGGGAGGCCTCTAATAGAGGCAGCTGGTATAGGAATCCAGAATGCATAAGAACATGGTGTGGATGGGCCTTGGTCCTCTACTGCAACTACTTTCGGTGTTTAAAGTTCACTGGATGTGCATCAAATTTGGTATGGGGTGAGAAATATTCCCCCATGAGAACCATCAGGTGGATACTTTGTAATTATCTGTGCTTGGAACTGCAAAATCAAACATAGGATTTTGACCTGGAGTTGAACTTGTGAATACACATATATGTACATATACATGCACATAAACATACATACATTCATATACCTACACTGAGTGTCCTTTGTGTCTGTTGTAGTAGAGACTGAAATAAAATTGACACTTTGGAGTGCTTCGAAGAAAGCTTGGCCTGCTTTGTATTTGGCGGGGATAGAAAAGGGAAAACCTCAGTTCCTTGAAGTTTGGAATGAGACAATGTACCCCTTTCCACTTTGCCCCTAGGGATTTCAGTTGGATACTAGGTCCTTGTACCATCTTTACTTTAATGACTCAGATGTGGTCACATGTGGGTCATCATGGAATCCAGTCCTTGTTGGGTAGTACACTTGTTTGGGTCCAGTGGAGAATGCCATCCATAGAGTGGAAAGTGAAAAGTAAAAGTAAATTCGCTCAATCATGTCCCGCTCTCTGCGACCCCATGTACTGTAGCCTACCAGGCTCCTCCAACCGTGGGATTATTCAGGCAAGAGTACTGGAGTGGGTTGCCATTTCCTTCCCCAGAGGATCTTCCCAACCTAGGGATTAAACCTGGGTCTCCCACATTGTAGGCAGCGGCTTTACCATCTGAGCAACCAGGTAAGTCCAATATAGTGGAAGGTTAGTACTTGATCTTGGAGCAGGGCTATTTCTAGGTCATGGGCTTCTGGAAGGACATTGAAGGTATATCACAATCGATTCCACATAAAGCAAACCAATCCTGGTCATTAGTGTGAACAGGAATGTTAAAAAGGAGGGGGGCATTTGTGATATCAGTTGCTGCATACTTAGTTCACTCTACTTGGGCAGTAAATCTCTATGAAGGTCACAGGAGCATGAAACGCCAGTGTCCAGAGCTATACTGTGACATTGAGCCAACAATAATCAGTCAAGTCTCTAGGCATCCCAAGGCCTTACACACAGACTGAAAGTGTGTATAAATGGAGAAATAACTGTGTGGAGAACTTTAGTTTCATTAAACTCGGCAATAAGCACAGTGAACTGTTTTTCGTTGGTAAAGGTGCTAGACACTGGTAGTCTGGTGGTTGTTTTTCATTTGCTAAGTTGTGTCCCACTCTTTGGGACCCCATGAACTGCAGCATAGCAGCCTTCCTGTCCTTCACTATCTCCCAGAGTTTGCTCAAACTCATGTCCATTGAGTCACTGATGCCATTCAAACATCTCATCCTCTGCCACCCCCTTCTCCTCTTGCCCAAAAATAGTTTTCCAGATGCCCTATTAAAATGACCCAAAATGCAATAGGTCCCATCAGGTCTTAGTGGTAGAACTGAGTGAAATGCTGTAGAAAATACATCTGTAGCAATAATACTTTCAGTAATGTAAGCCATAACAATGGAAATTTTTAATGGCATTACTTTGCCAACCAAGGTCCGTCTAGTCAAGGCAATGGTTTTTCCCGTGGTCATGTATGGATGTGAGAGTTGGACTGTGAAGAAGGCTGATCGCCGAAGAAGCGATGCTTTTGAACTGTGGTGTTGGAGAAGACTCTTGAGAGTCCCTTATACTGCAAGGAGATCCAACCAGTCCATTCTAAAGGAGATCAATCCTGGATGTTCATTGGAGGGACTGATGCTAAAGCTGAAACTGCAATACTTTGGCCACCTCATGCGACGGGTTGACTCACTGGAAAAGACTCTGATGCTGGGAAAGGTTGGGGGCGGGAGGAGAAGGGGACGACGGAGAATGAGATGGCTGGATGACATCACCGACTCTGTGGACATGGGTTTGAGTGTACTCCGGTAGTTGGTGATGGACAGGGAGGCCTGGCGTGCTGTGATTCATGGGGTCGCGGAGAGTCGGACACAACTGAGTGACTGAACTGAACTGAAGGATACGCCTATAGTTGAATTTGGATAACGATTCTTTTTGGTGAGTTCAGACCAAAAACTAGTGAGCATTATCTGTTTCCTCCTCATTGTCTGTGTCTGTGGTCATGGAGATCTTATTCATATGTACATCAGTATCCAAAAGGCCCAGATACGCAATTCTCACCTATCTCTATTGAACTGTGATTTTATCACACATCCTCATGTCACAGCTGGGAAGTTAAGGAGCTTTGTTGTGTTCAATCACTAAGTCATGTCTGACTCTTTGTGACCCCATGGACTGCAACACGCTAGGCTTCCCTGCCCTTCACTATTTCCCTGAGTTTGTTCAAACTCATGTCAATTCAGTCGGTGATGCCATCTAAACATTTCATCCTCTGTCGCCCACTTCTCTTTCTGTCCGCCCTTCTCTTCCTGCCCTCAGTCTTTCCCAGAATCAGGGTCTTTTCCAGTGAGTCAACTCTTCGCATCAGGTGGCCATAGTATTGGAGCTTCAGCTTCAACACCAGTCCTTCCAATGAATATTCAGGATAGATTTCCTTTAGGGTTGGCTGGTTTGATCTCCTTGCTGTCCAAGGGACTCTCAAGGGTCTTCTCCAGCACCACAGTTTGAAATCATCAATTCTTCATTGCTCAGCCTTCTTTATGGTCCAACTCTCACATCTGTACATGACTACTGGAAAAACCATAACTTTGACTATACGGACCTTGGCCTAACCTTAATTCTTGTTTGTATAGAATACTGAGAAATTGCGTAAAAGTAGTAAGAGTGGGGTGTGTTTCAGATTCACCTCAAGATTCACTGGGAAGAGCACTTGTGGTAGTCATAGATGTCATCATTATTTGAACTCTAGAGTTTCTGTGTTTTGGGTCACCTATGGACCACTGCCTAGCCATGAATTCCTTGGTGAACAGTCCTTCAGTGTTCTCCTTCAGATCCCATGGTTAAGTAACTAGACCCAGAGATTTCCTTGAGAAACCACTTAATCAGATCATCCATACATGGGTTCTTGATTACCATTTTTAGAACACTTTCTTCACTGGCCAAACGATATCTGTCTGTGACTAGTTCTTCCTTTCCCTGAAATTTGTCATTGGATATCTGGATTGTGAACCAACTGATATAGCCTTATGAGGAGGCTTAAGCTATGGTTTTTCCAATGGTCATGTATGGATGTGAGCGTTGGACTGTGAAGAAAGCTGATCGCTGAAGAATTGATGCTTGTGAACTGTGGTGCTGGAGAAGACTCTTGAGAGTCCCTTGGACTGCAAGGAGATCCAACCAGTCCATTCTAAAGGAGATCAATCCTGGGTGTTCATTGGAACGACTGATACTAAAGCTGAAACTGCAATACTTTGGCCACCTCATGCGACGAGTTGACTCACTGGAAAAGACTCTGATGCTGGGAGTGATTGGGGGTGGGAGGAGAAGGGGACGACAGAGAATGAGATGGCTGGATGGCATCACCGACTCGATGGATGTGAGAGTGAGTGAACTCCAAGAGCTGGTGATGGACAGGGAGGCCTGGCATGCTGTGATTCATGGGGTCGCAAAGAGTCGGAAATGACTGAGCAACTGAACTGAACTGAACTGAATATAGCTAGGAAACCAGCACAGGTGGCACAAATGACACTGGTAATCTGAGTCTGGTTACCAGTCACATCATCTACTCTTCTTTATGTTCATTGTTGAACCAAAAGACCATCAGATGCTTATCAGGCATCACCTTCTTAAGTGTTAGTATACTCATCATAAGTGGGCCAAACTTAAGAAACAAGCTGGGGAAGGAGAGAGAGAATCAAATGTTCACATCATTGTCTTCTCCCTTTCTTGGGCAGAGTGGTCACTGTCAAAGCACTCAGAATGATGGAGTCTATTGTGACATACTCCCTCACCAAGTCTCAGAAATTACCTCCTGAGGAGGAGTATCCCAGTCTGACTGGTCTCCTCAGGTCACTGGCAAAATGATCTTGAGAGCTTTACATACTTTTTCATTAAAAATTAGTCTCAAAAATTCGCTATGTTGTAGGCTGTCAACCAGGGCTAGGAACAAACAGCACTAACAGTAGTCATCGAGTATAATTCAGTGAGCATTGTCTGCAGTGTCTTTGGTAACAAACTGTTATGTTTTCTGATTTACCTTATGTGTCATTTTGTAAAAGTAACTGCCAATTTTTTTTGGTTTTCTTTTGTTCTGTCCTAAAAGGTAGTGTATTAGATATCCTTAGTTTTATTTTATTTCTCTTAACTTTATATACTGGAAATACCTCCATGTTAGTTTATGGTATCTTTTTCATTTCTTTCATAATTGTGTGCACTGTTGTTTGGACCATATTTTATACCGTAGTTGATAATACCATAGTTTATAGTATGTAATTTGGTTTATTTGTGAACCAGTTTGCACGTATAAGAGATTTTGAGTATTTTGTAATTGCAAATATGCTGTGATGACTAATCTTGTGCATATACCATTTTGTGGTTTGGTTTATGACTATGTTTTAACCTAAAGTGTTAAGGAAACTGGAGACCTAGTCAGAACATATTTGAAACCTATGAATGAAATGATGAGACAGTTCCAGTTTACATCGTTAAGACTTTTCTTACCATTTTCATATCAGTCCAGTATCATAATAATTTACTATAGTTTTTTAAAATATGAGAAAATGTTGACATACATTTGTCAGTAATTTGAAAGTATAGAATCAAGCAGTGTATCCAGTTTTCCATTTATTGGAGTAAATATCTCTGTTTATATAGCTAGTGATAAAGTCCCGGATGAAAATCCTGTACTTAAGCAAGAGTCAGTGTCAGAAACTCAACTGGAAGTAAAGACACAAAAACCTTCTAAAGGAAGAAGACTCAGTAGTAAGTATAATAATTATAGATAATGTTAACTTATTTTTAATTAAACTCATCAGTAGATTATTTCTCTTTGGCTCATGAGTTTGTATTTGAAATATGCTATATAGAAGACTTAATGTGTGAATTCTCTAAGATAACTAATGAACAAAGGCAAAATTATTCATATCTCTTGTTCGGTATTTCTGATTTTGTGGTCATAGGTCAATCACTCAGCATCTACCAAGGCCCTGTAATAGACCAGTAAATGTCTCTTAAAGGATGTTTACCTTTCAGCTGACTCTTAGAGATGTGAGTTTGAAAGCCTAAAGGGGTGCCTCTGACCTATGTCAGTGGTCTTCTGCCATAGACTCCAACTGGTAAACAGAAATGCTGCTGAATTCTGTAACTCAAAGAACAAATGGGGATTAGAAGGGTGTCAGGGAAGGGCAACCTGATGACCTGTTGGAGGGCCTCCATGACATCCTCTTAGTCATGGCCCCATGAAAAGGAAGCGGCCTTTCTATTTACCCTGTAGATGAGTGTCATCACAGACTATACATAAGGAATGTGAGAATGTAATCTCTTAGTTGTCCCACTGGTCTCTGGACCTTCTCTTCATTTGTGGAAGTAGAGAGGTCCAAAGCTTGACACTGTTCTCTGGAATGAGATATCTTGCCCCTTACAGATCATGCTCAGGAATTTTATTAAGAGTGCCAGGTAACTACCTAGTCCATAATAATGGCTCCACAGAGTTGCCATATGTGGGTCTGTGGGGCATCCATCCAGTCTTTGTCTAGTAGTGCCCATGTTGGACCCAAAGACAATGTCATCAATAAAGTGGAAGTCTGTTGCACCCTTTGATAGTGGAACATTTTCATATCATCACTTTTGCATTGATGACAGATACTCAGAGAATTTTGTTAGCCTTGTGGAAGTATGGTAGTTCCTCTTAGGAATACAAAGCAGGGTTTCACACTGACAGTTAACCTATACTAATGATACGTATATCATTGGGGCCAAAACAATGGAAATTTGTAGTGATTTAAAGGAATACACCCATCATTGGATCTGGTAAGGATCCTACTGGTAATGGCCTCAGACCTAATGGCCTGGGGTGCTTACCCAGATCTCTCTCCCTTATGTGGTGACATTGCGTGTTTCTCCATCATTCTGGTGTCAGGAGTTGAGATCATAGTCACATAACCACCGTATCCAAAAGACCCAGGAAATATATTGAACTCTGTCCTCATGTTCCCACTGTGGACATAGGGACTTGGTCTAACTCATAGTCTTGTGCATTTTTGAAAGCAGAGTGTTCTTTTTTTTCTTTTCTTTCTTTAAGATATTTATTTATTTTTGGCTTTGCTGAATCTTCATTGCTTTAAGTGAGTAGGGCCTACTCTTTCTTGCAATGCTTGGGCTTATCATTGCAGTGGCTACTCTTGTTGTGGACCACAGGCTCTAGGCACATGGGTTCAGTAGTTGCAGCTCACCAGATTTAGAGGCTTGGTCATTGCAGCTCACCAGATTTAGAGCTCAGGCTCAGTAACTGTGGTGCATGGGCTCAGTTGCTCCACGGCATATGGAATCTTCCTGGACCAGGGATCGATCTTGTGTCCCCTGTATTGGCACTTATCCACTGTGCCACCAAGGAAGTCCAAGAGAGTTCTTAATAGAAGTTGGTGGGCTCTCAGAATACTCATGTCAAAATTCAGTGGAAAGAACTGAGCAGTGACACTTGTATTAGTTGTAGGAGTCATCTCTAGGTGGACACTAGCTTCCTTCTCGGCATCCAGTGGGTCTTAAGTTCCATGGTAGTAATCCCATCAGCCTGCCTCTCTGACACCTAATATTGGCTATTTACTGGTAGATCTCTTCTGGGGATCCAAGGCTAGATTGTTCAGGAATAGGTTACTGATTACCATGTTCACATTGTTTTTACTGTTAGTCACTGCTACACTGGCAGTAGGTGCTATTCTGTGTCCAACAATCTGTCAGTCAATATCTAGATTATATAATTCCCAATAACCTGACTTTATGAGGAGGCATATTGGAGCTCAATAGTTATCTAGCAAGGGTGGCATGAATGAATCAAGAAATCCAAATCTGGTTAAATATCTCACTGTTCTCACTGTAGACCCTGGACCACCAGTGTGGCACAAAGTTCAGTTCAGTTCAGTCGCTCAGTCGTGTCCGACTCTCCACGACCCCATGAATCACAGCACGTCAGGCCACCCTGTCCATCACCAACTCCCAGAGTTCACTCAAACTCATGTCCACAGAGTCGGTGATGCCATCCAGCCATCTCATTCTCGGTCGTCCCCTTCTCCTCCCGCCCCCAAACTTTCCCAGCATCAGAGTCTTTTGCAGTGAGTCAACTCGTCGCATGAGGTGGCCAAAGTATTGCAGTTTCAGTTTTAGCATCAGTCCTTCCAGTGAACACCCAGGATCTATCTCCCTTAGAATGGACTGGTTGGATCTCCTTGCAGTCCAAGGGACTCTCAAGAGTCTTCTCCAACACCACAGTTCAAAAGCATCAATTCTTCGGCGATCAGCTTTCTTCACAGTCCAACGCTCACATCCATACATGACCACGGGAAAAACCATAGCCTTGACTAGACGGACCTTTGTTGGCAAAGTAATGTCTCTGCTTTTTAATATATTATCAAGGTTGGTCATAACTTTCCTTCCAAGGAGTAAGCATCTTTTAATTTCATGGCTGCAATCAGCATCTGCAGTGATTTTGGAGCCCAAAAAAATAAAGTCTGACACTGTTTCCACTGTTTTTCCATCTATATCCCATGAAGGGACACTATCATTTCTGCAGTGATGATCCAAACATGTTTTTCACTGGGGAGAACTCATCACAGGTTGGCCATTCTGTCAGAGCCAAAATAATTCCCTGCTGATGAAGAAGAGAGTTTCAAATGTATGCTCTTTTTATTTTATTTTTTTTATCTTTTATTTTTATTGGAGGCTAATTATTTTACAATATTATATTGGTTGGTTTTACCATACATTGACATGAATCCACTCCGGGTGTACATGAGTTCCCCTCCCGAACCCCCCTCCCACCTGCCTCCTCCCCTTATCCTCCCTCTGGGTCATCCCCGCATACCAGCCCCGAGCATCCTGTAACATGCATTGACCCTGAACTTGCGATTCATTTCACATATGATAATATATATGTTTCAATGCCATTCTCCCAAACCATACCACCCTCACCCTCTCCCACAGAGTTCCAAAGACTGTTCTAAACATCTGTGTCTCTTTTGCTGTCTCGTATACAGGGTTATTGTTTGCATCTTTCTAAAGTCCATATATATGCGTTAGTATATTGTATTGGTGTTTTTCTTTCTGGCTTACTTCACTCTGTATAATAGGCTCTAGTTTCATCCACCTCATTAGAACTGGTTCAAATGCGTTCTTTTTAATGGCTGAGTAATACTCCATTGTGTATATGTACCAAAGCTTTCTTATCCATTCGTCTGCAGATGGACATCTAGGTTGCTTCCATGTCCTGGCTATTATAAACAGTGCTGCAGTGAACATTGGAGTACATGTGTCTCTTTCAATTCTGGTTTCCTCGGTGTGTAGGCCCAGGAGTGTGATTGCTGGATCATATGGCAGCTCTATTTCCAGTTTTTTGAGGAATCTCCACACTGTTCTCCATAGTGGCTGTACCAGTTTGCATTCCCACCAACAGTGTAAGAGGGTTCCCTTCTCTCCACACCCTCTCCAGCATTTCTTGCATGTAGACTTTTGGATAGCAGCCATTCTGACTGGTGTGAAATGGTATCTCATTGTGGTTTTGATTTGCATCTCTCTGATTATGAGGGATGTTGAGCATTTTTTCATGTGTTTGTTAGCCATCTTTATGTCTTCTTTGGAGAAATGTCTGTTTAGTTCTTTGGGCCATTTTTTGATTGGGTCATTTATTTTTCTGGAATTGAGCTGCAGGAGCTGCTTGTATATTTTGGAGATGAATCCTTTATCAGTTGCTTCATTTGCTATCATTTTCTCCCATTCTGAAGGCTGTCTTTTCACCTTGCTTATAGTTTCCTTTGCTGTGCAAAAGCTTTTGATTTTAATTAGGTTCCATTTGTTTATTTTTGCTTTTATTTCCAATATTCTGGGAGGTGGGTCTTGGAGGATCCTGCTGTGATTTATGTCAGAGAGTGTTTTGCCTACGTTCTCCTAGAACCCAAAGCAATAAAGAAAATGGTAACAGGATCATACTTATCAATAATTATCTTAAACGTAAATGGGTTGAATGCCCCAACCAAAAGACAAAGGCTGGCTGAATGGATACAAAAACAAGACCCCCATATATGTTGTCTACAAGAGACCCACCTCAAAACGGGAGACACGTACAGACTGAAAGTGAAGGGCAGGAAAAAGATATTCCACGCAAATAGAGACCAAAAGAAAGCAGGAGTAGCAATACTCATATCAGATAAAATAGACTTTAAAACAAAGGCTGTGAAAAGAGACAAAGAAGGAAACTACATAATGATCATAGGATCAATCCAAGAAGAAGATATAACAATTATAAATATTTATGCACCCAACATAGGAGCATCACAATATGTAAGACAATTACAAACAAGTATGAAAGGGGAAATTAACAACAATGCAATAATAGTGGGAGACTTTAATACCCCACTTACATCTATGGATAGATCAACTAAACAGAAAATTAACAAGGAAACACAAACTTTAAATGATACAATAGACCAGTTAGACCTAATAGATCTCTATAGGACATTTCACCCCAAAACAATGAATTTCACCTTTTTCTCAAGCGCACACGGAACCTTTTCCAGGATAGATCACATCCTGGGCCATAAATCTAGCCTTGGTAAATTCAAAAAAATTGAAATCATTCCAAGCATCTTTTCTGACCACAATGCAGTAAGATTAGATCTCAATTACAGGAGAAAAACTATTAAAAATGCCAACATATGGAGGCTGAACAACACGCTGCTGAATAATGAACAAATCATAGAAGAAATCAAAATATGCATAGAAATGAATGAAAATGAAAACACAACAACCCAAAACCTCTGGGACACTGTAAAAGCAGTGCTAAGGGGGAAGTTCATAGCAATACAGGCACACCTCAAGAAACAAGAAAAAAGTCAACTAAATAACCTAACTCTACATCTAAAGAAACTAGAAAAGGAAGAAATGAAGAACCCCAGGGTCAGTAGAAGGAAAGAAATCGTAAGAATTAGGGCAGAGATAAATGCAAAAGAAACAAAAGAGACCATAGCAAAAATCAACAAAGCCAAAAGCTGGTTCTTTGAGAAAGTAAATAAAATTGACAAACCACTAGCCAAACTCATCACGAAACAAAGGGTGAAGAACCAAATCAATAAAATTAGAAATGAAAATGGAGAGATCACAACTGACAACACAGAAATACAAAGGATTATTAGAGAATACTATCAGCAATTTTATGGCAATAAAATGAATAACCTGGAAGAAATGGACAAATTCCTAGAAAAGTACAACTTTCCAAAACTGAACCAGGAAGAAATAGAAAATCTGAACAGACCCATCACAAGCACGGAACTAGAGGCTGTAATCAGAAATCTTCCAGCAAACAAAAGCCCAGGTCCAGACGGCTTCACAGCTGAATTCTACCAAAAATTTAGAGAAGAGCTAACACCTATTCTACTCAAACTCTTCCAGAAAATTGCTGAGGAAGGGAAACTCCTAAACTCGTTCTATAAGGCCACCATCACACTAATCCCAAAACCTGGTTAAGATCCCACAAAAAAAAATACAGGCCATTATCACTGATGAACATAGATGCAAAAATCCTTAACAAAATTCTAGCAATCAGAATCCAACAACACATTAAGAAGATCATACATCATGACCAAGTGGGCTTTATCCCAGGAATGCAAGGATTCTTCAATATCCACAAATCAGTCAACGTAATACACCACATTAACAAACTGAAAAATAAAAATCGTATGATTATCTCAATAGATGCAGAGAAAGCCTTCCACAAAATTCAGCATCCATTTATGAAAAAAAACCCTCCAGAAAGTGGGAATAGAAGGGATATATCTCAACATAATAAAAGCTATGTATGACAAACCCACAGCAAACATTATCCTCAATGGTGAAAAACTGAAAGCATTTCCCCTAAAGTCAGGTGCAAGTCAAGGGTACCCACTCTCATCACTACTATTCAACATAGTTCTGGAAGTTTTGGCTACAGCAATCAGAGCAGAAAAAGACATAAAAGGAATACAAATAGGAAAAGAAGAAGTAAAACTTTCACTGTTCGCTGATGACATGATCCTCTACACAGAAAACCTTAAAGACTCTACCAGAAAACTACTAGAGTTAATCAATGAATACAGTAAAGTTGCAGGATATAAAATCAACACACAGAAATCCCTTGCATTCCTATACACTAATAATGAGAAAATAGAGAAATTAAGGAAACTATTCCATTCACTGTTGCAACAAAAAGAATTAAATACTTAGGAATATATCTACCTAAGGAAACAAAAGACTTGTACATAGAAAACTATAAAACACTAGTGAAAGTAATCAAAGAGGACACTAATAGATGGAGAAATACACCGTGTTCGTGGATTGGAAGAATAAATATTGTAAAAATGTGTATACTACCGAAAGTAATTTATACATTCAATATCAAGCTACCAATGATATTTTTCACAGAACTAGAACAAATAATCTCACAATTTGTATGGAAATACAAAAAACCTCGAATAGCCAAAGCAACCTTGAGGAAGAAAAATGGAACTGGAGGAATTAACCTGCCAGACTTCAGGCTCTACTACAAAGCCACAGTCATCAAGACAGTATAGTACTGGCATAAAGTCAGAAATATAGATCAATGGAACAAAATAGAAAGCCCAGAGATAAATCCACGCACCTATGGACACCTCATCTTTGACAAAGGAGGCAAGAATATAAAATGGAGAAAAGACAGTCTCTTTAACAAGTGGTGCTGGGAAAACTGGTCAGCCCTTGTAAAAGAATGAAACTAGAACACTTCCTCGGAGAAGGCAATGGCAAGCCACTCCAGTACTCTTGCCTGGAAAATCCCATGGACGGAGGAGCCTGGTAGGCTGTAGTCCATGGGGTCGCTATGAGTCAGACATGACTGAGCGACTTGACTTTCACTTTTCACTTTCACACATTGGAGAAGGAAATGGCAACCCACTCCAGTGTTCTTGCCTGGAGAATCCCAGGGACGGGGGAGCCTGGTGGGCTGCTGTCTATGGGGTCACACAGAGTTGGACACGACTGAAGTGACTTAGCAGCAGCAGCAGCAGCAGAACACTTCCTAACACCATACACCAAAATAAACTCAAAATGGATAAGAGAGCTAAATGTAAGACCAGAAACTGTATGCTCTTTTTATTCCCCACTTTTCTTCCACCTCCTCAGCCAACATGACTGCTGTCAAGGCTCTTTAAAGAAGGTATTTTGTACCTTCTGCACAGTGTATGTGTGCCCCTCTCCTTCACTAAGTTTAACAAGATTAATACCTTTAGTATGAAGGCAAACTACCAGGTTTCTTTTGCTACTGGGAATAGTGATCCTATGGCTCTCTCTCTCTCTCTTTTTTTTTTTTTTTTTTGGTTAAAACATACCTCTCAGTAGCTCATTGTCTGTCCCAGGAGCAAATTTAGAGCTAATAGTAGTTAGTGGGTACAGCTCGACATGCAGGGTCTCCCACAGCTTTACATCCCATCACTAGTGGACCATAAGCAGTAGCACACAAATTGCCGCCCTAGCTTTCTCAGAGCCCCTCTGGTGAATCTGATTGACCCAGCAGGTGTCTTGGCTAATGAATCAAGGTCTAGAGAAAAGAAACTGTTCTCCCTCAGAACTGAAAAGCCTAAAGAAATACAATTGCACTGTCCTAGGGCAACCTGTGTGGTCTGCTAGCCCTGTCCAAAACACACTGGCCTGGCTGTCACAGTGCCTCAGGTTCTGCTCAGACTCTTGCTAATGCTCCTGTGGTACCCTCCCCCACCTCACCCCGGAAGGCTCCACAGATTGACTAAGCACATCCCAAAATGTACCATCCCAAAGTGTGCCTTCTGAAAGGTTTTGAGCTTCATTTACCCTGCTTGCTGCTCCAGTTTGAGAGAGAGATACCAGTTTTTGAGTTGGCCAATTAAAATAGCAAGCCAAACTAAAAGTAACAAACGTTTACTCACTTACTGCAATAGTTCAAGCAGGAAAGGGCCCAAGCTATAGCCATGTTCTGTTTCCCCACTTGGAACAGCAGTAGGTGAGGGTTAGATGTATTGATACCAGTGCAAGACCGGTATGAGATGTAGAAGAGTCTCATCTCACAGCTGAAGGAGCACCAGACAGAAGACTCTTGCTATTTTCTGGGTCCTCTGAAACATCTTGAATGCTGAATCGGGACTGCGAAAAGTTTCTTCCGTCCCTCCTCCCGTAGGCAATGCAGCCAATGGCAGTGCTGGAATAGTCATCAGGTCCACCCCTACCACCGCCACTCCGAGGCTTCCAGTTGATGGTGACTGAGCTAAGCCTTCAGTGTGCTTAAGAGAGTGGTGGGAAGGGAGGGCCATGTCCATGACTGCAGCTACTCCAGCGGCTGCAGTGCACTAGCTGTGCATCAGGTCTCTGTGAATTAAAATTCTTTTCCCCATGGTACGTGCTGCACGTGTGCAAAGCTACTTCAGTTGTGTCCAACTCTTTGTGACCCCATGGACTGTAGCCTGCCAGGCTCCTCTGTCCAGGGAACTCCCCAGGCAAGAATCCTGGAGTGGATTGCCATGCCCTCCTCCATGGAATCTTCCCAACCCAGGGATTGAAGCTGTGTCCTTTTTGTCTCCTGTATTGGCAAGAGGATTTTTTCCCACTAGCACCACCTGGGAAGCCCCAAAGTTAACTCCAAGTAATGCCTTTATAGTTGTCTGATTTTGCCTGAAAGATCACATATAAGATCTAGACTGGAGTCAGGTTTCTTAAGTATGTTCACATTTTTACATATGTACTTACACATACATACATATTTTTATACACATACATTAACATGTATACCTATATATGTGTATATAAACCTACATAGACATGTTTAGAATTCATGATAAATCTTAGAAATCTTCTATTCTGCTTCACCCCCTCAGGACTTGTTCTGCCTTCTTTCATTTCATGTGTGTATTTCCTTTCTAAGGGGCTTCCCTGATAGCTCAGTGGGTAAAGAATCCTCCTGCAGTGCAGGAGACACAGGAAATGCAGGTTTCATCCCTGGGTCAGAAAGATCCCCTGGAGAAGGAAATGACAACCCACTCCAGTATTCTTGCCTGAAAAATTCTTTGGGCAGAGGAGCCTGATGGGCTACAGTCCAAAGAGTCAGACACAACTGAATGACTTAGCATGCATGCACATACTCTGTGACTGTTCTCTCTAAATAATGCATTTACTCATTTGTTAGACTTTGAAAATTATTTTGAAATTGTTTTGCCTATTCGTATGGAAAAAAAAAGCCTACTGGAAATATTTTGTCATGTGTTGACAATCTCTTGTCAGGCTTCTGCCCAGGAATGAGGGTATATGTCAATATTGTATTGATGAGTTACTTGCATTAGTACTTTTTTTTCAGTAGGTTAATTTCTTTAAGTTTACTTTCAGATATAGTTTCTCTTTTTTTGTTTTAATTTTATTTTTGAAACATGTGGAACCTGAACTTTTTTCCAAAAGTAAATACTATTGCAAAAAGTATACTTAAAGGAGTACCATTTCTTCCTCAGTTTGCTCCCTTGCATCCTGTAGGTAACCAGTTACAATTTTTTCTATTTCACTTGTGTGTCATTTTATAAAGGTGACTATCGCTGTAATTCTCTCCCTTCTTCTTTCTTATTTCCTTTTTTCCCCATCTTCCTTATCTGAAAGGTACTATACATTTCTCCTTTTTTTTTTTTCTCTCTCAATATTATCTCTTTGAAATCCCTCCAAGTCAGTTTATAGACATTCATTTGATTCCTTTTACATCTTTACATACATCTGATGGTGCCATATTATTTAGCATAATTTACAAAGTTTATGGGATTTCCCTGATAGCTCAGTTGGTAAAGAATCTCCTGCAATGCAGGAGACCTCAGTTCGATTCCTGGGTCGGGAAGATCCCATGGACTCATGGGGTCGCAAAGAGTCAGACATGACTGAACGACTTTTACTTCACTTCACAAAGTTTATAGTGCATATATTAGCTTGTTTATCCAATTTCCCATGCATGAACATTTATATGCAGTTACAAATAATACTGTAATTAGCAAATAGTACTGGTCCCATCACTTCATGGGAAATAGATGGAAAAACAGTGGAAGCAGTGTCAGACTTTATTTTTTTGGGCTCCAAAATCACTGCAGATGCTGATTGCAGCCATGAAATTAAAAGACGCTTACTCCTTGGAAGGAAAGTTATGACCAACCTTAAAGGTCTGTCTAATCAAGGCTATGGTTTTTCCTGTGGTCATGTATGGATGTGAGAGTTGGACTGTGAAGAGAGCTGATCGCCGAAGAATTAATGCTTTTGAACTGTGGTGTTGGAGAAGACTCTTGAGAGTCCCTTGGACTGCAAGGAGATCCAACCAGTCCATTCTAAGGGAGATCAGTCCTGGGTGTTCATTGGAAGGACTGATGCTAAAGCTGAAACTGCAATACTTTGGCCACATCATGTGACGAGTTGACTCACTGGAAAAGACTCTGATGCTGGGAAAGGTTGGGGGCGGGAGGAGAAGGGGACAACAGAGAATGAGATGGCTGGATGGCATCACCGACTCTGTGGACATGAGTTTGAGTGAACTCTGGGAGTTGGTGATGGACAGGGAGGCCTGGCGTGCTGTGATTCATGGGGTCACGGAGAGTCGGACACGACTGAGCAACTGAACTGAACTGAACACATGTGTTTTGTTGGTTGGTCTCTGAAGTCTATGTAATCTATAAAATATAAATAAACTAAGAGAAACAGAGACAAATACAAACTATGTATAATGCCTGGAAATATTTATAAGATAATGAGAAAGATTCAAAACACATCTATTAAAACTCCTCTCACAGTGTTATCAGATCTAGCATTATGGTAACTTCACTATAACTTCAGAAAAATTAGAATATTTGTTTGCTTACTATGAATTTGATATGTAGAGATTTCATAGTAGATGTATTTTTCTATTCAGTGGGCTAACTATATCTCTCTTGTAGCTCAGGAAAAAATATCAGATGCAAATCTTATGCATGACCATCAAGAATCAATGTCAAAAAGCCAAATGACAGTAAAGCAGCAAAAAGAGAAAAAACACAGTAAGTATACTAACTACAGATAACTTGAAATTATTTAAAATTAATTACAGCCAAAGATCTTATTCTTTGCTTCATAAATTGTATGTGTATACATATATATAGTAGATATTTTATACTTTGGCCTAATGTATAAATATCCTAAGATAACTAGAGGATAAAAACTAAAGTTGTGAAATACTTGGTCAGTATTTCTGATTGTAATATTTTTCTTAATCATGGGTCATGCACTCAGTATCCACTAAACCAATAAAAGGCACATAATTGTCTTCAGGAGGTGTGTACCTTTCACCCAACTCCAGGAAGTTAGACATAGAGAGTGCCAGATTAATCCCCTGTCCTGTGGAATTGCCATCTTCCGAAGACTAACTGATGAACAGAGAAGTGCTGAGAATTTTATCTCAAAATCAGATCAGAAGTTTCAAGGGAAAATGTGACTGGGAACGTTTTTTTGTTTGCCTCCAGACCATCCTTTTAGTTGAGATCCTTTCACATGCAGGTGTTTTTTCTGAAACTTAGTAGATGGTTGCAATCAGGGCCCATGAGGGGAATGTAAGAGTGCCAGTAGCAGAATAGTTCCACAGAGTCTGGGGGGCTCTCATTTGTTGTGACTTACAGGACAAATTTTGGAAGATATCTCCTCTAGAATGATGTGTACTGCCCTTTCCCCAAGGTCCTTGTCCATGCTCCTGTTAATGACCCTGCTATGCTGCTAAGCATGGTCAACATAGCATCTGGTCTTGTGGGATAGTACACATGCCAGGATGCACCATGAGGATGAGGATGTCAACAATAGTGTGGAAGCCCAGTGCTCCATCTGGGAATGGGGCTTCTTCCTGCTCATGGCCTTATGCAAGGACATTAAAGTTATATTGCAAACTTTTAAGCAAAAAGCAAACTGATCATATCATCTGTGTGGACAGAGACATTGAAGGAGCATTTGCAACATGAATTCCTTCATACCTATTTCCCTCAGCTGGGGCAAGAGCCTCTAGGACAGTCACAATGTCAGGAAAGGCCAGTGTCCTGATCTGCACCACAGCACTAAGCTCTAGTACAGTGATAGTTCTATAGTCCAGTCCAGGCATGCAAGGCTCTTTGCATAGGTTTACTTAGTTAAACTGAATGGAGAAATAATCTCACAGAGACATTTGCCTTACTGAAAGTCAGCAAAGATGGCTAGCATTTGTTTTTCCTTTGCTTAGTAGTTGATCTGGAGACATGTCTCTAGGCACTGGTAGTCTGGTAGGTTTGCATTCTTCCATGTGCCCCACTGAAATGATCCTGAGTGCAGCAGTGCTCATCATGGCTTGGGGCTTATGTGAGTTCAAGTTCACATAGAAAATACATCTGTACTAATGATATATTCAGTGTTTCCTAGGTGGCACAAGTGGTAAAGAACCTGTCTGACAATGCAGGAGATGCAAGATCTGCAGATTCATTCCCTGGATTGGGAAGATCCCCTGGAGGAGGGCATGGGAACCCACTCCAGTATTCTTGCCTGGAGAATGCCACAGACAGAGGAGCCTGGCAGGCTACAGTTCATGGGGTTGCAAAGAGTCGGATATGACTGAAGCAATTTAGCATGCATGAAATTATGTGTTCAGCAGTGGGAGCTATGAAATAGAAGTTTATGATGCCTAAAGGCATTACTTGTGTTCCTTTCATCCTGGTGTCAGAGTTGTGGAGATAATAGTCCTTGGTAAACTAGAAGCCAATCTTGGGGACTAGAATCCCTAATCCTGCTTATTTTGAAAAGCCAAGTATTCTGGGTAAAAATAGAGTTGTCAGATTCCTCTTAAGGTCACTGAAGGGATCATGTTATTAGTAATAAGTTAATCACTATTTTGAGTCTCATGGGGCTGTGTTGGCCACCATGGCTCACTTCTTGGCACAAGATGTGTGCTGGAGAGTCCATCCATCCCTTCCTTGAGCCTCTATTGCTGGGTAACTAGACAATGTTTCCAGTGGCAAGGAGCTCACCATGTGTGGGCAGAAGTTTTCGGAAACTAAGTGTCAGCCAGAAGAGGAAGGAGTTTGTCTTTGTGTTTGTGTCTTTTCTTCCTCATCCCCTCCCTTGACCTCCTTGGACACAGTGGCCCCTGTCAGGAAACTCAGGACCAGGGCTTCTGTTGAGACACAACCAGCAAGGTGTCTGTTTCCCTCACTAAATTAACAAGAGTAGCTCCTTCACAGTGGTGTCTATAGTATAGTCCCCTCAGGTTGCTCGTCAAGTGAAACTGAGAAACCTGGATTCTTTTTCATTAGACTTGAATCTCAGAAACTGGCTTTATCACGGCGTATCCATCATTGTCAGAAAGGCATGAGAGCAAATAGTAGTTACAGGGTATGGCTTAGTCAGCCATGTCTGTAAGGATTCTTGTGATCCAGTATATTGTTTTTGATTTATATTCTTGTTTTTAAAATAAGGATCTTTCATCATCTTTTTTTTTTCAAATTTCCTTTCTTCTTTCTTTCCTTCTTTCTTTCTTAAACCATATTTGGTATTCTCTCTTTTAGGTTTTTTCCCCCCATTAAGCACTGTATCCTTGGAGATGCTTCCCAATCATTTCATCAGGATCTTTATCATTCCTTTTATACTTGTTTGTATAGCTCCATGTGCACATTGCACCCTACAGTCTATATTTTTATACTTTACATATGATACTTTAGCCTAACAGTCTCCTATGCTTTATGTTTAAGTGGTTTTAATATTTTACAATTACAAATATTATGCTATGAATAACCTTGTACATATGTATTTTCTTTGTTTGGCCTGTTGAATTATATTAACTAAAAATATTGAGGTAACTCAGAAAATGAGAAACTTAATATAAAACACACTTGAATTCCATGAGTATTATTTTTATGGTAAAGTATCTTTCACACACAGTCATTAAGACTCTTCTCAAAGTTTTCATAGAAGACTTCACAATATGGTGATTTTCTCCTTAACTTCATAAAAATGAGATAACTGCTGCTGTTTTCATTTTATAAATTATAAGCTAAACATTTCACAGTAGATCTTTATTTTCATTTAGTTGACTAAATTCTTCTCTTTTTGTAGTTCAAGATGAAGTACCAGATGGAAATCATGTGCTTGACCATCAAGAGTCAATGTCAGAATCAGAGATTCAAGTGAAGAAAGAAAGCTTTCACCCAGGGGAAAGATTTACTAGTAAGTGCAAAAACTACAGAAAAATTTATATTGTTGTAAATTAAACTCATTAGATGTTTTTATTTTGGTTTATAAAAATGTTTTTGTTGAGCATATATTCATATTGAAATATTTCACTTTGGCTAAAATCAGATACCATGAGATACCTAGAGAGAAAAGCAGAAATACTGATATCATTTGATAGAAATTTTTGTCCTTAAGAGTATTTTGTGACCAGAAGATGAATGGCCCAACGCCCAGGAGCAGGTGAATACCTATCTCTCCAAAGTAGTGTGCCTTTCAGCCAGCTCCCAGTAGTTATAACTACAGAAGCCCAGTGGATGCCTCTACCCATGATAGGGCCCTTGTGCCATAGTCTCCATTAGCAAAGAGATGTTTTGGAGATCGGTAAATCAAGCATCTGATGAAGGTCAGGAGGCCTGTTGGAGGGCCTTTTGGACACTCTCTTGGTTGTATCCTCACTAAAATGAAGCAGCCTCTCTGGTAACCACATAGATTGGTTTCATCAAGGATTCTCTATGGGCAAATGAGAATGCAGGTTGTCAAAGGGTTGCACTATTTGCTGGGCCCAATTATTTGTCAGAGTTGAATCACCCAAGTTTGGTAGTCTTGTCCTCTGAAATGAGAATTCATGCCCCTTAGAGATCATGCCCAGGAATTTCACTATGGTATCAGGTAACTAAGTGTGTGTATTAATGGTTCAGCCAGGAGCCACTGGTAGATCCACACAATATCTAGTCCTTGTTGGGTGGTGTCCTTTGTGGTGGGAGGGCTAGCTGTGTGAAAACTAATCCTCCCTATAGGAGCAAGCCACTTACAATTGGTGACCTCTTCCCTGTAGCTCAAACGGTAAAGAATCTGCCTGCGAGGCAGGAGACCAGGGTTCATTCCCTGGGTTGGGAAGTTCCTCTGGAGAAGGGAATGGCAATCCACTATTCTTGCCTGGAGAATTCCATGGACAGAGAAACCTGGCAGGCTACAGTCCATGGGCTCTCAAAGAGTCAGACATGACTGAGCGACTAACACAGTTCTACACATAGACACAGTCACTAATAACAGATATTTGAGCAGTGTGGTGCCTACGTGTAGGACAGGACAGCTCAAGTAGCTAGAGTTCTGAAACAGCATTGGTACAATTACGCATTTGCTTAATCCTGTAATGCTTCTCAAATGGTTTCAGAATAGCTCTGAATATACCATTACAAAAACAAACCAAGTTATAAAATGACTGCATGACTTGTCTGTTGTTCACCTCCCCCCAAATCACCCCACTTCCATGTCCAAGACAGGGTTTTTAGTAAATACTGGCTTGAGGAATTACTGCTTTTATTCTCCCTGCAGTTTCAATTCTTTCAGTTCAGTTCAGTTCAGTCGCTCAGTCCTGTCCGACTCTCCGCGACCCCATGAATCACAGCACGCCAGGCCTCCCTGTCCATCACCAACTCCCGCAGTACACTCAAACTCATGTCCACAGAGTCGGTGATGCCATCCAACCATCTCATTCTCAGTCGTCCCCTTCTCCTCCCGCCCCCAACCTTTCCCAGCATCAGAGTCTTTTCCAGTGAGTCAACTCTTCGCATGAGGTGGCCAAAGTATTGCAGTTTCAGCTTCAGCATTTTTTCTTTCCATTCCATCTTGTTATTTGTTTTGGCCTAATTTTTATTTTGAAATACATAGAGCATGAAACTACTTCCAAAAGTTAACAGTATACAAAGCAGTATGCTGAGAGGCTTCTCAGTCTTCCCTCTCTTCTTGTAGATATCTATGTGCATCGTTTTGTAATAGTTTTCCTGTCTTTTCTCTATTTTTTGTCTCTCCTTTATTTTTTCTCATTTTTGTTTTATTACCCAGTGTTTGCATTATTAGTTTTCCCCTTCCAGTTTTCTTTACTTAATATTATTTCTAGAGATCACTCCAAGTCATTATATAGAGTTCAGTTTCACTCAGAGTATAGTACTGTTTGTATATACAAAACAGTATAGCTGTTTGTACCACAGTATTTACCATAATTTATATTATACCACAGTGTGTAATGCATACCTTAATTTAACTAATTCTCTCCTTTAATATTTTATGGTTTTGAATATTTTGCACTTCTAAGTACTGAGTTGGCCAGAAAATCTGTTCAGATTTTTCCATAACATCTTACATAAAGACCGGACTGAACTTTCTGGCAAACCCAATACATTGTACATGAATAACTGTGTACACATTCATTTGTATTTTTTATTCTATGAACATGTGTCGGCATAAGTTATAAATAACTTATGAAATCAAGAGACATATATATATATGTGTATTATTATATAATAATTATTTTATATATATATATGACTTGAACCCAGGTCTCCCTCATTGTAGACAGACGCTTTACCATCTGAGCCACCAGGGAAGTCCATATATATGTACCTGTATGTGTATTATTATATGATGTCTAGAAATATTATTGAAACACCTTCTTTGAGGTATACCAATTAAAAATGTTCCCATAAAAACTGCAGTGAGGGATCACCTCACACCGGTCAGAATGGCCATCATCAATACATCTACAAACAATAAATGCTGAAGAGGGTGTGGAAAAAGGGAACCATCTCGCACTGTTGGTGGGAATGTAAATTCATACAGCCACTGTGGAGAACAGTATGCTGCTGCCGCTACTGCTAAGTCACTTCAGTTGTGTCCGACTCTGTGCGACCCCATAGACAGCAGCCCACCAGGCTCCCCTGTCCCTGGGATTCTCCAGGCAAGATCACGGGAGTGAGTTGCCATTTCCTTCTCCAATGCATGAAAGTGAAAAGTGAAAGTGAAGTCGCTCAGTCGTGTCCGACTCTTCACGACCCCATGGCCTGCAGCCCATGAGGCTCCTCCATCCATGGGATTTACCAGGCAAGAGTACTGGAGTGGGGTGCCATTGCCTTCTCTAGTGGAGAATAGTATAGAGGTTCCTTATAAAACTAGGAATAGAGCTACCATATTACCCAGAAATCCCACTCTTGGGCATATACCCTGAGGAAACCATAATTGAAAAAGACATATGTACCCTAATGTTCATTGCAACACTATTTATAATAGCTTCTTGCCTGGAGGATCCCCATGGACAGAGGAGCCTGGTGGACTACAGTGCATGGTGTCACAAAGAGTCAGATACAACAGAGCAACTAAGCACAGCACAGAAGATGGTAGCCACCTAGATGTCCATTGATACATGAATGGATAAAAAAGGTGGTGGTACATGAATACAGTGGCCATAAAACCAGATATGGAACAGCGGACTGGTTCACAATTGGGAAAGGAATACATCGAGGCTGTACCTTGTCATCCTGCTTATTTAACTTATATACAGAATGCATCATGCAAAACGCCAGGCTGGATGGCTGAAAGCTGGAATCAAGATTGCTGGGAAAAGTAACAACCTCAGTTATGCAAATGATACCACTCTAATGGCAGAAAGCAAAGAGAAACTAAAGAGCCTCTTGATGAAAGTGAAAGAGTAAAAAAGCTGGCTTAAAACTCAGCATTCAAAAAACTAAGATCAAGGCATCCAGTCCTATCACTTCATGGCAAATAAATGGGAAAAAGTGAAAACAGTGTCAGATTCCATTTTCTTGGGTTCCAAAATCAATGCAGACAGTGACTGCAGTCACAAAATTAAAAGATGCTTGCTCCTTAGAAGAAAAGCTATGACAAACCTAGACAGTGTTTTAAAAAGCAGATATCACTTTGCTGCAAAGGTCCATATAGTCAAAGCCATGTAGTAGCTATGTAGTAGCTTCTTGTACATACAGTAGTCATGTACGTACAGATGTGAGAGTTGGACCATAAAGAAGGCTGACCACCAAAGAATTGATGCTTTCCAAATTGAGGTGCTGAAGACTCTTGAGACTCTGTTGGACAGCAAGGGAGATCAAACCAGTCAATCCTAAAGGAAATCAATCCTGAATATTCATTGGAATTACTGATGCTGATGCTGAAGCTCCAGTACTTTGGCCACCTGATGGGAAGAGCTGACTCATTTGAAAAGACCCTGATGCTTGGAAAAATTGTAGGCGGGAGGAGAAGGAGACAACAGAGAAAGAGATGGTTGTATGGCATCACTGACTCAACGGACATGAGTTTGAGCAAACTCTGAAAAATAGTGAAGGACAGGGAAGCCTGAATGCTGCAGTCCATGGGATTACAAAGAGTTGCACATGACTTAGCAACTGAACAACAAAAACATGGAGGGATATGCTTATGAAAAATCATCTTATAGATTATAGGAACATCTGAAAAGTCAGGGACAAGAATTATGAGAGGCTTATGTTGGCCTTGTATTGACCAAGGAATTTGATAAAAATCCAAAAGTCAGTTAATTTGCCCCTAGTAGCTATATTTAGTGTTACCAAAGAGTTTTATTTCCATCCTAAACATTGGGGCAAAATAGCTAGAAATTAAACAACAACTTTTAATTTTGATAGAGAAACAGACCTTTCGTGAGCAGTACAATTGAATTGGTAGAATGGGTCTTACAAGCCTGGTCCAGACTCATGGGTCAGCTGTCTGTTACTATTATCTTCTCCTAGCTTAGTGATGCTTGGCTTAGTTGAAGTCAGGTGCTAGGAACAGAGGTCAAAGTCCATTCAGGTGGAGGGCCTTTTCAAAATAAGAGATGTGAATCTATGAATTAATGTCTTTGATTTTGGCTTCATATGGATTAGTTAATAATACTTGATAAGATTTTTTTCATTGTATCTGTAAATAATCTTTTATTTGATGTCCTTTCTAATAAAATCTCTAGATTATAATTCATTATCCTTTTCATGGGAGCTCGATATAAGAGTACTTAGTATTTTTTTAAGTGTCTCAATAAAACCCTGTCAATAATGTCATATGTTTCCTTTGAACCATCACGGGTGCAAATTTCCAAAATTATTTTCCCATAAAATCATTTTCTTAAAAGCCCAGTGTGTTAAAGAATGTACATGTTGGAGTAGTGGCAGTTAGGCTTCATTAGATAGTATTTGTTTTGTTTGATCTAAACTGTATTTGTGTAGCTGGGTCAAAATTCCCTAGTTCCGTTGTTATATCTGTTTCTCTTCTTTAGTGGTTATCTCTTGAGCCTGTATAAAGAAATCTTTTATTTGGTTATCAAGGTTAATGGAGAGAAGTGGACATTTTCAAGACTGGACAGGATTAATATTTAAAACTGCCTGTTTTGTTGCAGCATCAGCAAGCTTATTTCTTTTAGCTTCTGTAGTGTCAGATTTGGAATGAGTGTTCTATTGTTTCAATAATTGCTAATTGTTTTGGCAGCTATATTACAAAAGATTTTTAAAGTTCTCCTGAGGAGGTTAAGAAGCTCATTGTTTTAATAGCATTCCAAAATTATGTGCCATTTCAAAAGTATAGTGACTGTCATATAAATATTTGTTATCCTGGTCTTTAGTTACTTTACAAGCTAGAGTTAAGAGAATTAATTTGGCTTTGTTATGTTGCCTTTGTTTCTGCTAAATAAAAGTTTTTAATTATGTCCGCTGTGGACATTATTGCATATCCAGCTCAGTAGCTGAGACTGCAATACTTTGGCCACCTCATGCAACAAGTTGACTCACTGGAAAAGACTCTGATGCTGGGAAGGGTTGGGGGCGGGAGGAGAAGGGGACGACCGAGGATGAGATGGCTGGATGGCATCACCCACTCTGTGGACTTGAGTCTGAGTGAACTCCGGGAGTTGGTGATGGACAGGGAGGCCTGGCGTGCTGTGATTCCTGGGGTCGCGGAGAGTCGGACACAACTGAGCGACTGAACTGAACTGAAGGTCCCTGTTCATCCTTTAAGTAGGACCCATCTGTAAAGTAAATTAGATCAGCCTTATCAATAAGGAGCTTACTTTATCGATAAGCATCTCAAAGATGGAGAAGCTCCATACAGTCAGCAAAAATAAAACCGGGAGCTGACTGTGGCTCAGATCATGAACTCCTTATTGCCAAATTCAGACTTAAATTGAAGAAAGTGGGGAAAACCACTAGACCATTCAGGTATGACCTAAATAAAATCCCTTATGACTATACAGTGAAAGTGAGAAATAGATTTAAGGGGCTAGATCTGATAGACAGAGTGCCTGATGAACTATGGACGGAGGTTTGTGACATTGCAAACGAGACAGGGATCAAGACCATCCCCAAGACAAAGAAATGTAAAAAAACAAAATGGCTGTCTGAGGAGGCCTTACAAACAGCCGTGAAAAGAAGAGAGGCGAAAAGCAAAGGAGAAAAGGAAAGATACACCCATTTGAATGCAGAATTTCAAAGAATAGCAAGGAGAGATAAGAAAGCCTTCCTCAGTGATCAATGCAAAGAAATAGAGGAAAACAACAAAATAGGAAAGACTAGAGATCTCTTCAAGAAAATTAGAGATACCAAGGGAACACTTCATGCAAAGATGGGCTCGATAAAGGACAGAAATGGTATGGACCTAACAGAAGCAGAAGATATTAAGAAGAGGTGGCAAGAATACACAGAAGAACTATACAAAAAAGATCTTCACAACCCAGATAATTACAAAGGTGTGATCACTCACACTCACCTAGAGTCGGACATCCTGGAATGTGAAGTCAGGTGGGCCTTAGGAAGCATCACTATGAACAAAGCTAGTGGAGGTGATGAAATTCCAGTTGAGCTATTTCAAATCCTTAAAGATGATGCTGTGAAAGTACTGCATTCAATATGCCAGCAAATTTGGAAAACTCAGCAGTGTCCATAGGACTGGAAATAGTCCATTTTCATTCCAGTCCCAAAGAAAGGCAATGCCAAAAAATGCTCAAACTACAACACAATTGCATTCATCTCACACGCTAGTAAAGTAATGCTTAAAATTCTCCAAGCCAGGCTTCAGCAATATGTGAACCATGAAATTCCATATATTCAAGCTGATTTTAGAAAAGGCAAAGGAACCAGAGATCAAATTGCCAGCATCCGCTGGATCATCGAAAAAGCAAGAGAATTCCAGAAAAACATCTATTTCTGCTTTATTGACTATGCCAAAGCCTTTGACTGTGTGGGTCACAATAAACTGTGGAAAATTCTGAAAGAGATGGGAATACCAGACCATCTGACCTGCCTCTTGAGAAATCTGTATGCAGGTCAGGAAGCAACAATTAGAACTGGACATGGAACAACAGACTGGTTCCAAACAGGAAAAGGAGTACATCAAGGCTGTATATTGTCACCCTGCTTATTTAACTTATATGCAGAGTACATCATGAGAAATGCTGGGCTGGAGGAAACACAAACTGGAATCAAGATTGCTGGGAGAAATATCAATAATCTCAGATATGCAGATGACACCACCCTTATGGCAGAAAGTGAAGAACTAAAGAGCTTCTTGATGAAAGTGAAAGAGGAGAGTGGAAAAAGTTGGCTTAAAGCTCAACATTCAGAAAACTAAGATCATGGCATTTGGTCCCATCACTTCATGGCAAATAGATGGGGAAACAGTGTAAACAGTGGCTGACTTTATTTTGGGGGGCTCCAAAATCACTGTGGATGCTGATTGAAGCCGTGAAATTAAAAGATGCTTGCTCCTTGGAAGGAAAGCTATGACCAACCTAGAGAGCATATTAAAAATCAGAGACATTACTTTGCCAACAAAGGTCCATCTTGTCAAGGCTATGGTTTTTCCATTAGTCGTGTATGGATGTGAGAATTGGACTATGAAGAAAGCTGAGCGCCAAAGAATTGATGCTTTTGAACTGTGGTGTTGGAGAAGACTCTGGAGAGTCCCTTGGACTACAAGGCGATCCAACCAGTCCATCCTAAAGGAGATCAGTCCTGGGTGTTCATTGGAAGGACTGAAATTGGAGCTGAAACTCCAATATTTGGCCACGTGATGTGAAGAGCTGACTCATTTGAAAAGACCCTGATGCTGGGAAAGATTGAGGGCAGGAGGAGAAGGAAATGACAGAGGATGAGATGGTTGGATAGCATCACTGATCAATGGTCATGAGTTTGGGTGGACTGTGGGAGTTGGTGATGGACAGGGAGGCCTGTCATGCTGCCGTTCATGTGATAGCAAAGAGTTGGACACAACTGAGCAACTGAACTGAACTGAACTTTCAATAAGGGCTTCTTGTCATTCATTTTGGGAGCAAGAATACTAATTATTACTAATAAAATGTAGTCATGCTTGTTTCCTTTCTGTAGTCCTGGAAGCAATTTCAAGGTTAAGGTCATTACATGGAACCAAGGAAGTATTAGGTGCAGAAAGCAACATTACTTCATAAGGAGTTGGTCAACTCACATAATTGCACTGTGTGGTGAAAGTTTGGAATAGATTTGCTGCATGTGGGACATAGTTAGAAAAAGACCCTATTACTATTTCTTCAGTAGCCTTACATGAGTGAACTGTTTCTGAAATAACCCTCATACAAGGCGGAAGTCCTTTTGCTACTGAATCTTTGGAGCATAAAAGCAAGTCATTCATAAGTATTTTTGTAAAAACATGAGAATAAGTTATCAATAAGATGCTAACTCTCCCAGAATGACAACAGACTCAAAAACATGGTTAAAGACCTGATTATAATGTGATTATATAGGAAATTTGGCTATTTTTGATATAGAATATTTTAAGATGATAATTGAAATTATGACTGACAGACAATATACCAGGAAATTTCAATTTTAGGAACTTCTGAATAATTTATGGAACATTTATATTAATAATATTTACTTACACAATATAACAAAATTTATTATTACTCATTTGACAATGTTTCCCATGTAATTTAATATACCAAATAAGTCTAATCAATTAAATATTTCTCTCTGAGATGTTCAGGGGCCCACTGAGCATCTCGCAGTTTGCTGGAGGTCAAAAGAACTTCATTTAAAATTTTATTTCAGAAAGATTGTCAAACAAATCAAAAGCTGTCAAAATATTTTGCCATATAGACTCATGATTCACTGTGAAATAATATTTATTCACATAATCAAAATGACATTTTCAAGGGGATGTTCAGAGAGTTATGGTAAAGAAACTTTTTAATCTGTTATCAGAAGCAGATCAGTATATCAGGACAGCTTGGTTTTCTCAATAGAGGAAAAAAGAAAATTCTAGCTTTACATAATTTTATCATTAATATTAAAATTCATTTATTACTTTAGTCTTAGCCTTGACCATGCATAAGACTGTTTTCTCAAGATTCTTTTTTAAAAGTTAATTTCTGGAAACATATGCCAGAATATATTTCTAATAGTTTCAAATGTATTTAGTCTATCTGTAATTAAGAGGTCAAAAGTAGGTTAACAAAGACTTCTTTAGTGATTAATGTTTCAGTATTTTATCTAATTAAAAATGATCTAGACATTTAGTGAATTTCTTTCATTTTATTTTATTTAGCAGAACTCTAAATTTAAAGCTTCCAAAAATCTGTAGAAATGGTTTTAGGTAGACATACCATCTTGGAGAAAGCAATGGCACCCCACTCCAGTACTCTTGCCTGGAAAATCCCATGGGTGGAGGAGCCTGGTAGGCTGCGGTCCATGGGTCGTCACTAAGAGTCAGACATGACTGAGTGACTTCACTTTTACTTTTCACTTTCATGCATTTGAGAGGGAAATGGCAACCCACTCCCGTGATCTTGCCTGGAGAATCCCAGGGACGGGGGAGCCTGGTGGGCTGCTGTCTTTGGGGTCGCACAGAGTCGGACACGACTGAAGTGACTTAGCAGCAGCAGCAGCAGACATACCATCTAATATTATTCTTAAAGAGTTCACTCAAAAGCTTATATCCCACTTTCTGTTTTTTGTTCCTTACAAAGTATCATCATTCTATTAATCACCTTGTTGTCAAATTTTATTACATAGATAATCTGAGCTTATTGAGCCTTCAAATAAGGTTTTAGGTACAATGAAAGTATTATACTTAATGTTGATGTCTCTAAAGACATGTCTATATTAATTGAATCATCAATTTAAAATTGTTTTTATTCAAAGAATAATCCTAGATCACATGATCTTTTAAAAATTTAGGCTATTTTAAGTTACTTTTACAAGTATTTGGTTTGTGAGCATTTACTTTTAAGTCAGTTAAAGAGAGCTCCTTTACAAATTAATTTTGATAATACCATCCACAGGTAGGGATATGTCATATATATGTCAATAAACATTCAGTAGTGGAAGCCATGCAAATAGAGTTCTGTGGTTGCCTGACAGGATACACTCAATGGGCTTTGACCTAGGGTGTCCTTGGTTATGGCCTCCAACGAACAACCAGAGAGAGTTGTCTTTTTCCCTCAGTATCTGGTGTTGGAGGTCATGGAGGTCATGGTCACTTCTGCACCAGGCACCGAATGACTCTAGAAATACAATATCCCTGCTCCCTACTTTGAGTTCTGACTTTGGCACACATGCTCAGATAACCACTGATGATGTTGGAATATTGACCTAATTCCTAATGTTGCTTATGGTTTAAAACTGGGAGATTTGAATAAAAGTAATGGAGGCTTCTCTGACTCATGTCAGTGTCAGTTGGAGCAGAGGGAGGAGCATTTGTATCAATATTAGTTACAGGTGCCATCACAATTTGGACTTTAGTGAGGAAGTGTGCTGGGACCCACTACTTGGCTAGGAGCTCTTTGGTAAAATGGCTGTTTATGTTCTCCTTGAGGCCCCACTGGTTAGGAACTAGACCTAGAGATTTCTTTAGGAAAATCTTTAACCAGATCATCTAGGGAGGTGTCCATTAGCATTTTTAGGTCTATTCAGTGGTCAATTAGTACTGTTTTGTTGGTAGCTAAAAATTAAAAGACGCTTGCTCCTTGGAAGGAAAGTTATGACCAACCTTGATAGTATATTAAAAAGCAGAGACATTACTTTGCCAACCAAGGTCCGTCTAGTCAAGGCAATGGTTTTTCCCGTGGTCATGTATGGATGTGAGAGTTGGACTGTGAAGAAGGCTGATCGCCGAAGAATCGATGCTTTTGAACTGTGGTGCTGGAGAAGACTCTTGAGAGTCCCTTATACTGCAAGGAGATCCAACCAGTCCATTCTAGAGGAGATCAATCCTGGATGTTCATTGGAGGGACTGATGCTAAAGCTGAAACTGCAATACTTTGGCCACCTCATGCGATGAGTTGACTCACTCGAAAAGACTCTGATGCTGGGAAAGGTTGGGGGCGGGAGGAGAAGGGGACGACAGAGAATGAGATGGCTGGATGGCATCACCGACTCGATGGACATGAGTTTGAGTGAACTCCGGGAGTTGGTGATGGACAGGGAGGCCTGGCGTGCTGTGATTCATGGGGTCGCGGAGAGTCGGACACGACTGAGCGACTGAACTGAATTGAACTGAACTGAACTGAACTTTTCCCATGCCTTGAAATTTGTCAGTCATTGTGCCGTGAACCAACAGACATCACCTTATAAGTAAGTTTAACTGAGCTCAAAAACCAGTGAAGTTGGCCTGAAGGAAACTAAATAGAACTATGAGACTTATCAGAAATGTTCTCACTCCACCTGCAACTTTAGAGACCACCAGTGTGGCTCATGGAGCCTTTAAGAACCTCTGCAAGTGATGATCCAAGTGTGTTTTTCAAGGCAAGGGGAATTCCAGTGTAAGGGCTCTTCTGTTGGAGCCAAACATGAACTCTACCAAGGAGGGGAAAAGGTCCTAGGTGTTCACGTCTCTGATCCCTCTTTTCCTCTACTTCATTGGGCAATAAGGGACTGGCACATCATACAGTGCATTCTACAGTGACAGGCCCTACAGCGTACCCTCTCCCTCACCTAGCTTAACAAAATGACTTCCTTTTCATGGAGGCAGACTACCTTAGTCACTAATGTTTCTCTAAGTTGCTAGGCAGAGCAATCCTCAGGACCTTGTATGTTTTTAACTAAAGTATGAATCTCAACAACTCACTGCCCATAGACTGTCTGTTAGTTTCAGGACATGCTAAAGCTGACAGTGGTTCCAGGGTGCAATTCAGCATGCAGGGCCTCCAAAGACTCTGAACCCATTAGTAGCTGTAAAGTTGCTTCTCTAATTTTCTCAAAGCCTTTGTGTTGAGTCTCCCCTTTACTGACTGAGGATCTTGGTAGGTGAATCAGAGGTTAAGGGGATAGACAGTTGTTCCACTTCAGAACTGAAAAGCTTATGCAAATAATCCAGGCCCAGATGATGGATTAAGATGAGGCATACAGTGGAATATTCCTCAGCCATGAAAAGCGTGAAATACTGCTATTTGCACCAACATGTGCAGACTGAGAGAGTATTAATGATACCACTTATATTTAGATTCTAAAAAATAAATGTGTATACAAAATAGGAACAGACTCACATATATAGAATGCAAACTTGTGGTTATCAGAAGGGAGATGAAGGATGGGAAGCACCATCAGGGGTTTGGGATGAACAGATACAAACTACTGTGTATAAAATAGGTAAACAACAATGATATACTATATGGCACAGGGAATTATATTCATTATCTTGTAATAACCTATAAAGAATTATAGTCTGCAAAAATAGTGAATCACTATGCTGTACACCTGAAACTAACACAATATTTTAAGTCAACTTCAATTTAATGAAAACTTTAGAAATAACACAGTTGCACTCTCCAGATCCCCATGGCATCAACTTTAGGAGAGTCATTTCCCTGCTGGCAGAGTGCTTTGTGGGTCTCTGGTAGCTCCCTCGCCACCATGTCCTGCATGCTGGTTGGTACTTCCCAAAGTGTTCCCTCCACAAAAGCACGGGGCTTCATTGACCACACGGCTCCTTGTGCTAACTTGGCAATGAGAGAAAAGAAATGCCAGTTTCTGAGTAGGTCTATTAACATAGCAACCGAACTCAAGGTTACAATGAACCATTATTCACTTACCCTCAGAGTGTAGGCTGTAGATCAGACAGGGGAGATCACCAGCCCCACTGTGTTCCCTTTCACACCATGGAAGAGCCCCTGCCAAGGGGCAGACACATCAGTGCAGACTGAGGTGAGGGGTGGTCTCCCAGCTGAGGGAAACCCAAACAAAAGGCTCCTGCCATTTTATGGATCCCAGGGCTCGGGTAGCTAGAGTTCTAAAGAGCATCAGCATGATTACTCATTTGCTCCATCCTGCAATGATTCAAACATGGTTTCAGAATAACTTTGCACATACCACTAGGACAACAGCCAAGTTTGAAAATGATCTCATGACCTGACTATGATCAACTTTCCCCTACCCACCCCACTTCCATATCCAACTGTGAGGGTTTGTATTAAATACCATATCAATGAATTACTGCTTTTATTTTGCTTTCAGCAGATTCATATCATTTACTTTTTCTTTCTATTCCATCTTCTTACGCTTATGGCTGAATTATACTTTGAAATAAATAGGGCATGAATCTACTTCCGAAAGTTAACAAATGTACAAAGAAATATTTTTACAGGCTTATCCTTCTTTTTTTAATCTTCCCTCTCATCTTGTACCCAACCAAGTACATTGATTTATGATAATTTTCCTGGGTTTCATCTATTTATTTATCTTTGCTTGTTTTTTCTCATTTCTTTTTCTGCCTTACCCAAAGTTTACATGCTAGATTTTCCCTTTTTGGTTTTTTTTTTATTGGAGGCTAATTATTTTACAATATTATATTGGTTGGTTTTGCCATACATTGACATGAATCCACCCCGGGTGTACTTAACTTTATTCCTGGAAATCCCTTCGAAAAATCCCCATAAGTCAGTATATAGAGATTAATTTCTTTCACATTAAGGTCGAGGTACAGCTGTTTGTCCCACAGTGTTTACCATAATTTATATTATAAATGAGTGGGTAATGTATACCTTAGTTTATTTAACTGAATTTTTATCCTTAGAATTTATATGGTTTAGAATATTTTACATTTACAAACTTGTTGTAATGAAGAACCATGGCCATATTCATTTGTATTTTTAGTTCAATAAGCATGTACTGGCCTATAGTATAAATAACCTAGGAAAACTTGAGACTTTATATATGTGTGTGTGTGTATGTGCATATCTAAACACACACACACATATATATAATGTCCAGAAATATTACTGAAACAGCCTCTTTATGGTATACCAGTTAAAAATGTTCTCATAATGTTTATTTCACATCTGACATTATGGCTCAGTTCAGTTCAGTTCAGCCACTCGGTCGTGTCCGACTCTTTGCAACCCCATGAATCGCAGCACACCAGGCCTCCCTGGAGTTCACTCCCAACTCCCAGAGTTCACCCAAACTCATGTGCATTGAATCAGTGATGCCATCCAGCCATCTCATTCTCTGTCTCCCCTTCTCCTCCTGCCCCCAATCCCTCCCAGCATCAGGGTCGTTTCCAATGAGTCAATTCTTCGCATGAGGTGGTCAAAGTATTGGAGTTTCAGCCTCAGCATCAGTCCTTCCAATGAACACCCAGGACTGATCTCCTTTAAGATGGACTGGTTGGATCTCCTTGCAGTCCAAGGGACTCTCAAGAGTCTTCTCCAACAGCACAGTTCAAAAGCATCAATTCTTCGGCGATCAGCTTTCTTCACAGTCCAACTCTCACATCCACACATGACCACTGGAAAAACCATAGCCTTGACTAGACGGGCCTTTTTTGGCAAAGTAATGTCTCTGCTTTTTAATATGCTATCTAGGTTGGTCATAACTTTCCTTCCAAGGAGTAAGCGTCTTTTAATTTCATGGCTGCAATCAGCACCTGCAGTGATTTTGGAGCCCCAAAAAATACAGTCTGACACTGTTTCCGCTGTTTCCCCATCTATTTCCCATGAAGGGATGGGACCCATTATGGTAATTTACTTATAAAAACTTTTGTCAAAATATGAGAAAATATGCTGTATATTGTTACAAATTTGAAATCTAGAGAATTCTTAGTAGATCCGTTTTTCTGTAAAGGAACTCAGTATATTTCTTTTATGTAGCTCATGATGATGCTCCAGACAAAACTCCTGTGCTTCAGCATCAAGAATCAGTGTCAAAACTTCCAATACAGGAAGAGAAAACTTCCAAAGGAGGGAAACACATCAGTAAGTGTAACAATTACTATTATTGCTATTTTAGTCCCTAAGTCATGTCCAGCTTTTTTGTGAACCCATGAACTGTAGCCCACCAGGCTCCTCTGTCCATAGGATTTCCCAGGCCAGAATACTAGAGTGGGTTGCCATTTCCTTCTCCAGGGGATCTTCCATACCCAGTGATTGAATCTGTGTCTCTTGCATTGGCAAGTGGATTATTTACTGCTGAGCCACCTGGGAAGCCCATAAAATTATAGCTGCCTTTAAATTTTAAAAAAATTCTCATCATATCTTTTTTCTTTAGTTCAGGAATATATGCTTTAGCATTTAATTTATAGCAATTTTACACTTTGATCTAGCTCTCTCTTGAGAGTTCCTTATACTGCAAGGAGATCCAACCAGTCCATTCTAAAGGAGATCAATCCTGGATGTTCATTGGAGGGACTGATGCTAAAGCTGAAACTGCAATACTTTGGCCACCTCATGCGACGAGTTGACTCACTGGAAAAGACTCTGATGCTGGGAAAGGTTGGGGGCAGGAGGAGAAGGGGACGACGGAGAATGAGATGGCTGGATGGCATCACCGACTCGATGGACATGAGTTTGAGTGTACTCCGGGAGTTGGTGATGGACAGGGAGGCCTGGCGTGCTGTAATTCATGGGGTCGTGGAGAGTCGGACATGACTGAGCGACTGAACTGAACTGAACAGAGCAAGAACCATTTAGCATTTGGTTGGAATTTCTTCTGAATAGACTAATTCGTGGAGAGACTTCTGCATTCAGTGTTCACCAAGGCCCAAAACTGGTATGCAGTGTTTGAAAGGGTGTCTGCTTTCAGCCAGCAAATACAAGATTAGGGATTTGAGAGCCAGGTGGGCACCTCTGATATGTGACCATGTTCTTTTGCCACAGACTCCAATAGGCATCAAAAAGGTTACTGAGACCTGTAACTTAAAAGGCTGCAGATTTGATGAAAGGAAAAGTGTTGCCTGTGTAGGTATTTGGAGGGCCTCCAGGGCATTCTGTTGTCAGGCCCCACTCGGCATGCAGGTCTTTTTGGTAACCTGGTCACAATGCTGTCATTAAGGTGACCCTGTAGGGGGATGTGTGAGTACTAGTGTCTGCTACCATATGTGAGTCCCACCAGTTATTGGGCATCCTTTGTACTGTTGGGACTGAGAGTTTGAGCATGACTAAAACTTGGCAATTATTGCCTCCTGAGAGAGACCTACTCTCCCTTCCCTGTTTATTCTCAGGAATTTCCCATGAGTCAAAGGTCCTTGTGCCTTGTCCATGATAATGCCCTAGACATACTGCCACATGTGGGTCAAAATGGCATCCAGTTCTGGTTGGGTAGTACCCTTGCCTGTACCAAGTAGGAGACATTGATTATATGTGGAGGTTGGTGCTCCATCTGGGAGTTGGACTTCCTGCTCAACCTTCTGGAAGGACATTTTTTCACTCTCTTAGTTGTGTCTGACTCTTTGCAACCCCATGAACTGCAGCATGCCAGGCTTCCCTGTCCTTCACTATCTCCCAGAGTTTGCTGAAACTCATGTCCATTGTGGAGAAGGCAATGGCAACACACTGCAGTACTCTTGCCTGGAAAATCCCATGGACGGAGGAGCCTGGTAGGCTGAAGTCCATGAGGTCACAAAGAGTTGGGCATGACTGAGCGACTTCACTTTCACTTTTCACTTTCATGCATTGGAGAAGGAAATGGCAACCCACTCCAGTATTCTTACCTGGAGAATCCCAGGGACAAAGGAGCCTAGTGGGCTGCTGTCTATGGGGTCGCACAAAGTCGGACACAACTGAAGTAGCTTAGCAGCAGCAGCAACAGCAGCATGTCCATTGAGTCAGTGATGTCATCCAACCAACACATCAAACACATTTTTAGATATCCCTTTCTCCTCCTGCCACAGTCTTCCCCAGCATCAGGGTCTTTTCCAATGAATCAGCTCTTCACATCAGGTAGCCAGAGTATTGGAACTTCAGGTTTAGCATCAGTCCTTGCAATGATATTCAGGGTTGATTTCCTATAGGATTGACTGGTTTGATCTCCTTGTTGTCCAAGGGACTCTCAAGAGTCTTCTCCAGCACCACATTTCAAAAGCATCATTTCTTTCTAGTTCAGCCTTCTTTATGGTCCAAATTGTCACATCCATCCATGACTATTGGAAAAACCATAAATTTGACTAGATGGACCCATAATTTCATCACTCCACTAGCTTTGCTCATAGTAATGCCTCCTAAGGCCCACTTGGCTTCACATTTCAGGATGTCTGACTCTAGGTAAGTGACTAACCATCATGCTTATTTGGGTCATTGATACCTTTTTTGTACATTTCTGTGTATTCTTGCCACCCCTTCTTAATCTCTTCTGCTTCTGTTAGGTCCTTGCCATTTCTCTCCTTTATTGTGCCCATGTTTGCATGAGATGTTCCCTTGATATCTCAAATTTTCTTGAAGAGATCTCTAGTCTTTCCTATTCTATCATATTCCTCTATTTCTTTGCATTGTTTGTTTAAGAAGGTTTTCTTATCTCTCCTTGATATTCTCTGGAACTCTGCATTCATTTGAATATATCTTTCCCTTTCTCCTTTGCCTTTTATATCTCTTTTTTTCTCAGCTCTTTATAATTCCTCCTCAGACAACCATTTTGCCTTCTTGATTTCTTTTTCTTTTTGGATGGTTTTGGTCACCGCCTCCTGTACAATGTTACGAACCTCTGTCCATAGTTCTTCAGGCAGTCTTTCTATCACATCTAATACCTTACATCTATTATTCACTTCCACTGTATAATCATAAGGGATCTGATTTAGATCATATCTAAATGGCCTAGTGGTTTTCCCTACTTTCTTCAATTTAAGTCTGAATTTCTCAATAAGGACTTCATAATCTGAGCCACAGTCAGCTCAGGTCTTGTTTTTGCTGACTATATAGAGCCTCTCCATCTTTGACTGCAGAGAATATAATCAGTCTGATTTTGGTACTGACCATCTAGAGAAATCCATATGTAGAATCGTCTCCTGTGTTGTTGTAAGAGGGTATTTGCTATGACCGGTGGGTTCTCTTGGCAAAACTCTGTTAGCGTTTGCCCTGCTTTATTTTTTACTCCAAGGTCAAACTTGGCTGTTACTCCAGATTTCTCTTGACTTCCTTCTTTTTCATTCCAATTCCCTATGATCAAAAGGACATCTTTTTTTGGTGTTAGCTATAAAAGGTCTTGTAGGTGTTCATAGAACCGTTCAGCTTTTCGGCATTAGGGGTTGGGGGCATAGACCTGGTTTACTGTGATGTTGAGTGGTTTGCCTTGGAAACAAATCAAGACCATTCTGTTGTTTTTGAGATTGTACCTAAGTACTGCATTTCAGACAGGAACATTAAAGCTGTAGTAAAACCTGTTACAGAAAAGCTAAAGTGAACCTGATCATCTTGTAGACAGGGATGCTGAAAAGGGCATTTGTAATATGAATTGCTTCATGCCTATTTCCTTCAGCTGGCTCAAGAGGCTGTAGGGCAGTTACAGTGTCATTAAATGAGGCCAGTGTTCTGATCTGTACCACAGCATTAAGCTGCCTATAGTTAAGTCTGTAGGCAGGTAAGGCCATTTACACAAGTTGACTTAGTTACTTAAAGGAGAAGGAATCTCACAGAGATGTTTAGTTCACTTAAACTCATCAAACAGGGCTGCTGCTGCTGCTAAGTCACTTCAGTCGTGTCCGACTCTGTGTGACCCCATAGACGGAAGCCCACCAGGCTCCCCCGTCCCTGGGATTCTCCAGGCAAGAACACTGGAGTGGGTTGCCATTTCCTTCTCCAATGTGTGAAAGTGAAAAGTGAAAGTGAAGTTGCTCAGTCGTGTCCGACCCTTAGCGACCCCACGGACTGCAGCCCACCAGGCTCCTCCATCCATGGGATTTTCTAGGCAATAGTACTGGAGTGGCTTGCCATTGCTTTCTCTGTCAAACAGGGCAGGCATTCCTTTTTTTCTTATTAGTAGTTGTTTCTGGAGACAGGTCTCTAGGCAATGATAGTCTGGTAGGTTTACAGTCTTCCATGAGCCCCACTGAAATGACTCTGAGTGCAGCAGTGCTCATCACAGCTTGGTGCTGGTGTGAATTGGAGTTCACACAGAAAATACATCTGCACTAATGATGTATTCAGTTGTGGGGGCTATGAAATAGAGGTTTATAATGCCCAAAGGCACCTTCACCATGGTCAGGTTAAGTAAGGGTGAAAAAGCATTACTTTTCATCATAGCATCCTCTCAGAGTTGTGGGGATAATGGTTATTGGTAAAGTAGAAGCCAAATGGCCCAATGGATGGGCTCCCCTCATTGCCACTTTGAATTCTGAGTTGGCTTATATCATCAGATGCTGCTGGGGACAAAAGGATGTTAGTCTAATCCCTCATCTTGTTTATTTTGAAAAGCCAAGTGTTCTAGGTAAAAATAGAGTTGTCAGATTCATCTTAAGGTCACTGTGGGTAGCAGAGGGACTAGCTGGTTATTAGTAATAAATGTCATCAATGTTTTGAGTCTCATGGGGCTGTGTTGGCCTCCATGGTTCACTTTATGGCACAAGATGAGTGGTTGAGAGTCCATCCATCCCTTCCCTGACCCTCCATTGCTGGGTAACTAGACGGTGTTTCCAGTGGCAGGGAGCTCACCATGCACGGACAGTTTTCAGAAAATAAATGTCAGCTGGGAGAAGAAGGAAATTGTCACAGGTGTTTGTGTCTTTTCTTCCGCATCTCCTCCCTTGTCCTCCTTGGACATAATGCCCCCGTCAGGGAAATCAGAACCAAGGGTTCTGTTGAGACACAGCCAGCAAGGTGCCAGTGTCCTGCACTAAATTAACAAGAGTCGCTCCTCCACGGTGGAGTCTGTATAGTCTCCTCTGGTTGCTGGTCAAGTGAAGCTGAGAAACCTGAATTCTCTTTCATTAGACATGAGTATCAGAAATTCACCACATCTTGGAGTAACCATCAGTGTCCTAGATAGGCTGAGAGCAAATAGTAGTCACTAGGTGTGGCTTAGGCCATGTCCGCAGTGACTTTTGTGAGCTACTGGCACAGTGGTAAAGAATACACCTCCCAACACAGGAAACTCAGGAGACGCATTGCATCCATGGGTCGGAAGATCCTTTGTAGTAGGAAATGGCAACCCACTCCATTAAACTTGCTTAGAAAATTCCACAGACAAAAAGGCCTAGTAGTCCATGGAGTCGCAAAGAGTCATATACAACTAAGCACACACACAGTGTATGTTGTTTTTTGGTTTGTATTTCCTGTATTTTTTTTTATAATTTTATTTTATTTTTGGATGTTTTGGGTCTTTACTGCTGTGGGGGCTTTTCTCTAGTTGTGACGAGTGTGGGCTACCCTCTAGTTGTAGTGTGAGGCCTTCTCGTTGTGGTGGCTTATCTTGTTGAGGAGCATAGGCTGTAGGGCACACAGGTTTCAGTAGTTGCAGCACATGGGCTCTAGAACACAGGCTGAATAGTTGTAGTGCATGAGGTTGGTTGCTCCGAGGCACGTGGGATCCTCCCAGATCAGGGATCAAACAATATCTCCTATATCCACAGGCAGATTCTTTACCACTGAGCCACCAGGGAAGCCCCCTCATTTATTTCCTTTTCTATTGGTTAGCATCTTTTGTCATTTTTTAAAATTCCCTTTCATTTTTTCTTAAAAGATGGCACAGTAGGTATTCTCTCTTTAAGGTTTTTTTTTTTTTTTGATCCATTAACAGTTAATTCCTATAAATGCTTCCAAGTCAGTTTGTTGGGATCTTCATTCCTTTTATACAAGTTTGTACAGGTTTTTTTTTTTCCATGATCCAGTGGATGTTGGCAATTTGATCTCTGGTTCCTCTGCCTTTTTTAAAACCAGCTTGAACATCTGGAAGTTCATGGTTCACGTATTGCTAAAGCCTGGCTTGGAGAATTTTGAGCATGTTTTTACTAGTGTGTGAGATGAGTGCAATTGTGCGGTAGTTTGAGCATTCTTTGGCATTGCCTTTCTTGGGGATTGGAATGAAAACTGACCTTCTCCAGTCCTGTGGCCACTGCTGAGTTTTCCAAATTTGCTAGCATATTGAGTGCAGCACTTTCACAGCATCATCTTTCAGGATTTGAAATAGCTCAATTGGAATTCCATCACCTCCACTAGCATTGTTCGTAGTGATGCTTTCTAAGGCCCACTTGACTTCACATTCCAAGATGTCTGGCTCTAGATGAGTGATCACACCATTGTGATTTTCTGGGTGGTAAAGATCTTTTTGTACAGTTCTTCTGTGTATTCTTGCCACCTCTTCTTAACATCTTCTGCTTCTGTTAGTCCATACCTTTTCTGTCCTTTATCAAGCCCATCTTTGCATGAAATGTTCCCTTGGTATCTCTAATTTTCTTGAAGAGCTCTCTTGTTTTTCCTTTTCTGTTGTTTTCCTCTATTTCTTTGCATTGATCACTGAGGAAGTCTTTCTTATCTCACCTTGCTATTCTTTGGAACTCTGCATTCAGATGCTTATATCTTTCCTTTTCTCCTTTGCTTTTCACTTCTCTTCTTTTCACAGCTATTTGTAAGGCCTCCTCAGACAGCCATTTTGCTTTTTTGCATTTCTTTTCCATGGGGATGGTGTTGATCCCTGTCTCTTGTACAGTGTCACAAACCTCCATCCATAGTTCATCAGGCACTCTGTCTATCAGATCTAGTCCCTTAAATCTATTTCTCACTTCCACTGTATAATCATAAGGTATTTGATTATCGACTATGCCAAAGTCTGACTGTGTGGATCACAATAAACTGTGGAAAATTCTGAAAGAGATGGGAATACCAGACCACCTGACCTGCCTCTTAAACCTACATGCGGGTCAGGAAGCAACAGTTAGAACTGGACATGGAACAACAGACTGGTTCCAACTAGGAAAAGGAGTACATCAGGCTGTATATTGTCACCCTGCTTATTTAACTTATATTCATAGTACATCATGAGGAATGCTGGGCTGGAAGGAGCACAAGCTGGAATCAAGATTGCCAGGAGAAATATCAATAACCTCAGATATGCAGATGACACCACCCTTATGGCAGAAAGTGAAGAGGAACTAAAACGCCTCTTAATGAAAGTGAAAGAGGAAAGTGAAAAAGTTGGCTTAAAGCTCAACATTCAGAAAACTAAGATCATGATGTCTGGTCCCATCACTTCATGGGAAATAGATGGGGAAGCAGTGGAAACAGTGTCAGACTTTATTTTTGGGGGCTCCAAAATCACTGCAGATGCTGATTGCAGCCATGAAATTAAAAGGCACTTACTCCTTGGAAGGAAAGTTATGACCAACCTAGATAGCATATTAAAAAGCAGAGACATTACTTTGCCAACAAAGGCCCGTCTAGTCAAGGCTATGGTTTTTCCAATGATCATGTGTGGATGTGAGAGTTGGACTGTGAAGAAATCTGATGGCCGAAGAATTGATGCTTTTGAACTGTGGTGTTGGAAAGACTCTTGAGAGTCCCTTGATTCTCAAGGAGAATCCAGCCAGTCCATTCTAAGGGAGATCAATCCTGGGTGTTCATTGGAAGGACTGATGCTAAAGCGGAATCTCCAATACTTTGGCCACCTCATGCGAAGAGGTGACTCACTGGAAAAGACTCTGATGCTGGGAGGGATTGGGGGCAGGAGGAGAAGGGGATGACAGAGAATGAGATAGCTGGATGGCATCACCGACTCGATGGACGTGAGACTGAGTGAACTCCGGGAGTTGGTGATGGACAGGGAGGCCTGGAGTGCTGCGATACATAGGGTCGCAAAGAGTCAGACATGACTGAGCAACTGAACTGAAATCAACTCCAGTTTAATCAGACCTTTGTAAACAGTGCAGTAGGTACTCTTGAGAGCTGCATGGTATCTCCTAGTAGTTTATGAAGCTCATTTGCCTCATTGGCAGTCCCCTTTCTGTATCTTGCGAGTAATCTGGTAGTAGTTCCCTCCCCATGATGCTGTGTGTGCTCATTGGTACTTCCCACCATGTTCCCTCCACAAAAGCACTGGGCTTCATTGACCACATGGCTCCTTGTGCTAACTTGGTAATGAGAGAAAGGAAATGCCAGTTTCTGAGTAGGTCATTTAAGATAGCAATTGAACTCAAGGTTACAGTGAACCATTATTCACTTACCCTCAGAGTGTAGGCTGTAGATCAGACAGGGGAGATCACCAGCCCCACTGTGTTCCCTTTCACACCATGGAAGAGCCCTGCCAAGGGGCAGACACATCAGTGCAGACTGAGGTGAGGGGTGGTCTCCCAGCTGAAGGGACACGAAACAAAAGGCTCCTGCCATTTTATGGATCCCAGGGCTCAGGTAGCTAGAGTTCTAAAGAGTGTCAGCATGATTACCCATTTGCTCCACCGTGTAATGCTTCACACATGGTTCCAGAATAACTCTGCACATACCACTAGGACAACAGCCAAGTTTGAAATTGATTTCATGACTTGACTATGGTCAACTTTTCCCTACCCACCCCACTCCCGTGTCCAGCTGTGAGGGTTTATATTAATTACTGTAACCATGTGTTGTTCCTTTTCTTTTTCCTTCAGCAGTTTTGTTATATTACGTTTGATTTCTCTTTCCATTCCATATTCTTGTCCTTATTGGTTTAATTATATTTAGAAATACAGAGAGTTGAGTCTTCTTCAAGAGTTAAATAGTACATAAAACAGTGCTTTTAGAGGTTTATCACTCTTTCCTCAGTCTTCCTCTCCTTCCGTAGATATCCATATACATTATTTGGTAATAGCTTTCTTGTTTTCTCTATTTTTTTCTCTCTCTCTCCTTGTTTTTTCTCATTTCTTCTTATTCTTTACCCAAAGTTTCCATACTAGCTTTCCCCTTTTCAGTTTTTTTCTTAAATTAACATTATATCCAGAAATCCCTCCATGTCCATCTAGTGATGGTTTTTACTCAGATTATAGCATGGGTACAGCTGTTTCTACACATTATTTACCATACATTATATATACCATTGTGTGTAATTATGGTTTATTTAGTCTTCTTTGCTTTAAAATTTATACACTTTTGAATATTTTGCACTCACAAATACGATCTATGTATCCATGAAGGAACTTAAGGAATCTCTTTTGTGTAGCTTCTGATAATGATGTGCCTGACCATACTCCTGTGCTTCAGCATCAAGATTCAGTGTCAAAACTCCCAGTGCAAGTACAGAAACAGATAACTCCCAGAGAAGGAAAACACAGTAGTAAGTACAACAGTTATAGATGCCTTTAAATTAAAAAAAAAGATTAATCTCATTAGATTTTTCTATTTGGTTCAAGAATGTGTGTTTGAGCATATGCTTGCTTGTGTTTATGTGTGTGCTCAGTCCCCATGGACTGTTGCCCGACTGCCAGGCTCCTCTGCCCATGGAATTCTCCCGGCAGGAATACTGGAGTGGGTAGCCATTTCCTACTCCAGGGGATCTTTCCAGCCAAAGGATTAAGCCCACATCTCTTATGCCTCCTGCACTCGCAGGCAGATTCTTTACCACTGTGCCACCTGGTTTGAGCATAGAATTCATAGTGTCACTTTGATCTAAATGTGAATGTGAAAGTCGCTCAGTCATGTCCAACTCTTTGCAACCCCAGGGACTATACAGTTCAAGGAATTCTCCAGGCCAGAATACTGGAGTGGGTAGCCTTTCCCTTCTCCAGGGGAATCTTCCCAATCCAGGGACTGAACCCAGGTCTCCTGCATTGCAGGCAGACTGATTACCAGGTGAGCTACAAGGATAGTGATCTAAATGTGAATAATAGCCAGGTAGCGCTAGTGGTAAAGAATCCACCTGCCAATGCAGGAAAGACCTGGGTTCAATCCCTGGATCAGGAATATCCCTTAGAATAAGAAATGGAAACCCACTCCAGTATTCTTGCCTGGGAAATCCCATGGACAGAGGAGCCTGGTGGGCTACAGTCCATGAGTTCGCAAAGAGTCGGACATGACTGAAGTGACTTAACATGCATGCACGTAAATAATATAAAACAACTAGAGAACAGGAACCATTTAACATTTGGTTGGTATTTATTGTTATAAGACTTCATTATAGAGAGACTTTGCACTCAGTGTCCACCAAGGCCCGGTAACTACTAAGTAGTTTTTCCAATGGATTCTACACTTTTAGTCAGCAATAGGAGACTGGGGTCCAAAAGCCAGGTGGGCACCTGTGATGTGTGGCTGTGTTATTTTGCCACAGGCTCCAATAGGCATCAGAGAGGTTGATGAGACCTATAACTTAAAAAGGCAGTGGATTCAGGAGGGCAAGTAAGAGGGTTTTCTGTGTAGCCAGTTGGAGGACTTCCAGGGCCTCCTATAATCAGACCCTACTGAGCATACAGGTCTTTTTGGTAATCTGATTGCTGGGTGCTGTCATCAGGATGGCCATGTAGGGGGATGTGTGAGTACCAGTGTCTGAACAGTCCCACCAGTCACTGGGCATCTTTTGTATTGTTGGGACTGACAGCCTGACTAAAACTTAGCAATTATTGCCTCTGAAGAGATACCCACTGTTGCTTCCCTGCTAATTCCTGGGAATTTCCTGAGTCATGGGTCCTTTTGCCTTGTCCATAGTAATGTCCTAGACATGTTGCTACATGTGGATCAAAATGGCATCCAGTCCTGGTTGGGTAGTACCCTTGCCTGGACCAAATAGAAGACATTCTTTATTATAGGTGAAAGCCTAGTGTTCCATCTGGGAATGAGACTTGCAGCTCATGGCCTTGTGGAAGGACATTAAAAGAGTATTGAAATGTATTACAGAAAAGGCAGACAGATCCTGATCATCTTTGTGGACAAGGACACCCAAATGGGCATTTACAATATGAATTCCTTCATACCTGTTTCCCTTATCTTGGACAAGAGCCTCTATGGCAGTCGCAGTGTCAGTTAAGGCCAGTGTCCTGATTTGTACCATAGCATTAAGCTGTAGTAAGTAGTCCTGTAGTCCAGTTAAGTCACACAAGGCCGATTGTATAGGTTTACTTAGTTACTGAATGGAGGAATAATCTCACAGAGATGTTTGGTTCACTTAAACTCATCAAACAGGGAAGGCATTCCTTTTTCTCTTCTTAATAGTTGTTCTGAATAGAAGTCTGTAGGCACTGGTATGAACATACCCTGACAGGGAAAAATGCATTTTTTGTGGGAGATCTTGGAAAGATTGTGAAGAAGCACAGTCAATGGCAGAACATAGTGGCTCAGATAAAGCCATTCTACACGGTGAAGTGCAACTCCACTCCAGCTGTGCTTGAGATTTTGGCAGCTCTTGGAACTGGATTTGCTTGTTCTAATAAAGTAAGTCATTTTCATTACTTTGTTATTGAACTGCAACATTTTAAAATTGACTAATGTTTGGTGGGGCTTCCCTGTTAACTCAGTGACAAAGAAATCCACCTGCCAATGCGGGAGACTCAGGTTCGATCCCTGGGTTGGAAAGATACCCTGGAGAAGAAAATGGCAACCTGTTCCAATATTCTTGTCTGGGAAATTCCACGGACAGAGGAGCCTGTTGCAAAGAGTCAGACATGACTTAGCAACTAAAAACAACATTTAGTGACCAGTAGCAGTAGGAGACGGAGAGGGCAGTGGCAAGCCACTCCAGTACTCTTGCCTAGAAAATCCCATGGACGGAGGAGCCTGGTAGGCTGTAGTCGGTTGGGTTGCTAAGGGTCGGACACGACTGAGCGACTTCACTTTCACTTTTCACTTTCACACATTGGAGAAGGAAATGGCAACCCACTCCAGTGTTCTTGCCTGGAGAATCCCAGGGATGGGGGAGCCTGGTGGGCTTCTGTCTATGGGGTCACACAGAGTCGGACACGACTGAATTGACTTAGCAGTAGCAGCAGCAGGCACTGGTAGTTTGGTAGGTTTGCAGTCTTTCATGTGCCCCACTGAAATGACTCTGAGTGCAGCAGTGCTCATCACAGCTTGGGACTGGTGTGAGTTGAAGTTCACAAAGAAAATACATCTGCTCTAATGATGTATTCAGTAGTGGGAGTTATGAAATAGAGGTTTATAATGCCCAAAGGCACCCACACTATGGTCAGGTATAAGTAAGGGTCAAAAAACATTACTGTGTTCCTCTCATCCTGGTGTCAGAGTTGTGGAGATAACAGTCATTGGTAAAGTAGAAGCCAAATGGCCTAAGGTATGCAATCTTCCCCCACTGCCACTTTGAACTCTGAGTTGGCATACATCATCAGATGCCACTGGGGATATAAGGATGATGGTCTAATCCCTAATCATGTTTATTTTGAAAAGTCAAGTATTCTAGGTAAAAATAGGCAGAGTTGTGGAATTCATCTTAGGATCACTGCCAGTTGGGGGGGGGAGCAGAGGGAGTAGCACATTATTAGTACTAAGTATCATCACTGTTTTGATTCTCGTGAGGCTGTTTTGGCCTCCATGCTTCAGTTTCTGGCACAAGATGAGTGGTGGAGAGTCCATCCACCCCTTCCTTGAGCCTCCATTGCTGGGTAACTAGACAGTGTTTCCAGTGGCAGGGAGCTCACCATGCCTGGACAGAAGTTTTCAGAAACTAAGTGTCAGCCAGGAGAGGAAGGAGATTGTCTTTGTGTCTTTTCTTCCGCATCCCCTCCCTTGTCCTCCTTGGACACAGTGGCCCCTGTCAGGAAACTCAGAACCAGGGGTTCTGTTGAGACACAACCAGCAAGGTGCCAGTGTCCCACACTAAGTTAACAAGAGTAGCTCCTCTACAATGGAGTCTATATAGTCTCCTCTGGTTGCTGGTCAAGTGGAACTGAGAAACCTGGATTCTTTTTCTTTAGACATGATTCTCAAAACCTCAGTATATCTTGGAGTATCCATCAGTGTCAGAGATAAGCTGAGAGCAAATAGCAGTCACTGGGTACAACTCAGTCAGCCATGTCTGCAGTGACTAATCGACCCACTATATTAGTTTTTTATTTTTATTTCCTATATTTCCTTTTTAAAAGACTAATACCTTTATCACTTTTTTCAAGTTCCTTTTCTTCATTTCTTCCTTCCTCCTACCTTCCTGCTTGCCTGCCTGTAGCACACTATGTATTCTCTGTCAGGTTGTTTCTTGCCCGTTAAGAGTTAAATCCTAGAAATGCTTCTGAGTCAGTTTGTTGGGTCTTCTTCATTCCTTTTATACCTGTTTGTACAGCTGTGTGTGCCACATTATATCCCATAGTCTGTATTTTCTTAGTTTACATGCATTACTTTAGCCTACCAGTCTCCCATGCTTAAATATTTAAGTGGTTTTGACTATTTTGCTGTTAATGAATAATTTGTACGTGTGTATTTTCATTGTTTGGTGTTTCAATATATATTACCTGAAAATATTTGGAAAACTCAGAAAATGAGAGACTAATATAAAACATATTAGAAGTCTAAGAATATTAATGATCTGCTAAAATACCTTCCATGCACCCTTGTTAACATTCTTCCCACAGTTTTCTTGTACAACCTTGCATTTGGTGATGTTCTTGTAACTTCATAAAAATCTTCATTTTTATGAAGTTTTTTTATTTAGTGGGCCAAATTCTTCTCTTTATTCAGCTCCAGGTAAAGTACCAGATAGAAATCGTATTCTTGATCATCAAGACTCAGTGTCAAAATCAGAGATTCAAGTGAAGAAACCAAGCTTGCACAAAGGGGAAAGACTTACTGGTAAGTACAAAAACTATGGAAAACCTTAAATTATTTTATATTAAACTCACTAGAAGATGTTTTTATTTTGGTTCATATTATATATTTTTGAACATATATTTTATAGAAATGTTATACTTTGACCAAAGTGTGACTACCATGAGATATCTAGAGAAAAAAAGGAGAAATATTGTTAAACTTTGATTGGGATTTCTGTTCTTAAGATTATTTTGTGATTAGAAGATGAATGCCCCAAGGCCCAATAGCAGGTGAATAACTGTCTCTCCAAAGTAGAGTGCCTTTCAGCCAGCTCAAGGTAATTATGGATTCAGAAGCCCAATAGATGCTTCTATGCATGGCAGGGGCATTTTGCCATAGATTCCTTTGCCAAAGCAGTATTTCTGAGATTTGTAAATCAAGCATCTGATGGGTTCTCGAGGCCCTGTTGAAGGGCCTTTAAGGTCTTAGCTGTGTCCTCACTCAAAGTAAGCAGCTTTTCTGGCAACCCCAGAGATCAGAGTCATTAAGAGCTCCACATGGGGAAATGAGAATGCAAGTGGTCAAAGAGTCCCACTATTTGCTGGGCCTATTTTATTTGTTGGAGTTGAATAGTTGGCAGTCCTATCCTCCAGAATGAGAAGTCATACCCCTTAGAGATCATGCCCAGGAGTTTCACTAGGATACCAGGTAATTAACTGTGTATACTAATGGCCCAGCCAAGAGCCACTGGTGTTTCCACAAGGCATCTAGTCCTTATTTGGTGTGTCCTTGTCTTGGCCCACTAGAGAGAAAACTAGTCCTCTCTGTGGGAGCAGGTGCTTCAAAGTCATGACCAGTGCACTGATTACTGATACCTGAGCAATTTGATGGCCATATGAAGGACATTAGTGCTCATGTAGCTAGAGTTCTGAAACAGTTTACCACAACTACTCGTTTGCTCAATCCTGTAATGCTTCTCAAGTGGTTTCAAAATAGCTTTGAACATACCACTTGATAAGCCAAATTTTAAAAAGATTTCATGACTTGCTGTTATTCTCCTTCCCATTCTCATCTCAATCCCATGTCCAAGAGTGAGGGTTTATGTTCAATACCATATTGAGAAGTTCAGTTTCAGTTCAGTTCAGTCGGTCAGTCGTGTCCTACTCTTTGTGACCCCATGAATCACAGCACGCCAGGCCTCCCTGTCCATCACCAGCTCCCAGAGTTAGCACTTCTATTTTGCCTTCAGTTGTTTCATTTCATAAGTTTGCTTTCGCTTTGCATTCAATCTTCTTACCCTTACTGGTTTAATTATGTTTTGAAATACATAGAGCATGAACCTACTTCCAAAAGTTAAAAAGTATATAAAGAACTATGCTTAGAAGCTTATTATTCCTTCCTCAGTCTTCCCTCTCATCTTGTTGGTAACCATATACATTGTTTTGTGATAGGTTTCCTTTGTTCCCTGTATTTTTTCTCTCCATCCTTTTTTTTCTCATTTCTTTTTTCTTATCCATACTAGTTTTCCTTTTTTTAGTTATTTTTAAACTTAACATTATACCTGACGATCCCTTTAAGAAATCCCTTTAAATCAGTATGTAGAGATTCATTTCACTCAGATTATAGCACTTTGTAGAAAGCATCACTACTAGCAAAGCTAGTGGAGGTGATGGAATTCCAGTTGAGCTATTTCAAGTCTTGAAAGATGATGCTGTGAAAGTGCTGCACTCAATATGCCAGCAGATTTGGAAAACTCAGCGCTGGCCACAGGACTGGAAGAGGTCAGTCTTCATTCCAATCCCAAAGAAAGGCAATGCTAAAGAATGCTCAAACTACCGCACAATAGCACTCATCTCACACGCTAGTAAAGTCATGCTCAAAATTCTCCAAGGCAGGCTTCAGCAGTATGTAAACCGTGAACTCCCAGATGTTCAAGCAGGTTTTAGAAAAGGCAGAGGCACCAGAGATCAAATTGCCAACATCCGCTGGATCATGGAGAAAGCAAGAGAGTTCCAGAAAAACATCTATTTCTGCTTCATTGACTATGCCAAAGCCTTTGACTGTGTGGATCACAATAAACTGTGGAACATTGTGAAAGAGATGGGAATCCCAGACCACCTGACCTGCCTCTTGAGAAACCTGTATGCAGGTCAGGAAGCAACAGTTAGAACTGGACATGGAACAACAGACTGGTTCCAAGTAGGAAAAGGTGTACGTCAAGGTTGTATATTGTCACCTTACTTATTTAACTTCTATGCAGAGTACATCATGAGGAACGCTGGGCTGGAAGAAGCACAAGCTGGAGTCAAGATTGCTGGGAGAAGTATCAATAACCTCAGATATGCAGATGACACTACCCTTATGGCAGAAAGTGAAGAGGAACTCAAAAGCCTCTTGATGAAAGTGAAAGAGGAGAGTGAAAAGGTTGGCTTGAAGCTCAACATTCAGAAAACAAAGATCATGGCATCTGGTCCCATCACTTCATGGGAAATAGATGGAAAAACAGTGGAAACAGTGTCAGACTTTATTTTTTTGGGCTCCAAAATCACTGCAGATGCTGATTGCAGCCATGAAATTAAAAGACGCTTACTCCTTGGAAGGAAAGTTATGACCAACCTTGATAGTATATTAAAAAGCAGAGACATTACTTTGCCAACCAAGGTCCGTCTAGTCAAGGCAATGGTTTTTCCCATGGTCATGTATGGATGTGAGAGTTGGACTGTGAAGAAAGCTGATCGCCGAAGAATCGATGCTTTTGAACTGTGGTGTTGGAGAAGACTCTTGAGAGTCCCTTATACTGCAAGGAGATCCAACCAGTCCATTCTAAAGGAGATCAATCCTGGGTGTTCATTGGAGGGACTGATGCTAAAGCTGAAACTGCAATACTTTGGCCACCTCATGCAACGAGTTGACTCACTGGAAAAGACTCTGATGCTGGGAAAGGTTGGGGGCGGGAGGAGAAGGGGACGACGGAGAATGAGACGGCTGGATGGCATCACCGACTCTGTGGACATGAGTTTGAGTGTACTCCGGGAGTTGGTGATGGATAGGGAGGCCTGGCGTGCTGTGATTCATGGGGTCGCGGAGAGTCGGACACGACTGAGCAACTGAACTGAACTGAACTGTACAGCTGTACCACAGTATTTACCATAATTCATATTATTCCATAGTGGATAGCATTTACCCTAGTTTATTAAACTCATCTTCTTTGCTTTAAGTGTGTATGGTTTTGAATATTTTGCACTTGTAAATATGTTGTATTCAATAACCATGTACATACTCATTTGTATTTTTAGTTCTATGAATTTGTATTAGTCTGAAGTATAAACAGGACTTCCTAGGAGGTGCAGAGGTAAAGAATCTACCTGCCAGTGCAGGAGATGTAAGAGACATGGGTTCAAGCTCTGAGTCAAGAAAATCTCCTGGAATTGGAAATGGCTACCTACTCCAGTATCCTTGCCTGAAAATTCCATGGACAGAGGAGCCTGGCAGGCTACAGTCCATGGAGTCCCAAAGAGTTGAACACGACTAAGCAACTGGATATACACACAAAGTATAAATAACCTAGGAAAAATAGAGACTTTATATATGGATGTTTCTATGTATATATGTATGTATATTATGTTGTTTGTTATAGCCTCTTTAAAGTATATTCATTAAAAATGTTCTCACAATTTCTAGTCACATGTTATTTATGGTAATGTACTTATGTGTGCTCAGTCACTTCAGTTGTGTCTGACTCTTTGTGATCCTATGGACTGTAGCCTGCCAGATTCCTCTGCCCATGGAATTTCCCAGATAAGAATACTGGAGTAGGGTGCCATTTCCTTCTCTAGGGATTCTTCCTCACCCAGGGATCGAACTGGCATCTCCTGCGTCACAGGCAGATTCTTTTCCACTGAGCCACTGGGGAAGTCCCAAAGTGAAAGTAAAAGTCGCTCAGTCATGTCCAACTCTTTGTGACCCCATGGTCTCCAGGTCAGAATACTAGAGTGGGTAGCCATTCCCTTCTCCAGGGGATCTTCCCAACCTAGAGATCGAATCCAGTTCTCCCACATTGCAGGCAGATTCTTTACCAGCTGAGCCACCAGGGAAGCACAGAATACTCCGATGGAACTTGCCAGCCCAGGAATCAAACTGGGGCCTTCTGCATTGCAAGAGGATTCTTTACCAGCTGAGCTGCCAGGGAAGCCCAATTTACTTAACTTTATCAAAATGAGAGAAAAATTCATGGTATACTTATTGTAAGTATGAAACCTAGAGATTTTATTATAGATCTGGTCATAGCAAACACCCTCTTTAACAACACAAGAGAAGACTCTATACATAGACATCACCAGATGGACAACACTGAAATCAGATTGATTATATTCTTTGCAGCCAAAGATGGAGAAGCTCTAAAAAGTCAGCAAAAACAAGACCAGGAGCTGACTGTGACTCAGATCATGAACTCCTTATTGCCAAATTCAGACTTAAATTGAAGAAGGTAGGGAAAATCACTAGACCATTCAGGTATGACCTAAATCAAATCTCTTACAATTATACAAGAGAAGTGAGAAATAGATTTAAGGGACGAGATCTGATAGACGAGTGCCTGACAAACTGTAGACGGAGGTTTGTGATATTGTACAGCAGACAGGGATCAAGACCATCCCCAAGAAAAAGAAATGCAAAAAAGCAAAATGGCTGTCTGAGGAAGCCTTACAAGTACCTGTGAAAAGAAGAGAAGCCAAAAGCAAAGGAGAAAAGGAAAGATATACCCATCTGAATGCAGAGTTCCAAAGAATAGCAAGGAGAGATAAGAAGGCCTTCCTCAGTGATCAGTGCAAAGAAAAAGAGAAAAACAATAGAATGGGAAAGATTAGAGATCTCTTCAAGAAAATTAGAGATACCAAGGGAGCATTTCATGCAAAGATGGGATCAACAAAGGACAGAAATGATATGGACCTAAGAGAAGCAGAAGATATTAAGAAGAGGTGGCAAGAATACACAGAAGAACTGTACAAAAAAGATCTTCATGACCCAGATCATCACAATGGTGTGAACACTCACCTAGAGCCAGACATCCTGGAATGTGAAGTCAAGTGGGCCTTAGAAAGCATCATACGAACAAAGCTAGTGGGGGTGATGGAATTCCAGTTGAGCTGTTTCAAATCCTGAAAGATGATGCTGTGAAAGTGCTGCACTCAATATGCCAACAAATTTGGAAAACTCAGCAGTGGCCACAGGACTGGAAAAGGTCCATTTTCATTCCAATGCCAAAGAATGTTCAAACTACTGAACAATTGTACTCATCTCTCACGCTAGTAAAGTAATGCTCAGAATCCTCCAAGCCAGGCTTCAACAATACGTGAACTTCCAGATGTCTAAGCTAGTTTTAGAAAAGGCAAAGGAACCAGAGATCAACTTGCCAACATCTACTGGATCATTGAAAAAGCAAGAAAGCTTCAGAAAAACATATATCTCTGCTTTATTGACTATGCCAAAGCCATTGACTGTGGATCACAACAGACTGTGGAAAGTACTTCAAGAGATGGGAATACCAGACCACCTGATCTGCCTCTTGAGAAATCTATATGCAGGTCAGTAAGCAACAGTTAGAACAGACTGGTTCCAAATAGGAAAAGAAGTACGTCAAGGATGTATATTGTCACCCTGCTTATTTAACTTATATGCAGAGTACATCAAGAGAAATGCTGGGCTGGATGAAGTACAAGCTGGAATCAAGATTGCTGGGAGGAATATCAATAACCTCAGATATGCAGATGACACCAACCTTATGGCAGAAAGTGAAGAAAAACTAAAGAGCCTCTTGATAGAAGTGAGAGAGGAGAATGAAAATGTTGGCTTAAAGATCAACATTCAGAAAACAAAGACCGTGCCATCGGCGCCCATCACTTATTGGCAAATAGATGGGGAAACAGTGGCAAACTTTATTTTTGGGGGTTCCAAAATCACTGAGGATGCTGATTGCAGCCATGAATTTAAAAGACGCTTGCTCCTTGGAAGGAAAGCTATGACCAACCTAGACAGCATATTAAAAATCAGAGACATTACGTTGCCAACAAAGGTCCGTCTTGTCAAGGCTATGGTTTTTCCAGTAGTCGTGTATGGATGTGAGAGTTGGACTATGAAGAAAGCTGAGTGCCAAAGAACTGATGCTTTTGAACTGTGGTGTTGGAGAAGACTCGGGAGAGTCCCTTGGACTGCAAGGAGATCCAGCCAGTCCATCCTAAAGGAGATCAGTCCTGGGTGTTCATTGGAAGGACTGATGTTGAAGCTGAAACCCCAATACTTTGGCCACCTGATGCGAAGAGCTGATTCATTGGGAAAGACCTTGATCCTGGGACAGATTGAAGGCAGGAGGAGAAGGGGATGACAGAGGATGAGATGGTTAGATGGCATCACTGACTCAATGGAAATGAGTTTGGGTAAACTCCAGGAGTTGGTGATGGACAGGGAGGCCTGGCATGCTGCAGTCCATGGGGTTGCAAAGAGTCAGACACAAATGAGTTACTGAACTGAACTGATGTATCTATGAAGGAATTTAATAAATCCATTTTGTGCAGCTCCTGATGATGTGCCTGACAATGCTCCTGTGCTTCAGCATCAAGATTCAGTGTCAAAACTCCCAATGCAAGTAAAGAAACAGATAACTTCTGGAGGTGGAAAACACGGTAGTAAGCACAACAGTTATTAGGTTCAGTTCAGTCGCTCAGTCGTGTCTGACTCTTTACAACCCCATGAATCACAGCACGCCAGGCCTCCCTGTCCATCACCAACTCCCGGAGTTCACTCAAACTCATGTCCATCGAGTCGGTGATGCCATCCAGCCATCTCATTCTCTATTGTCCCCGTCTCCTCCCGCCCCCAATCCCTATCAGCGTCAGAGTCTTTTCCAGTGAGTCAACTCTTCACATGAGGTGGCCAAAGTATTGGAGTTTCAGCTTTAGCATCAGTCCTTCCAATGAACGCCCAGAATGGACTGGTTGGATCTCCTTGCAGTCCAAGGGACTCTCAAGAGTCTTCTCTAGTACCACAGTTCAAAAGCATCAATTCTTCGGCCATCAGCTTTCTTCACAGTCCAATTCTCACATCCATACATGACCACTGGAAAAACCATAGCCTTGACTACATGGATCTTTGTTGGCAAAGTAATGTCTCTGCTTTTTAACATGCTATCTAGGTAGGTCATAACTTTCCTTCCAAGGAGTAAGCGTCTTTTAATTTCGTGGCTGCAGTCAGCATCTGCAGTGATTTTGGAGCCCCCAAAAATAAAGTCTGACACTGTTTCCACTGTTTCCCCATCTATTTCCCATGAAGTGATGGGACCAGATGCCATGATATTATAGATGCCTTTAAATTTTTTAAAAATTAATCTTACCTGATCTTTTTTCTCCAGTTCATGAATATGTGTTTGAACACATATAGCAATTTTTACTTCAAATGTGAATAATATAAAAAATTAGAGAACAGGGACCATTTAACATTTGACTGGTATTTCTTGTTTTAAGGCTGCATTGTAGAGACACTTCTTGCTTAGTGACCACCAAGGCCCAGTAACTGCTCAGTAGTCTTTCAAAGAGATTCTATACTTTCAGCCACCAGTAAGAGATTAGGGGTCCATAAGCTGGGTGGGCACCTCAGATGTGTGGCTGTGTTCTTTTGCCACAGGCTTCAATAGGCATCAGAGAGACCTCTAACTTAAAAGGAAGTGGATTCAAGGGGTCAAGGAAAAGGTTTTCCTGTGTAGCCATTTAAAGGGTCACCAGGCCCTAGTCAGCGTACAGGTCTTTTTGATAACCTGATTGCTGGGTGCTGTCATCAAGATGGCCATGTAGGGGGATATGTGAGTACCAGTGTCTGAACAGTCCCACCAGTCATTGGGGATCCTTTGTATTTGTAGGGGCTGAGAACCTGAGTGTGACTAAAACTCAGGCAGTTACTGCCTCCAGAGAGAGTCCTACACTCCCTTCCCAGTCAGGAACTTCCCATGAGTCTTGGGTCCTTGTTTCTTGTCCTAGTAATGCCCTAGACATGTTGCTACATATGGGTCAAAATGGCATCCAGTGCTGGTTGGGTAGTACCCTTGCCTGGACCAACTAGGAGACATTCCTTACTCTGCAGAAGGCTAGTCCTCCATCTGGGAGTGAGATTTTCTGGTCATAGCCTTGTGGAAGGACATTAAAGGAGTATTGGAAAGTATTACACATCAGGCAAACAGATCCTGATCATCTGTGTGGACAGGAATGCTGAAAAGGGCATTTGCAATAAAAATTGATTCACACCTATTTTTCTGAACTTGGGCAAGAGCCTCTATGACAGTCACAGTGTCATCAGGTAATGGTGTTTCCAAACGTTGTACTACACTGTTGAGTGACTGAGGATTGAGTTTCCAAGTACCCAAGGCCTTTTGGGAAGCTCAGATAATGAACCTGGGCTTCCTAAGCATAGCAATAGTGGCAGTTTTCTTGTTTTTATTTGCTTTTAATTGCTGAATCTGTTAATGCTCTTTTTGAGGGACAAAACTTTTAGCTGGTGGTTTGGTAGGTTTGCTATCTTCCATATGCCCCAGTAAATTGTCTTAACTACAATAATTTTGTTTATGGCTTGAATTAGATGCTGTCAAGTATGCATATCAATAATATGTCTCTAATAATAATCCATTCAGTAGTAATGCCACAATAATGATATGTTATATCTGTAGTCAAGGTTGGTAGGGGTGTTGGTGGTGGTGGCTTCCAACAGGAAATCAGAGCCTTTTCTCCTCATTCTCATCCCAGGGATTTGGGGGGTCATAGTCAGCTGTGCATCATTATCCCAGAAGTTCAAAATATGCAGTTCTTCCCCATGTGTACTTTGAACTTTGACCCTTTTACAGGACCTCATTTCCTCACTTTGGGCATAGGACATTTCATAGCCTTGTTTTTTTTTTAATCTAAAAATTTAGGTAAAAAATGGTAGGACTCTATGATTCATTTTAGAATATCCTGGGAGAAGGAGAAGGAAAAGCACTTCTATTAGTTGTAGGAATCATTACCAGGCAGACCTTAGGGAGGGTTGCCATTTGGCCTCTAAAGAACCCCATGGACTGTAGCATGCAGGCTTCCCTGTCCTTCACCATCTCCCAGAGCTTGAAAGGACTTGAGTTATGAGTTTCTAAGTGGAGAATCCACTGATCTCTTCTTTTGTGCTCCCATTGTTTAACAACAAGACCCAGAGGTTTATCTGGAAAAGCTCTACCGGATCCTCCAGTTACATGTGCCCAGTTACCATTTTAATGTCACTTTTGGTGATGATCTCTCTTTGTTATTTTGGCAGTAGTTACATTTACCCTGCCCAGGAATTTGTTGGTTGACATCTGGATTATGTCACTTACAAATGGATCTAACTTTCCGAGGAGATTTATTTGAGCTAGATAACCAGCAGGAATGGCACTGATTAACCTAGAGTCTTATTATTAATAACAATCTCATTATCTATCACTGTCACTCTCTCCTTGTAAAATCTGGGGACCACCAGTGTAGTTTGCAGAGATGCTGTCCTCTCAAAACTTGGTCTAAACCTGTGTTTTGGTCATAGGGAGCCCATCACTGTTGGGCCAAAGCTGTCAGAGCCCAAATAGTTTCCAGATGAGGAAGAAGGATGTGGATGTTCCTCTTGGCCTCCTTGATCAGATTTTCTTCCTTCAGGACACTCTTAAACAGGTCTACCCACACAGAAACACTGTTCTTGCTAACTTTAAGAAAATTACCTCCTTGAAATCAGTTCATTCCATACTTCGCTTGCTTGAAAATTTTATGAATTAGTAAAATTATCAGACTAGAAGTAGAAAGTGTTGAAGAAAAAAAAAAAGTAGGGTAAAAAAGATTCTTACTTTATCATGCAAGTCTCTAAGTTCTCTTTATATCATGGACAATGCAGTCTCAAAGCATTCTATATTCATTTAATTCAATCATGAGTCTCAGTAACTTGCTATATTGTAGGCTGTCCATTGTTGTTGGTTCTGTGTGCTGTGCCTAGTCTCTCAGTCGTTTCTGACTCTTTGCAACCCCATGGACTGTAGCCCGCCAGAATGGGGACCTCATTAAACTTGACAACAATTGTTGGGTGCAACTTAGCTTGCAGGGATGTGACAGTTTTTAGCACTGTCATCAAAGGACAAGGAGTACCCAGAGATTGCTTCCACAAATTTCCCAGAGTCCCTCTGTTAGATCACTAATTCCACCAGGCATTTTGGCAGGGATTCTGGGGCTAAAGAGAAGGACCATCATTACCCCTCTAGCCCAGGAAGCTTGCATAAGCAATCTGCTAGCCCTGTCCAAGAGTGCCCCCAGGCGTTCTTGAGATTCATAGCTGTTGCTAGCAAAGTTGGACCTTCAAACTCTTGCAATTGACCAGCTAGTACTCCCCAGCAGGCCTTGTAGTCCTCTCTAGTTTCTACCCAAAATGCCCTGGGGGATCTTCATGCTTTTTACTTTTCCAGAAAGACATTGTGTTTAATTGGGCCACCCTGCTTGCCACCATTTGTCACTGAGAAGAGAGCTATCAGTTGTGAAGGTGATCTGTAAAGACAATGAACCAGGGATGGGATGGGGAGGTAGGTGGGAGAGGGGTTCAAGATGGGGAACACATGTACACCCGGGGAAGATTCATGTCAATGTATGGCAAAACCAATACAATAATGTAAAGTAATTAGCCTCCAATTAAATTAATTTAAAAAAAAGACAATGAACCAAATTGAAAGTAAAAAGCTTTTATTCACTTACTACAATAATTAAGTAGGAGTCTAAACATGAAAGGGCATGAGCTCTACCAGTGTTCCCAACAGTCTTTCTTTTTCCCATGACATCTGGCAAGCATCTGATGTATTGATAATAGGGAAGGGGAATGTCTCAGTCTGGGTACAGATATTTGCTCCACATCACATCACCTGTACACCGTGTATACTACAATTTATATACCTATATCATCATATACTATAATTGGTACTATGGTACTTTTTCATTTTATTGAGATATATTTGACATATATCATTGTGTAAGTTTAAGATATACAGCATAATGATTTGATTTACATATATTGTGAAAGGTACTATACTATTGTTTGAACACTTAGATGATTTTGAATATCTTGTGATTGCAAATAATGCTATAATGACCAAACTTATGCACAAGTATTTTCATTGGTTGGTCTGTACATATATATTATCCTAAAGCATAAATAATTTATGAACATTAGAATCTCATATAAACATATTGATACCTGAGAATATTTATAAAACAAAGAGACAGCTTCAATAAATATCCATTAAAAATATTCTGTAAATTTTCATATCAGATCTAGTGTTATGATAATTTACTTAGGACTTTATACAAATGAGAGAAAATGTTTCTGAGTTTAAAATCTAGAATTTTTAGTCGTTATTTTTCCTATTAAAAGACTTAATTTATCTCTTTATATAGCTCCTGATAAAGTGCCAGGTGGAAATCTTATACTTGAACATGAAGATTCAGAGTTAAAAAAACAAGCACAAGTAAAGAAACAAAGAACTTCCATAGGAGAAAGACTCAAGAGTAAGTATGATAATTAGCAATAATTATATATAGTTTTAAGTTAAATATGTCAGAAGAGCTTTATTTGGTTCATAAATATGTGTTTGAACAAATATTTTGTAGAAATTTAAAACTTTGACATAAAATGTGATAACCTTGACAAAATTATAGAAAAAAAGCAAATGTATTATATGTTTTGGTTGCAATTTCTTAGCCTAGGATTATTACATGACCAAGGTCATGCTCTTATTATTCACCAACACCAATAATAGACCTCATAAAGAATATATACTTTTTAGCCATCTCTGGCAGATTATGGACTCAAAGCCCAAAGAATGACTTTGATGTGTGGTAGTGGCCATAGATTGCCATAGGCAAAGAGAGATGTTATTGAGGTTTCTAACTGAAACAATGCTTGGAAATCAGAGGGCTCCACAAAAAGGGCACATAGGGCAGTCAGCTTGAATGGTCCTGCCCATCAAGGCCCCAAGCAAACAGTGATCTTTGTGGGAACCTGATGGATTCTAGGTGATCCTGTGAGAGTGAGGCTGTGTCTGTGTAGTCCCACCAGTTACTCTGATGATTTTTATTTCAGAGGCAGAGACAGTCAAAAGCATGACAGTCATTTTCTCTGGACTATGCCCCTTACAGATCATGCTCAGGAATTTTACTTCAGTTTTGAGTCCTTGTGCCTTGTTAATAATGGCCTAGCTGCTGGAAAAACAGTGGAAACAGTGTCAGACTTTATTTTTTTGGGCTCCAAAATCACTGCAGATGCTGATTGCAGCCATGAAATTAAAAGACGCTTGCTCCTTGGAAGGAAAGTTATGACCAACCTTGATAGTATATTAAAAAGCAGAGACATTACTTTGCCAACCAAGGTCCGTCTAGTCAAGGCAATGGTTTTTCCCGTGGTCATGTATGGATGTGAGAGTTGGACTGTGAAGAAGGCTGACCGCCGAAGAATCGATGCTTTTGAACTGTGGTGTTGGAGAAGACTCTTGAGAGTCCCTTATACTGCAAGGAGATCCAACCAGTCCATTCTAAAGGAGATCAATCCTGGATGTTCATTGGAGGGACTGATGCTAAAGCTGAAACTGCAATACTTTGGCCACCTCATGCGACGAGTTGACTCACTGGAAAAGACTCTGATGCTGGGAAAGGTTGGGGGCGGGAGGAGAAGGGGACGACGGAGAATGAGATGGCTGGATGGCATCACCGACTCTGTGGACATGAGTTTGAGTGAACTCCGGGAGTTGGTGATGGACAGGGAGGCCTGGCGTGCTGTGATTCATGGGGTCGCGGAGAGTCGGACACGACTGAGCGACTGAACTGAACTGAACTGAGCTGCATCCTACTTGTAAGCAAGTAGAACATCCTATTCTTTTGGGGTAGTGTCCTTGTCTGAGCCCACTAGGATGATTTCATTGAAAGAGTGGAAAGCTAACACTCCCTCCAGGAGCAGGACTTTTCCCAAGTCTTAACCTATGCACTGATTACAGATAAGAGAATTTAGGGAGTCTCATGGGAAGATATTGGTGGTGCACTATAAACCCATACTGCATATATCAGACTAATCCTGATCATCCACGTGGAGAGTGATGCTGAGAAGGACATCTGTGATGTCAGCTGCAGTGTACCAAGATTCTTTATCTTGAATGATATCCTCTCTAAATGTCACAATGTCAGGTACCACTGGTGCCAGAGACAGCTCTAATACTTTGTGTAGCCTTGATCAGTTTAGAGTCTGGGCATCAGAGTTCTTGTGCACAGGCCATGTGGAGTTACTGAATGGAGAAATAATTTATAGACAGTGTTGGCCTGTGAAAGCTCAACAGTGAGGGTGGTAGCTCCTTTTCATTCCCAAGGCTGGTAACTTTGTTTTTGGAAGACTGAGGTGCTAGGTGCCAATAGTTTGGTAGGTCATGATCTTTAACATACTCCATTAAAATACCTAAACTTAGTAAATCTCATGGCGGGGGCAGGGTAGGAGTTGTGCTGGTTGATATTAAAAGTACATTTCTACCAATAACATATTCAGTAGTAGAAACTGCAATGATTGGGGTTTGTAGAGGTCCAAAGTGTATTTACTCATAGTTGTGTCTGGAAAAGAGTTGTGGTGGTGAAATAAAACTATACAGAATTATCTGTTTCCTCCTCATCCTTCTATAATGGGTATGGGAATCACAGAAATTTGTTCACCAGTATCCAAAAGGCCCAAGAAATGCAATTTTTCCCCTCCTTACTTGGAACTTTGAAAGGGTATGTCCTCAGATCCCCACTGGAGACATAGAGACTTTGTCTAATGTCTAGTTATGTTTGTTTATTAAAGCTTAGAGATCTGAATAAAAGTAGGAAGCATCTGTATTGATGGATCTTACAGGTGCCATTGTTACTAAGTTAAACAAAATTACCTCCTCCGTCAATGAATCAAACCACACATAGTATTTTAACTTGGATCCATACTCCTTAGTTTTTATACACATGTACATATATTCATAGACACATATGTGTGCATGTGCACATAAATATGCATATGCTCATGCATAGCTATATTCAAGAAACCATGAGGTTTCAGACACCTTTAGTTTTAGCCTCTCAGGTCTGCTTGCCTTCCTTCATTTCGTGTGTGTTTCTTCCATGGTGTTGAACCTGACTCTTACATCAGCAGATTTATATATTTGCTCCAATCCTGCAGTGCTTCCACCCCTGTTACAGAATTACTTTGCATGTACCACTACCAAAAAAAAAAATAAGAGAAAAGCCTACTAAAAATATTTAGTGATTTGGTTTCTGTCTTTCCCCCATACTCTTGCCCAAGATTGAGGGTATGTTTCAAACACTGTATTTATGACTAATTGGAATCATTGTTGGTTTTTTAACCCTTCAGTAGGTTCATTTCATTTGCTTTCAGTTTTCATTTCCTCTTCTTATCCTTGTTGATTTAGTTCTATTTTTGGAATGTATGCAACATATTGACCTACTTAGCCAAGGTATACTTAAGAGCATCATTTCTTTCCAGGGCGTCCCTGTGCATTCCCCACTCCTCTCTCTCACCCTTTCTTCTTATGCTTATCTTTTCTGTGCTTCATCTTGTAAACTTAATATCTATTTTTCATTTTTCTGATTACTTCCTTCTGAACCAAAATGCCCTTTAAAATACCCTTTAAAATTTAAAATACCCTTTAAAATTTTTTTCCCATTTAGCATTATCTCCTAGAAATCCCTCCATGTAGTTTATAAAAATCTTTTATTATTTTTACATAAATATATAAAATAGTACCACGTTATATACCACAGTTTATACTATACCATAATTAATTGTATATACCTTGGTTTATTCAACCAATAAGGGGCTTCCCAGGTGGTGCTAATGGTAAAGAACCTGCCTGCCAGTGCAGAAGACATAAGAGCTGCAGGTTCAATCCCTGGGTTGGGAAGATCCCCTGGAGGAGGACATGACAACCCCCTCCAGTATTCTTGCCTGGAGAACCCCATGGACACAGGATCCTGGTGGGCTACAATCCATAGGGTTGCAAAGAATCGGACACAACTGAAGTGACTTAGTACAGCATTTAACCAATATCCTATTCTTGAACATTTAGCTGTTCAGGAAATAAAATATCTCGCAATTACAGATAATACTATAGTGAATAACTTTGTGCATATGTATTTTTATTGTTTCATCTACTACTGTGTATTTACCTAGAGTATACATGCCCCCCAAGTAGGGATTAATATGAAATATATTTGATGCCTCAGAATATCTTTGAAATAATGTGACATTTTCAGTAGCATCCATTAAAACTTTTATTTGCATGTAAGATCATTATGACAGTTTACTGATAACTTTAAAAATGAGAGAAAATTCTACTCTACACTTGATGTAAATTTGAAATCCAGAGATTTCATGATGTATCTGTTTTTCCATTTAAATGAACTAAATGCATCTCTTTCAGTTCAGTTCAGTTCAGTCGCTCAGTCGTGTCCGACTCTCCGCGACCCCATGAATCACAGCACGCCAGGCCTCCCTGTCCATCACCAACTCCCGGAGTTCACTCAAACTCATGTCCACAGAGTCGGTGATGCCATCCAGCCATCTCATTCTCCGTCGTCCCCTTCTCCTCCCGCCCCCAACCTTTCCCAGCATCAGAGTCTTTTCCAGTGAGTCAACTCGTCGCATGAGGTGGCCAAAGTATTGGAGTTTCAGCTTTAGCATCAGTCCTTCCAATGAACACCCAGGACTGATCTCCTTTAGAATGGACTGGTTGGATCTCCTTGAGGTACAAGGGACTCAAGAGTCTTCTCCAACACCACAGTTCAAAAGCATCGATTCTTTGGCGATCGACTTTCTTCACAGTCCAACTCTCACATCCATACATGATCACGGGAAAAACCATAGCCTTGACTAGACGGGCCTTTGTTGGCAAAGTAATGTCTCTGCTTTTTAATATATTATCAAGGTTGGTCATAACTTTCCTTCCAAGGAGTAAGCGCCTTTTAATTTCCTGGCTGCAATCAGCATCTGCAGTGATTTTGGAACCCAAAAAAATAAAGTCTGACACTGTTTCCACTGTTTTTCCATCTATTTCCCATGAAGTGATGCATCTCTTCATCTCTTTATGTAGCTCATATTGGAGTACCAGATGAAAATCTTATGGTTTTTAATCAATCTCCAGTGTCAAAACTCCAAACGCAAGTAGAGAAACAAATAAATTACAGAAGGGAAAGGAGTCAGAGTAAGTATAATAATTATGGTAACTTTTAAATTATTTTAATCTCATCAGAAAATCTTTTTTCTTTGGTTGATGAAAATGTATTTAAGTGTATATTTTATAGAATTAAAAATAAATGACCTCAACTGTGAATACCCAAAGATAACTAGAGAACAAGATCCAAAGTGTTAATACCTTTGGACTGTAATTTCTTTGTCATAAGATTATTTCACAGCCATAAAGCATGCACTCAGTATCCCCTAAGCTCAGTCATATCTCTAATTGTGTATACCTTTTAGCTGACTCTGGGAAATTACAGGTTCCAGGAAATTCTGCCCAGTAGGCACTTCTGACCAGTAGCAGTGTCGTTCTTCCTAGGCTCCAAATGATAAACTGAGAAGTTTTTGAGATCTGTAACTAAGACAGCAAATAGAAATCAGAGAGGCTTAGGGGAAGGGCAGCCTGGAGGCTTGATGGAGACCCCCCACCAGGGTATTCTGTTAGTTGGGCCACACAAAGGTGAGGTCTTCTTGATGACCTCATAGATAGGTGCCATCAAGTTCCCTGTTTGGAAAGTGCCAATACCGGAAAAGTACCACCAATTGTTGCAACTCTTTTTATTTGGGGAAGTTGAGAAGACCAGATATTGTCACTTGTTTCCTCTGGATAGGATGTTGTTTCTTTTTCCAGATCATGCCTAGGAATTTCACTTGGGTGATGGGTCATGGTGCCTCATCTATATTAATGTCTCATCATGTTGCCTAATGTGAGTCCACAGAATGACCAGTCATCATTGGGTAGTGCCCTTGTCTGGGACCACCAGGAAGATGTCTTCAACATAGTGGAAGGCTAGTGTTCCTTCCAGAAGCTTGAATTTTTCTAGGTCTCATCATATCTGATGACAGATAGTAGGGGAATTTAGGTAGACTTTTGGATGGACATTAGTGGTATATTGCAACACATAAAAGTAAACTGATCCTGATTATCCACATGGACAGTGATGCTGAAAAGGGAATTTGAGATGTCAGTTATTGTAAACCAAGTTTCTTTATCTTGGGCAGTAGCCTCTGTGACAGTGTCAAAGTCAGGTTCTGCCAGTGCTCAGTTTTACTACAGTGTTGAGCTGCCAATAGTCATCGAGACTCCATGCTCCTAAGGCCATGTGCACAGGTTAGATGAGGCTATTGAGTGAGAATTAGTCTCATGAAGGACCTTGTTATTCTTGAACTCAGCAATGAAGGCGTTCCTTTTTGCTTTTTTATTCTAGGCAGTTGCTGCTGTTTTTGAGAAACAACAGCACTCCAGGCTGCTAGTCAGGAAGGTTATGGTCTTCCATATGCCCACTAAAATAGTGCCAGCTGGAACAGTTTTCTTCAGGGCTTATGGGCAAATGTGAGCAGGTGTTCACTTAGGCAGCACATCTATATCACTGATAAATTCAATAGTGAATGCCCTAAGAAGTTTTTGTTGGAGATTGGAGTTGGCCAAAGAGACCCACTGATAGCTGGATCTAGGTAAGGGTCCCACTGGTAATGACCTCAGATCCAAAATCAGAGACATTGTTTTTTCCCCTCATTCTGGTGCTGGGGTTTGAGGGTCACAGCCACCTCTGTACTGGTATCCCAAAGTCCCAGAAATGCAACTTTTCCCTACCTCCACATTCAACTCTGACCTTGGGATACAACCTCTGGTCCCTACTGGAGATCCTAAGATCTGATCTGCAGTTTTGTCTTGTTTGTTGCTGAATGTTAGAGGGGCTCACCTATTCATCTCCATATTCACAGGAAGAGCCAGAGGGGATAATTTCAATTTATCATAGCAGTTGTTAAACATGCAGACTCTAATGAGGCTGTGTTTTGTGGCCCTATGGCTGATACCTGGCCATCTACCTCCTCTTTGAGTATCCAGACTCAGAGAGCTTCTCTAGAAGCATCATCCAGGAGAAAGTGCATGGTTACCATTTTATATTGCTCTCTTAGCCAGTCTTTACCATTTGAGCAGAAGGTGTTTTCTCTGTGTCTAAAAGTAGGTCAGTTAAGTTCTGGATTTTGTGGCAGAACATTATCACCTGACCTTATAAGGTGCTTTGGTTTAGCTCAATAACCAGCAGGAATAGCAGAAATAAATCTAGAAACCTGGCCTGGTCAACAAGTTTATCTACTATTCTTATTCATTACTATAGCATGGTTAACAGGGCTGCTATAGACTCTGCAGTGGTGGTCCAAACAAAATTTTAGTGACAGGTTCAGGCTGAAAGCTGCCAGAGCATAAATAGTACCCAACTGAGAAAGGAAAGGGTCTCAGTGTTTGCCTGTCCTCTTCCCTCTTTCTCCCTCCACCTTGAGCAAACTTCCTGCTTTCAGGGCACACTTAAGAAGGGGCTATATAGTGATGCAGCCCACAAAGTACCATGGTGCCTCACTGAGTTTGATTGCTTCTTTCATCATGCAAGTGAACAACTCAATTCTCTAAGGCTTCTTTACATCACAGACAGAGCAATCCCGAAGAGTTCTGTATTCATTTAATTCAATCGTAAGTCTCAGTTTTAGGCTGTCCATCATTGTCTGGGACCTCATTAAAACTGACAACAGTATTGCATAAGAACCTAGAATGTTACATCCATGAATCAAGGTAAACTGGAAGTGATCAAACAGGAGATGGCAAGATTAAACATCGACATTTTAGGAATCAGTGAACTAAAACGGATGGAAATGGGTGAATTTAATTCAGATGATCATTATATCTACTACTGTGGGCAAGAATCCCTTAGAAGAAATGGAATAGCCCTCACAGTCAACAAAAGAGTCTGAAATGCAGTACTTGGATGCAATCTGAAAAACAACAGAATGATCTCTGTTCATTTCCAAGGCAAACCATTCAATATTACAGTAATGCAACCACTAATGCCAAAGAATCTGAAGTTGAATGGTTCTATGAAGGCCTACAAGACCTTCTAGAACTAACACCAAAAAAAGAAAAAGATGTCTTTTTCAAAATAGGGGACTGGAATGCAGAAGTAGGAAATCAAGAGATACCTAAAATAAAGAGCAAGTTTAGCCTTGGAGTACAAAATGAATCAGGGCAGAGGCTAACAGACTATTGCCAAAAGAACACACTGGTCATAGAAAACACATTATACAATGGAAGTGAGAAATAGATTCAAGGGATTAGATCTGATAGACAGAGTGCCTGAAGAGCTATGGACTGAGATTCATACCATTGTACAGGAGGTGGTGATCAAAACCATCTCCCCAAAAAAGAAATGCAAGAAGGCAAAATGGTTGCCTGAGGAGGTCTTACAAATAGCTAAGAAAGATTAGAGAAGTAAAAGGTAAAGGATAAAAGGAAAGATATACTCATCTGAATGCAGAGTTCCAGAGAATAGCACGGAGAGATAAGAAATCTTTCCTCAGTGAACAGTGCAAAGAAATAGAGGAAAACAATAGAATAGGAAAGACTGGAGATCTTGTCAAGAAAATTAGAGATACCAAGGGAACATTTCATACAAAGATGGGCACAATAAAGGGCGCAAACAGTACAGACCTAACAGAAGCAGAGTATATTAAGAAGAGGTGGCAAGAATACACAGAAGAATTATACAAAAAAAAAAATCTTCATGACCTAGATAATCACAATGGTGTGATCACTGACCTAGAGCCAGACATCCTGGAATGTGAAGTCAAGTGGGCCTTAGGAAGCATCGCTACAAACAAAGCTAGTGGAGATGATAGAATTCCAGCTGAGCTATTGAAAATCCTAAAATAATGCTGTTAAAGTGCTGCACTCAATATGCCAGCAAACTGGGAAACTCAGCAGTGGCCACAGGACCAGAAAAGGTCGGTTTTCATTCCAATCCCAAACAAAGGCAATGCCAAAGAATTTTCAAGCTACCACACAGTTGCCCTGATTTTACATTCTAGCAAAGAAATGCTCAAAGTCTCCAAGCTAGGCTTCAGCAGTATGTGAACTTAGAACTTCCAGATGTACAATGTAGGTTTAGAAAAGGCAGAGGAACTAGAGATCAAATTGCCAACATCCTCTGCATCATAGAAAAAGCAAGAGAATGCCAGGAAAACATCTGTTTCATTGCCTACTCAAAAGCCTTTGACTGTGTAGATCACAACAAACTGGGGAAAATTCTTAAAGAGATGGGAATACCAGACCACCTTACCTGCTCCTGAGAAACCTGTGTGTAGGCAAGAAGCAACAGTTAGAAATGGACATGGAACAGCGGACTGGTTCCAAATTGGGAAAGGAGTACGTCAAGGCAATGTATTGTCACCATGCTTAATTAACTTACATGCAGAGTACATCATGCAAAATTCAAGTCTAGATGAAGCACAAGCTGGAATCAGGATTTCTGGGAGAAATACAAATAACCTCAGACATGCAGATGACACCACCCTTATGGCAGAAAGCAAAGAGGAACTAAAGCGTCTCTTGATGAAGGTGAAGGAGGAGAGTGAAAAATATGGCTTAAAACTCAACATTCAAAAAATGAAGATCATGGCATCTGGCCCCATCACTTCGTGGCAGATAGATGGGGAAACAATGGAAACAGTGACATAGTTTATTTTCTTGGGCTCCAAAATCACTGCAGATGGTGACTGCAGTCATGAAATTAATAGATGCTTGCTCCTTGGAAGAGAAGCTATGACCAACCTAGGTAGCATATTAAAAAGCTATCTGACAAAGGTCCATCTAGTCAAAGCTATGCTTTTTCCAGCAGTAATGTATGGATGTGACAGTTGGACCATAAAGAATGCTGAACACCAAAGACTTGATGCTTTTGAACTGTGGTGTTGGAGAAGACTCTTGAGAGTCCCTTGGACTGCAAGGAGATCAAACCAATCAATCTTAAAAAGGAAATCAATCCTGAATGTTCATTGGAAGAACTGATGCTGAAGCTGAAGCTCCAGTGCTTTGGCCACCTGATGTGAAAAGTTGATTCCTTAGAAAAGACCTGATGCTGGGAAAGATCGAAGGTGGAAGGAGAAGGGGACGACAGAGGATGAGATGGTTGGATGGCATCAACGACTCAATGGACATGAGTTTGAGCAAACTCCGGGATATGGTGAAGGACAGAAAAGCCTGGCATGCTGCAATCCATGAGGTCACAAATAGTTGGTCACTACCGAACAACTGAACCGCAAGTCCTCTCCAAGAGTGCTCTCGGGTATTCTTGATGTAGCACTTCCTGAGGCTCATTGCTGTGGCTAGCACAGTGCATTGTTGGACCCTCAGACTCTTGCAATTGACCAGTTAGTACTCCCCAACAAGCCTTGTAGTCTTGTCTAACATTTCCCCAAAATGCCCAGGTGGATCTTCATGCTTTATACTTTTCCAGAAAGACATTGTACTTAATTGGGCCACCCTGCTTGCCACCATTTGTCGCTGAAAAGAGAGCTATCAGTTGTGAAGGTAGTCTATAAAGACAGTGAACCAAACTGAAAGTAAAAAGTCTTTATTCACTTACTGCAGTAGTATTAAACTGCACTGAAACATGAAAGGGCAGGAGCTCTACCAGTGTCCCCACCACTTTAATTTTCCCATGACATGACATCTGGCAAGCATCTGATGCATTGATAATAAGGGAAGTGAATGTCACTCTCTATGTTCAGATATTTATATACTATACATAGTATGTGTACGTATATACACACAGAATTATCTACCATTGTAGCATATTTACATTATACCAATACCATACTTGTGGTATACATAATCACTTTATTCACCCGATCTCCTATACTTGAACATTTAGATGGCTATGTTTTATAATTAATGATTGACTTTCTAAACAGGCATTTTCATTGTTTTGTCTATTATTATGTATTAACCTAAAGTATAAATAGCTCATGAAATCTGAAGACCAGAATAAAATTTACTTGCTGGGGGGCGGTCCTAAGATGGAAGAGGAAAAGGACGGGGAAGCCACTTTCTCCCTGACAAATTCATTGAAAGAACATTTGAACGCTCAGCAAATTCCACAAAACAACTTCTGAATGCTAGCAGAGGACATCAGGTACCCAGAAAGGCAGCCCATTGTCTTCAAAAGGATGTAGGACAAAATATAAAAGATAAAAAGAGAGACAAAAGAGGTAGGGATGGAGATCCGTCCTGGGAAGGGAGTCTTAAAAGAGAAATTCAAAACATCAGGAAACATTGGCAGGTCTGTGGGGAGTCTTGGAATCTCAGAGGGCAACAAAACTGGGAAGAAAAATAAATAAATCAATAATTTAAACCCACAGATTACGTGTCTAATGGCAACTCCCAGTGCTCGCATCCACCACCAGCAAGTGGTGCAGGCTGCATTGCTTAGGGTAAGGACTGGGCCAGAATGACCTGAGGGCAACCTGAGGGAACTAACGTGAGATAGCAACCCAAACTGTGGGATAGCCAGAGAGAGAAAGAAAAAAGAGAGAGAGAGAGAACTGTCCTACGAAAAGCCTTAACCTAACACACTGCCAGGCCCACTCACAGAACAAAGGACTGAGCAAATACCAGAGGAGAGCTTGCAGGCTGCAGACTGGCCCATCCCCCGTCGGAGACAAGCAGGTGGTGGGAGGTTGCAGCCAGAGCCAGAAAGGGGCAATCACGGCCCCAGAGAGGCATCCTCTACCAAACTGTTAGCAGGCTTCGTTGCTAACCAAGACTTCTTGGGATTCTGGATGGTTGACATCTGCCGGGAGGGTCACAGCCAGAGATCAGCTCCCCAGAAGAGACACACGGGACACCTGAGAAGACGCACACATTGTACACCCAGAACACTGAGCGGCTGTGACAGGGGAGGCGATAAGATGCACCCTCCACCTGGGGGTGACTATGCTCACCAAACACCTAGTCACCTGAGCTGCTCAGACCTGGGAAGGGCACAAGACGCAGGCCCAACTGAGTCTGCGCCTTTGTGCAGTACCCAAGAACCTGAACCTGAGCGGCTTAGACCTGGGGAGTGCATGCAACCCAGGGCCCACCTCAGACAGTTCCTGGCAGAGCAACCTGGAGCCTGAGCAATGTAGACCATGAAAGCACACATGCAGTGAGGGGGGGCAAACCCAGTGTGGCTGAAACACTGCAAGCACTCCCCACACACACCAGTAATATTTGTTTGCAGTGTTCCTCCCTCCCCACAGCACGACTGAACAAGTAAACCTAAATAAGTGACCACCATTGCCTGCTGGTGTCAGAGCGGAAATTAGACACTGAAGAGACCAGCAAACAGAAGAAGCTAAAATAAACAGAGGGGACCGCTTTGGAAGTGACAGGTGCAACAGATTAAAACCGTATAGTTAGCAATGACTACATTGGAAGGGGCCTATAGATCTTGAGAAGTATGAGCCAGATGAAGGAACTATCTGAAACTGAACTGACCCCACACTGTCCACAACAGCTCCAGAGAAATTCCTAGATATATTTTTACTATTATCATTTTTTAAATTTTTTAAACTTTTTTAAAGTCCTCAATTACTGCTTTAATTTTCATTTTTATAACCTACTATTACCTTGCAAAAAAAGATGCTATATTTAAAGCAAACTTCATATATATTTCTTATAATGTTTGTGACTTTGTTTTGTTTTTTTAATATTGTATTTTTGAGAGTCTAACCTCTACCCTAGATTTTTAATCTTTGCTTTTTGATATTTGTTATCAATTTTGTACCTTTAAGAACCCAATCTCCAGTACCCATTTTTACTTGGGAGTGTGATTACTGACTTGATTGCTCTCTCCCCCTTTTGACTCTCCTTTTTCTCCACCAGGTCGCCTCTATCTCCTCCCCCTCTTTCTCTTCTCTACCCAACTCTGTGAATCTCTTTGTGTGTTTCAGGCTGTGGAGAACACTTAGGGAACTGATTACAGGCTGGATGTCTCTCTCCTTTTGATTCCCCCTTTTCTCCTGCTCATTACCTCTGTCTCCTTCCTCCCTCTTCTCTTCTCTGTGTAACTCCGTGAACATCTCTGAGGGATCCAGACTAGGGAGAACACATAGGGAATGGATTACTGGCTAGCTTGCTCTCTCCCTTTTTGACTCCCGCTCTTCTCCTCCTGGTCACCTCTATCTGCCTCCTCCCTCTTCTCCATGTAACTCTGTGAACCTCTCCAGGTGGCCCTCACTGTGGAGAAACTTTTCATCACTAACCTAGATGTTTTATCATCGGTGCTGTATAGATGGAGAAGTCTTGAGGCTACTATAAGAATAAGACTGAAATCCAGAGGCAGGAGGCTTAAGCCCCAAACCTGAGATCACCAGAGAACTCCTGATTCCAGGGAACATCAAATGCCTCCATACATACACTGAAACCAAGCACCACCCAAGGGTCAACAAGTTCCAGAGCAAGACATACCATGCAAATTGTCCGGCAACATAGGAACATTGCCCTAAGTTTCAATATACAGGCTGCCCAAAGTCACACCAAACCCACTGACATCTCAAAACTCACTACTGGACACTTCATTGCACTCCAAAGAGAAGAAATCCAGCTCCACCCACCAGAACACTGACACAGCCTTCCCTAATCAGGAAACATTGACAAGCCACCTTTCCAACCCCACCCACAGCAAGGAACCTCCACAATAAAGAGGAACCACAAACAGAAGACGGAACGGCCACCCCAAACACAGCAATCTAAACAAGATGAAAAGGCAGAGAAATACCTAGCAGGTAAAGGATCAGGATAAAGGCCCACCAAACCAAACAAAAGAGGAAGAAATAGGGAATCTACCTGAAAAAGAATTCAGATAAAGATAGTGAAAATGATCCAAAATCTTGAAAACAAAATGGAGTTACAGGTAAATGGCCTGGAGACAAGGATTGTGAAGATACAAGAAATGTTTAACAAGGACCTAGAGGAAGTAAAAAAGAGTCAATATATAATGAGTAATACAGTAAATGAGATCAGACACACTCTGGAGGGAACCAACAGTAGAATAACAGAGGCAGGAGATAGGATAAGTGAGATATAAGATAGAATGGTAGAAATAAATGAAACAGAGAGAAAAAAAAGAAAAAAATTGAAATGAGGACAACCTCAGTGACCTCTGGGACAATGTTAAACACCCCAACATCCGAATCATAGGAGTCCCAAAAGAAGAAGACAAAAAGAAAGACCATGAGAAAATACTTGAGGAGATAATAGTTGAAAACTTCCCTAAAATGGGTAAGGAAATAGTAACCCAAGTCCAAGAAACCCAGAGAGTATCAAACAGGATAAACCCAAGGTGAAACACCCCAAGACACATATTAATCAAATTAACAAAGATCAAACACAAAGAACAAATATTAAAAACAGCAAGGCAAAAACAACAAATAACACACAAGGGGATACCCATAAGTTTAACTGCTGATCTTTCTGTAGAAACTCTTCAGGCCAGAAGGGAATGAGAGGACATACTTAAAGTGATGAAAGAGAAAAACCTACAACCCAGATTACTGTACCCAGCAAAGATCTAATTCAAATATGAAGGAGAAATCAAAAGCTTTACAGACAAGCAAAAGCTGAGAGAATTCAGCACCACCAAACCAGCTCTTCAACAAATGCTAAAGGATCTTCTCTAGACAGGAAACACAGAAAAGGTGTATAAACTCAAACCCAAAATAACAAAGTAAATGGCACTGGGATCTTCAGTTCAGTTCAGTCGCTCATGCATGTCCGACTCTTTGCGACCCCATGAATTGCAGCACTCCAGGCCTCCCCGTCCATCACCAACTCCCACAGGTTACCCAAACTCATGTCCATCGAGTCAGTGATGCCATCCGGCCATCTCATCCTCTGTTGTCCCTTTCTCCTCCTGCCCCGAATCCCTCCCAGCATCAGGGTCTTTTCCAATGAGTCAACTCTAAGCATGAGGTGGCCAAAGTATTGCAGTTTCAGCTTCAGCTGAACACCCAGGACTGATCTCCTTTAGGATGGACTGGTTGGATCTCCTTGCAGTCCAAGGGACTCTCAAGAGTCTTCCCCAACACCACAGTTCAAAAGCATCAATTCTTCGGTGCTCAGCTTTCTTTATAGTCCAACTCTCACATCCATACATGACTACTGGAAAAAGCATAGCCTTGACTAGACGAACCTTTGTTAGCAAAGTAATGTCTCTGCTTTTCAATATGCTATCTGGGTTGGTCATAACTTTCCAATGAGTAAGCGACTTTTGATTTCATGGCTGCAATCACCATCTCCAGTGATTCTTAAGTCCAAAAAAATAAAGTCTGACACTGTTTCCACTGTTTCCCCATCTATTTCCCATGAAGTGATGGGATCAGATGCCATGATCTTTGTTTTCTGAATGTTGAACTTTAAGACAACTTTTTCACTCTCCTCGTTCACTTTCATCAAGAGGCTCTTTAGTTCCTCTTAACTTTCTGCCATAAGGGTGGTGTCATCTGCATATCTGAGGTTATTTATATTTCTCCTGGCAATCTTGATTCCAGCTTGTGCTTCTTCCAGCCCAGCATTTCTCATGATGTACTCTGCATATAAGTTAAATAAGCATGGTGACAATATACAGCCTTGATGTACTCCTTTTCCTATTTGGAACCACTCTGTTGTTCCATGTCCAGTTCAGTTCAGTTCAGTTGCTCAGTCGTGTCCGACTCTCTGCGACCCCATGAATCACAGCACGCCAGGCCTCCCTGTCCATCACCAACTCCCGGAGTTCACTCAAATTCATGTCCACAGAGTCGGTGATGCCATCCAGCCATCTCATTCTCGGTCGTCCCCTTCTCCTCCCGCCCCCAACCTTTCCCAGCATCAGAGTCTTTTCCAGTGAGTCAACTCGTTGCATGAGGTGGCCAAAGTATTGCAGTTTCAGTTTTAGCATCAGTCCTTCCAGTGAACACCCAGGATCTATCTCCCTTAGAATGGACTGGTTGGATCTCCTTGCGGTACAAGGGACTCTCAAGAGTCTTCTCCAACACCACAGTTCAAAAGCATCAATTCTTCGGCGATCAGCTTTCTTCACAGTCCAACTCTCACATCCATACATGACCACGGGAAAAACCATTCCATCTCCAGTTATCAGTAATTTCCTTAAATGTGAATGGGTTGAACGCCCCAACCAAAAGACAAAGACTGGCTGAATGGGTACAAAAACAAAACCCCTATATATGTTGTCTACAAGAGACCCACCTCAAAACAAGGGACACATACAGACTGAAAGTGAAGGGCTGGAAAAAGACATTCCGTGCAAATAGAGACCAAAAGAAAGCAGGAGTAGCAATACTCATATCAGATAAAACAGACTTTAAAACATAGGCTGTGAAAAGAGACAAAGAAGGACACTACATAATGATCAAGGGATCAATCCAAGAAGAAGATATAACAATTATAAATATATATGCACCCAACATAGGAGAACTGCAATATGTAAGGCAAATGCTAACAAGTATGAAAGGGGAAGTTAACAGTAACACAATAATAGTGGGGGACTTTAATACCCCACTCACACCTATGGAGATCAACTAAACAGAAAACTAACAAGGAAATACAAACTTTAAATGACTATGGACCAGTTAGACCTAATTGATATCTATAGGACATTTCACCTCAAAACAATGAATTTCACCTTTTTCTCAAGCGCACAAGGAACCTTCTCCAGGATAGATCACATCCTGAGCCATAAATCTAGCCTTGGTAAACTCAAGAAAATTGAAATCATTCCAAGCATCTTTTCTGACCACAATGCATTAAGGTTAGAGGTCAATTACAGGAGAAAAACTATTAAAAATTCCAATATATGGAGGCTGAACAACACGCTGCTGAATAGTCAACAAATCACGGAAGAAATCAAAAAGGAAATCAAAATGTGCATAGAAATGAATGAAAATGAAAACACAGCAACCCAAAACCTATGGGACACTGTAAAGGCAGTGATAAGGGGAAGGTTCATAGCAATACAGGCTTACCTCAAGAAACAAAAAAGTCAACTAAATAACCTAACTCTACACCAAAAGCAACTAGAAAAGGAAGAAATGAAGAACCCCAGCATTAGTAAAAGGAAAGAAATCAAAAAGTAGGGCAAAAATAAATGCAAAAGAAGCAAAAGAGACCATAACAAAAATCAACAAAGCCAAAAGCTGGATTTTTGAGAAGATAAATAAAATTGACAAACCATTAGCCAGACTCATCAAGAAACAAAGGGAGAAGAATCAAATCAACAAAATTAGGAAAAAATAGAGAAATCACAACAGACAACACAGAAATACAATGGATCATAAGAAAGTGTCAGAAACTATATGCCAATAAAATGGACAACTTGCAAGAAATGCTTAGAAAAGTACAACTTTCCAAACTGAACCAGGAAGAAATAGAAAATCCTAACAGACCCATCACAAGCACGGAAATTAAAACTGTAATCAGAAATCTTCCAGCAAACAAAAGCCCAGGACCAAACGGCTTCACAGCTGAATTCTACCAAAAATTTAGAGAAGAGCTAACACCTATCCTACTCAAACTCTTCCAGAAAATTGCAGAGGAAGGTAAACTTCCAAACTCATTCTATGAGCCCACCAACACCCTAATACCCAAACCTGACAAAGATGCCTCCAAAAAAGAAAACTACAGGCCAATATCACTGATGAACAAAGATGCAAAAATCCTCAACAAAATTCTACCAAACAGAATCCAACAACATATTTAAAAGGTCATACATCATAACCAAGTGGGCTATATCCCAGGGATGCAAGGATTCTTCAATATCCACAAGTCAATCAACGTAATCCACCACTTTAACAAATTGAAAAATAAAAACCATATGATTATCCCAATAGATGCAGAGAAGGTCTTTGACAAAATTCAACACCCATTTATGATAAATACCCTCCAGAAAGCAGGAATAGAAGGAACATTCCTTAACATAATAAAAGCTGTATATGACAAACCCACAGCAAACATTATCCTCAGTGGTGAAAAATTGTAAGCATTTTCCCTAAAGTCAGGAACAAGAGAAGGGTGCCTACTCTCACCACTACTATTCAACATAGTTCTGGAAGTTTTGGCCACAGAAATCAGAGCAGAAAAAAGAAATAAAAGGAATCCAGATTGGAAAAGAAGTAAAGCTCTCACTGTTTGCAGATGACATGATCCTCTACATAGAAAACCCTAAAGACTCTACCAGAAAATTACTAGAGCTATGAATATAGTAAAGTTGCAGGATATAAAATTAACACAGAGAAATCCCTTGCATTCGTATACACTAACAATGAGAAAACAGAGAAATTAAGGAAACAGTTCCATTCACCATTGCAATGTAAAGAATTAAATACTTAGGAATATATCTACCTAAAGAAACAAAAGACCTATATATAGAAAACTATAAAACACTGATGAAAGAAATCAAAGAGTACCCAAATAGATGGAGAAATATACCATGTTCATGGATTGGAAGAATCAATATAGTGAATATGAGTATACTACCCAAAGCAATCTATACATTCAGTGCAATCCCTATCAAGCTACCAGTATTTTTCACAGAACTGGAACAAATAATTTCACGATTTATATGGAAAAAAAAACACCTCAAATAGCCAAAGCAATCTTGTGAAAGAAGAATGGAACTGAAGGAATCAACCTGCCTGACTTCAGGCTATACTACAAAGCTACAGTCATCAAGATAGTATGGTACTGGCATAAAGACAGAAATATAGATCAATGGAACAAAATAGAAAGCCCAGAAATAAATCCATGCACCTATGGACACATTATCTTTGACAAAGGAGGCAAGAATATACAATGGAAAAAAGACAATCTCTTTAACAAGTGGCGCTGGGAAAACTGGTCAACCACTTGTAAAAGAATGAAACTAGAACAATTTCTAACACCATACACAAAAATAAATTCAAAATGGATTAAAGATCTAAAAGTAAGACCAGAAACTATAAAACTCCTAGAGGAAAACATAGGCAAAACACTCTCTGACATAAATCACAGCAGGATCCTCCATGACCCACCTCCCAGAGTAATGGAAATAAAAGCAAAAATAAACAAATGGGACCTAATGAAACGTAAAAGTTTTTGCACAATGAAGGAAACTATAAGCAACGTGAAAAGACAGTCTTCATAATGGGAGAAAATAATAGCAAATGAAGCAACTGACAAAGAATTAATCTCAAAAATATACAAGCAGCTTATGCAGCTCAATTCCAGAAAAATAAACGACCCAATCAAAAAATGGGCCAAAGAACTAAACACACAGTTCTCCAAAGAAGACATTCAGGTGGCTAACAAACACATGAAAAAATGCTCAACATCACTCATTATCAGAGAAATGCAAATCAAAACCACAATGAGGTACCATTTCACACCAGTCAGAATGGCTGCTATCCAAAAGTCTACAAACAACAAATGCTGGAGAGGGTGTGGAGAAAAGGGAACCCTCTTACACTGTTGGTGGGAATGCAAACTAGTACAGCCACTATGGAGAACAGTGTGGGGATTCCTTAAAAAACTGGAAATAGAAGTGCCATATGACCCAGCAATCCCACTACTGGGCATACACACTGAGGAAACCAGAATTGAAAGAGACACACGTAACCCCAATGTTCATTGCAGCACTGTTTATAACAGCCAGGACATGGAAGCAACCTAGATGTCCATCGTCAGATGAATGGATAAGAAAGCCATGGTACATATACACAGTGGATTACTCAGCCATTAAAAAGAATACATTTGAATCAGTTCTAATGAGGTGGATAAAACTGGAGCCTATTATACAGAGTGAAGTAAGCCAGAAAGGAAAACACCAATACAGTATACTAACACATATATATGAAATTTAGAAGGATGGTAACGATAACCCTATATGAAAGACAGCAAAAGAGACACAGATGAATAGAACAGTCTTTTGGACTCTGTGGGAGAGGGTGAGGGTGGTATGATTTGGGAGAATGGCATTGAAATATGTATATTATTATATGTGAACTGGATCGCCAGTCAAGGTTCAATGCATGAGACAGGGTACTTGGGACTGGTGCACTGGGATGACCCAGAGAGATGGGATGGGGAGGGAGGTGGGAGGGTGGTTCAGGATGGGGAGCACATGTACACCTGTGGCAGATTTATGTCAATGTATGGAGAAGGAAATGGCAACCCACTCCAGTGTTCTTGCCTGGAGAATCCCAGGGACGGGGGAGCCTGGTGGGCTGCTGTCTATGGGGTCACACAGAGTCGGACACGACTGAGGTGACTTAGTAGCAGCAGCAGCAGCATGACAAATCCACTACAATATTGTAAAGTTATTAGCCTCCAATTAAAATAAAGTTATTTTTAAAAAAAGCCAATTTCCCCTCCAAAAAAAGTATAAATAAAATAAAATATACTTGCTGATTAGGGAAATTTATATAATGAGATAGCTTCAACATCATCTAGTTTTATGACAGATCTAGCATTATAATATTAGTCAATGACTTATGACTTCATAAAAATTTGAGAAAATTCTACAGTACCCTTATCATAAATTTAAAATCTAAAGATTGCCCAATAGTTCTATTTTTCCATGTAGTAGACTAAATACATCTTTTTATGTAGGTTATTATGGAGTGTCAGGTCAAAATCCTCTGCTTGTGAATAAAGATTTAGTTTCAAAACCCGAAAAGCAAGTGAAGGAACAGATAGCTTCCCGAGAGGAAAGACGCTATAGTAAGTATAATAATTAAAGAAAATGTTAAATTATTTTAAATTCATCAGATTTTTTTCCTTTGGTTCATGAATATGTAGTTGAGCATATATTTTATAAAAGTGAAAATGAATGACCTAAGATAATTTGCGAACAATGGCAAAAGTAATGATACCTTTTTGTTGGTATTTGCACAGTTAATAATTACTCAGTAACAAAACTGGTTTCACACACACTCATGAAAATTATTCACATGATGTTTCTTAGTTCAGCTCTATGCAAAGAAAATTTGATTATTTGGCATATCCAGAAGTTCCATTATACACGTATGTTTTTCTACCTAGCGTATCCTTTCCAAACCCAGAAAAACGATATGATAACAGTTGAAAATCTACATCCTGAGAAGAAGGATTTGTTTTCAAGAAAGCAATCCCAAACTCAGAAACCTAGAGCTATCAAAAAGGAGAATCTTGACGGTAAGTAATTCAACATAAATCTTATAAACTGTATGTAATTAATTTCAGAACGCTGTTTTTTGTTTATGAATATATCTTCAACCATTTGCTTATTTAGTAATTACTCTCATTGTGCCCAGCGCTGAATGTGCATGCTGGGCACTTAGTCGCTCAGTTGTGTCCGACTCTTGCGACCCTATAGACTGCAGCCTGCCAGACTCCTTTGTCCAAGGGATTCTCCAGGCAATAATGCTGGAATGGATTGTCATTTCCTTCTCCAGAGGATCTTCCCAACCCAGGGATTGAACCCAGGTCTCCTGTATTGCAGTCAGATTCTTTACTGACTGAGCTACCCAGGAAGCCCATTGTACTTTGTACTTTGCCAATGCCCATTGTACATTCTCATTGTACTTCAGATCTTTATTGATGATTTGTCTCTTTATTTTGTAATTGCTGAATTAAATATGTTATATCTTACACTTTGTGGATTTCTCTATTCTTGTAGTTGTGACAGGCTTTGGTTTATATCTTGTGATATTCTATTATTTTTGTGCATATAAATTTTAAAGCAATATTATTCCTGGGGACAGAGCATTTTATCCTAAGGGAGAGACTTCATTATTTTTATAGTTTTTATTTATTTTCCTTTAAAACTACCTTATCTGCTATCAGTGTAGCTCCACAAACTTTCTTTTGGTTGGTATTTGCATGATACACTTTTTTTTCTCCTGTTACTTTGATTTTCCTATATTTTTGTGATTTTGCTGAATTTCTGGTAAGAAACTTATAGAATACAGCCTGATCTTTTAATTACCTCTCATAATCATATATGATCTGATTATTGATATATTTAAGTGTAACTTCACTTTTTTTCCTATCTGATATATTTCTTTTAGTCTTTCACAATGTTCTTTATCATGATATGTGTTTTCCTTGGCCATATTTAATACCAAAAATTTTAAGCTTTATTCAAAACTACAAATGCTATAAGAAAATTAATAATAATTTTAAATGCAAGTATTTATAATAATGTATATAGTAATAGTATTTCCAAATTAAATATATTTGTTCAGTTCAGTCACTCAGTCGTGTCCAACTCTTTGCGACCCTATGGACTGCAGCATGCCAGACCTTCCTGTCCATCACCAATTCCCAGAGTTTATCCAAACTCATGTCCATTGAGTCAGTGATGCCATCCAACCATCTCATCCTCTGTCGTCCCCTTCTCCTCCAGCCTTCAGTCTTTCCCAGCATCAGTGTCTTTTCCAATGAGTCATCTCTTCACATCAGGTGGCCAAAGTATTGGAGTTTCAGCTTCAATGTCAGTCCTTCCTATGAACACTCAGGATTGATCTCCTTTGGTATGGACTGGTTGGATCTCCTTGCAGTCCGAGGGGCTCTCAAGAGTCTTCTCCGACACCACAGTTCAAAAGCATCAATTCTTCGGCGCTCAGCTTTCTTTATGGTCCAACTCTCACATCCATACATGACTACTGGAAAAACCATAGCTTTGACTAGACAGACCTTTGTCAGCAAAGTAATGTCGCTACTTTTTAATATGCTGTCTTAGTTCGTCATGGAGAAGGCAATGGCAACCCACTCCAGTACTCCTGCCTGGAGAATCCCATGGACGAAGGAGCCTGGTAAGCTACAGTCCATGGGGTCACTAAGAGTCAGACACGACTGAGCAACTTCACTTTCACTTTTCACTTTCATGCCTTGGAGAAGGAAATGGCAACCCACTCCAGTGTTCTTGCCTGGAGAATCCCAGGGACGGGGAAGCCTGGTGGGCTGCCCTCTATGGGGTCGCACAGAGTCGGACACGACTGAAGCAACTTAGCAGCAGCAGCAGCAGGTTGGTCATAACTTTCCTTCCAAGGAGTAAACGTCTTTTAATTTATTGGCTGCAGTCACCATCTGCAGTGATTTTGGAGCCCAAAAACATAGTCTGCCACTGTTTCCACTGTTTCTCCATTTATTTGCCGTGAAGTGATGGGAGTGGACGCCATTATCTTCTTTTTCTGAATGTTGAGCTTTAAGCCAACTTTTTCACTCTCCTCTCTCACTTTCATCAGGATGCTCTTTTGTTCTTCTTCACTTTCTGCCATAAGGGTGGTATCGTCTGCATATCTGAGGTTGTTGATATTTCTCCTGGCAATCTTGATTCCAGCTTGTACTTCATCCAACCCAGCATTTCTCATGATGTACTCTGCATATAAGTAAAATAAGCAGGGTGGCAATATACAGCCTTGATGTACTCCTTTCCGCATTTGGAACCAGTCTGTTGTTCAATGTCCTGTTATAACTGTTGCTTTAAATATATTTGATGTGTCTGTATATCTGGAGAGTAATGACTGCTTCATATACACGTGTGAAAAACGTATTCACATGATGTTTGCACTATAAATAGACAACGATTTGTTTATTTCGTTTAAAGATAAGGTACAATATTGTAGGATAACTAACATAAATTGTAAATCTTGAGGTTCCACTGCAGATTTCTGATCCTCTATTTAGTATTTTTATGAGCCATTCTTCCTAAAGCCCAGAAAATTAATGAGGTATCAAATGTTTTCCCTGACACTTAGAACTGCTAGAAGGAAAAGACTCGGTAGTATATATTATTATGAATGTTATTAAATTACTTTGCATTTTAATTGTTTTAAGCAGAATTATGTTCATGAATGTGTGAGCTTACAGGCATCAAAGTCAAGTTTTATTTGTTGTTGTTACTTAAACTCCTATTTCTTGACTTCTTCAAATTTTGTTTCTTCTATCCCTTAGGGAGCAATGTCTGTACTGAATTCTCCCACTATGATTGTGGATTTACCTATTTTTGTAGCATTGTCCTTTTCCCTTATACTGTCTGTGTTGTTGCTGCTGCTGCTGCTAAGTCGCTTCAGTCATGTCCGACTCTGTGCAACCCCGTAGACGACAGCCGACCAGGCTCCACCGTCCCTGGGATTCTCCCTGCAAGAACACTGGAGTGGGTTGCCATTTCCTTCTCCAATGTGTGAAAATGAAAAGTGAAAGTGAAGTCGCTCAGTCGTGGCCGACCCCCAGCAACCCCATGGACTGCAGCCTACCAGGCTCCTCTATCCATGGGATTTTCCAGGCAAGAGTACTGGAGTGGCTTGCCATTGCCTTCTCCGGTCTGTGTTGTTAGGAGCATACAAATAAAAATGTTTGGTAGTCCTTATGGACTCAACATTTTCTTTTTATAAACAGTACCATTTAGTCTGTCTCCAGTAAGGTCTTTTGATTAAAATCTTAGTTTGTATGACATTGATATAACTATTGCAGATTTCTTTCAGTTCATATTTGCATATCTTTTTTCACCTCTTTATTTTCCAGTTTCTATATTCTTATAAAGCAGTGACATCTCTCATAGATTATAGTTAAGTTGCTTATAAATCCAGTGTGACTGTCTTTGTCTAGCCCGACAACATGTAATCCACTTATAATTACTGTACTTACTAATATATTTAAATTTAAGTATTTCCTTTTTTGGGTGCTTTGAACTCAAAAGCCTCTTGATGAAAGTGAAAGAGGAGAGTGAAAAGGTTGGCTTGAAGCTCAACATTCAGAAAACAAAGATCATGGCATCTGGTCCCATCACTTCATGGGAAATAGATGGAAAAACAGTGGAAACAGTGTCAGACTTTATTTTTTTGGGCTCCAAAATCACTGCAGATGCTGATTGCAGCCAGGAAATTAAAAGACGCTTGCTCCTTGGAAGGAAAGTTATGACCAACCTTGATAGCATATTAAAAAACAGAGACATTACTTTGCCAACCAAGGTCCGTCTAGTCAAGGCCGTGGTTTTTCCCGTGGTCATGTATGGATGTGAGAGTTGGACTGTGAAGAAGGCTGATCGCCGAAGAATCGATGCTTTTGAACTGTGGTGTTGGAGAAGACTCTTGAGAGTCCCTTATACTGCAAGGAGATCCAACCAGTCCATTCTAAAGGAGATCGATCCTGGATGTTCATTGGAGGGACTGATGCTAAAGCTGAAACTGCAATACTTTGGCCACCTCATGCGACGAGTTGACTCACTGGAAAAGACTCTGATGCTGGGAAAGGTTGGGGGTTGGAGGAGAAGGGGACAACGGAGAATGAGATGGCTGGATGGCATCACTGACTCTGTGGAAATGAGTTTGAGTGTACTCCGGGAGTTGGTGATGGACAGGGAGGCCTGGCGTGCTGTGATTCATGGGGTCGCGGAGAGTCGGACACGACTGAGCGACTGAACTGACTGACTGTAATTTTTGTACCTGATTCAGGTTTCTTTCTATTTCTTTCCTTATTTTGGAATTACTACTTTTTAATCAGTTTAACTTTTAAACCCATTGTATGTTGTTAAAAGTTTTAAAGTATTTTTAAATATGAATATCCTTAGTACAATAAAGTCTAATTACAACTTTTTAAGTGTTTATATGCAGTAACAAGTCTTCCACATACTTTGAGGAAACCACTCTGATGATTTTAAACTTAATTTCATGGTCCATTTTGAAAATGTGCTATCAGTTAGGGGACGGGGTGGGCAAGGGGAGGATGGTTTGATCATTTGTTTAAATTGTGTATTTGCTTGTAAAATTGGATGGAAACTTTAAGTTCTTGGTATATATTAATAATCCAAAGATTTCACAGTCCAGCTGTTTTACTTTTTATTGGGTTAAGAGCCTCTATACTTGTAGCTGAGAAAATGGATGAGATAAATCTTATAAAATTCATCTCGAATTAAGACACTTGAAACTTGAAAAGTGAGACTTTGTAGTAAGAATATCATATAATGATTTTTAATTAATTTTCTCCAGTTCTTTAATGTTTATTCAGTTGATCACAGGAATATATGCTATATATATATCATATATGCACACATATACATAACATATATGTGTTTGTGTATGTATGTTCTCCATTAGGTGAAGTTGATTATGATGTTTTTACCTTCTTAATTTCATTGAAGTTCTATGTTTATTTTATCATTTGTGAGAAAAGTATGTTAAATTCAACTACTGTGTTTATTTTCCCATTACTCTTTGTTCTGTCAACTTCAGTTTTATGTTTCTAAAGCTTTATTATATATAAAAATACAGATGCATGATCTATGTCATATATAGGTGATATATTACATACAAGTATGTATAATAAATATGCAAATTTTAATTTGTTATATGTTCTTAGTGAACTGAAATTCTTTCTTTATGATGGACATTTTGTAGTAATTTTTTGTACCTTTATTTTATCTGATGTTGGCATAGTATCTTTATATAACTATTTGCATGGAATGATTTTTTATCCCTTTATTCTTTACCTTTTCATATTATGATTTAGTTGTATATAGTTGCTTATTTTTGTTTGGTTTTTGGATTTTTTTGTTTTTAAATATATTTCTCTACTTATACCTTCCCTAATTTTTTTCAGCAATGTTTTCTTTTTTATTTGACATATACACACTGCTGTATTTATTTATATTGGATCTTCATTGTTGCACTTGGGATTTTTCTAGTTGCAAAGAGCAGGAGATACTCTCTCATTGTGGTGCATAAGCTTCTCTTTGTGATAGCTTCTCACTGCTCAGCACAGGCTCTAGGCACACAGGCTTCAGTAGTTGCAACTTGCTGGCTCTGGGGCATGCAGGCTTCAGTAGTTGTGGTGCGTGGGCTTAGTTGCTCCACCGTTTGTGAAATCTTCCTGGGCCAAGGTTTGAACCCATGTCCCCTGCATTGGCAGGCAGATTCTTATGCACTGTGCCACCAGGGAAGTCCTAATTAGTTATTTTTTAATCCAGTATAAATCTTCTAAATATTTAAATATACTATTTTTCTTTTTTTTTCTCACCCATATCTGTTAAGAAAATATCACATTTAATCCTAAAATGTAAATACCTCATAAAACTATTCTTTTGAAAAGTCTCTCTACATTTCACATCTCTCTGAACTTTACATACTTACTCTATAATTTACTATCTCAGTAATGTGGTATTTGACTTTATCGTTTCAAACTATAAGAAGAAATATTCCTGGATAATTCAAGTGTGTTTGAATTACAGAGGATTTTCAGTAAATCTAGTTCTCTACTTAATGGATTAAAAACATCTTTCTTGTAGCTCAGAAAGCAAGAGACAAATCATCTGAGAATGAAGTTGGATCAAAAAGCCAGTCTCAAACTGAGAAACTTAGAGCTGGCAAAATGGAAACCCTGAATAGTACGTATGATAAATTTCAATATTAATTTATTTTTAAAGTAAAAAGCAAAGAATCCTCTGTCTTAGGTTTGTGAATGTTTAATCATATCTTTTGTATACGTCTGTTACATCAAATATGTTTACTGTGTTTTTTGGTTCTTCTTTAATTGAAGTTCTGTTTATTCTGTTACTAAAAGATGGATATTAAATTTTCCTTCTATGATTATGGATTTCTTTGTGTTTCCAGCTAGTTTTTTGCCAGATTGGTTTATATATTTGGAAATGATGTTATTAAATGTGTATGAATTTATACTTGTTACATTTACCTGGTAAATATGGGCCTTCATCTCTATAAAAGTATACTCTTTATCTCTAAGAATATATTTTTTGCCTTAATATTTATTTTATCTGATAATAGTATAGCCATATTTGCTTTCTTCTGATAAGTATTTATACAGTCTTCTGTCTTCTGTAAACTTCTGTAAACAGAAGTTCATGGTGTTTTGTATGATGTCAGTAGTTTTCGTCATAATGATCCTAAACCACAAGAAAAGCCAAACAGTTTCTTTATTAATTGTGTACAAACAACTTAACACCTACTGGATACTACATAACTTTTGTGGCAACATAAATTTTCGCACAGTTGCTAAATTATATGGTAAAACTATTAACTTTGTAAGAAACTGCCAAACCATCCTCAAAGTGGCTGTAGTGTTTTGCTTTCCTCCCAGCTACAAATCAAATTTCCCATTGCTCCAAATTTCTGAGATCATTTGTTGTTTTCAGCATTTGGATTTTAGCTTGAGTTATGTAGTGATAGCTCACTGTTCTTTTAATTTTCAGTTCCTTTATGATATATATAGAACATCTTTTCATATTCTTATTTGCCATCTAAATGACTTCTTTGAAAATATCTGTTCACATTTTTGCCCATGTTATAATTGCGTTCTTTTCTAATTGTGGAGTTTTAAGAGTTTTGTATGTTTTAGATAACAAATCTTTTTCAGATATATGTTCTGGGAATATTTTTTCCCAGGCTGTGACTTGTATTATCACTCTCTTAACAGTGTCTTTCACAGAACATAAGTCATATGTGTATTTTTCTTAATAAAGTCCAACTTATCCTTTTTTTTTTTTTTTTTTTGGATTGTGCTTTTGGCATTTTACCTGAAAAGTCAACACCAAACTTGAGATCCCCAAAATGTTCATCTGTCTTACCTTCTAGGACATTTATAGGTTTGTATTTTACATTTAGGTCTATGATCCATTCTGTGTTAATTCTTAGTAAGGTGTGATGTCTGTGTCTAGATTCACTTTTTTTTTTTTTTTACATTTGGCTGTTCCGTTGTGTCAGTACTATTTGTTGAAAAAACAATCCTTTCTCCATTGAAGAGCTTTTGCTTTTCTGTCAGAAATTATTGACATATTTGTATAGGTCTATATCTCTTTGTTCTGTTATCTTGATGTATTTGACTGTTCTTTCACCAATTGTCTTGATTTCTGTAGCTTTTACTTAGTCTTGAAGTTGGGTGTCATCAGTCCTCTCACCTTGTTTTTCTTCAATATTGTTTCAGCTAACTTAGGTATTTTGCTTTTCCATATAAAGTTAGAATCAGTTTATCAATATCCACAAAATAACTTGTTGGGATTTTTATTGGGATTGCACTGAATCAATTTGGAAAGAGCTGACAGTTTAACAATATTGAAACTTCCTATCCATGAAAATGGAAAAATCTCTACTTTAAATCTTTAATGACTCCTTTATATATGTTAGATTTCATTACTGATGCTAATATGAATGGTATTGTGGTCAATTTCAAATTTCACTTGTTCACTGCTGATATATGGGAAATCAGTTAGCTTGTGTATGTTAACATGTATCTGGAAACCTTGCTATAGCCAGCTTATAATTCCAGGAGTGTCGTTGCTGTTGTTGTTCAACAAGAAGAGTTTTGTTTCTTTTTCTCAATTTATATACTTTTTATGTCCTTTTCTTGATTTATTACATTAACTGGGACTTTCACTATGATAGGGCTTCCCTGATGGCTCAGTTGGTAAAGAATCCTGGGTCAGGAAGATCCCCTGGAGAAGGGATAGGCTACTCCAGTATTTTTGGGCTTCCTTTGTGGCTCAGCTGGTAAAGAATCTGCCTGCAATACTGGAGACCTGGGTTTGATCCCTAGGTTGGGAAGATCCCCTGGAGAAGAAGGGAAAGGCTACCCACTCCAGTATTCTGGCTTGGTCCATGGGGTCGCAAAGAGCTGGACTCAACTGAGTGACTTTCACTTCCACTTCACTATGATACTGGGTAGGATTTGTGAGAAGAGACATCCTTGATTTATCCTGATATGATAATGATAGCATTTAGTTTTCCACTGTTAAGTGTGATGTTATCTGTTGGTTTTTGGTAGATGTCATTCATCAAATTGAGGAAGTTCCCACTATTCTTGGTTTGTTTAGAGTTTTTATCATGAACGGGGTTTAGATTTTTTTAAATAATTTTTCTGCATCCCTGATTGGTCAAATGATTTTTTTCTTTGTCTGTTGATGTGATGAGCTACATTAATTGATTTTAAATATTGAGTCAGCATTGTGTACCTGGAATAAATCCTCCTTGATCATGATATAGAATCATTTTTATACATTGTTTCACATCATTGGTTATTATTTTGTGAAGGATTTTTGCATCTTATTTGTGAGAGATATTTATCTAGTTTTTGCATTGGAATAATAGAGCTTAAATCTATTGTGATCTGAAAGTATATTTCACGTGACTTTTGTTCTTTTAAATTTGTTAAGGTATGGATCTTCATTCAGCCTATTGTATCTGTCAGTTACTGATAAGATGGTATTGAAAACAGCAAATGTAATACATTTGTCAGTTTCTCCTTGCAGTTCTGTTTTTGCCTCATGTATTTTGTTGCCCTGTTGTTAGGTGCATACTCGTTAAGGATTGTTATGTTTTCTTAGATATTGACCCCCTTTATTATCATGTAGGGCTCTCTTTATTTCTGATAATTTTCCTCGCTCTGAAGTCTGACTTGTCTCAAATTAATAAAATTCTAGGTTGGTTGATATGTTTTCTTTAGACACTTTAAATTTCTCTCCATTATCTTCTTGCTAGCATAGTTTGCTGAGAAGTAAAAGATATTTTTATCCTTATCCCTCTATAGATAAGGTATATTTCTATCTTGTTTTTGTTTTGCCCAGAAGTCTTTTAAGATTTTCTCTTTGTCTTTGACTTTCTGCATTTTGCATGTGATATGAATAGGTGTCGATTTTTTTTGCATTTATCTTTTTTGGTGTTCTCTGAATTCCTGTGCTCACTGATTTGAATGTCAACTGGAGAAGGGAATGACAAACCACTTCCGTGTACTTGCCCTGAGAACCCCATGAACAGTACGACAAGGCAAAATGATAGGACGCTGAATGAGGAACGGACAGGGAGGCCTGGCGTGCTGTGACTCGGGGTCGCAAAGAGCCAGACACGACTGAGCGACTGAACGGAACCGAACACTGGGGAATTCTCTGCCATTGTTTAACTATCTCTTCTGTTGCACTGTTTCTTCTCCTTCTGTTATCCTCATTATGTGTGTTATGCCTTTTGTAATTGTCCAGAAGATCTCTGATATCCTGTTCCTTTTTTTCCATTTATCTTCTCTTTTCAATTTGGAAGGTTTCTAATGTCATATCATTAAGCTCACTGAGTCTTTCCTTGACTGTGTTCCAGTCTGCTAATGAATACATCAAAGACATTCTACACTTCTGTTGCAGTATTTTAGATATTTAACATTTCCTTGTGATTTTCTTCTTAGAGATTCCATATTTCTTCTTACATTACTCTTCTGTTCTTATATGTTGTCTCTTCTTCTACAAAAACTCTTAGCATATTAGTCACAATTACTTCAGATACTCCTATGATTATGCTTAAATTTCTGTTGTGTGAGTCTGGTACTTGTACTCTTCAGTTTGGGTTTTTATTTTTAGCATGTCTTACGTTTTGTTGTTCAAATCCAGACACGATACATTGGGTAAAAGGAACTGAAGTATATAGACCTTTAGTGTGAGGCTTCATGTTTCTCTGGCTGGGTATTAGTCTGTATTTTTTGTTTACTCTAGCTGTAGGTGTCATAAGCTAAAAGTTCCTTTATTGTCTCTTTTTTGTCTCCCCTGGTATCTTTGGGTTTCCCTTTAGATTCCTTAAATAGGGTCTGTGACCTGGTGTTCTTTTAGCTGTAATTTGCTATTATATAGGAGCCCTATTAATATGGTGGTAAGATGTCAGGGAAGGGGAAGGATTCTGTAATCCTTTGATTAGGTTTCAGCCTGTGTCCATGGGGTCGCAAAGAGTCAGACACGACTGAGCAACTGACACTCTCATTCTCACTAGTACTGACTCCAGCAGTGAGCTTCTGCTCCTGCGCTTCAGCTGCCAATAACCTGCTCTTATGCACCTCTGTCTCCAGTTTTGGGGGCAGCTTTTTGCCTTGATTTAAATAAGAAAAAGTGAAGGTCACTTGGTTGTTTCCAATGCTTTGTGACCCCATGGACTATACCCATGTATTCTCCAGGACTGTACCCTCTGCCGTATTCTTCAGGCCAGAATACTGGTGTGGGTAGCCTTTTCCTTCTCCAGGAGATCTTCCCAACCCAGGGATCAAACCCAGGTCTCCTGCATTGTAGGTGAATTCTTTACCAGCTGAGCCACAAGGGAAGCCCAAGAATACTGGAGTGGGTAGCTTATCCCTTCTCCAGCAGATCTTCCTGACCCAGGAATCGAACTGGGGTCTCTGGCATTGCAGGCAGATTCTTTACCAACTGAGCTATCAAGGAAGTCCAAATAAGATGTTTAATTTAAAACGTTTGCTAAGTTTTTTCTTATTGTGAGAATAGAAGTAATGACTTCCAAGCTCTTTGCATGTATGACAAGAAGTAGACATCCTCTCATGTGTATATGCCCAGTTGTGTCCAACTCTTTGTGACCCCACAGACTGTAGTCTGCTAGGCTCCTCTGTCCATGGGATTTTCCTGGCAGGAATACTGAAGTGGGTTGTCATTTCCTCCACCAGGAGACCTTCCCAGCCCAGGAATTGAACTGGCATTTCCTGTGTCTCCCGCCTTGGCAGGCAGATTCTTTACCACTGAGCCACCTGGAAATCCCAAAAGTCCTCTCACTATTATTATTTTAGCATTTCAACATCCTGTATGATTTAACCCTTATTATTTACCATTTAGCAGCCTTTTATGTACACATATTTTTCTTTTCATGTACACATTTTTTCTTTTCTGATTTATTGTACATTTGACATAAAATCTGTAAATTTAAGGTGTACAACATACTAATTTGATACATTTATGTATTGTAATGCGATTGTCATTGTAGTGGTAATAAGCACCTATATCAGTTACATAATTATTTTTTCATTTTATTGGTTGTAATAATTAAATTCTAGTCTATTATCATTTGGTGATTACAGTGCAGTATTGTCTATATTCATTATGCTGTGCTTCAGATCTCTATTTACTACTCAAGTTTGTACATCTTTTGTATTACCTCACCCCTTATCATCTGGTTAACCACAATTTCTTACTCTGTTTTTACAAATTTTGCTGTTTTAGATTCCACATATAGATGATTTGTTGTTGTTCAGTTGCTCAGTCATGTCCAACTCTGCAACCCTATGAACTACTGCATGCCAAGCTTTCCTGTCCTTTAATATTTCCCAGAGTGTGCTCAAATTCATGTCCATGGATTTGGTGATGCATCCAACCATCTCATCCTGTCTCCCCTTCTCTTCCTGCCATCAGTTTCCCAGCATCATGGTCTTTTCCAGTCAGTCAACTCTTTGCATCAGGTGACCAAAAAGTATTGGAGCTTCAGCATCAGTGCTTCCAAGGAATAGTCAGTATTGATTTCCTTTAGGATTGACTGTTTTGTTCTCCTTTCTGTCTAAGGGACTCTCAAGAGTCTTCTCCAACACCACAGTTCAAAAGCATCAATTCTTCAACGATCAGCCTTCTTTACGGTCCAATTCTCATATCCATACGTGACTACTGGAAAAACCATAGCTTTGACTAGATGGACCTTTATTGGCAAAGTGATGTCTCTGCTTTTTAATATGCTGTCTAGGTTTGTCACAGCTTTTCTTCCAAGGAGCAAGTGTCTTAATTTCATTGCTGCACTCACAATCTACAATGATTTGGGAGTCCAGGAAAATAGTCTGTCACTGTTTCCATTGTTTCCCCATCTATCTGCCATGCAGTAATGGGACCAGATGCCATGATCTTAGTTTTTTGAATGTTGAGTTTTAAGCCAGCTCTTTCACTCTCCTCTTTCACTTTCATCAAGAGACTCTTTAGTTTGTCTTTGCTTTCTGTCATAAGAGTGATGTCATCTGCATATCTGAGGTTGTTGATATTTCTCCTGGAAATCTTGATTCCAGCTTGTACTTCTTCCAGGTCGGCATTTTGCATGCTATACTCTGCATATACATTGAATAAGCAGGGTAACAATATAGAGCCTTGATGAACTCCTGTCCCAATTTTGAATCAGTTCACTGTTCCTTGTCCAGTTCTAACTGCTGCTTATTGACCTGCATACAGGTTTCTCAAGAGGCAGGTAAGGTGGTCTGGTATTCCCATCTCTTTCAGAATTTTCCACAATTTTTTGTGGTCCACACAGTCAGAGGCTTTAGTGTAGTCAATTAAAGAGAAGTAGATATTTTTCTGGAATTCTCTTGCTTTTTCTATGATCCAATGCAGGTTGATCTCTGGTTCCTCTGCATTTTCTAAATCCAGCTTGTACATCTGGAAGTTCTCAGTTCATGTATTGTTGAACCCTAGCTTGAAGGATTTTGAGCATTACTTTCCTAGCATGTGAAATGAGTGCAATTATGTAATAGTTTGAACATTCTTTGGTATTACACTTCTTCAGGGTTGGAATGAAAACTGACTTTTGCCAGTCCTGTGGCTACTGCTGAATTTTCCAAATTTCCTGGCATATTGAGTGCAGCAGTTTGACAGCATCATACCATAGTGTATTTTTCTTTCTCTTTCTGACTCATTTCTCTTAGAAAAATGTATTCAAGACTTACCCATGTTGTCTCAAATGACAGGATGTCCTTCTTTCAAATGGCCAATTAATACTCCATATATATATAAATATATACACATATACATACACCACATCTTTTTTATCCATTCATCCATTGATGGCCTGTTAGGATATGTTCATATCTTCCTGTTGTGAATAATATTGAGAAAAAATATAGGTACATAAAACTCCTCAAAATCCTGTATTTATTTCCTTTAAGTAGGTACTTATAAGTAGGATCGAGGGATCAGAAGTTCAATCTACTTTTAATTTTTTGAGGAAACTCCATTTCCAAAGTGGGTGGAACAGTTTACATTCCCTCTAGCAGTATACAAATATTCCCTTGTCATTGTATTCTTGCCAGCACTTGTATCTCTTGTCTTCTTGATGATAGCCATTCCAACTTGTTTGAGATGCTATCTCAATGTGCCTTTGACTTGCATCTCTCTGAGGATTAATATTATTGATCATATTTTCACATACTTGTAGGCCATTTGTATGCCTTTTTAAGAAAAGTATTTAGTTTTTCTGCACATTTTAAAAATTGGATTGTTTGATTTTTTGTTATTAGGCTGTATGAAATCTATGTTTTAGATATTAACCCTTTATTTGATACATGGTTTCTAAAATTTTCTCCTATTTCATTGATTGCCTTTTCATTGTGTTGTTTCTTTTACTGTGCAGAAGCTGTTAACTTTGAAGTAGACCCATTTGTTGGTTTTTCTTTTGTTGTTTGTGCTTTTGGTGTTACATATATTAAAAATAAATCATTGTCAAGACCACTGTCAAGGAGTTTCTTCCCTACATTTTCCTCTAACAGAATCAAGTCTTATATTTATAAGCCTTTGCTCTATTTCAAGTTAATTTTGTGAGTGGCATAAATTAGGAGTCCAATTTCATTTCTTTGCATGTGTATATGAAGTTTTTTCAACATCATTTGTTGAAGAGTATCCTTTTCCCACTGGATGTTCTTGGCACACTTGTTCAATAGTAGCTGACCAAGCATTTAATTTGTTTGGACATTTGATTTGAGGATCTTTGTGTCTGTTTTTGTGCCAATGCCATAACATGTTTATTGCTATAGCTTTGGAGTATAGTTTGAAATCAAGAAATGTTATCTCTCACTTTGTTCTTTTTCAGGATTGCCTTCGTTATCTGATGTCTTTTGTGATTCCATATAAATTTTAGGATTTTTTTCTCCTAATTCTGTAGAGAACTCCTTTGATGTGTTTATGGGATTGTGTTGAATCCATAGATGACTTTTGATAGTATGAACATTTTAACAAGATTTTTCTTTTAGTACATATACATGGGGTATCTTCCCATTTCTTTATGTCTTCCACTTCTTTCCATAGAGCCTTGTAATTTTCATTGTACAGATCTTTCATCTCCTCGGTTAAATTTGTATCCAGAATTTTATTTATTTTTGGCTGTACTGTGTGGCATGCAGCATCTTAGTTCCCTGACCAGTGTTTGAACCCACACCCCCTGCAGTGGAAGCATGGAGTCTTAACCATTGGACTGCCAGGAAAGTCGGTGTTCCCAGTATTTTATTGTTTTTGATGCTATTGTGAATGGGATAGTTTTAGTTTTTTCAGATATTTTATCATTAACTTGTAGAAATGCAACAGATTGCCGTATGTTAATTTTGTATCTTGCAACTTTACTGAAATCATTAATTAGTTCCAACAATTTCATGGTTGAGTCTTTGAGGTTTTCTGTATATAAAATTGTATCATCTGCAAATCACAAGAATTTTCTTCTTCCTTCCCAAGGCTGTTTATTGAGGATTTTTATCATGAAAGAGTATTGAATTTTGTTGAATTTTGTCAAATGTTTTTATGCATCTATTGAGATGAAAATGTAATTTTATCCCTCATTCTGTCAGTGTGGTGTGAAATTTGATTTACTTATAAATGTTAAACCAAACCATCTTTGCATCTCTTGTATAAATCCCACTAGGTCATGGTATATGATCCTTTTAATGTGCTACAAAATTTGGTTTGCTAATATTGAGGATTGTTGTACCTATTTTCATTGAGGAAATGTCAATACCTTTAGTTTTTGTTTCTTCTAGCTTTTTTGTCTGGGTTTGGAATCAGGATGATGTTGGCATCATGAAGATTTTAGAAGTGTTTCCTTAACCAGAATTGAAAGAGACACGTGTACCCCAGTGTTGATCACAGCACTGTTTATAATAGTCAGGACATGGAAGCAACCTAAATGTCCATCAGCAGACAAATGGATAAAATAGCTGTGGTACATATACACAATGGAATATTACTCAGCCATTAAAAAGAATACATTGGAATCAGTTCTAAGGAGATGGATAAAACTGGAGCCTATTATACAGAGAGGAGTAGCCAGAAAGAAAAACATCAATACAGTATATTAACGCATATATATGGAATTTAGAAAGATGGTAACGATAATCCTATATATGAGACAGCAAAAGAGACACAGGTGTATAAAACAGTCTTTTGGACTCTGTGGGAGAGGGTGAGGGTGGGATGATTGGAGAATGGCATTGAAACATGTATATTATCATATGTGAAACGAATCACCAGTCCAGGTTCGATGCATGAGACAGCGTGCTCGGGGCTGGTGCACTGGGATGACCCAGGGGGATGGGATGGAGAGGGAAGTGAGAGGGGAGTTCAGGATGGGGAACACATATACACCCATGGCAGATTCATGTCAATGTATGGCAAAACCACTACAATAATGTAAAGTAATTAGCCTCCAGTTAAAATAAATAAATGTATATTAAAAAAAGAAAGAAGTGTTTCCTTTTGTATTTGGGGGGAGAGTTTAAGAATAGTTCCTGTTAATTCTTCTTTAAATGGTAAAATTCATCAATGAAGTCATCTGGCCTAGACTTTTGTTTTTGTTGTTGGTGGTGGTGGGTTTTTGATTACTGCCCAGTCTCCTTTGTTACTGGTCTGTTCAGTCTTTCTGTTTCTCCATGGTTCAGTCTTGGTAGGCTGTATGTTTCTAGGAATTTATTCCTTTGCTCCTAGTTGTTCAATATGTTGGTGTATACTTGTTCATAATGGTCCCTTATAGCATATTTATTTCTGTGGTGTTAGTTGTAATGTTTTCTCTTCCACTTCTCATTTTCTTTGAGTCTTTATTTCTTAGACAGTCTAGCTAAAAGTTTGTCAATTTCTGTGTGTCTTTTCCAAAAATCACCTCTTAGTTTTATCATTTTTTCTTACTGTTTTTCTGTTCCTTATTTCATTTATTTCTGCTCTCATCTTTATTATTTCCTATTTCTGATAACATTGACATTCATTTGTTATTATTATTTTAGTTTCTTTGGGTATAATCTTATGGTCTTTGAGATATTTCTTCTCTTTTAATCTAGGTGTGTATTACTATAAACTACCCTCTTGGATACTGTTTTTGTACATCCTATATGTTTGGGTATATTGTGTTTCCATTTTTGTTCTCTGGAGATATTTTCTAATTTCCCTTTTGATTTCTTCTTTGATCCAGTGGTTGTTCAAGATTGTGTTGTTTAATTTCCATGTGTTTATGAATTTTTAATTTTTCTTCCATTATTTATTTATTCATAGTTTTTTTTTTTCCACTGTGGTTAGAAGATACTTGAAATGATTTTAATTTTAAACACATTAAGATTGGTTTTGTGACCTGGAATGTGATCTGTCCTGAAGAACAATGCTTATGACGAATGTATATTTTACTGCTCTTGAGTGAAATGCTCTGTAGATATCTCAAGTCCATTTGCAATCAAATAATCAAGCCTCTGTTTCTTTACTGATTTTACTTATCTTATGACGAATGTATATTTTACTGCTCTTGAGTGGAATGCTCTGTAGATATCTCAAGTCCATTTGCAATCAAATAATCAAGCCTCTGTTTCTTTACTGATTTTACTTATCTTTATTGAGTCTTCATTACATATTTTTTGTCTGAATGATCCATCCATTATTGCAAATGGAATATTAAAGTTTCCTTCTATTCTTGATTTGCCATCTATTTCTCCCTTCAGATTTGTCAGTGTTTGGTTTATATATTCAAGTGTGCCATTATTGGATACATATATGTATTTGTAAGTGTTATATCCTGTTGAATTGATTCTTTCATCAAAATGATGAAATGACCTTCATCATTGTAATGACCTTCTTTGTGTCTTGGGCAGCTTTCTGTTAGTCTTTTTTGTCTAATGTAGCCACCTCTGATCTCTTTAGGTTACCATTTTCTTGAAATATCTTTTTCTATCCCTTCACTTTCAGCCTGTGTGTGTCCTTATATCTAAAGTTGATCCTTTATTAATAGCATGTAATTGCATATTGTTACTGAACTGAAGCATGTAATTACATATTATTTTTTCATTCATTCTCCAATATAGGTTTTTTGAGTGTAATTTATTTATATTTAAAGTTAATTCTTGGTTGTTAATGACTTTGTATTGCCATTTTATTGTTTTTGTCGCTTTTTTAGTTCTTTCTGCTTAGAAATCCATTGTAGTCTTCCTGAAGTTCTTTTGCATGAAATGTTACTTTTGCTTTTTTCAAAATTCTTTCTTTGTCTTTGACCTTTGACAATTTAAGTGTATGTCTCAGTGTAGATCTCTTTGAGTTCAATCTATTTGGACTTCTTTGGGATCCATAAGTTTGTATGTCCACTTCCTTCCTCAGTTTTGGGAATTTTACAGCCACTATTTCTTTAAAAATGCTTTCTGTCCTTTTCTTATTCTCTTCTTCTTCTGGAATAACTATCTGGCATGTATTTGCTTGATGGCATCCCATATGTCCCGTAGACTTTTTTTCACTCTTTTTCATTCTTCTTTTCTTTTTGTTGTTCTACTTGATAATTTCAAATTACCTGTCTTTGAGATCACTGATTATTTTTCCTCTGCTTGATCATGGGTGCTACTAAAAAGCTCTCTGTTAAATTCTTCAGTCATTGTGTTCTTCAGCTCCAGAATTTCTATTTGGTTCCTTTATATTTTCTGTCTCTTGTTGACCTTCTCAGTTTGTATATGTATTGTTTTCCTGATTTTATTTAGTTGTCTATTTGTGTTCTCTTGTAGCTCACTGAGGTTAAGATTACAATTTTGATTTTTTGCCATATAAAAACTTTTATGACAAATCTGTATGTTTAATCATATAAGACATATTAGCTGAAAATCATCATAATTGCTGATCCCTATATTTATCATACCAACTTTACCAGAACTGGGTAATTGTTACAATGATAATGATTCACATTCTGATTTTGTTTATAATTTTAGTGGGGATGTCTTTTGGTGATTCAACATAAATCAAGGTATTAGCTGTTTGACACAGAAATATATTCTATATTAAGACAATAATGTCTAGGAGTAAATCTGTAATTCTGATTTTTAAGAGTTTTATCAAGAGTAGAAATTGAAATCTATTAAATGAACTTTTAACATTTATTGAGTAATCATTTTTCTTTTCTTATTTATGTAAGAATATTTTCCTAAACTCCAGACATTATAATCTCCTTGAAATTAAGTCATAATGTATAGATTTCAATAGTGTTTCCGTGTTTAATTGAAAGTTTTCTTCATTTTGGTAGATCAAGATGTGGATGAACTCTCAGATGAGAAATTTTCACTTGATCATCTAGTAAGAACTAACGGATACACAGATAAAACTCAGCTAAGTGGAGTTTACCAGCCTCAGATATTGAGAAGTATGAATTACATTGGTATACATATTTTAAAATTCATCATAAAATACTTGACAGTTTAAAATTACATTTTAATGTGCACCAACTTTATGTTAGTTGAACTTTTTCCTTCAGTTCAGTTCAGTTGCTCAGTCGTGTCCGACTCTTTGAGACCCCATGAATCACAGCACGCCAGGCCTCCCTGTCCATCACCAACTCACGGAATTCACTCAAACTCATGTCCATCGAGTTGGTGATGCCATCCAGCCATCTCATTCTCTGTCGTCCCCGTCTCCTCCTGCCCCCAATCCTTCCCAGCATCAGACTCTTTTCCAGTGAGTCAACTCTTTGCATGAGGTGGCCAAAGTATTGGAGTTTCAGCTTTAGCATCAGTCCTTCCAATGAACACCCAGGATTGATCTCCTTTAGAATGGACTGGTTGGATCTCCTTGCAGTCCAAGGGACTCTCAAGAGTCTTCTCCAGCACCACAGTTCAAAAGCATCCTTAGAGTAGATATTTTAAAACATAATTTACCAGAAATTGAAGTTCTACAGGACTAGTAAATGCTGTAATGCTATTAGCACCCCTCATTTCTTGGAGTCTTTAATATTCTAATTATTATACTTTATTTCTTAAATTTGTTGAGCAAGGAACACTGTTTTTCTCTTTCCTTGGAATAGTGTTTCATAGAGAACAAGTTTAGGAGACATTTTTCTAAGAAACTTATGGAATTGTTTCAGCTATTTCATTTTTAACAATATGACATTTACCCAGCATTTACTTTTCGGTTCTTATCAAGTATCATTATCTGCTAAAACATATTTGTGGTTGTCCAGTAGAGCTATTTTTAATATTGTTACATAGTTTCGAGAAGGAAAAAGAAACGTTTGATTTTTGTCTATTGGACGTTGCTCTCTCTATCAGACCTAATCCCTTGAATCTATTTGACATTTCCACTGTATAGTCATGAGGGATTTGGTTTAGGTCATACCTGAATAGCCTAGTGGTTTTCCCTACTTTCTTCCATTTAAGTATGAATTTGGCAATAAGGAGCAGGGTCGCAGAGAGTCGCACACGACTGAGCGACTGAACTGAACTGAATCTGAGCCTTAGTCAGCTCCTGGTCTTGTTTTTGCTGACTATATAGAGCTTCTCCATATTTGGCTGCAAAGAATATAATAAATCTGATTTGGTATTGACCGTTTAGTGATGTCCATATATAGAGTCATCTCTTGTGTTGTTAGGAGTGTTTGGTATAATCAGTGTGTTGGCCAAACTCTGTTAGCCTTTGCCCTGCTTCATTTTGTACTCCAAGGCCAAACTTGCCCTTTATTCCAGGAATCTCTTGACTTCCTCCTTTTGCATTTCAATCCCCTCTGATGAAAAGGACGTCTTGTTTTGGTATTGGCTGTAGAAGGTCTTGTAGGTCTTGAACCAGTCAACTTAAGCTTCTTCAGCATCAGTGGTTGGGACATAATCTTGGATTACTGTGATGTTGAATATCTTCCTGTGAAAACGAACTGAGATCATTCTGTTATTTTTGAGTTTGCACCCAAGTACTGCATTTAAGATTCCCTTGTTAATGATGAGGACTACTCTTTTTCTTCTAACAGATTCTTGCCCACGGTAGTAGATATAATGGTCATCTGAGTTAAATTCTCCCATTCCCTTCCATTTTAGCTCACTAAATCAAACAACATCTTTGATTTCTAAGATGTTCATGTTCACTGCTGCCATCTCCTGCTTGACCAGGTCCAATTTACTTTGATTCACCGACCTGACATTCCAGATTGCTATGCAGTATTGTCCTTTACAGCACTGGACTTTACTTTTACCACCAAACATATCCACAACTGGCCGTCATTTCCACTTTGGCCCAGACACTTCATTCTTTCTGGAACTATTAGTAATTGCCTTCTGCTCTTCCCTAGTATCATACTGGACACCTTCCAATCTGGGGGACTCATCTTCTAGTGTCATATATTTTTGCCTTTTCATATTGTTCATGGGTTTCTCACAGCAAGAATACTAGTGTGGTTTGCCATTCCCTCCTCAAGTAGACCACACATTTTGTCAGAACTCTTCACTGTGCCCTGTCCGTCTTGAGTAGCCCTGCATAGCCTAGCTCATAGCTTCACTGAGTTATGAAAGCCTCTTTGCCACAAGGGTGTGAGCCATGAAGGGGAAGTATAAGGTAACATCTCTCTAATTAATTTTATGTAGTATAATTTTACCCTCACAAAATATTAGTTATTCATCAACTAAACTGGCAATCTATTATTCTTACAGTTAAAAGGGAAACAACTACAGAACATCCAGATATAGCAGAGAATCTTCCAGAAATGAATCCATCAATTGACGACTTAATATTTCAATTAGATTTAAACAAAGTAATAGGTAAGTAGAGATTTATAATGTTTGAGTACAATAGAGAACACAGTCTAAGAGTTAAAGCATTTCCACTGTATTGCACAGTTATTAAAATAAGAAATTCAAACATAAGGTAACCTTTCTCAGTTTAATAAGCAGTCAGCCCTCTGTATCCATGGGTTTCACATCTACAGATTCAGCTGACCACAGATCAGAAATATTCAGAAGAAAATTTTTCAGAAAGTTCCAGAAAACAATGGTTTACACACTGGCAATGATTTAGATAGCATTTACAACTATTTATATAACATTTTCATTGTATTAGGTACTATAAGTAATCTAGAGATGATTTAAAGTATATAGGATAGTGTTCATAGGTTACAGGAAAATATTGCACCGTTTTATTCAAGAGACTTGAGCATCTTCAGGATTTGGTATCCACAGAGGATTCTGAAGAACCCTCCTCTGTGGATACCGAGGGAAAGCTGTAATAATTTTATTATTTTATTAAACAGTCTATATATCAATTAATATGTATATATTTTTTAATTTATTTATTTTAATTGGAGGCTAATTACATTATTTTATTGGTTTTGCATACATTGACATGAATCTGCCCCAGGTGTACATGTGTTCCCCATCTTGAACCCCCGCTCCCACCTCCCTCCCCAACCCATCCCTCTGATTCATCCCAGTGCACCAGCCCCAAGCATCCTGAATCATGCATCGAACCTGGACTGGCAATTCGTTTCACATATGTATCTTTAAAAGAATTTGTCATAGGCTTATTACTTCACCAAACAAACATTAATTAAGTAATACTTAAGAGTTTACCTGCTCATGAAAAAAAGAAAGGTTTTTCCCTACATTGTGAATTTTCATGATATAAACTAGGTGCTATATGATCAGTTCTTTAGAAAGCACAGTTTTTGTTACTTATATCATCTGTTGTGATAACAAGACAATGAAAAAATAGAACTATCACTAGATAGGCAATATGTCTACTTTGTGACCTTTGTATCACAAAGTTGGCAAATGTCTAATAGTTAAAAAACCTATGCTAGGAAAGTCCCTGGTGACCTAGTGGTTAGGATTCTGGACTTTAACTGTCACAGGCCAGGTTCAGCCCCTGGTCAGAAAACTGAGATCCAATAAGTTGTGTGGCACAGCCAAAAACAAAACCTATGCTAAAGATTGTGTGGCCAAGTGACTAAGTACTTAACTAATGTCTAATAAGATAATATTAAGTGTAACATTGGCAGCTTCTGAACAACCATTTTAAGGCAGATGTCAGCAAAATGACAGACTAGGAAGCTCCAAGCTTTTAATCCCTGACAGAAACAATGAAAAAGGGTGAGAAGGGAGAAAAGCAGAAAACCATTAGAACTAACTTTGTCAGAACTTTGGGCAACAATAATATATTTACAGTAACCAAGAGGATTCCCCAATTAAGAAAAAGTAATCTTCAAAATGGTCAGAAAATTTTGTAGAAATATGAAGGAGTGCCCAGCACAAAACCAACAACAAGAATAGGGTTTTTAAGGTTAACAAGATTACCATTAGATCTGCTCTGTAGAAAATGCAAGTGGGCCTTAGAAAGCATCACTACGAACAAAGCTAGTGGAGGTGATGGAATTCCAGTTGAGCTATTTCAAATCCAAAAAGATGATGCTGTGAAAGTGCTGCCCTCAATATGCCAGTAAATTTGGAAAACTCAGCAGTGGCCACAGGACTGGAAAAGGTCAGTCTTCATTCCAATCCCAAAGAAAGGCAATGCCAAAGAATGCTCAAACTACCGCACAATTGCACTCATCTCACACGCTAGTAAAGTCATGCTCAAAATTCTCCAAGCCAGGCTTCAGCAATTTGTGAACCGTGAACTACCAGATGTTCAAGCAGGTTTTAGAAAAGGCAGAGGCACCAGAGATCAAATTGCCAACATCCGCTGGATCATGGAGAAAGCAACAGAGTTCCAGAAAAACATCTATTTCTGCTTTATTGACTATGCCAAAGCCTTTGACTGTGTGGAAACCAATAAACTGTGGAAAATTCTGAAAAACATGGGAATACCAGACCACCTGACCTGCCTCTTGAGGAAACTGTATGGAGGTCAGGAAGCAACAGTCAGAACTGTATATGGAACAACAGACTGGTTCAAAATAGGAAAAGGAGTACGTCAAGGTTGTATATTGTCACCCTGCTTATTTAACTTATATGCAGAGTACATCATGAGGAACGCTGGGCTGGAAGAAGCACAAGCTGGAATCAAGATTGCTGGGAGAGATATCAATAACCTCAGATATGCAGATGACATCACCTTTATGGCAGAAAGTGAAGAGGAACTAAAAAGCCTCTTGAGGAAAGTGAAAGAGGAGAGTGAAAAGGTTGGCTTGAAGCTCAACATTCAGAAAACAAAGATCATGGCATCTGGTCCCATGACTTCATGGGAAATAGATGGGGAAACAGTGGAAACATTGTCAGACTTTATTTTTTTGGGCTCCAAAATCACTGCGGATGCTGACTGCAGCCAGGAAATTAAAAGATGCTTACTCCTTGGAAGGAAAGTTATGACCAGCCGAGATAGCATATTAAAAAGCAGAGACATTACTTTGCCAACCAGGGTCCGTCTAGTCAAGGTTATGGTTTTTCCCGTGGTCATGTATGGATGTGAGAGTTGGACTGTGAAGAAAGCTGATCACTGAAGAATTGATGCTTTTGAACTGTGGTATTGGAGAAGACTCTTGAGAGTCCCTTGGACTGCAAGGAGATCCAACCAATCCATTCTAGAGGAGATCAATCCTGGGTGTTCATTGGAAGGACTGATGCTAAAGCTGAAACTCCAATACTTTGGCCACCTCATGTGACGAGTTGACTCACTGGAAAAGACTCTGATGCTGGGAGGGATTGGGGGTGGGAGGAGAAGGGGACGACAGAGAATGAGATGGCTGGATGGCATCACCAACTCGATGGACATGAGTTTGAGTGAACTCCGGGAGTTGGTGATGGACAGGGAGGCCTGGCGTGCAGTGATTCATGGGGTCACAAAGAGTCGGACACGACTGAGTGACTGAACTGAACTGAACTGAATTGCTGATAGTATTCTCTAATAATCCTTTGTATTTCTGTGTTGTCAGTTGTGATCTCTCCATTTTCATTTCTAATTTTATTGATTTGGTTCTTCTCCCTTTGTTTCGTGATGAGTCTGGCTAGTGGTTTGTCAATTTTATTTACCTTCTCAAAGAACCAGCTTTTGGCTTTGTTGATTTTTGCTATGGTCTCTTTTGTTTCTTTTGCATTTATCTCTGCCCTAATTTTTACGATTTCTTTCCTTCTACTAACCCTGGGGTTCTTCATTTCTTCCTTTTCTAGTTTCTTTAGATGTAGAGTTAGGTTATTTAGTTGACTTTTTTCTTGTTTCTTGAGGTGTGCCTGTATTACTATGAACTTCCCCCTTAGCACTGCTTTTACAGTGTCCCAGAGGTTTTGGGTTGTTGTGTTTTCATTTTCATTCATTTCTATGCATATTTTGATTTCTCTTTTGATTTCTTCTATGATTTGTTCATTATTCAGCAGCGTGTTGTTCAGCCTCCATATGTTGGCATTTTTAATAGTTTTTCTCCTGTAATTGAGATCTAATCTTACTGCATTGTGGTCAGAAAAGATGCTTGGAATGATTTCAATTTTTTTGAATTTACCAAGGCTAGATTTATGGCCCAGGATGTGATCTATCCTGGAAAAGGTTCCGTGTGTGCTTGAGAAAAAGGTGAAATTCATTGTTTTGGGGTGAAATGTCCTATAGAGATCTATTAGGTCTAACTGGTCTATTGTATCATTTAAAGTTTGTGTTTCCTTGTTAATTTTCTGTTTAGTTGATCTATCCATAGTTGTGAGTGGGGTATTAAAGTCTCCCACTATTATTGTGTTATTGTTAATTTCCCCTTTCATACTTGTTAGTAATTGTCTTACATATTGCGGTGCTCCTATGTTGGGTGCATAAATATTTATAATTGTTATATCTTCTTCTTGGATTGATCCTTTGATCATTATGTAGTTTCCTTCTTTGTCTCTTTTCACAGCCTTTGTTTTAAAGTCTATTTTATCTGATATGAGTATTGTTACTCCTGCTTTCTTTTCATCTCTATTTGCATGGGATATCTTTCTCCAGCCCTTCACTTTCAGTCTGTATGTGTCCCTCGTTTTGAGGTGGGTCTCTTGTAAACAACATATATGAGGGTCTTGTTTTTGTGTCCATTCAGACAGACTTTGTCTTTTGGTTGGGGCCTTCAACCCATTTACGTTTAAGGTGATTATTGATAAGTATGATCCCGTTGCCATTTTCTTTATTTCTTTGGGTTCGAGTTTATATACCCTTTCTGTGTTTCCTGTCTAGAGAAGATCCTTTAGTATTTGTTGGAGAGCTGGTTTAGTGATGCTGAATTCTCTCAGCTTTTGCTTGTCTGTAAAGCTTTTGATTTCTCCTTCATATTTGAATGAGATCCTTGCTGGGTACAGTAATCTGGGCTGTAGGTTATTTTCTTTCATCACTTTAAGTATGTCTTGCCATTCCCTCCTGGCCTGAAGAGTTTCTGTTGAAAGATCAGCTGTTATCCTTATGGGGATCCCCTTGTGTGTTATTTTTTTATTTTCCCTTGCTGCTTTTAATATTTGTTCTTTGTGTTTGATCTTTGTTAATTTGATTAATATGTGCCTTGGAGTATTTCACCTTGGGTTTATCCTGTTAGGTACTCTCTGTGTTTCTTGGACTTGGGTGATCATTTCCTTCCCTATTTTAGGGAAAATTTCAACTATTATCTCCTCAAGTATTCTCTCATGGTCTTTCTTTTTGTCTTCTTCTTCTGGAACTCCTATGATTCAAATGTTGGGGCGTTTAATATTGTCCCATATGTCTCTAATATTGTCCTCATTTCTTTTAATTTGTTTTTCTCTTTCCGTTTCTGTTTCATTTATTTCTGCAATTCTATCTTCTAGCTCACTGCAGTCCGTGGTGTCGCTAAGGATCAGAGACAACTGAGCGACTTCACTTTCACTTTTCACTTTCACACACTGTAGAAGGAAATGGCAACCCACTCCAGTGTTCTTGCCTGGAGAATCCCAGGGATGGGGGAGCCTGGTGGGCTTCCGTCTATGGGGTCACACAGAGTTGGATACAACTGAAGTGACTTAGCAGCAGCAGCAGCAGCTCACTTATCCTGTCTTCTGCCTCCGTTATTCTACTGCTTGTTCCCTCGAGAGTGTTTCTGATCTCATCTATTGCATTATTCATTATATATTGACTCTTTTTTTATTTCCTCTAATTCCTTATTAAACATTTCTTGCATCTTCTCAATCCTTTTCTCCAGTTTATTTATCTGTAACTCCATTTTGCTTTCCAGATTTTGAATCATTTTCACAATTAAAATTCGAAATTCTTTATCGGGTAGGTTCCCTATATCTTCCTCTTTTGTTTGTGTTGGTGGGCATTTATCCTGTTCCTTTACTTGCTGGGTATTTCTCTGCCTCTTCGTCTTGTTTATATTGCTGTGTTTGGGGTGGCCTTTCCCTCTTCTGGCAGTTTGTGGAGTTCTCTTTATCAAGTAGTTACCTCGTTGTGTGTGGGGTTGGATGGGTGACTTGTCAAGGTTCCCTGTTTGGGGAAGCTTGTGCCGATGTTCTGGTGGGTGGAGCTGGATTTCTTCTCTCTGGAGTGCAATGAAGTGTCCAGTAATGAGTTTGAGATGTCAGTGGGTTTGGAGTGGCTTTGGGCAGCCTGTATATTGAAGTGAAGTGAAGTGACGTGAAGTCGCTCAGTCGTGTCCGACTCTTTGTGACCCCATGGACTGTAGCCCACCAGGCTCCTCCATCCATGGGATTCTCCAGGCAAGAATATTGGAGTGGGTTGCCATTTCCTTCTCCAGGGGATCTTCCCAACCCAGGGATCGAACCCAGGTCTCCACAATCTGTAATTTAACAGAGTCTGGTTTTAAATTTTCAGTTCAAAAGCACACTTCTTTTCCAACTAGATGACTGCCCAACTGATGCCATTCCAAAAAGTTCAGTGCTATTCTCCTGTGTTTCTGGATAGTTTGCATAGTATGTCTTTCACTGAAACTTGTTGACCCTTCGGTAGTGCCTGGTTTCAGTGTATGTATGGAGGCATTTGATGAGTACCTATCAATTAATGTTCTCTGGAACAGGAGATCTCTGGTGTTCTCAGGATTTGGACTTAAGCCTCTGCCTCTGGTTTTCAGTCTTATTCTTGCAGGAGGCTCAAGGCTTCTCCCTCTATTACTTCCAAGGCAGTTCCTTCTGTTGAAAAAGCTCTTCTGTATTCTGGTCTCCTCAGTGTCTAATACCTGTCCTGACACCAGGATGCGGTGGTGGACACTTTTTTTTTTTCCTGGCTCACCTGTTCAGTCCTGCTGTGGGGAGGGAGGAACACAGCTTACAAATATCCCTGGCATCTGTGGGGAGTGCTCGCAGTGTCTTGGCTACTCTGGGGATGCTCCTGCTCGAGGCGTGTGTGCTTTCCCTGTTTATGCTGCTTAGGCTCTAGGTTGCTCTGCCGGGAGCTGTCCGCGGCCGGCGCTGGGTTGCATGCACTTCCCAGGTCTGAGCGGCTCAGGTTCAGGTCCTTGGGTACTCCACAAAGGCACAGACTTGTCTGGGCCTGCGTTTTGTGCCTTCCCCGGTCCTGGCAGCTCAGGTGACCAGGCGTTTGGCGAGCACGGTCGCTGCAACTTATCGCCTTCCTGGTCCCTGCCGCTCGATTTTCTGGGTGTACAACCAGCGCACTTTCTCAGACGGATATCAACTGCCCGAATCCAAGAAGTCTTGGTTAGCAAGGAAGCCTGCCTGCAGCTTGGTGTGGGAAGCCTCTCTGGGGCGGTAGCTGCCCCTTCCGCTGCCCCTTCCGGCGCTGGCTGCCCTCCCTGCCTGTGTCGACAGGGGCTGTTGGATGGGCCACCCGCTGCCAGGTCCCTCTGCTCAGTGCTTTGTTCTGTGAGCGGGGCTGGCAGAGTCTTAGGTTGAGGCTTTTCGCAGCCTTTTCGCCTTTTAGCTGCAGCATCTGCTTAGCTATCTTAAGTTCGCGCCCTCAGTTTGCCCTGGGGCGTTCAAGCCTGGTTCTCCCTCTTAGCACCCGCTGCCTGCACCTCCCTGCCCAGCCCCCGCCTGCTAGTGGGGAGTGCGGGTGTCTGCGCCACTTCTCCACTGAGAGTTTCCTCTGCGCACTTACTCTGTGGGTTTTATTTATTTATGTCTTTTGTCTCCCAGTTATGTGGCCCTCTGAGGTTCCACTTGCCAGTGTTTCCAGGTGTTTGGAAACTTCTCTTTTTTTTTTTTTTAAGCCTCCCTTCCCGGATGGAGCTCTGTCCCTCCTTCTTTTGTCTCTCTTTTTATCTTTCATACTATTTCCTACCTCCTTTCAAAGACTATGGACTGCTTTTCTGGGTGCCTGATGTCCTCTGCTGGTATTCAGAAGTTGTTTTGTGGGATTTACTCAGCGTTCAAATGTTCTTTTGCTGATTTTGTGGGGGAGAAAGTGGTCACCCTGTCCTATTGCTCCGCCATCTTCCTGTGCTCCCTCCATCACTGAGTTTAAATCAAAGAATGACAGAATCAAGTCATGATAATATTGTAGAACAACTAGAACTTTCAGAAACTGCTGGTAGTAGTATAAATTAGTATACACACTCTGGAAAACTGGCATTTCTACTCTATGGGGAACTCCAATAAGATTGATGGCTGACTTTTCATCCGAAACTATGGAGAACAAAAATGCAATAGGATGACCAAAATGCAAAAGAAAAAAAGGGATCAACCCCAAATTTTTATCCAGCCAAATTACCTCTCGAAAAATAAAAGTGAAGTAAAGAGATTTTAAAACATAAAAAACTGTGAAAATTCATTGCTGGCAGATTCACTTTATGAAAAGTACAAAAGAAAGTTCTTCAGGATGAAAGCAAGTGACCTCAGACAGTAATCTGAACCCCATAAAAAAGAGACTGGGTTAAAGTAATTCTGTAATTATAAAAGATACTATTAAAACATATACATAAAAAATAATCATAATTTTAACAAGGCAATGACTATAGGTTATAGGTTATTATATTTATAATATATATAACAATGGTGCAAAAATATAGAGGAGGGAATAATGCTATATAAGGGTAGCATTTCTATACCTCACTGTAATTACTAGAATTTACTTAGCATAATTCTGAGGTATACTTTTTTTATTGTGAAAAATTGATCTATAACATTGTTTGTTTAACATTTATATGTTGATACATTTGTACATTGCAATATGATGACCACCCCAGTGTTAGCTAACACTTCCACCGTGTCATATAATTATCATTTTTTGGTAAGAACACTGTCTAGTCTCTTCTAAAATTAATTGTGGTGATGGTCATATAACTCTGAATATATTTTTTAAAACATTGAAATGAACACTTTAAATGGGCAAATTGTATAATATGTTATATATTTTTAAAAACTAACTCAATGAATGTCAAGAAGAATAGAATAAATAAAAGATTTGAAAAGTGGGAGGATATAATAAAAGAGAAAACTCTGACTTTTCTAGGTTATACATTTCTCTAGCATTGATAGTACTTAACCTAATCTTCCTGCAAATAAGCAAGTCCTTGTTACATATACCATTTGGAGAGAGAACCAGAGAACCTAAAATGTATCTGCTAATACTCCCCAGTTTCATTTTGCTATACATCTTACTACTTTCACAAAATGTTGTTAATTATTGAAAACTTGTTCTGCCTAACCATACACACTGTTTTTTTTCATTTTGGCAATGGTGCTGCAGCAGGTAACCACCTCTACACAAATAGCACAACCTTTTTAATACTTACTGGCTCATACATTTCTCCAAAGAGAGACTTCCATCTGGGCATCTTAGTCATAACAGGTTTCTAACTTCAGGTACACACTCTGCTAGAAACTAATTAGCTACAGTATTTTAAATCCAGTAGTTGATCATTCCTAATTATTCCTTTCAATATAAACTCTCCTTTAATAATGTTAACGTATTTTTCTCATAATTGGAACTAGTTGCAGTTTAAATCAAGCAAAAATTTCAAATGGCATAAAACGCAAATGAAAAGAGACCCAGTCTCAATCCAGGTACTTCTACAAGTTTAACCATTTCTTCCTCCAGGCTACCAGGTCTACATGCTAAAGGGACCTAGGAGAGCACGTTTTTTCAGTCTACAACATATTCTGATATTCTTTTACATCACTGATGCCTACTTTGTTTACACTTAAGTAACATTCAGTTCAGTTCAGTTCAGTCGCTCAGTCATGTCCGACTCTTTGCGACCCCATGAATCACAGCACGCCAGGCCTCCCTGTCCATCACCAACTCCCGGAGTTCACTCAAACTCATGTCCATCGAGCTGGTGATGCCATCCAGCCATCTCATTCTCTGTCGTCCCCTTCTCCTCCCACCCCCAATCCCTCCCAGCATCAGAGTCTTTTCCAGTGAGTCAACTCGTCACATGAGGTGGCCAAAGTATTGGAGTTTCAGCTTTAGCATCAGTCCTTCCAATGAACACCCAGGATTGATCTCCTCTAGAATGGACTGGTTGGATCTCCTTGCAGTCCAAGGGACTCTCATAAGAGGGGCATTAAAATATTCCTGGAAAGTCCAAGAATTTCTGCCCCATGGTAAATTTCCATGGAGACCCTAGTTTGCAACATAGCCTGAGGAAAAAAATGTTGTGTTCCACATCACTGGTATATATCCCTATAGTATGATTTTGATATTAATTTAAACTTAACAGTTGATTATTGTCATAATCTCTCCAGGATATTTTAATTTAGTTTAAGAGATAGCACTGTATGGAAAAAGGACTGGTTAAAGGCATAAGGTTGTGCATCAGGTTTTTCATTATCTGGATACATAGTCTTGATCAAATTGTTAATGTCTCTAAGTCTCAATATATGGAGACTTAATGATTGCTAACAGCCATTCTCATTCTAAGGTTTAATGATTCTGCAACCAAGATATTCCGTTATAATGCATATTTATTAATAACTAGGCTAATTAAGATAGTACCACACGTGAACACACATACATACAGACAAAGAGAAACACTCATATGTTAGGGTTACTTTACAAAGTGTTTTGGTCTGTTTATTTCCATAGAAATTGATCTAGAACACTTGAAAGATACTGTTGGAAGACGTATACAGATAGTGGAAAATAAGACCCGAGCAAAGAATCCCCCTGGTAAGTCTAATCTTTCCAAGTCTGATCTTTATGGTTTCTTTACCTTTTCTGGAGTTTGAGTATGAATTTTTAATGATAAGAGTACATGTATGCTATTATTATATAGGTAAAATCTTCATGAATAGCCTCATAATTAGTTGTACTATGGTATTTACTAGAAATATAAAAGTTAGCTAGATATGATTTTTAGAAAGGATCCATTTAAAAATTAAACCATAAAATGAAATGCTATAATGAACTTGGAATATACCTGATGCATCCTTGCTTCCCTGGTAGCTCAGACAGTAAAGCGTCTGCCTGCAATGCAGGAGACCCGGGTTCAATCCCTGGGTTGGGAAGATTCCCTGGAGAAGAAAATGGCAACCCACTCCAGTATTCCTGCCTAGAAGGTTCCATGGACAGAGGAGCCTGGTAGGCTACAGTCCATGGGATTGCAGAGTCAGACACAACTGAGCCACTTCACTTCAAGTGTATTTAATTCTATTCTAATCTCTCTTTCTAGCTTAGAAAAGGAGAAAGTCTTCCTGATGAATGTGATAGTAACAAGGTGAATTTAACACAGAGTTAATTCATTGGTTACCATTTCTCTCTATTTGATGGAACTATCAGGCATATTAGCCTTCTCATCTGTAATAGAGTCATTAGTTGTGTTACGTAGTTCAGAGATTATGCTACAGTCTTTACTCTTGTAAAAGTGATAGACACACTGCCCTTTGATTTTGGGGGAAGAATTGATGCTGAAGCTGAAACTCCAATACTTTGGCCACCTGATGCGAAGAACTGACTCACTGGAAAAGACCCTGATGCTGGGAAAGATTGAAGGCAGGAGGAGAAGGGGATGACAGAGGATGAGATGGATGGCATCACCGACTCGATGGACATAAGTTTGAGCAAGCTCTGGGAGCTGGTGATGGACAGGGAGACCTAGTGTGCTGCAGTCCATGGCGTCGCAAGGAGTCGGACACGACTGAGTGACTGAATGAACTGACTGATAAATCAAAAGAGACAGACCATATAACAGAGATGTAAAAAAAACAGTAATGCTAAAACCACTATATCCAAGAATTTTTCCCTTAAGAAGCAGTAGTTGTGCCTTCAAACTGCAAAGGAATACTTCAGTAAAATGTTTCAGCCAGATAGCTTAGAATATAAACAAGAAAATAATGATACCATGCCTTGAAAAAGGAAGTCAGTATTCAGAGATGCTATATTGCATATCCAAAATACTCAGTTTTCAGCATAAAATTATAGGTCATGCAAAAATAAAACAGTAAAATGTGACATATAACAAGGAAAAAGGCATACAACCAAAACTGCTTGTGAGGATCCAAGCTATTGCACTTAAAGAACAAAACATAAAAGAAGTTATGATATATATGTTCAAAGAACTAAATGTAAGTATTATTAAGAAGAGAAGGGAGATCTCATGACAGTTCTTTATCAAATAGGGAATATACACAAGGAGAAATATATCATTTTGAAAAGGAACACATAGAAATTGGAGCTGAAAGTATAATTGAAATTTTAAAAAATCAATAGAGATGTTCAGTATTTTTACACTATCAGAAGAAAGAATGAGCAAATTTAAAGTATGGAAATATAGCATGGGCAGCAGAGGGATTAAAGAGCAGAAAATGTCATTTTAAATAATGACAAAAAAAATATTATAAATAAAATGGTTAAAATAATAAACGCTATACATACATACTTTGTCTTCTCTTGGTAGAGCACAAAATTATGTAAATAATTTAAAAACAATTTTAATAAATTAATTCATTTTTACATGCTTCAGATATAAAACTGGGAAAAGATAGTAAGAATTATGGTATAAAGAGAACTATATATGTAGAATATGAAAAAATTTCTAAATCTTCCTGGAATTTCATCTGTTTAGTATAAATCTAAAGTAGACTATAAAATTGACTGTGATTGTTACACAGCTCTATGAATATACTAATAAGCATAGAATGAACATTTAAAATGGATCATGTTACATTAAAAAATAATAGTTTAACAAACTCCTAGCAGAGTAGGATTTAAAATAAAAAAAAAACTTAAAAGCAACAGGAGAACATTTTGAAGGAAGAAAATTGTGGCTCTTAATAGATTATGTTTCTCTACTCTGTATCATTTATTGCCTCCCTGCTTACCTAAGGATCCTTTGCTTTCTCGAATCAAATGAATCAGTTCTTCTAATTTTATCTTTGGAGAAAGACCAGAGAAGAGAGCTAAAGTATGTCTGCTAGTGTTCTCCAGTTCTGTGTTGGTATAGTACACATTACTTTCACAAATGCTGTAACTTAATTACTAAAACTTGTTCTGCCCAATCCAGCATGTCTTCAGTTTTAGTAATGATGTCTCATGGTCTTCACCTCTGTTTAGATTGCAGCGGTGATAAATTTGTGCTGCCTCAGTAATAGTGCACACTTGAAATATTCATGGGCTCAGCCAGTTCTCCAAAGCAAGACTTATAATGTATAAGTTCTGGATGTAACAAGTTCAAGCTTCACTTACATGCTATATTAGAACCAAATTTTGCCCACCCAAGACTTTATCTAACAAGTGACCCAGAGTCACCAATTCTGATTATTCCTTTTGCAATATAAAATTCTTTTAAATAATTTTTTTTTCTGATACTGAACATAGATCATCATTTCTGAATCCAGCAAAAAGTAAAAACCATGTACAGACTCAAATGGAAAGGGATGCAGTACCAATGCTCACATTCCTGCAAATGACCCATTTCCTCCTCAGAGGAGGAAAAGGTCTATGTGCTAAGAGAACCTGGGAGAGTATTTTATCTCTGTCCACAAATTATTGTTTTTCTTTCCCATCACTGGTGCTTACTTGACTTAGCTATATAACCTTTTAAAAAAGAATTAAAATATTCCTGGACAAGTCAAAGAATTTCTGCCTCACAGTAACTTCCTGTGACTATGATGCCTATCATTTGCAACTTGACCCTGGGGAAAAATATTATGTTCTACATCACCAGGTATATACTTACCATGTGATTGAGTTCTTAATATGCACATTCTTTATTAAGATAAACTCTCTAGGATGACTTTTGTCTGCAAAAAGTTTATATTTTATGGAAAAAGCTCTGGTTAAAGAACTATGAAGTATCAGTTTATGGATCAGCTTTGTTGTTAGCTTAGATATGTGGCCTTGGTCAAATCATTATTTCTCTGTGTGTTAGTCACTCGGTCATGTCCAGTTGTTTGCGACCCTATGGACTGTAGCCCAGTAGGCTTCTCCATCCATGGAATTACCCAGGCAAGAATACTGGAATGGGTTGCCATTCATTTCTCCAGGGTATCTTCCCAACCCAGGGATCAAACCTGGATCTCCTGCATTGCAGGCAGAAAGTCTCAGTATAATAGGCTTATGTGATTGCTTATAGCCCTTCCAATTCTAAGGTCCTTTGATACTGCAATCCAGACATTTCATTTTAATTCTGTTCTACAATATTAAAACAATAATTAAAGGAGTACTACGTGCACAGAGAAACACATGATAATATATACCTTACAAAAATGTTTTGAAACTGTTTATACTCATACAGAGCGCTATGCAGAAGCTACTGGAAGAAATATTCTAAAGGGTGAAATCAAGACACAATCCAAGAGTCATCTTGGTGAGAACAAGAGTATTTCAAGTCTATCTCTGCTTTATTTATCTTCTCTGGAGTTTAAATTTGTATCTAAATGAGTATAGTACCTATATGCTATTATTACAGGCTAAAATGTTTTCATCAATTCCCTCCTGTTATTAGTGGAATTCCAGCAGTTACTAACAGTAGAAAATTAGCTACATAGTATAAGTTTTAGAACTCATTCACTTAAAACTTATCCTTAGAAATTCAAAGCTATGGTAAGTTTGGAATATGCTTGCCAGAAGCATTTGAAATGTTATTACTATTCACTTTCTTTTTCAGGCTAGAAAGATAGCTGCTTTGTATTTGCATAAGCAGAAAAGCTAGTTTTATCAATGGAACTAAAATGGAGATTTCATTGCTTACTAATTCCCTCTAAGTAATTAAAATACCAGGCACAGTTTCAGTAACTCTGGTGAAATAGAGATCTTTCGTCTTGTTGTGTAGCTCATAGTTTACACTGCTGCTCTTGTCTTGGTTTAATGGTATTTGACACACTGCTCCTTGATCTTTGGTGTGATATTATGGGAAGCAGAGAGCTTGACAGAAAAGGAAAGGAAAGAGATACTCACAAGGAAAAGCAGCTGTCATCAAAGGTAACTCTTTGCCCATCTGGGCTCCTGGAGGAGCAACATTAGAAGCTTCATGCTTTAGAGAAGGAGACTTCTCAACAACAGGACATATGCTTCCCTGGTAGCTCAGATGGTAAAGAATCTGCCTGCAATGCAGAAAACCCAGGTTTGATCCCTGGGTTGGAAAGATCCCCTGGAGAAGGGAATGGCTACCCACCAGTATTCTTGTCTAGGAAATCTTATGGACACAGGAACCTGGTGGGCTAGAGTCCACGGGGTCACGAAGAGTCAGACACGACTGAGTGACTAACACTTTCACACTTTCACATATTCCAGCCAAGTCACTAAACAAATAATGAGACAAACAGCAACAACAAGCCTCCAAAGAGGAGGGGAACTCGGTATCTAGATTTCTTTTATTATCTAGAATGCCCAGTATTTATCCCCGAAAATTTGAGACAGGCAAAGAAACAAAGTGTGAATCACGTACTAAGAACTTCAGGAAAAGTAGGTGTATAAAATAAATTAAGCAGTGAGAAACTATTGTGAAGGAGGAAAATCGTGCTTCTTACTAGGTTACAGATTCCTCTAGCACATACCCTTTTATCCCTCGTCCTTAATTCTATTAGATGCTCTTCTTAATGCTTCCTTGCTTATATAGGCATCAACTGTACTTGTTATTCTTACCTATACCAGGTGGAGAAAAAACAGAAAGCCTCAGTTATATCTCCTCTGTAGGATCTTTAATACTTTCTCCTGCTCTCAGCCATCACAACAAAGTATTAATAGTAAGATCCCCCTTACGGTGTCAGGTTTAGGATAGGTTTCCAACTTTTGGTATGTGTTCTTTGGAACCACCTTCCATTCACAAAACATTGGACACATTATTTGACCCAAGTCATCAGTCCTACTTACCACTTTTTCAATATGAATTTTTGTTAATAACTTTCATGCAGTTTCCTCTCCTTTGACCTAGTTTGTAGTTACTAAATCCTGCCAAATCTTCAAATCACATAAAAACTCAAAGGGAGTGGGATGCAGTCCCAGTGCTGGTACTGCTGCAGATTACCCACTTGCCCCTCCCCAGCAAAAAGGTATACATTGTAAGACGACCTGATAGGCAGTTTTTCTTAGAGCACAGAGTATCGTGTTATTCTTCGGCATCATTAATGTCTACTGGACTTACTAACCTTAAAAATGGCATAAAGCACTCTTAAGAGAGTCAAAGAATTTCTGCCTGGTAGTAACTTTCTGTTACCATGGTTTGTAACTTGACCAGTGGGCAGGGGGAAAATGCCATGTTCCACTCATAGGTATATACTTAAAGGATGAGTGTCCTTTTAGTGTAAACTTGGCAGTTATATCGTTAACTTGAACTCCCCAAGATGATTAAGGTTTGTGTGAGACACGGCATCATGTAGAAAAAGCACTGGTTAAGGAATTATGGGCCTCAGCTTGTGCTCACTTTCGTATTTTCTTGGTATGTGTTCTCAATCAAATCTCAAAAATATCTCTTAGCCCTTATATCATGAGGCTTATATGATTGCTAAGAGCCCTTCAAATTATAATGTTTTATGACCGTGCAATGCAGACATATAATTTCTCTTCTGTGATAACAAATACTAATTAGTACTACCCATAGATACAATGATAGACATACATGTATGTTAGTGGTTACCTTAGAAAGTGTTTTGAAATTTGTTTTATATCTATAGAGACTGATGTAGAATGCATGACAGATACAGTTAGAAGAGAAAAAATAACTGGTCAATGACACAAAGAATCACACTGATAAGAACAAATGTTTTTCAAGTAACACTTATGGTTTATGTCTTTTCTGGGATTTAATTAACTATGAACCATGAATGACAACAGTAACTATATTTTGTTATTAACAAGGAAAAATGCTTATGAATTCCCTCTAATAATTAAACTCTAGTATTTACTATCAGTGGAAAATTAGCTGCATGTTATTAGTTTTTAAGTATTTGTAAGGTAATCCATATAATCCTGTGTTCTAATGACTTTAAAATATGCTTGGTTTCAGTGTTTCCAACTGCTCTTCTGTTCACTTTCATTGCTAGCTTAAAATGGGAAAATAAAAAAAAGCCAGTTCATGAGATAAGGAATATAACAATTATTTCATTGGTTACCAATTTCCCCTACATAATTAAGTTGGCATGTAAATTCGTATCTCTACTAAGTGGAGTTCTCTAGCAGAGTTTACAATTCACTGACACTGCTTTAGTCCTGGTGGAACAGAGTTAGATACATTTCTCTTTGTTGCAGGAAATCCTATGGTCATGGACTTTCTGCAGAACTGATGCTGAAAACTAGACTTGCAAAGTAACTGAACCCTCAGATAAAAGCATAGAAATGTGTTTTCACTGAAGTTTAATATTTAAGGAAGATTTCTGAAATTTATTGGCTTTTGATTCCTCAATTTTATTACATTCTCACTTTTATTTCCAAAAAAAGGAATGTTAAAAATGAATCAAAACTTATTTACTCCAACTTTTAAGTGGGGAAAAACTGGTGGTGTAAAAGTGAAATTGTTTAAACCAAGCAGTTAAATTTGTTTTATGTTTTACTTCAGAGTATTTTTGGTTATGTTCTTTCAAATAATTTTTGCTTCAGTGTTGCTTATTAATAGAGGTCCTTGTCAGTTTAGGATAATAAACTTAAACACAGCAAAAAGTGCTTTCTTTTATATCCATTCACTTAAAAATGTCCTGCTATTTAATAACAGAATTGTTAGTTATTTCATACTTATTTATTAATGGTAAATTTATAACTAAATGCTCTAAATGAAATTTGAAAGTTGGAAACTAAGAAGAAAGAAGTTGAATGTACTGCCAAATGTAAAAATGAAAGTGTTATATCCCACCTCACCAGGTACATCCCTGCTATATGAATGTTTTCTAATATACACAAGAAGTTTATATTTATTAAGTAAAAGTGAAAAATGAAGTCTCTAGGGTGACTTAAATTTGTGAAAGACTTTATATTTTATGTAAAAGTTCCTAGTTAAGGAACTATGAGGCATCAGTCTATGGATCAGTTTTGTTTGTTGTTACTAGCTATATGGCCTTGGTAAAATCACTGAACATCTCTGAGCCTCAATATAATGAGGCTTATAAGACTTCCAATTCTTAAGGTATTACATGTGCAGTCCAGGCATTTCATTATAATTCTTCTCCTATAATAAAAATATCTAATAAGAATACACACATATTCCACAGACATACACAAACATACACATGTTAATGTTTAGCTTACAAATGTATCTTGAAACTGTTTATTTCTGTAGCAACTGATACAGAACTATTCCCAGATATTATTGGGAGACGTTTTTTGAAGAGTGAATTCAAGACACAACCTAAGAACCATATTGGTAAGAACAATATTTTGAGTCTGTTTCCTGTTGTTTTTATTAATAACTTCTCTGAAGTTTATTTAACTTTGCATCTTTAGTTACTATAGTACCTATATGCTATTATTACAGGATTAAAAAGTGTCATCAATTCCCTCCTATAGGGACGGGGGAGCCTGGTGGGCTTCCGTCTATGGGGTCGCACAGAGTCGGACACGACTGAAGTGACTTAGCAGCAGCAGCAGCAGCAGCAGCAGTTACTGTCAGCAGGGAATTAGCTGCATATTGTTAATTTTAGAATTTATTCAACTCAAAAGTGATCGATAAAAAATTCAGTGATACAGTGAAATAAGCCAAACAGAGAAAGACAAATGCCATGTGATTTCACTCATATGTGGAATTTTAAAAGTTAACCATATGTTACTTTAATAATAAGAAACAATATGTCATCTCACTTGGGAAACAGAAAACAAACTTGAAACAAAAACAGTGCTCTGAAGTTCTAAGCACTCAAGTAATTCAGTTCAGTTCAGTTCAGTCACTCAGTCGTGTCCGACTCTTTGCGACCCCATGAATCACAGCACGCCAGGCCTCCCTGTCCATCACCAACTCCCGGAGTTCACTCAAACTCATGTCCATCGAGCTGGTGATGCCATCCAGCCATCTCATTCTCTGTCGTCCCCGTCTCCTCCCGCCCCCAATCCCTCCCAGCATCAGAGTCTTTTCCAGTGAGTCAACTTGTCGCATGAGGTGGCCAAAGTATTGGAGTTTCAGTTTTAGCATCAGTCCTTCCAATGAACACCCAGGATTGATCTCCTCTAGAATGGACTGGTTGGATCTCCTTGCAGTCCAAGGGACTCTCAAGAGTCTTCTCCAGCACCACAGTTCAAAAGCATCAATTCTTCAGCAATCAGCTTTCTTCACAGTCCAACTCTCACATCCATACATGACCACAGGAAAAACCATAGCCTTGACTAGACGGACCTTTGTTGGCAAAGTAATGTCTCTGCTTTTTAATATGCTATCTAGGTTGGTCATAACTTTCCTTCCAAGGAGTAAGCGTCTTTTAATTTCCTGGCTGCAATCAGCATCTGCAGTGATTTTGGAGCCCGAAAAAATAAAGTCTGACACTGCTTCCACTGTTTCCCCATCTATTTCCCATGAAGTCATGGGACCAGATGCCATGATCTTTGTTTTCTGAATGTTGAGCTTCAAGCCAACCTTTTCACTCTCCTTTTTCACTTTCATCAAGAGGCTTTTGAGTTCCTCTTCACTTTCTGCCATAAGGGTGGTGTCATCTGCATATCTGAGGTTATTGATATCTCTCCTAGCAATCTTGATTCCAGCTTGTGCTTCTTCCAGCCCAGCGTTCCTCATGATGTACTCTGCATATAAGTTAAATAAGCAAGGTGACAATATACAGCCTTGACGTACTCCTTTTCCTATTACTCAAGTAATTAGACTGGCCCTGATGGCCAAGGTATAAACCGTATTTATATAGTAACCTAAACTATAGTCTAAAGAGCAAGACTCTTGGATGGCATCCTCTTTTGTTCCATCGTCTTTCTCCTCCTGGGCAGCTTTCCATAAACAACCATATTTTTTTCATTTTTTCTCCTTCTTTGTGAAACAAAATACATGTTTTCAATGTACTTTATGGCTACCACATGAATAAGTTCATGTCAAAAAAAAGAAGGAAATGGGTTAAAGTTTAAAAAAAGAATTCCATGCTTCAAAAGACAATATGAAAGCGTATTTTCTGTTCTTCTATTAATTGACTTAAAAGACAGTTGTATAGAACAGTCTACAAAAATATGGAAAGTTATATACACTGTTGTTCAGTCACTAAGCCACGTCCGAGTCTTTGCAACTGCATGAGCTATAGCATGCCAGGCTTCCCTGAACTTCACCATCTCCTGGAGTTTGCTCAGACTCACTGAGTTTGCACACTGAGTCAGTGATGGAATCGAATCATCTCATCTTCTGCTGTCCCCTTCTCCTCCTGCCTTCAGTCTTTCCCAGCATCAGGGTCTTTTCCAGTGAGTCTTCTCTTCGCATCAGGTGGCCAAAGTATTGGAGCTTCAGCTTCAGCATCAGTACTTTCAATCAATATTCAGGACAGATTTCCTTTAAGATTGGTTCGATCTCCTTGCTGTCCAAGGGACTCTCAAGAGTCTCCAGCAACACAGTTTGAAAGCATCAGTTCTTCAATGCTCAGCCTTCTTTATGGTCCAACTCTCACATCCATACATGACTACTGGAAAAACCACAGCTTTGACTATATGGATCTTTGACAGCACAATGGTACCTCTGCTTTTTAATACACTGTTTAAGTTTGTCATCACTTTTCTTCCAAGGAGCAAGTGTCTTAATTTCATGGCTGCAGTCATTATCTGCAGTGATTTTGAAGTCACTGTTTCTGTCTTTTCCCCATCTGCTGCTGCTGCTGCTGCTAAGTCGCTTCAGTCGTGTCTGACTCTGTGCGACCCCATAGACGGCAGCCCACCAGGCTCCCCCATCCCTGGGATTATTTTCCATGAAATGATAGGACCACATGCCATGATCTTAGTTTTTGAATGTTCAGTTTTAAGCCAGCTTTTTCACTCTCCTCTTTCACTTTCATCAAGAGGCTCTTAAGTTCTTCTTCACTTTCTGCCATAAGAGTAGTATCATCTGCATATCTGAGGTTGTTGATATTTCTCCCAGCAGTCTTGATTCCAGTTTGTGATTCTGCCAGACTGACATTTTGAATGATATACTCCGCATATAAGTTAAATAAATAGGGTGACAACATACAGCCTTTACACACCCCTTTCCCAGCTTTGAACTAGTCTGTTGTTCCGTGTCCAGTTCTAAGTGTTGCTTCTTGACCTGCATACAGGTTTCTCAGGAGGCAGGTAAGATGATCTCGTATTCCCACCTCTTTAAGAATTTTCCACAGTTTGTTCTGATCCATATAGTCAAAGGGTTTAGCATGGTCAAGGAAACAGAAATAAATGGTTTTCTGGAATTGTCTTGCTTTTGCTATGATCTAGGATGGCAATTTGATCTCTGGTTCCTCTGCCTTTTTAAAATCCAGCTTGTACATCTGGAGGTTCTTGGTTCACGTACTGTTGAAGCCTAGCTTGAAGGATTTTGAGCATTATCTTGCCAGCATGTAAAACGAGAGCAGTTGTATGGTAGTTTGAACATTCCTTGGCATTGCCTTTCCTTGGAATTGGAATGAAAACTGACCTTTTCCAGTCTTGTGGCTACTGATGAGTTTTCCAAATTTGCTGGCATATTGAGTGCAGCACTTTAATGACCTCATTTTAAGATTTTCAATAACTAAGCTGAAATTCCATCACTTCATATAGCTTTCTTTGTAGTAATGCTTCCTAAGGCCCACTTGACTTCACATTCTAGGTTGTCTGGCTCTAGCTGAGTGACCACACCATCATGGTTATATGGGTCATTCAGACCTTTTTTGTAGAGTATCTGTGTATTCTTGCCACCTCTTCTTAATCTCTTTTATTTCTTAGGTCCTTACCATTTCTGTCCTTTATTGTGCCCATCTTTGAATGAAATGTTCCCTGCGCATCTCTAATTTTCTTGAAGAGCTCTCTAGTCTTTCCCATTCTATTGTTTTCCTCTGTTTCTTTGCCTTGTTTACTTAAGACTTTCTTATCTCTCCTTGCTCTTCTTTGGAACTCTGCATTCAGTTGGGTATATCTCTCCCTTTCTCCTTTGCTTTTTGCTTCTCTTCTTTTCTCAGCTATTTGTAAGACAACCTCCTCAGACAACCATTTTGCCTTCTCAGATTTCTTTTTCTTTGGGATATTTCAAAGATTTTTCTAGTACAAACCTTTTAATTCCTAGTGCTTAAACTCAATCTTCCCTCCAATGCTATTCTTTTTTTAAATTGGAGAATAATTGCTTTGCAATGTTTCGTTGGTTTCTCCTATATAGCACTGTGAATCAGCCATAGTATACATATATTCCCTTCCTGTTGAGCCTCCCTTCCCTTCATCCCCATCCCACCCCTCTAGGTTGTCATAGAGTACCAATCTGAGCTCCCTTTTTAGACAGCAATTTTCCACTAGCTATCTATTTTGCATAGTAGTGTTATATATTTCAGTGCTGCTCTGTCAATTTGCCCCACCCTCTCCTTCCCCCACTATGTCCACAAGTCTGTTCTCTATGTTTGCATCTCTATGCCTGCCCTGGAAATAAGTTCATCGGTACCATTTTTCTAGATTCCATATATATGTGTTAATGCACCATATCAAATCCTGAAGGAAATCAACCCTGAATACTCACTGGAAGGACTGATGCTGAAGCTCCAATTCTCTGGTCACCTGATGTGAAGAGCCAACTCATTGAAAAAGATCCTGATGCTGGAAAAGATTGAAGGCAAAATAAGAGGGCAGCAGAGGATGAGATGGTTGGATAGCATCACCGACTCAATGGACATGAACTTGGGCAAACTGAAAGACAGTGAGGGATAGGGAGGCCTGACATGCTGCAGTCCATGGGGTCACAAAGAGTCAGACACAACTTAATGACTGAACAACAGTGGAATCAAATGCTGTTCTGATTGCCTCCCAGCTTGTCTGAGGATCCTCTGCTTTCTTGAGTCAAATGATTCCATTCTCCTTATTAATTAATTGGAGGAAGACGAAAGTCACTAAAATATATATCTGCTAATCCCTAATTTTGTATGGCTATAAATTTTATTACTCCCACTAAGTGTTATTTATTGAAGACTTACCTGACCAATCTGATTCATTTTTGTTCATTTTGTTATTGATGTTCCAGGCGGTATCTTCTCTGTAAAGAATGCAATGTAGTACACTTGGGCTGCCAAAATCATAGTGCCACCTTTTGCATTTATGCATCGGCTCAGCCCTTTTTTCAAAGTGGTCTTCTACTGGATAGTGTCAGGATCATGACGGGTTTCCAACTACATTTACATGCTCAACTGGAACCAGCTTTCATGCACTAACCTTTTGATCCAGGGAAACAGGCATTCAAACAGAGCCCTGTTAAAACCACTAGCATCAAAATGCAACTGCATGCATGCCCTTTAGGTTCCCAATCCTCCTTATCCCTTTCTCAGTGTAAATATCTTTAAATTAACTTTCATGTATTTTTTATGTCATCCAATCTTAGTTAATTGCTGTCAATTATAGCAAAAACTTTGGACCACATAAAAACTCAAATGGAAATGTATCCTATCAGAGTCCTGGTTCTGGTACAAACATTGCCATTTCCTCCTTGCAATACATGAAATGTATATGCCCAAGGAATCCCAGAGGCACTTTTTGTTTAAGTCAGTGATACCCACATGATTTACAGTTATGTAGCCTAAAAGGAAATTAAAATTTTCCTGGGTAAGTCAAAGAATTTCTGACTCATGGTAAGTTTCTATGACTAAGAAGACTCTTGTTTATATCTTGTCTTGATGGGGGAAAAAATGTGAAGTTGTGCTTCATTGGGAACATTCTTACAGAGTAACTGTACTTTTGATATGAACTTGGAAATTATATTTCTATCATAAATTCTCTGGAATGATTTCAGCTTGTGTAAAAGAGAGCATTATATAGAAAAATCACTGGTTAAAGAATTAAACACTGGTTAAAGAAAAGATACTGGTAAAAGGATTATAGAAAAGGCACTGGTTAGGCACAAAGTGGTACATCCATGTGTCATTCCCTGAATGTTTGATTTTGGTCATATCCTAAATATATCTAAACTTCAATATAATAATTACATATTAATAATTGCTTCATCTGTTTTAATTTAAGGTTTTGTGATTCTCCAAACCAGACATTTCAACATAACTCATCTTGTATAACAGCAAATACTAATTAGGTCAATCATACACACACACACATGTGCACACACACACACATGTTTGTATGTAAATAGTTACCTTGTAAAGTGTTTTGAAATTTGTTCTTTTCTACAGGGACTAATATACAAGGCTTGCCAGGTAAAACTGGAAGAAGTGTAATAAAGGAACAATTCAAGACACAATCAATGAATCTCCCTGGTAAGAATAGGAATTTTACAAATCTAAGATTTCAGGTTTACTTATCTTCTCTAGAGATATTTAAATAAGAGTCATGAATAACATCAGTATCTATGTTTTAGTATTACATGGGCTGAAATTTTCAAGAATTTTTTCCTTAAATTAGTTTTATATTAAATATCAATGTAAAACTATCTACATATTATTAACGGTAGAACTCGTTCACTTAGGATGTAATCCATAAAAACCAGTCCTTTAATAAACTTGGTAAAAAACATGCCCAATTATATTCTATTCACTTTCTGTTTTCAGCTTAGGTAGACATTTCTCTTGAATTTGCAAGTGCAGAAAGGATAGCTAAGGAATGTGATAAGAATATAACATCTCAGTGGTTATCAATTTCCTCTTTATTAGACCTGTAGTAACAGCATAACACACATTTCTTTATGGTGTTTTCTATGATATTGAAAGAAGACATCTAAATAGAGATAAAAGGAAAACAGACATTCAAACAGAGCCCTATTACTACAGACACCAAGAGGCTACTGTGTGCATGCCTGAGTATGTGCCCTCTGAGGAGCAATGGGTGAGGCTTCACACCTCAGGAGAAAAGAGATGTTAGAAAGACACTTCTGAGAAATCACTGTAAATAAACAAGCAAACAAGCAAGCAAACACACTAAACAAGCCTTATATAGGGAAACAAATTAGAATCCAGAAATACTATGATATATTATCTAAAATGTCCATGCTAAGTCGCTTCAGTCATGTCCAACTCTTTGCAACTGCATGAGCTGTAGCCCGCCAGGTTCCTCTGTCCATGAGATTCTCCAGGCAAGAATACTGGAGTGGGCTGCCATGCCTTTCTCCAGGGGATCTTCCCGACCCAGGGATCGAACCCACATCTCTTACGTTTCCTGCATTGGCAGGTTCTTTACCACTAGTGCCACCCTGGAAGCCCCTAAAATGTCCAGTTATTAGCAAAAAAAAAATTAAGACATGCAAGGAAATAGTAAATTGTGACCCATGCACAGGAAAAAGCAGGAAACAAAATATGCTTGTGAGAGTCTTGGATGTTGGATTTAGCAGACAGTGATGACCTAATAGTTATTATAAATAGAAAAATTAAAGGAAATTCTGTTTTAAGAAAACAAAGATATGATGAAAATATTTCATCTACTAGATATTATCATCTAAAAATAAAAATGTAGAAGTACCAAATGTGGTTGAAATATACAATAAATGAAATTAAAATACTGCCTAAGGGAAGAGATTGAATTAGTCTGAAGAAAGAAACAGTGAACTTAAGGTAATGGGAAATACTAGAAGAGAGAGAGTGCAGTAAAAATATTTGAAAAGATGGCTGAAAATTATGTAAATAACACTAGATGGTAGCTAATATAACAAACACTACCTATACATACTAAACTTGCTCTAATTTTGTCTTTCAGATCCTTTAAAAATTATATAGGTTCATAAAGAAATAATTGTAAGAACAATTTTAACAATGTCTTTAATTTTATACATATAACATGTAATTCAGTAACCCAAAAATGGGGATAAGGGAATAAAACTATATGTCAGTCATACTTCTGCATTTTTCTACAATTTAATTAGTATGACTCTGAAGTTGATTCTAAAATTGACTGTGGTGGTTGTTACACATCCTATAAATATATTAATAACCATTGATTACATGTGTAAAATGGGCATATTGTATGTTAAACTTTAAAAAAATAATTTAGTAAACTCCAAGCAGGATAGGATTTTCCTTTAAATACTTAAAAGCAATGGGAAGATGTTGTGAAGAAGGAAAATTGTGGCTCTGAATAAATTAGGCTTCTTTACCACATATCATTTATGCTTCCAGTGTTTAACCCAATCTGTCCTCAAAGGCTATTCCCATTGCCTCCCTGCTTACCTAAGAAGCCTTTGATTTTTCAAATCAAATGAATCAGTTCTTCTAATTTTTTTTTTTTCTGTTGGAGAAATTAGCAGCTAGAGTCTGCTAATGTTTTATGTGTTATGTGTTGCCATAGCACACATGACTTTCATAAATGCCCAATCTAATGTGTCTTTGGTTTTAGTAATGATGCCCCATGGTCTTCACCTCTGTTTAGATTACAGTGGTGATAAATTTGTGCTGCCTTAGTGATAGCAAACACTTGAAATATTCATGGGCTCAGTCATTTCTCCAAAGCAGGACTTCTGGTTTATAAATTTTGGATATGACAGTTTCCAGCTTCACTTATATGCTATATTAGAACCAAATTTTGCCCACCAAAATCTTTACCTAATAGATGACCCAAAGTCACCAATTCTAATTATTTATTTTGCAATATAGAATTATTTTAAATAAAATGTTTTCTGTCATTGAACCTATGTCATTGCTTCTGAATCCATCAGAAAATGAAAATCTCACAGACTCAAATGGAAAGAGGTACAATACCAGTGCTCATATTCTTGCAAATTACCCGCTTCCTCTTCCCCAAGTACAAGATCTGGGATAAAGTGCCAGTCCACAGATTCCTTGTTAACTTTTCCACGACTGTTGTCTTCTGATTTGTAGTTGTTGTTATTCTGTCATTGTGTCCAGCTCTTTGCTACCCCATGGACTGCAGCGTGCCCTGCTCTCCTTTCCTTCACCGCCTCGCGCGGTTTGCTCAAACCTTTGTCCGTGACTGACATAACCGTTAGAAAAGGACAAGGTCAGAGAATCTTTGCTTCGCAGTAACGTTCTGCGACTGTGATGCCCATCGTTTTTCCCAGGCAAATTGGCCCAGGAAAAAAATGCTGTGTGTGGTCTCCCCAGGTATAGTCCTTACCGTATGAATGTAGTCTTAATGTACACAAGAAAAGTTATATTAATTCGGAGAAGGCAATGGCAAGCCACTCCAGTACTCTTGCCTAGAAAAATCCCATGGATGGAGGAGCCTGGTAGGCTGCAGTCCGTGGGGTGGCTATGGGTCCGACACGACTGAGCGACTTCACTTTCACTTTTCACTTTCACACATTGGAGAAGGAAATGGCAACTCACTCCAGTGTTCTTGCCTGGAGAATCCCAGGGACAGGGGAGCCTGGTGGGCTTCCGTCTATGGGGTCACACAGAGTCGGACACGACTGAAGTGACTTAGCAGCAGCAGCAGTCTATGGATCACTTTTATCACTACTTGGCTATGTGGTCTTCAGTTCAGTGGTCTTAGTCAAACTAAAAAACATTTCTAAGGTACAATATTGGAGTTTCAGCCTCAGCATCAGTCCTTCCAATGAACACCCAGGACTGATCTCCTTTGGAATGGACTGGTTGGATCTCCTTGCAGTCCAAGGGACTCTCAAGAGTCTTCTCCAACACCACAGTTCAAAAGCATCAATTCTTCGGCGATCAGCTTTCTTCCCAGTCCAGCTCTCACATCCATACATGACCACGGGAAAAACCATAGCCTTAACTAGACGGACCTTTGTTGACAAAGTAATGTCTCTGCTTTTTAATATGCTATCTAGGTTGGTCATAACTTTCCTTCCAAGAAGTAAGCGTCTTTTAATTTCATGGCTGCAATCACCATCCGCAGTGATTTTGGAGCCCCCCAAAATAAAGTCAGCCACTGTTTCCACTGTTTCCCCATCTATTTCCCATGAAGTGATGGGACCAGATGCCATGATCTTAGTTTTCTGAATGTTGATGCTGGGAGGGATTGGGGTCAGGAGGAGAAGGGGACAACAGAGGATGAGATGGCTGGATGGCATCACCGACTCGATGGACACGAGTTTGAGTGAACTTTGGGAGTTGGTGATGGACAGGGAGGCCTGGCATGCTGTGATTCATGGGGTCGCAAAGAGTCGGACTCGACTGAGTGACTGAACTGAACTGAACTGAAGGTACAATATAATGAGGCTTATATGGTTGCCATTGGCTCTCCCAATTCTAAGGTGTTTTGATTCTGTAAGTAAGACATTTTATTATAATTCTTCTTCTGTAATAAAATGCTAACTAAAGGAGCATTACACACAAACTCACACAACTACATGTTGATATTTACCTTATGAAAGTGTTTTGAAACTGTTTATTTCTATAGACACTGATACAGAGTACTTCCCAGATGCTGTTGGAAGAAGTATACTAAAGAGTGATATCAAGACACAATCCAAGAGTCATCCTGGTAAGAGTAAGAATATTGCGAGTCTATTCTGGCTTCTTTATCTTCTCCAGAGTTTGAGTTTGAATCTGATTATAGTATCTATATGCTATTATTATACGATACAGTATCTTCATAAATTCCCTTCTAAAGTTAGAACTGCTGGAAATCCAGCATTTATTATCAATGGAAAATTAGTTACATATTTTAAATTTCAGAACTTCTTCTTTTAAAAAGTAATCCTCAAAATTTCAGTGGTATAGTGAGCTTGGAATATACTTAATGAAAGCATTTCAAGTGCTACTCTTTTTTTTTATTTTCAGGCTAGTTGCTTTGTATTTGGAAAAGCAGAAAGTCTAGTTTATGAATGGGATTAAAAGACTTACCAGACAGTTATTTCATTGCTTACTAATTCCCTATATATAACTAAAATACCAAGCATATTTTCATTGTCTCAGGTGAAGTAGAGATCTGTAGTCTTGTTACATAGTTCATAGTTTACACTTGTTGCCCCTTGTCTTGGTGTAAAGGTGTTTGACACACCGCTCCTTGATCTTTGGTTTGATATTAAGGGAGGCAGAAAACCAGAGAGCCTCAGTTTTATCTCCTCTGTAGGATCTTTAATACTTTCTCCTGCTCTCAGCCATCACAACAATGTATTAACATCCCCCTTATGGTGTCAGGTTCAGGATAGGTTTCCAACTTTTGGTATGTATTCTTTGGAACCACCTTCCATTCACAAAACATTGGACACATTATTTGACCCAAGTCACCAGTCCTACTTACCACTTTTTCAATATGAATTTTTGTTAATAACTTTCATGCAGTTTCCTCTCCTTTGACCTAGTTTGTAGTTACTAAATCCTGCCAAATCTTCAAATCACATAAAAACTCAAAGGGAGTGGGAGCAGTCCCAGTGCTGGTACTGCTGCAGATTACCCACTTGCCCCTCCCCAGCAAAAAGGTATACATTGTAAGACGACCTGATAGGCAGTTTTTCTTAGAGCACAGAGTATCTTGTTATTCTTCGGCATCATTAATGTCTACTGGACTTACTAACCTTAAAAATGGCATAAAGCACTCTTAAGAGAGTCAAAGAATTTCTGCCTGGTAGTAACTTTCTGTTACCATGGTTTGTAACTTGACCAGTGGGCAGGGGGAAAATGCCATGTTCCACTCATAGGTATATTCTTAAAGGATGAGTGTCCTTTTAGTGTAAACTTGGCAGTTATATTGTTAACTTGAACTCCCCAAGATGATTAAGGTTTGTGTGAGACACGGCATCATGTAGAAAAAGCACTGATTAAGGAATTATGGGGCCTCAGCTTGTGCTCAATTTTGTATTTTCTTGGTAGGTGTTCTCAATCAAATCTCAAAACATCTCTAAGTTTCATGAGGCTTATATGATTACTAAGAGCCCTTCAAATTCTAATGTTTTATGATTGTGCAGTTCAGATATTATATTATCTTCCGTAATAACAAGTACTAAGTAGCTTAGTATTACATACACAGACACACATACATGTGTGTTAATGGTTACCTTAGAAAGTGTTTTGAAATTTATTTTATATCTATAGCAACTGATAAAGAATATATGACAGATACTGTTGGAAGTGAAAAAGAAACTAGTAAAATCAAGACACACCATAAAAGTCACCCTGGTAAGAACAAGAATTTGTCAAGTCTAATGTTTATGGTTTATGTCTTCTCTGTGATTTAACTAATGATAGCAATAACTGTATGTTAATATTAATGGGCAGTAATCTTCATGAATTACATCTTATAATTAGTATTAAAGTCTTATATTTGCTGTCAATGGAAATTTACCTAGATATTGTTTAGTTGTAAGCTCATACATTTGGAAAGTAATTCCTATAATTCAATGCTCTAATGACCTTAGAATATGCTTGGTTTAAGTATTTCAAACTGTTAATCTACTCACTTTCTTGCTGGCTTAGAAAAGAGTGTTGCTTTGAAATTGAAAAAGCAAAAAGGCTAGTTGATAAGTGGTATAAGAATAGGAATATAGCAGTTATTTTATTCAATTTTCTCTACATAATTAGTCTTGTGTGTAAATTTATATCTCTACTAAGTAAGTGAAGTTCTCTAGCTGAGTTTAAAATTCACAGACACAGCTTTAGTCCTGGAGTAACAGGGTTAGATACATTTCTCTTTGGTGAAAGAATGAACTTTTTGCAAAAGTGATGCTGAAAGCCAGAATTTGAAAACATCTGAATCCTCAGATTAAAGCACCAAAATATGTTTTCACTGAAATTTAACATTTAAAGTGAGATTTATGAAACTTTGCTTTTGAATGCTTTATTTTGTTACAATCTCACTTCTATTCCTGAAAAAAAACTGTTAAAAATCAAATAAAAATAATTTACTGACAACTTTTAACTGAGAAAAAGCTAAAAGTGTAAAACTGAAATTGTAGGAACTAAGCAGTTAAATTTATTTTCTGTTTTGCTGTGATAAGTTTGGTATATTACGATAAGACATTTTTCTATGTCTTTAATATTCAGAGTATTTTTATGTAGGTTCTTTCAATTACATTGGCTTCAGTGTTGCTTATTAATCCTTCTCAATTTTGAATAACAACTGTAGGCACACCAAGAATTTGCTCTCATTTACATCCAATTTGAAATATCATGCATCTTAAGAATGAAATTAATTTAATTATTTTATACTTACTTATTAATTATGAGTTTATAATTAAATGCCCTGAATAAAGTTTGAGCAATATAAATTGTTAAGGGGAAAAGTACTGAAAGGAGAATACAGATCAAATATAGAAATGAATATGAAAATATAGAAATGAATATAAAAGATGATTGGATTAAATTTTGAAATTAAGTGAGATGCTATCTAAGAAAACAGAACAACAAAAAGGAAGAGAAAATGAAGAAATTGTTTATAGAAATTGGAGTGATAGAAAAGTGGCCACTTATATGTGGAAAGAAAAATTTACATTTGCCGAAATAAAGACTAATGCGTGAAGGATGGGGAGTAGTGTGCAAATAGTTATAGTGTCTTTGTGAAATTTTTCTTTTTAAATTTTACTTTAGGAATGAATTTATTTAAAAACAAAGATATGTCCGCACAAGATCAAACAGAGTTTTTTACTGGACGCATCACAGGAAGTAAATTCCCAATGAACGTGATGAATTTTTCACAACCTGACAATCAAGGTAAAAGATATAACAGTATAAAATAGATATCTAATTATTTAGATTACTTTTGTAGTATGTTTTTAAAATTTTATTCTATAAAATATTTTAAACATCCAGAAAATTAAAAAATTAACAGAAAACACACAACATTCTAATGGTTCCCTTTGTATTTTACAATCCCAATCCCTCCTTTCTCAGCTTTTTTTATACACAGTCATAAAGAATATATAATGATGCTCTATACGAATATATCCTAAATATTTTATTGTGCCCTCTTTATTTTTTTATTACTCTTTATTGTGAAATTTCTCGCCTGTCTTCCTCTCCACTACCCACATTACTGTAGGTCAGTCAAATTTATTAAAAAAATGTACATGCATACAAATATACATACCCTTTTCAGCAGAAATTCTCAAGTTAAATGCTTTCATTCCTTTCTAGTCTCTAGAGAATGTTTTTATGCCATCTCAGCAGTACTTTTTAAAATACATTTTTAATCTAACATTTTATCAGTAGTCAAACTCACAGAACCAGAGAATAAAATGGTTGTTTCCAGGGACTAGGGGTAGAGAGAAGTGGGTAGTTGTTCAATGGATATAAAGTCACATTTATTATATTCAGTTCAGTTCAGTTCAGTCGCTCAGTCGTGTCCGACTCTCTGCGACCCCATGAATCACAGCACGCCAGGCCTCCCATGAATCACAGCACGCCTGTCTATCACCAACTCCCGGAGTTCACTCAAACTCATGTCCACAGAGTCGATGATGCCATCCAGCCATCTCATTCTCTGTCGTCCCCTTCTCCTCCGGCCCCCAACCTTTCCCAGCATCAGAGTCTTTTCCAGTGAGTCAACTCGTCACATGAGGTGGCCAAAGTATTGCAGTTTCAGCTCCAGCATCAGTCGAGTAAATTCTAGAGATCTTCTGTAATCTTACATCTACAGTTAACAATGAAATATTGTGCATGTAAAAACTGTTAAGACAGGAGTGCTTTGTGCTAAGTGTTTTTATGACATACACATAAAAAAGCAAGGAGACAGGAGAAGTCTCTTATAGGTGATAGACATGTTTCTTACCTTGATCGTGATGATGGCATTACAGGTTGTATGGCTATCTTAAAATTCATCAAAATGTACACATTACATCTGGGCAGTGTTTTTATATACTAAGTATACCTCAGTGAAGTTAGAAAAGAAAAAGCAGGATGCTACCAAGAAACACAGAATAAAGACAAGGAAGAGAAAATGATGAAATATTTATAGAAAATAGAGTAATAGTCATCGACAAGTGGCTAAACTATGGGAAGGAAACATTACAAATGCAAAAAGACTAATACATGGGGTTTGGAGAGTAGTGTATGAATGTTCAGACTTCATATAATTTTTCTTTTTAAATTTTATTATAGATTTACTTAAAGGCAAAAATACATTTTTACAGCAAGAAAATGTCTATGCTAGGCACGTTGCACCAAGTAAATATAAAACAAAAATAATTACTTTATCACCCTTTGATGATGAAGGTAAAAATTTATATATTAAGATATTAAAATATTGTATAATTACATAGAATGGTTCTTGTGGTACTTTTTTATTCTTTTTGTATCTTACTTTTTCTTCAGAAATATCTTAAATAAACCCTTGCAAGCCTGAAAATGAAATAACTTTAATTTCTCCTTTTTACTGGCAGTATATTTCATAATATAGAATTCTTTATTTAATCATTCTTCTGTTGAAGGTCATTGACTTTTTACACTTTTCACCCTACTAAATGTGTCCATGAATATCTATTCTTGCATATGAATATTTTTATCTCTTTGGGGTAGTATCTTAGGACTGATATTGTTAAAGCATTTATAAGCTTTTAATATTGAAAAATACTTTCAGATTGTTTACCTAAACGGCTGTTAACATTTTTACCAGTAATTGAGGAAAAAATATACTTTTCTTTGAATAACCTTCAGCCATATAGAATAGTAGGGTTTTATTTGCTTTCTTCCATTTATGCCCAAAGTTATTAAATCATATCTCTCATATCTCAATCTAATTTTAATTTTTCCCACATTTGTTAGTGTTATTTTACTGGATAACTACCAAGAAAACTATTTAGCCTAAAGCATAACTATTTATATAGTTCACGATTTGGGAGTTAGCAATGCAATACTTTGGCCACCTCATGCGACGAGTTGACTCACTGGAAAAGACTCTGATGCTGGGAAAGGTTGGGGGCGGGAGGAGAAGGGGACGACGGAGAATGAGATGGCTGGATGGCATCATAGACTCTGTGGACATGAGTTTGAGTGTACTCCGGGAGTTGGTGATGGACAGGGAGGCCTGGCCATGTGGGTGATTCATGGGGTCGCGGAGAGTCGGACACGACTGAGCGACTGAACTGAACTGAACTGAATGTAGACTGGTTTGAGCTGGGATAATTTATACGTCTTTGGTCAGCTTGTGGCCAGTGGCTTCACTGCATGTCCAGCAACTGGCTTTCTGTTATTTCAGACAATAGAGGTATATGGTTTGGGTTCATCAGGAGACAGAGATTATGCTAGTTGTTTGAAAAGAGAGCAAAAATAATAAATCTAAGTATAAAATTATTAGCTACATAACTGAAAATGTAAGAAGAATTCTAAAATAACATGGAGAAAGCAGTTTCAGAAGTTTCCACTATTAGGGCTGTAAGAGACTTCAGTATAGGATATTACTTGGCTGGTGCTGGTATCTCTGATTTTTCAGGATGTCTCCTATGTACTTCTGAAGACAAAGTACTGCTAGTGTCTCGGGTGGTGAAAGTTTAATAAAACTCGTTCTTCTAATGTTGGAAAGAATACCAACAATTTGTGCCATAGAAAGAATTTCTGCTTCTGGGGAAAAGATACATTGCTTGCATGATGTTCACCAGAATTGAAAAGGGACATGAGCTCTTGGGAAGCCCATTGGTAACCAAGTGGGAGAAACAAATTCCTTGGTTCTTTTCCAAAAGTCTCCCTCTAGCAGGCCCTGTTTGCACAGCCTAACTTGGTGCTACCTGGCAAAGCATAAGTGTAGTTTTTAGAATCCCAGATCCAGTACCACAAAACAGAATGTAAAAGAGTGGTTTGGAACCTAAGAGAAAATAAGCTTCTCAAGTGTTACTGGAGGTGACCTCACTACATGTCTCTCATCTTTCATCTGGTTGGCTTAGGGGTCTTCACATTGTAACCTTGGATCCTTAGCATAGCACAGGGACAAATCTCAGTCAATGCACAAGCAATTTTCAAGTCTCTCTCTGCATTTGTCTGCTTTTCTTGCATTCACTGAAGTCATATTACCAAGATCAGAGTTGTGTGGGAGCACATGAATACAGTTAGTCAAGAACATGTTGAGCCTGTTAATTGAATCCAGTCCACCAGTGCTCCTTCTGGTTGCAAATACCCATGATTCCTATCCCCCTCCCATGCAAAATACATGTGCTCTTCCAAGAATTCCACAAATTCTCATTAAAATTTTATATCAGTGCCAAAGACCACTGTCTTAGGATCTATAATCTCTTTCAGAGGCAGCTCCTGTGATGTGACTTCCCATAAAATGCACACACACAATACAGTAGCACAGACAAGGATAGACTCCAAAGTTTCCTGATGGCTCAGACAGTAAAGAATTCTCCTGTAATGCAGGAGACCCAAGTTCGGTCTCTGAGTCAGGAATAGCCCCTAGAGAAGGGAAGAGCTACCCACTCTAGTATTCTTGCTTGGAGAATTCCATGTAAAGAGGAGCCTGGCAGGCTACAGTCCTTGGCATCACAAAGAGTCAGACACGACTGAGCAGCTAACACCACAGTAGACACTCCCCTATAAAATGTAAGGAAAAAAAACAGGCATATAGCTGTGATCCATACATTTAGGTCATCTTTTCCATCATTTGATTATATTTTAATTATAATTTCTCTATAAAATATGCATTCAGAAACAAGGAACTTCACTGGTAGTCCTGTGGTTAAGACTCCGTGCTTCCATTGAGGGGGTGTCAGTTCAATACATGATCAGGAACTAAGATCCTGCATGCCAATTTGCATGGCCAAAAATAATACAACAAATAAACCCAGGAGGGAATGCAGAACTGACTGTACTGCAGATATATGACAGGTGACATCAGCATCATGATGGCACAGGATACTGATCCTAATCTGCCTCTTATCAACAATAAAAAGTTGTCATGTATCCATGAACAAAAGTAACATTGTAGGAGTCTGGGATCCAGCATCATTCACCAAGGGACTTGATGCCTGTGCATCAGGTAATAGGAAGACAGACCTCCATCCTGACTATGGACCCTTTAGTTGCTTATGAACTGGTTCCAGCTCCTCTTGGCCATGGTCCAGGAGAATCTGGATAACCCTGCAGTCATCACAGACAAGAGAGCCTTAATGGAAGTCTGGATTTCTAAAGGAGCAGTTCCAGCACTCCATTGGAGCAAAAGATGAGTTTGGACGCATTAGAATGGATAAGAGGAACAGTTTGACTTTGCCAACCTTCCCTAAGATGGCAGAGGTAGGGCCAAGCAAAAGCCATCCTGTGAGGGAGTGAGAGGTAGGTCAGAGGAAGAGCAAGTGAATGAACACCAGGCTTCCACAGCTGTTTGGGGTGCAGCCAAAAAGACTCATTTCTCTCCTGTCGCATTCAGAGCACTAAGTCACAGGACAATATGAGAGGCAGATAAGATTTTTGGAGTGCATTAAAGGAATTGGTTTCCTTCTGACTATGCTGTGAACTCCATCAGAAAGCCCACCTATGAACTTTCTGGGAGAGCCTCACCTGCAGATACCCCCAACTGGCCTTTAGTTCCCCTGGGGTCAGGCATGCCTCATCCACATGCCCTCATTCTGCAGCCAACTCCCTGTGGATGCTCGTGAGTGTGGCAGCCAGAGCAGTCTTTGTTGGACAGCTATGGAGCACTTTCTGAAAGCAGGCCAGTGTCTGTGGACTAGAGAGAAACCAGAAACTTGAGATGTAGCACCACTTTAGAGAAACAAAAGGGAGGTTATCAGCATTGGACCTGGTGCATTGCAGAATCCAGAGATGATATACAGACTTAAGAATTCTGCCACAAGAGGGAGCAAGAAATGTGAGCAGGTGTATCCACTCAAGGTCTGAGAAAACCTCCAGGTCTCTAACAGGGCTGATGGAAAGCACTTCTGAAGGCATAGTAAGTCTGAAGGAGGGGACTGCTGCTTCAGATGTGAAGACAGCACACTAAAGCCCAAGGAGCACAAAGAACAAGGCAACATGATACTACCAAATGATGACAATAACCTTCCAGAAACCAACCCCAAAGACATGGAGATCTGTAATTTACCCAATAAAGAATTTAAAATAACGGTTTTATTTCATATGTGTTGATCAGTCACTAAGTCTGACTCTTTGTGACGCTATGAACTGCACCCTACCAAGCTTCTCAGTCCTTCACTATCTCCCTAAGTTTGCTCAGACTCATATCCATTGACTCAGCCAACCATGTCATCCTCTGTTGTCCCCTTCTTCTCCTGCCCTCAATCTTTCCCAGCATCAGGGTCTTTTCCAATGAGTCAGCTCTTCAAATCAGGTAGCCAAAGTATTGGTGCTTCAGTATCAGTCCTTCCAGTGAATATTCAGAGTTGATTTCCTTTAGGATTGACTGGTTTTATCTCCTTGCAGTCCAAGGAACTCCCAGGAGTCTTCTCCAGCGCCACCGTTCAAAAGCATCAATTCTTCAGCTCTCAGCCTTTTCATGGTTCATCTCTCACATCTGTACATGACTGCTGGAACACCCGTAGTTTGACTATATGGACCTTTATAGGCAAAGTTATGTGTCTGCTTTTTAATACACTGTTTAGTTTTGTCATAGGTTTTCTTCCAAGGAGCAAGCGACTTAATTTCATACCTGCAGTCACCATCTGCAATGATTTTGGAGCCCAAGAAAAGAAAGTCTGTCACTGTTTCCATTGTTTCCCCATCTATTTGCCATGAAGTCATAGGAATAGATTCCATGATCTTCATTTTTTGAACGTTGAGTTTTAAGCCAGCTTTTTCACTGGCTTTCACCCCCATCAAGAGGCTGTTTAGTTCCTCTTTGCTTTCTGCCATTTGGGTGGTGTCATCTGCATATCTGAGATTGTTGATATTTCTCCTGCCAGTCTTGATTCCAGCTTGTGATTCATCCAGCCAGGCATGTCACATGATGTACTCTGCATATAAGTTAAAAAGCAGGATGGCAACATACAGCCTTGACATACTCCTTTCCCAATTTTGAACCAGTCTGTTGTTCCATGTCCTGTTCTGTTGCTTCTTGACCTGCATACAGGTTTCTCAGGAGGCAGGTAAGGTGGTCTGGTATTCCCACCTCTTTAAGAATTTTTCACAGTTTGTTCGAATCCACACAGTCAAAGGCTTTAGCATAGTCAAGGAAGCAGAAGTAGATGTTTTTCTGGATTTCTCTTGCTTTTTCTATGATCCAGCAGATGTTGGTAATTTGATCACTGGTTCCTCTGCCTTTTCTAAATCCAACTTGTATATCTGGAAGTTCTCAATTCATGTACTGTTGAAGACTAGCTTGAAGGATTTAGAGCATTGCCTTGGCGAGCATATGAAATGAGTGCAGTTGTGTGGTAGTTTGAACATTCTTTGCAATTGCCCATCTTGGGAATTGGAATGAAAACTGACCTTTTCCAGTCCTGTGGCCACTGCTGAGTTTTCCAAATTTACTGGCTTACTGAGTGCAGCACTTCTGAAATCCAAGAAAATAAAATCTGTCATTGTTTCTACTTTTTCCCCATCTATTTGCCATGAAGTGATGAGACTTGATGCCATGATTGTTGTTTTATGAATGTTGAATTTTAAGCCAGCTCTTTCACTCTTCTCTTCCACTTTCATCAAGAGGCTCTTTAGTTCCTCTTTAATTTTTGCCATTAGAGTGATATCATCTGCATATCCAAGGTTGTTGATATTTTTCCCAGCGGTCTTGATTCCAGCTTGTGAGTCATGCAGCCCAGCAGTCACATGATGTACTCTTCATATGAGTTAAATAAGCAGGGAGACAATATATAGCCTTAACGTACTCCTTTTTCAGTTTTACAATGTTCATATATATATATACACAAACACACACAGTGGAATACTATTTAGCTTATCTGTTGACACTGAATTTATTTATTTATATTTCTTTAATTTCCTTCAGCAATGTTTTTTAACATTTACTATGAGCTATTCCCCTCTGATGAATTTATTACTATTTTATTATTTTTGATGCTTTCAAAAATAAAATTGTTCCCTTAATTAAGTTTTTGGATTATTCTGTATACTTATATAGAAATAAAATTAAGTTTTATTTTATATGTGCAGCAATACAATTTTATGATGTAGTCTTTTAATCAGCTAATTGAAGAAGAGGTAGAAATGTATATTGTCATTTATATTTACCTATATAATTACCTTTAAGTTACTTTTTAATTTCTTCATGTAGATTTGAGTTGCCTTCTGTTGTCATTTTGTTTCAGCTTGAAGTATTCCCTTTAGTTTCCCCCTCAGTCAGTCTCTCCCATCAGGAAGTTTCCGTAAGCCTCTTATCATTCTCCATCAGAGGGCAGACAGACTGAAAAACATAATCACAGAGAACTAACCAATCTGATCACATGGACCACAGCCTTGTCTTACTCAATGAAACTATGAGCCACGACGTGTAGGACTACCCAAGATGGACGGGTCATGGTGGAGAGTTCTGACAAAACATGGTCCACTGGAGAAAGGAATGGCAAACCATTTCTTGTCTTGAGAACCCAATGAACAGTATGAAAAGGCAAAAAGTTAGGACACTGAAAGATGAACTCCCCAGGTCGGCAGGTGCCCAGTATGCTACTGGAGATCAGTAGAGAAATAACTCCAGAAAGAATGAAGAGATGGAGCCAAAGCAAAAACAACATGCAGTTGTGGATGTGATTGGTGATAGAAGTAAAGTTAGATGCTGTAAAGAGCAATATTGCACAGGAACCTGGAATGTTAGAACCATGAATCAAGGCAAATGGGAACTGGTCAAACAAGAAATGGCAAGAGTCAATGTCAACATTTTAGAAATCAGTGAGCTAAAATGGACTGGAATGGGTGAATTTAACTCAGATGACCATTATATCTAACTACTGTGGGCAAGAATGCATAGAAGAAATGGAGTAGCCCTAATAATCAACAAAAGAGTCTGAAATTCAGTACTTGGATGTATCTCAAAAACTACAGAATGATCTCTGTTTTTTCCAAGGCAGACCATTCAATATCACAATAATCCAACTAGCTTCTAGCCCCGACCAGTAATGCTGAAGAAGCTAAACGGTTCTATGACAACCTACAAGACTTTCTAGAACTAGAACCCAAAAAAGATGTCCTTTTCATTATAGGGGACTTTGTAGGAAGTCAAGAAATACCTGGAGTAACAAGCAGATTTGGCCTTGGAGTACAGATGAAGCAGGGCAAAGCCTAATAGAGTTTTGCCAAGAGAACAAACTGGTCAGAGCAAACATCCTCTTCCACCAACACAAGAAAAGATTCTATACATGGACATCATCAGATGGTCAACACCGAAATCAGACTGATTATATTCGTTGCTGCCAAAGATGGAGAAGCTCTATACAGTCAGCAAAAAAAGACCAGGAGCTGACTGTGGCTCAGATCGTGAACTCCTTATTGCCAAATTCAGACTTAAATTGAAGAAAGTAGGGAAAACCACTAGATCATTCAGGTATGACCTAAATCAAATCCCTTATGATTATACAGTGGAAGTGAGAAATAGATTCAAGGGACTAGATCTGATCTACAGAGTGCCTGAAGAACTATACATGGAGGTTTGTGACATTGTACAGGAGGCAGGGATCAAGACCATCCCCAAGGTTAAAAAAAAAAATGCAAAAAGGCAAAATGGTTGTCTGAGGAGGCCTTACAAACAGCTATGAAAAGAAGAGAAGCAAAACACAAAGAGAAAATGAAAGATATACCCATTTGAATGCAGAGTTCCAAAGAATAGCAAGGAGAGGTAAGAAAGCCTTCCTCAGTGATCAGTGCAAAGAAATAGAGGAAAACAATAGAATGGGAAAGACTAGAGATCTCTTCAACAAAATTAGAGATACCAAGGGAATATTTCATGCAAAGATGGGCAAAATAAAGGACAGAAATGGTTTGGACTTAACAGAAGCAGAAGATATTAAGAAGAGGTGGCAAGAATACACTGAAGAACTACACAAAAAAGATCTTCACGACCCAGATAACCACAATGGCATGATCACTCACCTAGAGCCTGACATCCTGGAATGTGAAGTCACGACGGTCTTAGGAAGCATCACTACAAACAAATCTAGTGGAGGTGATGGAATTCCAACTGAGCTATTTCAAATCCTAAAAGATGATGCTGTGAAAGTGCTGCCTCAATATGCCAGTAAATTTGGAAAACTCAGCAGTGGCCACAGGACTGGAAAAGGTGTTTTCATTCCAGTCACAAAGAAAGTCAATGCCAAATAGTGCTCAGACTACTGCACAATTGCACTCATCTCACACACTAGTAAAGTAATGCTCAAAATTCTCCAAGCCAGGCTTCAACAATACGTGAACTGTGAACTTCCAGATGTTCAAGCTGGATTTAGAAAAGGCAGAGGAACAAGAGATCAAATTGCCAACATCTGTTGGATCATCAAAAAAGCAAGAGAGTTCCAGAAAAACATCTACTTCACTTTATTGACTATGCAAAATCCTTTGACTGTGTGGATCACAAGAAATTGTGGAAAATTCTGAAAGAGATGAGACTACTAGACCACCTGACCTGCCTCTTGAGAAATCTGTATGCAGGTCAGGAAGCAACGGTTAGAACTGGACATGGAACAACAGACTGGTTCCAAATAGGAAAAGGAGTACATCAAGGTTATATATTGTCACCCTGCTTGTTTAACTTATATGCAGAACATCTTGAGAAATGCTGGGCTGGATGAGGCACAAGCTGGAATCAAGATTTCTCAGCAAAATATCAATAACCTCAGATACACAGATGACACCACCCTTATAGCAGAAAGTGAAGAACTAAAGAGCCTCTTGATGAAAGTGAAAGAGGAGAGTTAAAATGTTGTCTTAAAGCTCAACATTCAGAAAACTAAGATCATGGCATCTGGTCCCATCACTTCATGGGAAATAGATGGGGAAACGGTGGAAACAGTGTCCGACTTTGTTTTTTGGCCTCCAAAATCACTGCTAATACTGACTGCAGCCATGAAATTAAGACACTTGCTCCTTGGAAGAAAAGTTATGACCAACCTAGACAGTGTATTAAAAATCGGAGACATTACTTTACCAACAAAGATCTGCCTAGTCAAAGCTATGGTTTTTCCAGTATGGATGTGAGAGTTGGACTATAAAGAAAGCTGAGCACTGAAGAATTGATGCTTTTGAATTGTGGTGTTTGGAGAAGACTCTTGAGAGTCCCTTGGACTGAAAGGAGAGCCAACCAGTTCTCCCTAAAGGAAATCAGTCCTATATATTCATTGGAAGGACTGATGCTGAAGCTGAAAACTCCAATACTTTGGCCACCTGATGGGAAGAACTTACTCACTGGAAAAGACCCTGATGCCGGGAAAGTTTGAAAGCAGGAGGAGAAGGGGACGACAAAGTATGAGATGGTTGGATGGCATCACTGACTCAACAGACATGAATTTGAGTAAACTCCATGAGTTGGTGATGGACAGAGAAGCTGGGCCTGCTTCATTCTTTGGGTCCCAAATTGTCGGACACAACTGAGTGACTGAACCGAACTGATTCCCCTTAGTATTTCTTTTAAGACATGGCTGGTAGTATAAAAACAAAATCTCTTGGGTTTTTTTGTTTGTTGTTTTAATCTGGGTGTGATTTGTTTCATCTTTATATTTGAATGATAGTTTTTCTAGATATAAAATTCATTATTGTGAATTCTTGCTTTCAGCACTTTGAAAATATAATTCTACTCCTTGTGTGCTCTAATCCTCATATTCCCCCAGCCCTAAGCATCAACTTATCTAATTCCTGTCTCTATTATAATTGAGGTTTTTTGTGACTTGCTACTTTCATTTAGCTCTGATCTCCAAACTAATCTTCTAAATATATATATTATTCTAATTGAGTTAGTGTTCTCAAAAAAATAATTTTCATTATATAAACTTCTTTATTTTTATTGACAACTTACTGTATGAGTATTAAAAATAGTTATGAATATGATCCATCTCACAGCTAACATATTTTCTAAATATTTCTAGATGCATCTTTTGAGGACTTTTCGTCTTACGTGACTGAACGTCCAAAAGTACTGTATAGAACATCTAAGACTGGGCCAGGTGTTTATAAAGCCATTAATTTTCCTTCACTGAATAAAGAGCATTCAGGTAATTCATAATATTTTTATTGTACAATGTGATGTTTTTAATGAATAAAGGTATGATTATATGGAAATTATGATTGTACTAGCCTTAGTCATGTAACCAGTTTAACAAAAATAAGTGAAAATAAATGCTAAAGTAAGCTCATCTGACATATATGCATTCTTAGTAGATGAGTGGTGTCTCTGGCATGGCTCCCTTGCCCACCACTACTAAATTGGAACTTCATTGTTTTTTTCAACATTCCTTTCTTACACACTATTATAGATCCTGCAGATGACTGAGATAAATGCATCTTATATATTTAAATGTTCCTCTTTTTATTAGTCCCAAACAGGGTCAATGGGCTTCCCTGGTGGCTCAGATGGTAAAGTATCTGCCTGCAATGTGGGATACCCGGGTTCGATCACTGGGTCAGAAAGATCCCCTGGAGAAGGAAATGGCAACCCACTCCAGTACCTCTTGCCTGGAAAATTCCATGGACGGAGAAGCCTTGTAGGCTACAGTCCATGGGGTTGCAAAGAGTCAGACATAATTGAGCAACTTCACTTTCTTTCACTAAGCAGGATCAATAGAAAGAGTCAACGTGAGGGTAAGTATGAAGGACGATAAATAATATGTTCATTTTTCTTCCTCCATTACCATATTCCAACTGTCTAATCCATTCATGTCTAAGAACTAATTTACAGACCCTATTTCTTATCCATTACTGCAGTGGTATTTACGATCATGCAAGATATATATTGTAGAAACTAAGCCCCTTAATGCAATTTTTTTCTACTAACTTTGAGAGTAGCATCTAAATGTGCCATATTCTGCTTTTTAATTTTCTCCAAGTGACCATTTTGAAACTATTTTCATTATTACTTAGTTTTGTTTTTAAGCAGTGCTCAAAATATGTATCTTTGAAATAGTGTTTTTTAGTATCTCTCCTTCCGTTGTGGGCTTCCTCATAGCTCAGTTGGTAAAGAATCCGCCTGCAATGCAGGAGACCTGGTTTGATTCCTGGGTCGGGAAAACCCCCTGGAGAAGGGGTAGGCTACCCATTCCAGTATTCTCGGGCTTCCCTTGTGGCTCAACTGATAAAGAATCTGCCTTCAATGTGGGAGACCTGGGTTTGTTCCCTGGGTTGGGAAGATCCCCTGGAGAAGGGAAAGGCTACCCACTCCGGTATTCTGGTCCGGAGAATTCCATGGACTGCACACTCCATGGGGTCACAAAGAGTTGGACACGACTGAGCAACTTTCACTTTCACTTTCCTTCTGTTCTAGCACTAGATTTTTCACTGTAGGAATACAACCTTCTTTTTTAGAAAATGAAGATACGCTGTTTCATAGAGAGAGAAAAAACTTTACTTGAGAATTTATTTATTTAATTGCTTAAATTTTTTTATTGACTTACTATTTAAAAAAAAAAAAAAACCTCTAACTTTTTTTACAGTTTTTTGTTATTTTTTTCTTGATTCACACTCTGTTTATGTTTGCTGTTATTGTTATTCAGTCGCTAAGTCATGTCTGACTCTGCAGCCCCATGGACTGCAGCACACTAGGCTTCCCTGTCCTTCACTATCTCCCAGAGTTTGCTCAAATTCATATCCATTAAGTCGGTGATGCTATCTAACCATCTCATCCTCTGCTGCCCTCTTCTTTTGCCTTCAATCCTTCCCAGCATCAGGATCTTTTCCAATGAGTCAGTTCTTCACATCAGGTAGCCAAAGTAGTGGAGCTTTATCATCTGTCCTTCCAAGAATATTCAGGGTTTATTTCCTTTAGGATTGATTGATTTGATCTCCTTGCAGTCCAAGGAACTCTCAAGAGTCTTCTCCAGCACCACAGTTCAAAAGCATCATTTCTTTGGCATTCAACCTTCTTTATGGTCCAACTCTCACATCCATACATGACTACTAGAAAAACCATAGCTTTAACTATATGGACCTTTGTCAACAAAGTCACGTCTCTCTGCTTTTTAATATGCTATCTATATTTGTCATAACTTTCCTTCCAAGGAACAAGCATCTTTTAATTTCGTGGCTGCAGTCACTGTCTGTAGTGATTTTGGAGCCCAAGAAAATAAAATCTGTCACTGCCTCCACTTTTTCTGCTTCTATTTGCCATGAAATGATAGGACTGAATGCTATGACCTTAGTTTTTGAATGTTGTATTTTGAGCCAGTTTTTTTTTACTCTCCTCTTTCACCTTCATCAAGAGGCTCTTTAGTTCCTCTTCACTTTTAGCCATTGAAGTGATTATCATATGCATATCTGAGGTTGTTGATATTTCTACTGGCAGTCTTGATTCTAGCTTATGAGTCATCTAGCCCAGCATTTCACATGGTGTACTCTGCATATAAGTTAAATAAGCAGAGTGACAATATACAGCCTTGACATACTCCTTTCCCAATTTGTTTTTTTTTTTTTGTAGTTAATTTATTTTTTATTGGAGGCAAATTATTTTACAATATTATATTGGTTGGTTTTGCCATACATTGACATGAATTCACCCCGGGTTTACATAAGTTCCCCCTCCTGAACCCCCCTCCCACCTCCCTCCTCCCTTTATCCTCCCTCTGGGTCATCCCCGCATGCCAGCCCCGAGCATCCTATAACATGCATTGACCCTGAACTAGTGATTCGTTTCACATATGACAACATATGTGTTTCAATGTCATTCTCCCAAATCATCCCACCCTCACCCTCTCCCATAGAGTCCCAAAGACTGTTCTATACATCTGTGTCTCTTTTGCTGTCTCGTATACAGGGTTATCATTTGCATCTTTCTAAATTCCATATATATGTGTTAGTATACTGTATTGGTGTTTTTCTTTCTGGCTTACTTCACTCTGTATAATAGGCTCCAGTTTCATCCACCTCATTAGAACTGATTCAAATGTATTCTTTTTAATGGCTGAATAATACTCCATTGTGTATATGTACCAAAGCTTTCTTATCCATTCGTCTGCAGATGGACATCTAGGTTGCTTCCATGTCCTGGCTATTATAAACAGTGCTGCAATGAACATTGGAGTACATGTGTCTCTTTCAATTCTGGTTTCCTCGGTGTGTATGCCCAGGAGTGCGATTGCTGGATCATATGGCAGTTCTATTTCCAGTTTTTTGAGGAATCTCCACACTGTTCTCCATAGTGGCTGTACTAGTTTGCATTCCCACCAACAGTGTAAGAGGGTTCCTTTCTCTCCACATCCTCTCCAGCATTATTGCATGTAGACTTTTGGATAGCAGCCATTCTGACTGGTGTGAAATGGTATCTCATTGTGGTTTTGATTTGCATTTCTCTGATTATGAGGGATGTTGAGCATTTTTTCATGTGTTTGTCAGCCATCTTTATGTCTTCTTTGGAGAAATGTCTGTTTAGTTCTTTGGCCCATTTTTTGATTGGGTCATTTATTTTTCTGGAATTGAGCTGCAGGAGCTGCTTGTATAATTTGGAGATTAATCCTTTATCAGTTGCTTCATTTGCTATTATTTTCTCCCATTCTGAAGGCTGTCTTTTCACCTTACTTATAGTTTCCTTTGCTGTGCAGAAGCTTTTGATTTTAATTATGTCCCATTTGTTTATTTTTGCTTTTATTTCCAATATTCTGGGAGGTGGGTCATGGAGGATCCTGCTGTGATTTATGTCGGAGAGTGTTTTGCCTACGTTCTCCTCTAGGAGTTTTATAGTTTCTGGTCTTACATTTAGCTCTCTAATCCATTTTGAGTTTATTTTGGTGTATGGTGTTAGGAAGTGTTTTAGTTTCATTCTTTTACAAGTGGCTGACCAGTTTTCCCAGCACCACTTGTTAAAGAGACTGTCTTTTCTCCATTTTATATTCTTGCCTCCTTTGTCAAAGATGAGGTGACCATAGATGCGTGGATTTATCTCTGGGCTTTCTATTTTGTTCCATTGATCTATATTTCTGTCTTTATGCCAGTACCATACTGTCTTGATGACTGTGGCTTTGTAGTAGAGCCTGAAGTCCGGCAGGTTAATTCCCCCAGTTCCATTTTTCTTCCTCAAGATTGCTTTGGCTATTCGAGGTTTTTTGTATTTCCATACAAATTGTGAGATTATTTGTTATAGTTCTGTGAAAAATATCTTTGGTAGCTTGATAGGGATTGCATTGAATGTATAAATTATTTTGGGTAGTATACTCATTTTTACAATATTTATTCTTCCAATCCATGAACATGGTATATTTCTCCATCTATTAGTGTCCTCTTTGATTGCTTTCAGTAGTGTTTTATAGTTTTCTATGTACAAGTCTTTTGTTTCCTTAGGTAGATATATTCCTAAGTATTTAATTCTTTTCGTTGCAACAGTGAATGGAATAGTTTCCTTAATTTCTCTTTCTATTTTCTCATTATTAGTGTATAGGAATGCAAGGGATTTCTGTGTGTTGATTTTATATCCTGCAACGTTACTGTAATCATTGATTAGCTCTAGTAGTTTTCTGGTAGAGTCTCTAGGGTTTTCTGTGTAGAGGATCATGTCATCAGCAAACAGTGAAAGTTTTACTTCTTCTTTTCCAATTTGGATTCCTTTTATGTCTTTTTCTGCTCTGATTGCTGTAGCCAAAATTTCCAGAACTATGTTGAATAGTAGTGGTGAGAGTGGGCACCCTTGTCTTGTTCCTGACTTTAGGGGAAATGCTTTCAGTTTTTCACCATTGAGGATAATGTTTGCTGTGGGTTTGTCATATATAGCTTTTATTATGTTGAGGTATGTCCCTTCTATTCCCACTTTCTGGAGGGTTTTTATCATAAATGGATGTTGAATTTTGTCGAAGGCTTTCTCTGCATCTATTGAGATAATCATATGATTTTTATTTTTCAGTTTGTTGATGTGGTGTATTACGTTGACTGATTTGCGGATATTGAAGAATCCTTGCATTCCTGGATAAAGCCCACTTGGTCATGATGTATGATCTTCTTAATATGCTTTTGGATTCTGATTGCTAGAATTTTGTTAAGGATTTTTGCATCTATGTTCATCAGTGATATTGGCCTGTAGTTTTCTTTTTTTGTGGGGTCTTTACCAGGTTTTGGGATTAGGGTGATGGTGGCCTCATAGAATGAGTTTGGAAGTTTCCCTTCCTCAGCAATTTTCTGGAAGAGTTTGAGTAGAATAGGTGTTAGCTCTTCTCTAAATTTTTGGTAGAATTCAGCTGTGAAGCCGTCTGGACCTGGGCTTTTGTTTGCTGGGAGATTTTTGATTACAGTTTCAATTTCCGTGCTTGTGATGGGTCTGTTCAGATTTTCTATTTCTTCCTGGTTCAGTTTTGGAAAGTTGTGTTTTTCTAGGAATTTGTCCATTTCTTCCAGGTTATTCATTTTATTGCCATATAATTCCTGATAGTATTCTCTAATAATCCTTTGTATTTCTGTGTTGTCAGTTGTGATCTCTCCATTTTCATTTCTAATTTTATTGATTTGGTTCTTCTCCCTTTGTTTCTTGATAAGTCTGGCTAGTGGTTTGTCAATTTTATTTACCTTCTCAAAGAACCAGCTTTTGGCTTTGTTGATTTTTGCTATAGTCTCTTTTGTTTCTTTTGCATTTATCTCTGCCCTAATTTTTACAATTTCTTTCCTTCTACTGACCCTGGGGTTCTTCATTTCTTCCTTTTCTAGTTGCTTTAGATGTAGAGTTAGGTTATTTAGTTGACTTTTTTCTTGTTTCTTGAGGTGTGCCTGTATTGCTATGAACTTCCCCCTTAGCACTGCTTTTACAGTGTCCCAGAGGTTTTGGGTTGTTGTGTTTTCATTTTCATTCATTTCTATGCATATTTTGATTTCTCTTTTGATTTCTTCTATGATTTGTTCGTTGTTCAGCAGCATGTTGTTCAGCCTCCATATGTTGGCATGTTTAATAGTTTTTCTCCTGTAATTGAGATCTAATTTTACTGCATTGTGGTCAGAAAAGATGCATGGAATGATTTCAACTTTTTTGAATTTACCAAGGCTAGATTTATGGCCCAGGATGTGATCTATCCTGGAAAAGGTTCCATGTGCACTTGAGAAAAAGGTGAAATTCATTGTTTTGGGGTGAAATGTCCTATAGATATCAATTAGGTCTAACTGGTCTATTGTATCATTTAAAGATTGTGTTTCCTTGTTAATTTTCTGTTTAGTTGATCTATCCATAGATGTAAGTGGGGTATTAAAATCTCCCACTATTATTGCATTATTGTTAATTTCCCCTTTCATACTTGTTAGTAATTGTCTTACATATTGCGGTGCTCCTATGTTGGGTGCATAAATATTTATAATTGTTATATCTTCTTCTTGGATTGATCCTTTGATCATTATGTAGTTTCCTTCTTTGTCTCTTTTCACAGCCTTTGTTTTAAAGTCTATTTTATCTGATATGAGTATTGCTACTCCTGCTTTCTTTTGGTCTCTATTTGCATGGAATATCTTTTTCCAGCCCTTCACTTTCAGTCTGTATGTGTCCCTCGTTTTGAGGTGAGTCTCTTGCAGACAACATATATGGGGGTCTTGTTTTTGTATCCATTCAGCCAGCCTTTGTCTTTTGGTTGGGGCATTTAACCCATTTACGTTTAAGGTAATTATTGATAAGTACGATCCCGTAGCCATTTTCTTTATTGCTTTGGGTTCGAGTTTATACACCCTTTCTGTGTTTCCTGTCTAGAAAAGATCCTTTAGCATTTGTTGGAGAGCTGGTTTGGTGATGCTGAATTCTCTCAGCTTTTGCTTGTCTGTAAAGCTTTTGATTTCTCCTTCATATTTGAATGGGATCCTTGCTGGGTACAGTAGTCTGGACTGTAGGTTATTTTCTTTCATCACTTTAAGTATGTCTTGCCATTCCCTCCTGGCCTGAAGAGTTTCTGTTGAAAGATCAGCTGTTATCCTTATGGGAATCCCCTTGTGTGTTATTTGCTGTTTTTCCCTTGCTGCTTTTAATATTTGTTCTTTGTGTTTGATCTTTGTTAATTTGATTAATATGTGTCTAGGAGTATTTCGCCTTGGGTTTATCCTGTTGGGGACTCTCTGGGTTTCTTGGACTTGGGTGATTATTTCTTTCCCTATTTTAGGGAAGTTTTCAACTATTATCTCCTCAAGTATTCTTTCATGGTCTTTCTTTTTGTCTTCTTCTTCTGGGATTCCTATGATTCGAATGTTGGAGCGTTTAACATTGTCCCAGAGGTCTCTAATATTGTTCTCATTTCTTTTAATTTGTTTTTCTTTTTTCCTCTCTGTTTCATTTATTTCTACAATTCTATCTTCTAGCTCGCTTATCCTGTCTTCTGCCTCTGTTATTCTACTGTTTGTTCCCTCCAGAGTGTTTCTGATCTTATCTATTGTATTATTCATTGTATATTGACTCTTTTTTATTTCCTCTAAGTCCTTATTAAACCTTTCTTCCATCTTCTCAATCCTTTTCTCCAGGTTATTTATCTGTAACTCCATTTTGCTTTCAAGATTTTGAATCATTTTCACCACCAAAATTCGAAATTCTTTTTCATGTAGATTCCCTATATCTTCCTCTTTTGTTTGTGTTGGTGGGCATTTATCTTGTTCCTTTACTTGCCTGGGTATTTCTCTGCTTCTTCATCTTGCTTATAATGCTTTGCTTGGGGTGGCCTTTCCCTCTTCTGGCCGTTTGTGGAGTTCTCTTTATTATGTAGTTTCCTTGCTGTGTGTGGGGTTGGACAGGTGACTTGTCAAAGTTCCCTGGTTATGGAAGACTGTGTCGGTGTTCTGGTGGGTGGAGCTGGATTTGTTCTCTCTGGAGTGCAATGAAGTGTCCAGTAATGAGTTATGAGATGTCAGTGGGTTTGGAGTGACTTTGGGCAGCCTGTATATTGAAGCTCAGGGCTAGTTTCCTGTGTTCCTGGAGAATTTGCGTGGTATGTCTTGCTCTGGAACTTGTTGACCCTTGGATTTAGCGTAGGTATGGAGACGTTTGATGAGCTCCTATCGATTAATGTTCCCTGGAGTCAGGACTTCTCTGGTGTTCTCAGGATTCGGGCTTAAGCCTCTTGCCTCTGGTTTTTGGTCTTATTCTTGGAGTAGTCTCTAGACGTCTCTATCTGTCATTTCCAAGGTGGTTCCCTCTGTTTTAGCTTCTGTCTGCTGGTCTCTTCAGTGTCTAATTTCCGCCCTGATACTAGGGAGTGGGTGGACACTTTTTAAGGCTCAGTTGTTCAGTCCTGTTCTGGGAAGGGAGGAACGCTGCAGTCGATTATCTCTGGCGTCTGTGGGGAGTACTCGCAGCGTCTCAGCCACACTGGGTTTGCCCCCGCTCACAGCACGTATGCTGTCCCAGTCTACACTGCACAGGCTCTAGGTTGCTCTGCCGGGAACTGTCCGAGGCCGGCACCGGGTTGTATGCACTTCCCAGGTCTGAGCGGCTCAAGTTCAGGTTCTCAGGTACTCCACAAAGGCGCAGACTTGGTTGGGCCTGCGTTTTGTGCCTTCCCCAGTCCAAGCAGCTCAGGGGACCAGGTATTTGGCGAGCGCGGTCTCTGTGACTTATCGCCTCCCCAGTCCCCGCCACTCAGTTTTCTGGGTGTACAACCGGCGCACCTTCTCAGGGGGATATCAACCGGCCCGAGCCCAAGAAGTCCTGAATAGCAACAAGCCTGCCTGCAGTTTGTATCGGATGCCTTTCTGGGGCCGCGGTTGCCCGCTCCGGCTCTGGCTGCGCTCCCTGCCTGTCTCGGTGGGGAACGGGGGATGGGCCGACCGCAGCCGGCTCGCTCTGCTCAGTCCTTTATTCTGTGAGCAGGGCTGGCCGAGTCATAGGTTAGAGCTTTCCGCCTTTTCGTGGGGAAGCTATCCCACAGTCTGCTTTGCTCTCCCCAGTTCTCTCAAATTGTTCTCGCGGCATTCAAGCCCAGTCCTCTCTCTAAGCAGTTCAGCCGGCTCCTCCCTGCCCAGCGCCCGCTTGCTAATGGCGTATGCAGGCGTCTGCGCTGCTTCTCCACTGGGAGTTACCGTTTGACGGGTAATCTGTGGGTTTTAAAAAAAATCTTTAAAAAAAAAGAGGGTTATGTGGCCCTCTGAGCTTCCAAGGCTCGCCACAGAATCGCCAGTGAGAATGTTTCCTGGTGTTTGGAAACTTCTCTCTTTTTAAAGCCTCCCTTCCCGGGACGGAGCTCCGTCCTTACTTCTTTTGTTTCGCTTTTTATCTTTTATGTTTTTTCCTACCTCCTTTCGAAGACAATGGGCTGCTTTTCTGGGTGCCTGACGTCCTCTGCCAGCATTCAGAAGTTGTTTTGTGGACTTTACTCGCGTTCAAAAGTTCTTTTGATGAATTTGTGGAGGAGAGAGTGGTCTCGCCGTCCTATTCCTCCGCCATCTTGTCTGCTGTCCTCCTTTCCCAATTTGGAACCAACCCATTGTTCCATGTAAGGTTCTAACTGTTGCTTCTTGATCCACAAATAGGTTTCTCAGGAGACAGGTAAGATGGTCTGGTATTCCCATCTCTTTAAGAATTTTCCACAGTTTCTTGTGATCCACACAGTCAAAGGTTTTGGCACAGTCAAGGAAGCAGAGGTGGATGTTCTTCTATAATTCCTTTGCTTTCTCTGTGATCCAATGAATGTTGGCAATTTGATCTCTGATTCCTCTGCCTTTTCTAAACCCGGCTTGTACATCTGGAAGTTCTCGGTTCACATACTGCTGAAACCTAGCTTGAAGGATTTTGAATGTAACCTTACTAGCATGCAAAATGAGCACTATTGTTTATGCTTGCACGGCTAAGTTGCTTCAATTGTGTCCGACTCTTTGCGACCCTATGGACAGTAGCCCATCAGGCTCATCTGTCCTTGGGATTCTTCAGGCAAGAATGCTGGAGTGGGTTGCTGTGCCCTCCTCCAGGAGATGTTTCTGACCCAGGGATTGAACTTTTATCTCTTATGTCTCCTGCATTGGCAGGCGGTCAAATACCCACCAAGGAAAAATTAGACCATATTTGTGTTAGTAAAGCTGCTTTATCTAAAATATTGAAAAAAAAATATACAGAAGCTGTAATTTAGAAGTAGATTAGTAAGATTTATTTTAATTTTTTCAAAGTTTAAGTGAGGTTATTTCTAGGTTATAACACCATCCTCATTTTTTTAGGGTATCAAAAAAAATCAACCTTCAAAAAAAAGAAAATTGAACATGAAGAGACTCTGCCCACTGTGATTGCTACAACTAGAAAACCTATCTATAAAGGTAAAAGTAATGGTATGTTACTTAACTAGGCCTCTGTTAAATGGGGACTTTGGTTGTTTCCAAACACTGTTTATAACAGTGTTGCAACAAACGTCATTGGATGTAATAGATATTTCATAATCCTGTCTTGCCTCCATCAGCTCAGAGTTAAGTCTTTCACCTAAAAGGAATTGTCACTATTTCTTTCCTGATGCTGATTTCTTTTGGTTCCTTTCTTTTGCAGCTCAGACATTCACTTCTTATTTAAAACTGACTGATTTTTTGAAGAACCATAGATATATTAAGCATATACATTTTATGTATTCCAAAAAATAATATTCTAGTGAACTTAAACTTTTTGATTCCTGTATAAATGCTTCTCAAAGTGTGGTCCCTGGACTAGCAGCCTGGGCATTAACTAGGAACTTATTTAGAAATGCAAATCTTTGGACCTCACTCCAGACCTACTGAAATAAAAGCTGTGGGGTTCAAGTCCCTTAATTTGTTTAACAAGGTCTCTGGGTGTTCTGATGCAGGGTAAAATTGGAGAACCATTTCTATAGAAACATAGGTAGATTTATGTATTCCTTTTCCATTTCCATTGTTAATTTCATATACAATATTCTATTTTTCATGATGTCACATATAATAAAAATTATATCAAGTACAATGAAATTAAATAGAACTATTTTTTTAATCACACAACAATTTTCCTTTAAAGTGCCATATACCACTGCCTGAAAATCTCCACCCCACCCATACTTTTGAAAATAAATTAATTCTGGGCAAAATAAATAACGTGAGCAAACTCATGGAGACAGCAATGAAATTGCAGGAGTGGAAGACTTATGAAAACAACATTGCCTTGAGTGAATGGTGTTTATTGAACAATACTGAGAAAGACCCTGAATTAATAGGATAGGCCCAGATCATGGAGGACCTTGATCGGCAGCAGGTGAGTTTTAGTGAATTTTCTTTTTTCTAATTTTGGAAAAGTTACAGTTGTCCTTTAAATATCAAATAATGAAAACATTCCCCTAATTTGAAATAGTCATGTTTGAACACTGCACAACCAACTTCAAAAAAGAGAGGAAGTAAAAGTAAATGTCTGTGGCTCAGCTTGTTAAGAATCCGCCTGCAATGCAGGACACCTGGGTTTGATTCCTGGATTGGGAAGATCCCCTGGAGAAGGGAAAGGCTACCCACTCCAGTGTTCTGGCCTAAAGAATTCCATGGACTGTATAGTCCATGGGGTCGCAGAGTCAGACATGACTGAGCAACTTTGACTTTCATGGTAATAACCTAATTGATATGTGTTGTAGTATATTCTGTGGAATTTGTAATGGCACAAAATACAAGTGATAGAATTTTTAAAATGTGCTTCTTGCCAACAAAAGTTAATAACATTGTTAACAGCAATCTTACTATAATAATGCGTAATATTATACATATTGCATATAATATTACAAGTAATAATCAATGTTATTAGCAACTTGAATAATAATTAAGATAGTATTTTTAACCACTTTTTTACTGTGCCCTGTAAAGCATAAATATTATTGGATGAAATAACCTTAAATCCAATCTGGATTATTACTGACATAGGTATTTAAACTTCTATATAATCCTTTTGTGCCTTAAATGTTACTGTATTTCTCCAGCAAGAATTTGAACAATGAGTAGTGTTGACCTAAGTATTTTGGAGTTCTGTTTTATATCAGCATTTAATAAGGAAATTGGATTTCTACAAAAACAATATAAAGTGGAATAAAATTAATGAAATAGTGGCTATCTTCTATAACTCCTCACTATAAAGATACTATTTATATTTTATACTGTAGTAAAAAATGTACAACTTATATGGCAAGAAGAAATCATGAACTGAGCCTAAAATATCAATCAAGAGAAGATAAATGGAGTAATTCTTCACTAATTACTGATTATTCTCTGAAACTGAGAAAGATCCAAGAGGTAACATAGAAATTATGTGTATTAATAATTTTTGTGAAGGTTTTAAAGAGAATATATGCAGCAATGAATAGGAGAATTGTTGCAAGCTGCCAAAAATTGCAATGTGAGCAATGCAAAATTATTTTTCCAATGTAAGTTCAGCATAGCATCCTGCCCCCATGAGTGGTGATTGCTGGACCCAGTCTAGCCTCTCAGTTTGCTTCTGTGGACTATCCAGATAACAGTGAATATAATTTATTCATTAATTATGTGATCATTTGATTAGTTGAGCTGATATATGTGCTAAATCAGTGCTTTTCAAGCTTGTCTACAAAATAGGATTCACCTAAGGTGCTTCAAAAGCTACTAATTCTCCGCCTCAGGTGCAGACTAATTAAACCAGATTCTCCATAGGTGATTATACTGTGCAGCCAGAGCTGAGAACTGTGATGCTTACTATTTGATGATGTAAGGGAAATCAATGAATACCTCAGTCCATACACGAATGGTTGTGGCTGTTTTGTTTTTAATCTGGATCTTGTAGCTACTGCAAAAGGGGTGCCCAATGAATAGACTCAGTCTGTATTGGATCCACGTAAATTTTCCTTCTCCCAAACCATGTTGTTCATGGCCGTTGTTCATGGTAATTATGACTTGACCTCCACAGTGCTCCCCAACAGAATTTCCTGTGATAATGGAAGTGTTCTATGTCTGTGCTCTCTAGTATGCAAAGCTATAATCCATATGCAGCTGTTAAGCTCTTGAAATGTGGTTAGTATATCTGAGAATATAGACTTTTTATTTTATATAATTTCAATTAATTTAAATCTAAATAGCCATATGTGGTTTGTGTCTTCTATATTGGAAAGCACAACTCATGAATGATCCAACAACCAGTCAGGACTTGGAAAAGCAGTGAACTCTCCATAAGGTGACATATATGAAACCTTTTTGCTGATTAATAATAGGTACAACTAAACATATCTCCTGGGAGAAGTAGGAACAGGAATAGTATTTCAGCAGAGCTGTTGGATAAGATGTGATGCTTCTTAGGATGGCAGAATAGCCCTTAACATTGAGCAGCAATGTCAGTTTCAACTACAGACTGTGAATAACTCAAACTAGGCCAGGATTAGTGGGCAAAAGCAAAGGATCTACAGCTGTTGGAAGGCTTTGGTTGCCTTAAAAATTAAGACAAGTCTCATCCCTTCTTGCCTAGAAAATCACATGGACAGGGGAGCCTGGTGGGCTGCAGTCCATGGGGTCGCTACTAGTTGGACACGACTGAGCGAATTCACTTTCACTTTTCACTTTCACACATTGGAGAAGGAAATGGCAACCCACTCCAGTGTTCTTGCCTGGAGAATCCCAGGGACGGCGGAGCCTGGTCGGCTGCCGTCTATGGGGTCACGCAGAGTCGGACACGACTGAAGCAACTTAGCAGCAGCAGCAGCAGCATCCCTTCTTAGAGTCAAATAATGAGTAGTCAGGGTGCCCTTATGAGAATGAATATCTAACAACCTCTAGAAATCCAATAATTCCTTTGATTTTTATTGTGATTCACTCAAAACTTAGAAACTTACTAGAGATCATATTAATGCTGTAAGTAAGCTGAAAAAGGCTTAAGAGAGTATTTCTGTGGTCTTTTGAATACATTTTTTGCTATGGTTAGTCTAAAAATGGTGCTTCTAAAGACAGATCTGGACTTCCTAAACCAAAGATTAATGTAAGGTCTGTTTTCTTATGTAAATTAGAATATCAACTTTATAAACACATTCTGCCCATAGGTAGTAGAAGAGTAATTTTTTGTTCATAAAAATGCTGTTGAAGCTTATTCAGTTGGTAAGAGTATCTCCAGCATTTCATTTTCTGTTTGTCACAATCTCTAATTGAAGAAAAATTGTTAGTGTCCTAAACAATTAGTTCCAAAATGTATCATAGTGCTAGCTGGTCCAGGAGATTAGAGATCAATAGGAGCAGATAGTAATCTAAATGTAACCATTTGATAACTTAGTATTTAATGAGAGGCAAAAATCCTTATTTTTCTTTTCAAGAAGAACATGAGATTACTTTTCGGGGGCATGGTGTGAGGAATATATTTCCCCCCTCTGTATATTGGTGGCTAATTTTTGCACAGGGCAATAATTTCAGGTACAGAAAGAGTATATTCACTTGAAGCTTCCTAGACACTAGTTGATTACACAATTAGATTCCCAAGGCAGGGGAATCATGTGATTTTGTTTTCTGATTTGGAAAACAGTTCTCAATATATTTTGTTCTTCTGTAGGTCAATGAACACTGTAGTGGCAAATAAAATGGACTTTTTAAATAGGGTGTGGGCATTCAGTTCAGTCAGTTCATTCGATCCATTGTGTCTGACTCTTTGCGACCCCATGGACTGCAGCATGCCAGGCCTCCCTGTCCATCACCAACTCCCAGAGTTTACTCAAACTCGTGTCTGTTGAGTCAGTGATGCCATCCAACCATCTCATCTTCTGTCGTCCCCTTCTCCTCCTGCCCCCGATCTTTCCCAGCATCAGGGTCTTTTTAAATGAGTCAGCTCTTTGCATCAGGTGGCCAAAGTATTGGAGTTTCAGCTTCAACATCAGTCCTTCCAATGAATATTCAGGACTGATTTCCTTTAGGATGGACTGGTTGTATCTCCTTGCAGTCCAAGGGACTCTCAAGAGTCTTCTCCAACACCACAGTTCAAAAGCATCAATTCTTCAGTGCTCAGCTTTCCTTATAGTCCAACTCTCACATCCATACATGACTACTAGAAAAATCATAGCCTTGACTAGACGGACCTTTGTTGGTAAAGTGATGTCTCAGATTTTTAATATGCTGTCTAGGTTAGTCACAGTTTCCTTCCAAGGAGTAAGTGTCTTTTAATTTCATGGCTGCAGTGATTTTGGAGCCCAAAAAAATAAAGTCTGCCAGTTTCCACTGTTTCCCCATCTATTTCCCATGAAGTGATGGGACCAGATACCATGATCTTAGTTTTCTGAATGTTGAGTTTTAAGACAACTTTTTCACTCTTCTCTTTCACTTTCAAGAGGCTGTTTAGTTCTTCTTCACTTTCTTCCATAAGGGTGGTGTCATTTGCATGTCTGAGGTTATTTGTATTTCTCCCAGCTATCTTGATTCCAACTTGTACTTCATCCAGCCGAGCGTTTCTCATGATGTACTCTGCATGTAAGTTAAATAAGCAGGGTGACAATATACAGCCTTGACGTATTCCTTTTCCTATTTGGAACCAGTCTGTTGTTCCATGTCCAGTTCTAACTTTTGCTTCCTGACCTGCATACAAGTTTCTCAAGAGGCAGGTCGGGTTGTCTAGTATTCCCATCTCTTTAAGAATTTTCCACAATTTGTTGTGATCCACACAGTCAAAGGCTTTGGTGTAGTCAATAAAGCAGAAGTAGATGTTTTTCTGGAACTCTCTTGCTTGTTCAATGATCCAACAGATGTTGGCACTTTGATCTTCTAACAACACAAGAGAAGGCTCTGCACATGGACATCACCAGATGGTCAATACTGAAATCAGATTGATTATATTCTTTGCAGCCAAAGATGGAGAAGCTCTATACAGTCAGCAAAAACAAGACCAGAAGCTGACTGTGGCTCAGATCATGAACTCCTTATTGCCAAATTCAGACTTAAATTGAAGAAAGTAGGGAAAACCACGAGATCATTTCAGGTATGACCTAAATCAAATCCCTTACAACTATACAGTGGAAATAACAAATAGATTCAAGGGACTAGATCTGGTCTAAAGAGTACCTGAAGGACTATGCACGAGGTTCGTGACATTTGTACAGAAGGCAGGGATCAAGACCATCCCCAATAAAAAGAAAGGCAAAATGGTTGTCTGAGGAGACCTTACAAATAGCTATGAAAAGAAGAGAAGCAGAAGGCAAAGGAGAAAAGGAACGATATACCAGTTGAATGCAAAATTCCAAAGAATATCAAGGAGAGGTAAGAAAGCCTTCCTCAGTGATCAATGCAAAGAAATAGAGGAAAACAATAGAATGGGAGACTAGAGATCTCTTCAACAAAATTAGAGATACCAAGGGAACATTTCATGCAAAGATGGGCTCAATAAAGGACAGAAATGGTATGGACCTAACAGAAACAGAAGATATTAAGAAGTGGTGGCAGGACTACACAGAAGAACTATATGGAAAAGATCTTCACGACCCAGGTAATCACAATGGTGTGGTCACTCATCTAGAGCCAGACATCCTGGAATGTGAAGGCACGAGGACCTTAGGAAGCATCACTACGAACAAAGCTAGTGGAGGTGATGGAATTCCAGTTGAGCTATTTCAAATCCTAAAAAATGATGCCCTCAATATGCCAGTAAATTTGGAAAACTCAGCAGTGGCCATGGGACTGGAAAAGGTCAGTTTTCATTCCGGTCACAAAGAAAGGCAATGCCAAATAATACTCAGACTATCATACAGTTGCACTCATCTCACACACTAGTAACGTAATGCTCAAAATTCTCCAAGCCAAACTTCAACAGTACATGAACCATGAACTCCCAGATGTTCAAGCTGGATTTAGAAAAGGCAGAGGACTCAAACAGTGATGGTGACCACGGATGCTCTCGTTGGAGGATTAATTCTTAAATGAGAGGACTCTCATGGGTGCTTTCATTTCTGTCCAACCAACCACTTACAAATAGGTTTTCTTCTTTTGCTTCTGAAACTTCTGTGAAAATTGCATATATCAGATTTATTGGTAGTGTTGCTCTGACTTCAGGGCCAAAAGACACTAAATATTTGTGGACACTGTTAAATAAAGTTTTTAAGATTTACATTCATCCAGTGGGTCTCTGTAGCGATGTTTTTGTGGTGGGAACATCGTTTTGTGGTGGATAGCCAATTTACATGCTGACCTATTTCTTTTGATGTTATCAGATTTAAAAACAACTTCAACCTGTCATTTTAACTGAAAGTTGGGAATATAGTAAGTAATGGTTTCACAAAATAGGGCATTTTAAAAAGAAATGTGTTGAAAGATTTGAAGGTAGTGCATTTTTACATTTTAGAGTTTCATGCTGCAGTATTTTTAAATTCAGTTTTTCTAAAAAGCTATGTTTTCATGTAACATGTAACCAGTGTAACATTAGCTTTTGACTGGTAAACTTGAAGTGCTTTTATATTTCAGGTTGACTTTAAAAAGCCAATGAGCAGTACTCAAAGGTTATGGATTCTTAAGCAATTAATGGAGTAGTATTTTGATATGGAGTCTAAAATGAAAGCACCTTGTATTGTCTGCTTTTAAAGTATTCTATAGTTTTTAACTTAAAGCGTAAAGAGTAACATTTTATCTTATGTTAATAAAAATTAACATTTTTCACTTATTAGTACTTGTGTCACTTGCTTTATGACCAGTGTTTATTACCCTTTAAGTTCTATGCATAACCATTCACCAAATACTACTGCTCTGGTTTCTTGGAGGAAACGTTCTGTGATATGCTATGGTATATTGTCATCTTGCTGCTTGACAAAGAGGTTTATAAGGAATAAGAACTGTGTGTGTTCATAATGCCTTTGTATAACAAGATGAGGAGTCCGTGTAAATGTTATTCGCTGTAAAACAGTTACTTGCTGTTACAGTTTTAAAACTGGTCAACACTATGTCTAAAGCTTCTGTGGTTTGTCTGTATGTTGTCACTTTACAAAGAATAAATTAAAGTGAAAAAAAAAAATAGAAAAGGCAGAGGAACCAGAGATCAAATTGCCAACATCCAAAGGATGATTGGAAAAGAAAAAGCAAGAGGGTGTGGTGGTAACTATAATTTACATGATTTGAATTTTTGACAAAAATGGCTGAATCACTGGGCCAGTGAATAAGGATATTGATAGCTTCTTGAGTGAAATCCTGGTGCATGAAGCTGCCCAACACTTTGAAGTCTATCATTGCTTTAACTGAATGGCAGAAACCCACAACCAAGTGTTTCACTGAGACATAGACTGCTCTCTCTGAACCCACAGACTTGGAAGAGAAAAAACACTGTGACTGTTTTCTCTCCCGTATCTTTCCTACCCTCCTATCACTTTCCTGACAGCCAGTCAGGTGACTGAGTAGCAGATGGAAAGCTACAGGCTGTGTGCCCACAGTCAACATGTTCAGTTCTGCAAAGCACAAGCATAATTCCTATCTTAGGAGGACAGGATTCCCAGACCTTTCAGTTTGGGCGTGGGTCAGAGTGGTAGAACTATGTATGAATGACTCTCGTGTTCAGATGGTCTCATAGGTTAAGTCTATCAGTTCAGAGCATGTATTCATCAAGGATCAAGGAGAGAAGCTCATTTAAATTGCTCAAGATCGTAAAGCACCTTAGAAGCAAAGAGAAGGAAACCCATAAAACTGGTCTGTATATAAATTCCATGATTTTAATCTCTAGTATATATCCCATTTAGGAGAGCAAAATGGCAACCCACTCCAGTATACTTGCCTGGAAAATTCCATGGACAGAGTAGCCTGGTGGGCTACGGTCCATGGGCCCACAGAGAGTCAGACACAAATGAGTAACTGAGCACATATATCCCATTACAAGGTCATGGTGCATAATACCCAGCTTTACAATGTTGTTTAAAAGAATTATTCTGACATTTGTTTAAAATGGTAATGAAAACTATTTGAAACTATTGTGATAGGGGAGGAAGGTTGAACTCAACTCCAAATATAGCAGAAACAGCTGGGATTTATAGCCAGTGAGCAGAGTAAGTGAGTGAGTAATTGGATGTGACATTACTAAGAGGCGTCATCAAGTGTTGGGGATTCCTGCTAAATAAGCCTAACAGTCTTCTTGCCTAAGGCAGACCAAGGACAGGGCCAAGCATGAAGCCTAGTTGAAAAGAAGGCTTAGAGGAACCCAACTAAATTTTTCTTAAAAAGGAAGTTTTTGTTCAGCTAAAATAAACATTGAGACAAAGATCATTGATTTTGAAAACCAAAAGCTCTAGATAATATTTTGAAAAATGCTATGCAATTAGTGTAAACTTTAATGATCGGAAATATACAGAACTGAAAGAAATGCTTATGTGTATATTAGAGGTTCAATTAAATGAAAAATATAGTAACTTGATTTATTTTCAGAACTCTTCTTTACCATCTGGAACACATTTGAAACTCTTTAAGATCATAGCCACTGTTGCTGATGTTAAGAAAGGAGCTGTCTGTTGAAATTCTACCTTGCTTCAATTCATTCATGTCCCTGTAATGCCTTCTGGTGTGGTTTAAAAGCAAGTAAATGAAATCTTTCCTCCACATGCTTTGATAATGTCTTATTTGTGTCAGCTATTTGCCGATCTATTCTTTATACTATGTAGAAAAAATTCACCTTCATACCTTTGTTACACTTCCAGATAGAGGAAATGAATTTAGGAAAAAATCTTGCTGTAGTTTTTTTTTATATTAAACTGAAAATTCATTGACGAGATCAGAACAAAGTCTTTATATAATATTTATTAAACCTAGTAAGACTACAAATCATACTGTTAGCTTTTAACTGAACTAAAAAAGATATTATTTGTAAATTCAAAGAATTTATTCTGTGTAGGAATGTTATTAGTATCTGTACATTCTGTGTAGGAATGTAAATAGTATCAAGTTTAATTGGTATTAATTTTTAAAGGAACATTGAAAAGAATAAGAGGAAAAAACCTTGTAAGTATTGATTGAGTTAGTAGTCCAACATCTTTATTGTTGCCTTGTTTTCTCTTTTGGCCCTGAGATGGGTGAATTTTCATGACTGTCTATTATCTAATCAAGTGCCTCTTTTTATGTAAAGCTTTCTTTTATTTATTTTTGAATATTTTTATCAGCTTCTAATATTTCTAAATATTATTAATAAAATTTTGGTTCCTTATCTTTCAATTTCATTTCAAAACAGAAATGAAATAAAACTAAATGAAATAATACTCATATATTTAGATTTTCTTTCAAAATCCAGAATTAGTATACCATTTCAAAACATGCTTATATTGATAGGCTACTGATTTAGTGAAAAAATGTGAATAGGTATTTAAATTTTTTCATGTAAGAATTTAATCTTTAACCCATAGGAGCTCAGAATATAGTCATTGTGGGCCCAAGATAGAGGCAAAGTATTTTCATTGTCACATTCTTGTGTCTCTCAGTGATACACAGATTTACATATTTTACACACAGATATATATTTATATATATAAACATTAAGTCTTTATATAAACATTTATGTGTATTGACACATACACCATCAACACTAATTTGTTGATAGCAAATATCACTAATTTGATAAATGTGAAACCTGAATGTGAGATGTAGGGGGAGGATAACATTTTATCCTACTTCATCCCCCGTCATTTTGTAGAATATATCTCTTTAAACAACCCTAGATTTTAGAGCATGACTTGCAACAAATCATAAACAACATATAATTGTTCTCCATGTAGAATTACTCTCACAACTTAATATTCAAAAGATGATCATTTGCCCTCTATTTAAGTATATCCAGTTATGGTGGCCTCACTGTCTTAATTCTAAGAAGTCTCTCAGTGTCAGACATGGTTATTAACATTGATGGAGAGTGAAAGCCAAGTTTCTCACTGTTGGAGAAAGAAGTTATAGATAAGCAAGATGGAAAGTCTGGAATAAACCCCAGGGTAATGGGTCTGGTAGGAAATCATACTATTTTTGCAACATGTCTGTATGTAAAATCACTTTTTCAGCAATCACCCAGAGAGTATTTGTATGAACAGTAAATTCTATATTTAAGAATTTGGACAGAAAAACAGATTATGTTGTTTTCCATTTATTTATTCCTTCAATTAAAACTTTAGTATTATTATGTCCAGGCACAGTGTTAGGTTTACAAGGGTAAACTAATCGTTATTTCATCAACTCAAAATCTAGTGAGGGAAACAAATGTTAACTGACTATGTGTATAGAAATGTGAATTACATATAGACTTTATGAATACCTAAATTTGTATAGTACACATATCTATGTATAACACTTTAAAATTTGATTTAAAATGTTTAATCGTTGTTGATTTACAATGGTTAGTTTCTGGTGTATATAGGTGTGTGTGTATATATGCTTGTCCAGACTCTTTTCCATTTTAGTTTAAGATACTGAATATAATTCCCTGCGCTATACAGTAGAGCATTGTTGTTTATCTATTTTATATATAGTTCAGTTCAGTTCTGTCACTCAGTCGTGTCTGACTCTTTGTGACCCCATGAATCACAGCACGTCAGACCTCCCTGTCCATCACCAATTCCCAGAGTTCACTCAAACTCATGTCCATTGAGTCGGTGATGCCATCCATCCATCTCATTCTCTGTCGCCCCCTTCTCCTCCCACCCCTAATCCTTCCCAGCATCAGTCTTTTCCAGCGAGTCAACTTGTCGCATGAGGTGGCCAAAGTATGGAGTTTCAGCTTTAGCATCAGTCCTTCCAATGAACACCCAGGATTGATCTCCTTTAGAATGGACTGGTTGGATCTCCTTGCAGTCCAAGGGACTCTAAAGAGTCTTCTCCAGCACCACAGTTCAAAAACATCAATTCTTCGGCGATCAGCTTTCTTCACAGTCCAACTCTCACATTCATACATGACCACGGGAAAAACCATAGCCTTGACTAGACGGACCTTTGTTGGTAAAGTAATGTCTCTGCTTTTAAATATACTATCTAGGTTGGTCATAACTTTCCTTCCAAGGAGTAAGCGTCTTTTAATTTCATGGCTGCAGTCAGCATCCGCAGTGATTTTGGAGCCCCAAAAAATAAAGTCTGACACTGTTTAGTTTGTATCTAATCCCAAACTCTTAATTTATCCCTCTCCACAAGCCCATCCCAAACTTTTCCCTTTGATAACTATAAGCTTGTTCAGACTGATAGAATCCCAGAAGAAAGGGAAAAGGGGATTGAAAATATGTTTGAAGAAACTCTGCCTAAAAACTTCCCAAACCTAAAGAAGGAAACAGATCAGATATCCATGTATAGGAAGCACAGAGGGTCTCAAACAAGATGAACCCAAACATGTCTACACTAAGACATGTTATAATTAAAATGGCAAAAGTTAAGGAGAGGATACTAAAGACAGCATGAGAAAAACAAAGAGTTAGTTACAAAAGAACCCCCACAAATCTATCAGCTGATTTCTCTAAAGTGAGAGATTATCTATATGAAGTGAAGTAAGTAAAACAGACAAAGATAAATGCTATATCAGATATATTTGGAATATTAAAAAATGATACAAATTATTTACAAAACAGACTCATAGAAAACAGACTGTACACTTAAAAATAGTTAAAATGATTGATTTTTATGTTGTGAATATTTTACCCATGAAAAAGGTTTACATTGTTTTCTAATTATAATTTTTCAAGGTAATTTGCTAATTTGTTTAGAAACAAATGAAAATCTAACAAGAGTTTAAATATTCTAGAGGAACAAAGACTCCAAACTTGTGGAAGAATTTATAAATTTGTTTTCCAAAGGAAATATAGAGCAGAGTCACATTCAGGTAAGAGTATTACAAAATTTCATTTCTGGCTCACTTAATTTTAGCAACTTATTTTCTTAAATTTTAATTTAAAAATTTTTAAATAGCAGCATAATAAACTGATGTGAATTCAGAGATATCACTGAATTTTCTACCTATCACTAGATTTTGTTAATTTTAATATTAGAATTTTACATAAAACAGTAACCTTAAATGGTCAGTGTTATTCTGTACTCAAATACAAAGATAAAAATTCAATACTGAGTGACTTTTCCTTGAATGAATTGTGAATGTGTATACTTCTGACCTGGCTTGGAGAATTTTGAGCATGACTTTGCTAGCGTGTGAGATGAGGGCAATTGTCCGGTAGTTTGAGCATTCTTTGGCATTGCCTTTCTTTGGGATTGGAATGAAGACTGACCTCTTCCAGTCCTGTGGCCACTGCTGAGTTTTCCAAATCTGCTGGCATATTGAGTGCAGCACTTTCACAGCATCATCTTTCAAGACTTGTAATAGCTCAACTGGAATTCCATCACCTCCACTAGCTTTGTTAGTAGTGATGCTTTCTAAGGCCCACTTGACTTCACATTCCAAGATGTCTGGCTCTAGGTCAGTGATCACGTTATCGTGACTATCTTGGTCGGGAAGATCTTTTTTGTACAGTTCTTCTGTGTATTCTTGCCACCTCTTCTTAATATCTTCTGCTTCTGTTAGGTCCATACCATTTCTGTCCTTTATCGAGCCCATCTTTGCATGAAATGTTCCCTTGGAATCTCTAATTTTCTTGAAGAGGTCTCTTGTTTTTCCTATTTTGTTGTTTTCCTCTATTTCTTTGCATTGATCACTGAGGAAGTCTTTCTTATCTCTCCTTGCTATTCTTTGGAACTCTGCATTCAGATGCTTATATCTTTCCTTTTCTCCTTTGCTTTTCGCTTCTCTTCTTTTCACAGCTATTTGTAAGGCCTCCTCAGACAGCCATTTCGCTCTTTTGCATTTCTTTTCCATGGGGATGGTCTTGTTCCCTGTCTCCTGTACAATGTCACGAACCTCCATCCAGAGTTCATCAGGCACTCGAGGCACCAGAGATCAAATTGCCAACATCCGCTGGATCATGGAGAAAGCAAGAGAGTTTCAGAAAAACATCTATTTCTGCTTCATTGACTATGCCAAAGCCTTTGACTGTGTGGATCACAATAAACTGTGGAACATTCTGAAAGAGATGGGAATCCCAGACCACCTGACCTGCCTCTTGAGAAACCTGTATGCAGGTCAGGAAGCAACAGTTAGAACTGGACATGGAACAACAGACTGGTTCCAAATAGGAAAAGGTGTACGTCAAGGTTGTATATTGTCACCTTGCTTATTTAACTTATATGCAGAGTACATCATGAGGAACGCTGGGCTGGAAGAAGCACAAGCTGGAATCAAGATTGCTGGGAGAAATATCAATAACCTCAGATATGCAGATGACACTACCCTTATGGCAGAAAGTGAAGAGGAACTCAAAAGCCTCTTGATGAAAGTGAAAGAGGAGAGTGAAAAGGTTGGTTTGAAGCTCAACATTCAGAAAACAAAGATCATGGCATCTGGTCCCATCACTTCATGGGAAATAGATGGAAAAACAGTGGAAACAGTGTCAGACTTTGTTTTTTTGGGCTCCAAAATCACTGCAGATGCTGATTGCAGCCATGAAATTAAAAGACGCTTGCTCCTTGGAAGGAAAGTTATGACCAACCTTGATAGTATATTAAAAAGCAGAGACATTACTTTGCCAACCAAGGTCCGTCTAGTCAAGGCAATGGTTTTTCCCGTGGTCATGTATGGTTGTGAGAGTTGGACTGTGAAGAAGGCTGATCGCCAAAGAATCGATGCTTTTGAACTGTGGTGTTGGAGAAGACTCTTGAGAGTCCCTTATACTGCAAGGAGATCCAACCAGTCCATTCTAAAGGAGATCAATCCTGGATGTTCATTGGAGGGACTGATGCTAAAGCTGAAACTGCAATACTTTGGCCACCTCATGCGACGAGTTGACTCACTGGAAAAGACTCTGATGCTGGGAAAGGTTGGGGGCGGGAGGAGAAGGGGACGACGGAGAATGAGATGGCTGGATGGCATCACCGACTCTGTGGACATGAGTTTGAGTGTACTCCGGGAGTTGGTGATGGACAGGGAGGCCTGGCGTGCTGTGATTCATGGGGTCGCGGAGAGTCGGACACGACTGAGCGACTGAACTGAACTGATACTTCTGACCTTGTTTTTTATTTTTTATGAGTAAAATAAAGGGAGATAGAGTTGAACTAATCATATACTAACATTGTGGTGTGTTATCATCGCTAGTTTATTCAAGTTCCCTCTCTTATTTCTACATTACACTTGTCCCTATCCTTTTACCACTTTGCTACTCGGCTACAGGTGTTCACTCTAATGGATTTAATGTGTCTTTAGATAAATTTGAAGTTTGAAAAAATGTCATGTCTTTTTTTATGGAAGTAGTTTTAAGTTTGCATAAATAATGTGCTACTGGAGATCTCTTGCTTTTTTCTTTTCAACAGCCTTAGTTTTTTAAGCACCATTCTGTAGTTGGAAGTATGTCTGAGCCATTGTTTCTCACTGATGCATCTCATTCTAATGCTCTAATCATCCAGTTCCCTTGCATAATAGGATCCAATTATTTGTAACCACATGCCTTTTCCATGTCTGCAGGGTGAATACCCACAAGAGTGAGATTGCTGGGCTAGGATATAATTTGTTTTCCTGAAGTTCTACTCAACTATCCCAAAGCAGCAGTACTAGTTTGCACTTTCAGTGGCAGTACATGAAGGTGCCCATCAGTCAACCACTCACTAATGCTTGATGTTACCAGGCTTCCTAATCTGTCTGAATCAGTTGAGCATAAAGTGCCATTTCATTATTCCCAACTGTATTTTTCTAATTGTCATCATCTTTAAACAATTTCCTTTCATATATATTTTTATCCATGTACCTCTTCAGTAATTTAGGCGTTCCATTCTAAGGAGGGGTTTGATATATTATCTATTTGTGTTGATGTGCCAGAGTTTCCTTACATAATCTAGATATTTATCTTACTGATTTTAAATGTTGCCAATATTTTCAGCCACTTATGCCATTAACTTCATCTATATCATCTAGTTGACCAGAAACCTTTATTTTTGATACAGTGAAATACATTAATTATTCTATTATGATTTAGGTTTAGGGGCCTTAGAAAAGGTATAAAAGTATCTTTTACATTGATTTCTATTAATTTTATACTTTTTTTTTTCATGTTTTGAACTTTACTCCATGAGAAATCATTCTGGTATGTGACATACTATAGGGATCCCATATTGTTTTTCTTCATATTATGAGTCTTTTTTTTCCAGTTCCATCTACTAAAAGAACCATCCTTTTCCTGACTGATTTATGAAGCTACATCTGATCTGTGGTGTGCTAACTTCTCACAGAAGTGTGTGTAGTTTGGCTAGTGAAGACCTTCTCTGGTTGGGTATCGAGATGATGGGATTTGCTCTGGTACTGTAGTTGCATGTGACTGGAGCCAGATCACATGGCTGCTGCTGCAGGTATGGGCAGGCATGACTCCCAGCAGATTCCTGGGCTGGCAGGATCAGACCTGCTCTTCAGGTAAAAGGGACTGGGGCCAAATAACAGGCTGACACAGTGTCCATAGCAAGACCAAGGTTGGAGGGCCTGCTATCCACAGCAGATAGGTGTGACTCCTCCCAGACCCTTGGTGGATGTACTGTTTGCAGAACAAGTCCAGGTCTGTAGCAAGGACCACAGTTGGCAAGCTTGCCACCTGAGTGCACACAACAAAATGGCCTTTCTTGGTCTTGAGCTGCACTAAGGTTCACAAGTTCCTTCCTGATCCCACAAAGGCACTATTGTCCGTGGATAGCTGCCAAATTACTGTTGCTATATGGTGTTAAAAGTGGATGTTCTCCTAGTCAGTCATCTGGCTAACATCACTCTCAAAATGCTTTTTAAAATCATGTAGTAAAAAAAAAAATCCATCTACTGAGATTAATTTTTATTGAAGTATGGTTGATTTACAATATTGTGTTAGTTTCAGGTAAACATCAAAGTAATTCGGTCATACACACACACAGCCCTTTTCAAATTAGTTTTCCTCCTTTCTGGATATATGCCTAGGAGTGGGATTGCTGGGTCATATAATAGTTCTGTATTTAGTTTTTAAAGGAACCTCCATACTGTTTTCAAGAGTGGCTGCACTAATTTACATTCCCAACAGTGTAGGAGGGATCCCTTTTCTCCACATCCTCTCCAGTATTTATTGTTTCTGGGTTTTTTGATAGTGGCCATTCTCACTGGCATAATGTGTGATACCTCATTGTAGTTTTGATCTGCATATCTGTAATAATTAGCAATGATGAACATCTCTTCATGTGCCTATTGGCCATCTGTATGTCTTCTTTGGAGAAATGTCTATTAGATCTTCTGCCCATTTTCTGATTGTGTTGCTTGGGTTTTTTTTTTTTTTAATATTGAGATGTATGAGCTGTTTGTATATTTTGGAAATTAAGCCTTTGTTGGTCACATTGTTTTTCAAATATTTTGTCCTAATCTGTAAGGTCCTCATTTTGTTTAGAGTTTTCTCCAGTAACTGATAAAAGTGTTATATTAAATTACTAGACCGTCTCAGTATTCTTGCATTCTATCTTTTCTTCTGTGAGTGTCAACTTTTGCTTATCCTTTCAAATGTGTGTCTTTTAAATGACCTGTTTTGATGTCACTTTTTTCCCTCCAGTTATCATTTTTGTAACAGCTATTACATTATGGCTTCAGTTCAGTTCAGTCGCTCAGTCGTGTCTGACTCTTTGTGACCCCATAGACTGCAGCACGCCAGGGCTCCCTATCCATCACCAGCTCCTGGAGTTTACTCTAACTCATGTCTGTTGAGTTGGTGATGCCATCCAACCATCGCATCCTCTGTCATCCCCTTCTCCTGCCTTCAATCTTTCCCAGCATCAGGGTCTTTTCAAATAAGTCATTATGGCTTATTTCTCTATTATATATTGTACTATAGTTTCTATTTACTACAATTCTATTTATAGTTTCATGGGTTTCCCTGGTGACTCAGCTGGTGAAGAATCCGCCTGCCATGTGGGAAACCTAGGTTTGATCCCTGGGTTGGGAAGATCCCCTGGAGAAGGGAAAGGCTACTCACTCCAGTATTCTGAGCTGGAGACTTCCATGGGGTTGCAAAGTCGGACACGACTGAACGACTTTCCCTTTCAGAGTCAATCCATTTCTGCCTTACCCATGACTCTGCTAATGAACATTTTTTAATCTGGTTTCCCGATTGGCCTGAATGACTCTGAGATGCACTGTAGTCTGATACTCTCCTAAGTAATCTTCCTTCTTTGTTTTCTTGTGTGTTAAACCTCCATCACAATTTCAAGGCTCTCCTGGTCAACATCTGCTCCATCTCTAGTACAGTTCAGAATGTGTCAAATCCAGTACAGTTCTAAATCTGTCTTGAGATCTGCTTCACAGCAGACATTTTTTGTTGTTTCTCTCAGAGGAAATACTTTCAATATTTTGTTAACAAGTATGTTTTCTGAGTTACTGATCTTTTTAATTTAATTGGAGGCTAATTGCTTTACAATATTGTGGTGGTTTTTGCCATACATTGACATGAATCAGCCATGGGTGTACATGTGTCTCCCATCCTGAACCCCCCTCCCACCTCCCTTCCCATCCCATCCCTCTGGGTTGTCCCAGTGCACCAGCTCTGAGAGCCCTGTTTCATGCTTTGAACATGGACTGTTCATTTATTTCACATATGGTAATATAAATATGTCAATGCTATTCTCTCAAATCATCCCACTCTCACCTTCTCCCACAGAGTCCAAAAGTCTGTTCCTTATATCTGTGTCTCTTTTGCTGTCTTGTATATAGGGTCATTGTTACAATCTTTCTAAATTCAATATATATGCATTAATATACTGTATTGGTATTTTTCTGACATCTTCACTCTGTATAATAGGCTCCAGTTTCATCCACCTCATTAGAACTGATTCAAATGTGTTCTTTTTAATAGTTGAGTAATATTCCATTGTATATATACCATGACTTTCTTATCCCTTCATCTGCTGATGGACATCTAGGTTGCTTCCTTGTCCTAGCTATTATAAACAGTGCTGTAATGAACATTGGGGTACATGTGTCTCTTTCAGTTCTGGTTTCCTCAGTGTATATGTAAGGCAGTGACATGCTGGGTTGTATGGCAGTTCTATTTCCAGTTTTTTAAGGAATCTCCACACTGTTCTCCATAGTGGCTGTACTAGTTTGTATTCCCACCAACAGCGTAAGAGGGTTCCCGTTTCTCCACACCCTCTCCAGCATTTATTGTTTGTAGATTTTGGATAGCAGCCATTCTGACTGGCATGAGATGGTACCTCATTGTGATTTTGATTTTCATTTCTCTGATAATGAGTGATGTTGAGCATCTTTTGCTTGTATTTTTTAGCCATCTGTATGTCTTCTTTGTAGAAATGTCTGTTTAGTTCTTTGGCCCATTTTTTGATTGGGTCATTTATTTTTCTGGTATTGAACTGCATGAGCTGCTTGTATATTTTTGAGATTAATGCTTTGTCAGTTGCTTTGTCTGCTATTATTTTCTCCCATTCTGAAGGCTCCCTTTTCACTTAGCTTATAGTTTCCTTCGTTGTGCAAAAGCTTTTAAGTTTCATTAGGTCCCATTTGTTTATTTTTGCTTTTATTTCCATCACTCTGGGAGGTGGGCCATAGAGGATCTTGCTGTGATTTATGTCGGAGAGTGTTTTGCCTATGTTTTCCTCTAGGAGTTTTATAGAATCTGGTCTTGCATTTAAATCTTTAATTCATTTTGAATTTATTTTTGTGTATGGTTTTAGAAAGTGTTCTAGTTTCATTCTTTTACAGGTGGTTGACCAGTTTTTCCAGCACCACTTGTTAAAGAGATTGTCTTTTCTCCATTGTATATTTTTGCCTCCTTTGTCAAAGATAAGGTGTCCATAGGTGCGTAGATTTATCTCTGGGCTTTCTATTTTGTTTCATTGATCTATATTTCTCTCTTTGTGCCAGTACCATACTGTCTTGATGACTGTAGCTTTGTCATCTGAAGTCAGGTTGATTCCTCCAGTTCCATTCCTCTTTCTCAAGATTGCTTTGGCTGTTTGAGGTTTTTTGTGTTTCCATACAAATCGTGAAATTATTTATTCTAGTTCTGTGAAAAATACCATTGGTAGCTTGGTAGGGATTGCACTGAATCTGTAGATTACTTTTGGTAGTATACTCATTTTCACTACATTGATTCTTCCAATCCATGAACATGGTATAATTCTCCGTCTATTTGTGTCCACTTTGATTTCTTTCATAAATGTTTTATAGTTTTCTATACATAGGTCTTTTTTTTTCTTAGGTACATGTATTCCTGAGTATTTTATTCTTTTCACTGCAATGGTGAATGGGATTGTTTCCTTAATTTATCTTTCTGTTTTCTCATAGTTAGTGTATAGGGATGCAAGGGATTTCTGTGTATTAATTTTATATCCTGCAACTTTACTATATTTATTGATTATCTCTAGTAATTTTCTGGTGGTGTATTCAGGGTTATCTATGTAGAGGACCATGTCATCTGCAAAGGGTGAGAGTTTTACTTCTTTCTTTCCAATCTGGATTCCCTTTTATTTTTTTCTTCTCTGATTGCAGTGGCTAAAACTTCTAAACCATGTTAAACAGTAGTGATGAGAGTGGGCACCCTTGTCGTTCCTGACTTTAGGATAAATGCTTTCAATTTTTTGACATTGAGGATAATGTTTGCTGTGGGTTTATCATATATGGCTTTTATTATGTTGAGGTATGTTCCTTCTGTGCCTGCTTTCTGGAGAGTTTTTATCATAAATAGGTGTTGAATTTTGTCACAGGCTTTCTCTGCATCTATTGAGATGATCATATGGTTTTTATCTTTCAGTTTGTTAATGTGGTGTATCACATTGATTGATTTGCAAATATTGAAGAATCCTTGCATCCCTGGGATAAAGCCCACTTAGTCATGATGTATGATCTTTTTAATATGTTGTTGGATTCTGTTTGCTAGAATTTTGTTGAGGATTTTTGCATCTTTGTTCATCAGTGATATTGGCCTGTAGTTTTCTCTTTTAGTGGTATCTTTGTCAGGTTTTGGTATTAGGGTGATGCTGGAGTCATAGAATGAGTTTGGAAGTTTACCTTCCTCTAAAATTTTCTGGAAGTTTAAGTAGAATAGGTGTTAGCTCTTCTCTAAATTTTTGGTAGAATTCAGCTGTGAAGCCGTCTGGTCCTGGGCTTTTGTTTGTTGGAAGATTTTTGATTACAGTTTCGATTTCTATGCTTGTGAAGGGTCTGTTAAGATTTTCTGTTTCTTCTTGGTTCAGTTTTGGAAGGTTATACTTTTCTAAGAATTTGTCCATTTCTTCCAAGTTTTCCATTTCATTGGCATATAGTTACTGATAGTAGTCTCTTATCATCCTTTGTATTTCTGTGTTTTCTGTTGTGATTTCTCCATTTGCATTTCTAATTTTGTTGATTTGATCCTTCTCCCTTTTTTTCTTGATGAGTATGGCTAATGTTTTGTCCATTTTATTTATCTTCTCAAAAAAACAACTTTTAGTTTTATTGATTTTTGTTATAGTATCCTTTGTTTCTTTTTCATTTATTTCTGCTGTAATTTTTATGATTTCTTTCCTTCTATTAGCTCTGGGGTTCTTCATTTCTTCTTTTTCTAGTTGCTTTAGGTGTAAAGTTAGGTTATTTATTTGATTTTTCTCTTGTTTCTTGACATAAGCTTGTATTGCTATGAACCTTCCCCTTAGCACTGTTTTTACTGAATCCCATAGGTTTTGGGTTGTTGTGTTTTCATTTGTTTTTATACATATTTTGATTTCCTTTTTTATTTCTTCCATGATTTGTTGATGATTCAGAAGCGTGCTATTTAGCCTCCATATGTTTGTATTTTTAATAGCTTTTTTTTTCCTGTATTTGACATCTAATCTAATAGCATTGTGATCAGAAAAGATGCTTGAAATGATTTCAATTTTTTTAAATTTACCAAGGCTAGATTTATGGCCCAGGATGTGATCTATCCTGGAGAAGGTTCCATGTGCACTCGAGAAAAAGGTGAAATTCATTGTTTTGGGGTGAAATGTCCTATAGATATCAATTAGGTATAACTGGTCCATTGTATCATTTAAAGTTTGTGTTTCCTTGCTAATTTTCTGTTTGGTTGATCTATTCACAGTTGAGCAGGGTATTAAAATCTCCCACTATTCCTGTGTTACTGTTAATTTCCCCTTTCATAGCTTTTATCATTTGCCTTGTGTATTGAGGTGCTCCTATGTTGGGTGCATATATATTTATAATTGTTACATCTTCTTCAGAATCTGCCTGCAATTCAGGAGACCCCAGTTTGATTCCTGGGTCAGGAAGATCTGCTGAAGAAGGGATAGGCTACCCACTCCATTATTTTTGGGCTTCCCTTGTGGCTCAGCTGGTAAAGAATCTGCCTGCAATGCAGGAGACCTGGGTTGATCCCAGGGTTCAGAAGATCCCCTGGAAAAGGGAAAGGCTACCCACTCAAGTGTTCTGGCCTGGAGAACTCCATGGACTATAAAGTCCATGGGGTCACAAAGAGTCGGACATGATTGAGTGACTTTCACTCACTTCTTAGATTAATCCTTTGATCATTATGTAGTGTCCTTTTTTGTCTCTTCTTACAATTTTTATTTCAAAGTCTATTTTATCTGATATGAGTATTGCTACTCCTGATTTCTTTTGGTCTCTATTTGCATGGACTATCTTTTTCCAGCCCTTCACTTTCAGTCTTTATGTGTCCCGTGGTTTGAGGTAGGTCTCTTGTAGACAGCATATATAGGGGTCTTGTTTTTGTATCCGTTAAGCCAGTCTTTGTCTTTTGGTTGGGGCATTCAACCCATTTACATTTAAGGTAATTATTAATAAGTATGATCCCATTGCGATTTATTTTGTTGTTTTATGTTTAAGTTTATAAACCTTTTCTGTTTCCTGCCTAGAGAAGATCCTTTAGCATTTGTTGAAGAGCTGGTTTGGTGGTGCTGAATTCTCTCAGCTTTTGCTTGTCTGTAAAGCTTTTGTTTTCTCCTTCATATTTGAATGAGATCCTTACTGGGTATAGTAATCTGGGTTGTAGGTTTTTCTCTTTCATCACTTTAAGTATGTCCTGCCATTCCCTCCTGGCCTGAAGAGTTTCTGTTGAAAGATCCACTGTTATCCTTATGGGGATCCCCTTGTGTGTTGTTGCTTTTTTGTTGCTGCTTTTAATATTTGCTCTTTGTGTTTGATCTTCATTAGTTTGTTTAATATGTGTCTTGGGGTGTTTTGCCTTGGGTTTATCCTGTTTGGGACTCTGGGATTCTTGGACTTGGGTGGCTATTTCCTTCCCCAATAGCTTTCAACTATTATCTCCTCAAGTATTTTCTCATGCCCTTTTTGTCTTCTTCTGGGACTCCTGTGGGGTGTTTAACATTGTCCCAGGGGTCTCTGAGGTTGTCCTCATTAATTCTTTTTTCCTCTCTAATTCATTTATTTCCACCATTATGTCTTCCACCTCACTTATCCTATCTTCTTCCTCAGTTATTCTACTGTTTGCTCCCTCCAGAATGCTTTTGGTCTCATTTATTGCATTATTAATTATTTACTGACTCTTCTTTGTTTCTTCTAGGTCCTTGTTAAACATTTCTTGCATCTTCTCAATCCTTGTCTCTAGTCTATTTATCTGTAATTCCATTTTGTTTTCAAGATTTTGGATCATCTCTACTATCATTATTCTGAATTCTTTTTTAGGTAGACTCCCTATCTCCTCCTCTTTTGTTTGGTTTGGTGAGCATTTATCATGTTCCTTTATCTGCTGAATATTTCTCTGCCTTTTCATTTTGTTTTTATTGCTGTTTTGAGGTGCCCTTTCTGTAGGCTGGAAGTTCATGGTTCCTCCTTACTTTGGCACCTGCTCCCTGTGGATGGGGTTGGACTAGTGGCTTGTCAAGGTTTCCAAGTTAGGGGAGCTTGCATCTGTGTTCTGCTGGTTGGAACTGGATCTATTCCCTCTGGAGTGCAGTGAAGTGTCCAGTAGTAAGTTTTGGGGTGCCTATGGAAGGAAAGTTATGACCAACCTTGATAGTATATTAAAAAGCAGAGACATTACTTTGCCAACAAAATTCCATCTAGTCAAGGCTATGGTTTTTCCAGGGGTCATGTATGGATGTGAGAGTTGGACTGTGAAGAAAGCTGATCGCCAAAGAATTGATGCTTTTGAACTGTGGTGTTCGAGAAGACTCTTGAGAGTCCCTTGGACTGCAAGGAGATCCAACCAGTCCATTCTAAAGGAGATCAATCCTAGGTGTTCAATGGAAGGACTGATGCTAAAGCTGAAACTCCAATACTTTGGCCACCTCATGCAACGAGTTGACTCACTGGAAAAGACTCTGATGCTGGGAAAGGTTGGGGGCAGGAGGAGAAGGGGACGACCGAGAATGAGATGGCTGGATGGCATCACCGACTCTGTGGACATGAGTTTGGGTGAACTCCGGGAGTTGGTGATGGACAGGGAGACCTGGCGTGCTGTGATTCATGGGATTGCGGAGAGTCGGACACGACTGAGCGACTGAACTGAACTGAACTGATGGGTTTGGCATGGTTTTGGTTAGCCTGTCTTTTAATGATCAGTGCTGTGTTCCTGCTTTGCTGGAGAATTAGCATGGTATGTCTTGCTCTGGAACTTGTTGGCTCTTGGGTGGAGCTTGGTTTCAGTGTAGGTATGGAGGCTTTTGGGTGAGCTCTTGTTTGTTAATGTTCCCTATAATCAGGAGTTCTCCGATGTTTTCAAGTTTTGGAGTTAAGCCTCCTGCCTCTGGCTTTCAGTCTTATTCTTACAGTATCCTCAAGACTTCTCCATCCATACAGCATACATGATAAAACATCTAAGTTAACGGTGAAACAGTTCTCCACAGCAAGGGACACTCAGAGAGGTTCACAGAGTTACATGGTGAATAAGAGAGGGAGGAGGGAGATAGAGGTGACCAGGAAGAGAAGTTCAGTTCAGTCACTCAGTCATGTCCGATTATTTGCAACCTCGTGAATTGCAGCACGCCAGGCCTCCCTGTCCATCACCAACTCCCAGAGTTCACCCAAACCCATGTCCATCGAGTTGGTGATGCCATCCAGCCATCTCATCCTCTGTTGTCCCCTTCTCCTCCTGCCCCCAATCCCTCCCAGCATCAGAGTCTTTTCCAATGAGTCAACTCGTCGCATGAGGTGGCCAAAGTACTGGAGTTTCAGCTTCAGCATCAGTCCTTCCAGTGAACACCTAGGATTGATCTCCTTTAGGATGGACTGGTTGGATCTCCTTGCAGTCCAAGGGACTCTCAAGAGTCTTCTCCAACAGCACAGTTCAAAAGCATCAATTCTTTGGCAATCAGCTTTCTTCACAGTCCAACTCTCACATCCATACATGACCCCTGGAAAAACCATAGCCTTGACTAGACAGACCTTTGTTGGCAAAGTAATGTCTCTGCTTTTTAATATGCTATCTAGGTTGGTCATAACTTTCCTTCCAAGGAGTAAGAGGGGGAGTCAAAGGGGAGAGAGCAATCTAGCCAGTTATCAGTTGCCTAAGTGCTCTCCACACTCTGGAACACCCAGAAAGATTCAAAGAATTATATAGAGAAGAGGGAGGAAGGAGATAGAGGTGACCAGCAGGAGAACAGGGGGAGCCAAAAGGGGAGAGAGCAATCTTGCCAGTAATCAGTTTCCTAAGTGTTCTCCACAGCCCAGAACATCCAGAGAGATTCACAGAGTTAAACAGAGAAGACAAGAGGGAGGGAGAAGATAGAGGTGACCTGGGGGAGAAAAGTGAGAGTCAAAAGAGGTAAGAGTAGTCAAGCCAGTAATCATACCCCTAGGTGAAAATGGATACTGAAGATTAAATTCTTAAAGGTACAAAATTGATAACAAATACCAAAAAGCAAAAAAATAAAATAAAATAAAAAAAATCCATCACAAAAATTATGAAAAATATATATA